>NC_058089.1:46919263-47525494 GCF_014858855.1 Bufo gargarizans
AAGAGGAGGAAGAGGAGGGGAGTTAAGAGGGAGAGACAGAGCAGCAGATAGGGGGTAGAAGGAGGAAAGGCAGGCAGAACTCACAGTACACAGGAGGCAAAAATCAGCCTGCAAATGTATCTGGAGCGAGCCATCCACCATGCACTGTCACATCTGGCGCTTTCAGGATCCCGACACATTGCTCCGCATTGTGGGCTTTTTTTAACGTGTCAGCTACTGACAATAGTGTTGCCATCTGCAGCCTGTGCTGTCAACGCAAAAGTCGTGGTAAGCCCAACACTCCCCTAGGGATGACCTCCTTAACCACTTCAGCCCCGCTAGCTGAAACCCCCTTCATGACCAGAGCACTTTTTACACTTCGGCACTACACTCCTTTCACCGTTTATCGCTCGGTCATGCAACTTACCACCCAAATGAATTTTACCTCCTTTTCTTCTCACTAATGGAGCTTTCATTTGGTGGTATTTTATTGCTGCTGACATTTTTACTTTTTTTTGTTATTAATCAAAATGTAACGATTTTTTTGCAAAAAAATGACATTTTTCACTTTCAGCTGTAAAATTTTGCAAAAAAAACGACATCCATATATAAATTTTTCACCAAATTTATTGTTCTACATGTCTTTGATAAAAAAAAAAATGTTTGGGCAAAAAAAAATGGTTTGGGTAAAAGTTATAGCGTTTACAAACTATGGTACAAAAATGTGAATTTCCGCTTTTTGAAACACCTGTCATCATTCATGAGGTTCTACAATGCCCAAACAGTAGAAAAACCCCACAAATGACCCCATTTCGGAAAGTAGACACCCTAAGGTATTCGCTGATGGGCATAGTGAGTTCATAGAACTTTTTATTTTTTGTCAGAAGTTAGCGGAAAATGATGATGATTTTTTATTTTATTTTTTTTCTTACAAAGTCTCATATTCCACTAACTTGCGACAAAAAATAAAAATACAGGAGGTTCTCGATGATCTCTTCCTGAAATTTGAGGAAGGATCCAGTTCTCCCAGCCTTACTGTAGAGAACAAAACTATTGTACATAGCCAATTGAATTAAATATACAGACACCTTCTTATACCAGCGTCTGGTTCTGCGGGAAACTAAATACGGAGACAACATCTGGTCATTGAAGTCCACCCCTCCCATGTGAAGGTTATAGTCGTGGACTGAGAGGGGCTTTTCAATGACACGGGTTGCTCGCTCAATTTGTATTGTCGTGTCTGCGTGAATGGAGGAGAGCATGTAAACGTCACGCTTGTCTCTCCATTTCACTGCGAGCAGTTCTTCGTTACACAGTGCGGCCCTCTGCCCCCTTGCAAGACAGGTGCTAACGAGCCGTTGGGGGAAGCCCGCGCGACTAGTTAGCGCTGTACCACAGGTGCCAATCCGTTCTAGAAACAAATGCCTAAAGAGGGCCACACTTGTGTAAAAATTGTCCACATAAAGATGGTACCCCTTGCCGAATAAGGGCGACACCAAGTCCCAGACTATCTTCCCACTGCTCCCCAGGTAGTCAGGGCAACCAACTGGCTCCAGGGTCTGATCTTTTCCCTCATAGACACGAAATTTGTGTGTATAGCCTGTGGCCCTTTCACAGAGCTTATACAATTTGACCCCATACCGGGCGCGCTTGCTTGGGATGTATTGTTTGAAGCCAAGGCGCCCGGTAAAATGTATAAGGGACTCGTCTACGCAGATGTTTTGCTCTGGGGTATACATATCTGCAAATTTCAGGTTGAAATGGTCTATGAGGGGCCGAATTTTGTGGAGCCGGTCAAAAGCAGGGTGGCCTCTGGGACGGGAGGTGCTGTTATCACTAAAGTGCAGGAAACGCAGGATGGTCTCAAATCGTGTCCTGGACATAGCAGCAGAGAACATGGGCATGTGATGAATCGGGTTCGTGGACCAATATGACAGCAATTCATGCTTTTTTGTCAGGCCCATGTTGAGGAGGAGGCCCAGAAAAGTTTTAATTTCGGAAACTTGGACTGGTTTCCACCGGAAAGGCTGGGCATAAATGCTTCCCGGGTTAGCGGTTATAAATTGTGTGGCATACCGGTTTGTCTCTGCCACAACTAAGTCTAAGAGCTCCGCAGTCAAGAACAGCTCAAAAAATCCCAGGGCCGAACCGATCTGAGCTGTCTCAACCCGAACTCCAGACTGGGCGGTGAAAGGGGGAACTACAGGTGCGGCTGAAGTTGGAGACTGCCAATCAGGGTTTGCCAGCACCTCTGGGATTCTAGGGGCTCTACGGGCACGTCTTTGCGGTGGCTGCGACGGGGTCACTACTCCACCGTACCAGCTTCAACTGCCCTTCTGGTGCTCGCTACTTCACCATGTTCTACGGCAGTGCTGGTACTAGGTCCAGGAAGGGCTGGGCTGCTGGTGTATGCCTCACCACGTAATCCGACAGCACCAGCCCCACTCTGCTGCTCTTGAAGCGGATCCTGCGCAACCTGCGGTCTAGCGACACGGAGCCGGGTACGCCTGCTGCTATCAGGGACCTCAGCCTCCTCGTCCGAACTTTGGGTCAGAGAGCCACTGCTTTCTACAGGTTCGTATTCTGACCCGCTGGATTCATCAGATGAGGGTTCCCACTCCTCATCCGACTGGGTCAGAAGCCTGTAGGCCTCTTCAGAGGAATACCGCCTGTTTGACATGTGGGCAACTAAATTTAGGGGTATTCCCTGAGACTACCCAAGAAAAAAAAAGCAAGCCTGTCTTACAAATGGGAGGCTAGCGAAGTACCGGAGGCTGCTGCGGTTGATAAAAAATATCAAAACTGATTTTTTTTATCGCCGCAGTGCGTGTAAAGTGAATGTGCAGCGAACGCACGTGTGGGCGACCGATCAGGCCTGATCGGGCAAACACTGCGTTTTGGGTGGAGGGAGAACTAAAGTGACACTAATACAATTATAGATCTGACCGTGATCAGTTTTGATCACTTCCAGATACTATAAAAGTACAAATGCTGATTAGCGATACGCTAATCAGCGAATAACGGACTGCGGTGCGGTGGGCTGGGCGCTAACCGATCCCTAAACTACCTAACCAAGGGGCCTAAACTATACTGAAACCTAACGGTCAATACTAGTGAAAAAAAAAAGTGACAGTTTGCACTGATCACTTTTTTCCTTTCACTAGTGATTGACAGGGGCGATCAAAGGGGTGATCAAAGGGTTAATTGGGGTGATCTGGGGGCTAAGTGTGGTGTAGTGGATACTCACAGTGATGTGTGCTCCTCTGCTCCTCTGCTGGAACCAACCGACCAAAAGAAGGAGCAGAGGAGCACAGAAGCCATATAACCCCATCATATTTACTAATATGATGGGTTAAATGGCTGCTGATTGGATTTTTTAAAAATCAGCAATCTGCCAGCCAATGATCGTGGCCGGCAGGCTGCTGACGAAATACTCTGCTGCGAAATGCCGGCCCGCGATGCGCATGCGCGGGCCGGCTGTGACGTAATCTCGCGTCTCGCGAGATGACGCGCCGATGCGTCCAGGAGGAACAAATCAACCACCTCCCGGACCCATCGGTGCGTTAGGCGGTCGGGAGGTGGTTAAAAAGGCACCTGGCCTCCCATCACCGAGCCCAGTGGGAGCAGCACCGTCAGAACCCACAAAGCCACACTCCCGGCGCTCCACGTCCTACCTCTTCTCCTTCTCCTCTCTCCTCCCATTTGTCCTCCACTCCACCTTCCACCGTGCCATCATCGTGTTTATCTGGCAAAAGGCAGGCTTCCATGGCTCAAATGTTCGAACGTAAAAAGTTGATGACGCCGGATAACCCTCTTGCCCAATGGCTGACCGCTGGCTTGACGGAACTGCTAGCCCATCAACTACTGCCATATAAACTGGTGGACTCAGAGGCCTTTAGAAAATTTGTGGCCATTGGCATACCACAATGGAAGGTCTCAAGAAGGAAATATTTCTCCCAGAAGGGTATCCCAGAGCTATATGGCCACGTTCAGCGGCAAGTGAATGAATCTCTGGCACACAGTGTCGGTGACAAGATACATATGACCACAGACACGTGGTCTAGCAAACACGGGCAAGGAAGATACATAAATTTTACTGCCCACTGGGTAAACCTTCTGATGGCTGTGGGGTCACAGGCTGATCAGTGGCTAATACCGCTCAATTTGACAATTGGTAAAGTGGTGTGTGGCAACAGTGTAAATCTACGGAGCTCGCTGAAACTGCAAGGGCAAAATGACACACGTCCTAACTCATGCAGCGATTCGTTGCCAAATACCCCGGGGTCCAGGACGTCTTGCGGCAGGCCCTAAAAATCTCTGGCCATTTTTGAAGATCTTTCACAGCCATGGCTTGCCTTGCCAATGTTCAGCGGCGACACCACCGGCCCGTCAAACGTCTGATTTTTGACAGCCTGACGCACTGTAACTCCATATTGTATATGCTTGATAGGCTGCTCCAGCAGCAACGTGCCGTTAATGATTACCTGTATGAATTTTGCAGCAGGACAGGTTCTGGGGAGCTTGGTTTCCTTTCACTGCACCAGTGGCTGCTCATTCGCGATGCCTGCAGACTTCTGCGGCCATTTGATGAGATCACCAAGCTGGTCAGTCGCAGCCAGGGCACCATCAGTGACATCGTACCTTACGCCTTCTTTCTGGAGCGTGCATTGCATTGCATAATTGATCAAGCCGTCGAGTTGCAGGAGCTGAAAGATGAGGAAGTTGCAATGCTGAATAAATTCCCAGGGGGGGCTATACTATATACTATATACTAAACTATCACTAAATAACCAACTAAATAACATTATACTCTACTGAACTATCACTAACTAATGAGGGGACAAAACACATTACAGTAATATAAAACAACACTGGACACTAACTCTGTAATCTACATAAAAACAATTAACTAACCAACAAATGAAGATCCGACTGACTTGATCCAAAACTAAGGAACAGGAAGTTAAGCCCTGTAAGAGCCCTAGCTCTCTCCCTTACTGCTCAGCCTATGCAAAAATCCCAATAGTAGAAAATTGCATACCCTCGTTCCTCAACTGTATGACACCTGAACACCCTATAATAGTGAGGGGACACGACCACCGGCTCCCTACACTTAATATGGAGGGAGTCAGGGTCACCTAGGATCAAGCCCACAGGCAAACAGAAATAAAGAAAACAGACTTATCTTGTGGATGCAGCAGTAACAGCTTCTAGCATCAGCACACTCCAGGAAGTTGTATAAACCGCAAAGTAATGCAGTATGGGAGGGGATTTAAAGGGATGCAATCAGTGCAACTAGATGACAGCTTAGAGAGGGAAACGAGATGACAAAACAAAAGCAAAACAAAAGAACCTCAGGCAGGAGGTTCTGAAGAACGTCTGTCAGAGCTTCTCAGATGTCTGGCGGTGACAACTAAATAACATTATACTATACTGAACTACTAAATTTGAAAATCTCTATTGTGAGACACTGCTGCTGGAGTATTGTTCTCCACTTCCCCTGACGAACCAGTCAGAAGTCATACTGGCTGGGGAAACGTAACGTTGGGATTTGTGTTTTTTCCTTGTTCTTCTTTAGTGTGTCTGTTATGTTATATACTATTGGTTAATGAGGATAGGGGCATACAGGGAGAGTCAGATTAGGCACGAGGACAGGGAACCTCTACCCTTAAGGGGTGTCTCTGGGCTGAGCTTAATTAGGGTCACGGAGGGATTCATGTAGGATAGGATTTCAATGACTATTGGACATTACGTCTCTGAGCTGCACTAATATTACGGCATCTGGACCCTCCTGATTATCAGTAATGTTAAATATCCAACTGATTGCTTCATTCACCAGTGTTGTTTCTCCACCTGGCTATTGAGAACTACACCCACTGACATCTCAGCAAACCGTTAAGTTCTATACCTACTGGTATCTCAGCAAACCGTGAGTAACCACAAAACCTTTCTTTAGTATTTCAGCAAAGCGTGAATTTTCACAGAATATATGCATAGTAATTCAGCAAACCGTGTCTAACTGTGGAATATATGTTGAGTCAATTGACCATATTGCATTACTGTTTGTTTTATGATGGCCCCACCAATATCAGGTCATCATTGAGCTATAATTGTCGTTTATCGTATCGCAATTGATTCCTCAGGTGTCTCCTATATACATGTCAAGGATTCCCTTATTGGATGTTGTCACATGTTCTACTAGTATACCCCTTGTCTGTAATGTATTGTATGTCTTGCTGACTCTCCTGTTATATGTAGTCCGGCTGTAGGCCAGATTTTAGTTCATTATTAATAAAAGGTATATTTTAATTGGGAAGGTGTTCTAGTGCATTATACTGAACTATCGCTAAACAACCAACTAAATAACATTATACTCTACTGAACTATCACTAACTAACCAAATAAATAAGATTATACTCTACTGAACTATCACTAACTAACCAACTATATAATCATCATAAATATCATTAACTAACATATTGAGATATAAATCAGCAGTGCTTTAACAAATACTCCACACAATAGTCTAATTGCCTCTTAATCTGAATTGCAAATAATTTTCATTTTTTTTTTTAAATCCTAACAGTACTCGTTAAATTAAAACAAAAAATTAGATAGCTGCAGCAGGAGGACAAGAAAGCCAAGCATGAGAACAGGGAGCAGCAGCAGAAGACACAGGAGCAGCAGTGGAATCTTGATAGGAATGTGCAGCAGTTGGAAGAGCTGCACCGTAATGGAATGCAGGAGTTGTTGGACCTGCATGACCAACTCAAACAGTTCCATTAAGAGCTATATTTGTTGCTCCAACTTATTAATAAATAGTTTTTTTTCAGTTCTAATGTGTGCTTTCGTTTTTTTATATTTTTATGTTTTTGTGCAATTTTAACCGATAAGGTTGCAGTAAGGCCCCGTTAGTCTAGGGGAAAACTCATCAGGATCAGGACATACAGCAGCAGCAGGTAATTGGTATAGTATAAGGCCTACACATAGCTCGGGCAACTCAGCAGGATCAGGTCAGATAGTAGCAGCTAAATGGTAATGTTAGAGTATAAGGCCTACAAATAACTCAGCAGGATCAGGACAGACAGAGGCAGGTACATGGTAACAGTCGATTAAAAGGCCCACTTATAGCTTGGCCAAAAACATCAGGATCAGGACAGACAGCAGCAGCAGAAGGTAATTGGTAACGGTGTATTATAAGACCTACACATAGCTTGGCCAAACTCAGCAGGATCAGGAGAGACAGCAGCAGGTAAATGGTACTGGTAGAGTATAAGGCCTACACATAACTGAGCAGGAACAGGACAGACAGCAGCAGAGGCAGGTAAAGGTAACGTTGGAGTATAAGGCCTACACATAGCTCAGCCTACACAAAACACTGCAGGAACATATGGCAGCATGTTCTTTGTTTGCAGCAGGAATGTGTTCTCAGAAATGAGCCACCACCAGATCGGGGCAACACAAAAAATAAGCTTAGACAACTCTGACTGCAGCAGGTTCTTCATCTACAGCAGGAATCTACTCCCAAGCATACAAAATGCAATATTTTCCTATTTTCCTATGACAATTTTTATTTTAAGTTTTTTTTTAAGATTGTAAAGCCCACAGTAAATTTGTACAAATAAATAATATATATATATATATATATATATACAGTTGCAAGAAAAAGTATGTGAACCCTATGGAATGATATGGATTTCTGCCCAAATTGATCATAAAATGTGATCTGATCTTCATCTAAGTCACAACAATTAGACAATCACAGTCTGCTTAAACTAATAACACACAAATAATTAAATGTTACCATGTTTTTATTGACAACACCATGTAAAAATTCACAGTGCAGGTGGACAAAGTATGTGAACCCTTGAATTTAATAGCTGGTTGAACCTCCTTTGGCAGCAATAACTTCAACCAAACATGTCCTGTAGATGCAGATCAGACGTGCACAACGGTCAGGAGTAATTCTTGACCATTTATCTTTACAGAACTGTTTCAGTTCAGCAATATTCTAGGGATGTCTGGTGTGAATCGCTTTCTTGAGGTCATGCCACAGCATCTCAATCGGGTTGAGGTCAGGAGGAGGAGGCCACTCCAGAAGGCGTATTTTCTTCTGTTTAAGCCATTCTGTTGTTGATTTACTTCTATGCTTTGGGTCGTTGTCCTGTTGCAACACCCATCTTCTGTTGAGCTTCAGCTGGTGGACAGATGGCCTTAAGTTCTTCTGCAAAATGTCTTGATAAACTTGGGAATTCATTTTTCCTTCGATGATAGCAATCCGTCCTGACGCAGCAAAGCAGCCCCAAACCATGATGCCCCCACCACCATACTTCACAGTTGGGATAAGGTTTTGATGCTGGTATGCTGTGCCTCTTTTTCGCCACAAATAGTGTTGTGTGTTTCTTCCAAAGAACTCAACTTTGGTTTTATCTGTCCACAGAATATTTTGCCAGTACAGCTGTAGAACTAGGTGCTCTTGTGCAAACTGTAAACATACAGCAATGGTTTTTTTGGACAGCAGTGGCTTCCTCTGTGATATCCTACCATGAAATCCATTCTTGTTTAGTGTTTTACGTATAGTAGATTCGCTAACAGGGATGTTAGCATATGCCAGAGACTTTTGTAAGTCTTTAGCTGACATTCTAGGATTGTTGTTCACCTCATTGAGCAGTCTGCGCTGTGCTCTCGCAGTCATCTTTACAGGACGGCCAGTCCTAGGGAGAGTAGCAGCAGTGCTGAACTTTCTCCATTTATAGACAATTTGTCTTACCGTGGACTGATGAACAGCAAGGCTTTTGGAGATACTTTTATAACCCTTTCCAGCTTTATGCAAGTCAACAATTCTTAATTGTAGGTCTTCTGAGAGCTCTTTTGTGCGAGGCATCATTCACATCAGGCAATGCTTCTTGTGAAAAGCAAACCCAGAACTGGTGTGTGTTTTTTATAGGGCAGGGTAGCTGTAACCAATACCTCCATTCTCATCTCATTGATTGGACTCCAGTTGGCTGACACCTCACTCCAATTAGCTCTTGGAGATGTCATTAGTCTAGGGGTTCACATACTTTTACCACGTGCACTGTGAATGTTTACATGGTGTGTTCAATAAAAACATGGTTACATTTAATTATTTGTGTGTTATTAGTTTAAGCCGACTGTGATTGTCTATTGTTGTGACATAGATGAAGATCAGATCACATTTTATGACCAATTTGTACAGAAATCCATATCATTCCAAAGGATTCACATACTTTTTGTTGCAACTCTCTCTCTCTCTCTCTCTCTCTCTCTAAATATATATATATATATATATATATATATGTACAGTACAGACCAAAAGTTTGACACACCTTCTCATTCAAAGGGTTTTCTTTATTTTCATGACTATGAAAATTGCAGATTCACACTGAAGGCATCAAAACTATGAATTAACACATGTGGAATTATATACTTATCAAAAAAGTATGAAACAACAGAAAATATGTCATATTTTAGGTTCTTCAAAGTAGCCCCCTTTTGCTTTGATTACTGCTTTGCACACTCTTGGCATTCTCTTGATGAGCTTCAAGAGGTAGTCACCTGAAATGGTCTTCCAACAGTCTTGAAGGAGTTCCCAGAGATGCTTTGCACTTGTTGTTCCTTTTGCCTTTACTCTGCGGTCCAGCTCACCCCAAACCATCTCGATTGGTTTCAGGTCCGGTGACTGTGGAGGCCAGGTCATCTGGCGCAGCACCCCATCACTCTCCTTCATGGTCAAATAGCCCTTACACAGCCTGGAGGTGTGTTTGTGGTAATTGTCCTGTTGAAAAATAAATGATGGTCCAACTAAACGCAAACCGGATGGAATAGCATGCCGCTGCAAGATCCTGTGGTAGCCATGCTGCTTCAGTATGCCTTTAATTTTGAATAAATCCCCAACATTGTCACCAGCAAAGCACCCCCACACCATCACACCTCCTCCTCCATGCCTCACGGTGGGAACCAGGCATGTAGAGTCCATCCGTTCACCTTTTCTGCGTCGCACAAAGACACGGTGGTTGGAACCAAATATCTCAAATTTTGACTCATCAGACCAAAGCACAGATTTCCACTGGTCAAATGTCCATTCCTTGTGTTCTTTAGCCCAAACAAGTCTCTTCTGCTTGTTGCCTGTCCTTAGCAGTGGTTTTCCTAGCAGATATTCTACCATGAAGGCCTGATTCATACAATCTCCTCTTTACAGTTGTTCTAGAGATGTGTCTGCTGCTAGAACTCTGTGTGGCATTGACCTGGTCTCTAATCTGAGCTGCTGTTAACCTGCGATTTCTGAGGCTGCTGGCTCTGATGAACTTATGCTCCACAGCAGAGGTGACTCTTGGTCTTCCTTTCCTGGCGCGGTCCGCATGTGAGCCAGTTTCTTTTGTAGCGCTTGATGGTTTTTATGATTGCACTTGGGGACACTTTCAAAGTTTTCCCAATTTTTCGGACTGACTGACCTTCATTTCTTAAAGTAATGATGGCCACTCGTTTTTCTTTACTTAACTGCTTTTTTCTTGCCATAATACAAATTCTAACAGTCTATTCAGTAGGACTATCAGCTGTGTATCCACCTGACTTCTCCACAACGGAACTGATGGTCCCAACTCCATTTATAAGACAAGAAATCCCACTTATTAAACCTGACAGGGCACACCTGTGAAGTGAAAACCATTTCAGGTGACTACCTCTTGAAGCTCATCATGAGAATGCCAAGAGTGTGCAAAGCAGTAATCAAAGCATAAGGTGGCTACTTTGAAGAACCTAGAATATGACAAATTTTTAGTTGATGGAATACATGACTGAATAAATCTACAAGAATAATCAACAGCGAGTGCCGGTCTTTGTTTGCGAATTAACTACTGGTAACCCTGCCCGCAGACACATGCACCGCTACACCTCTTGAGCAGTGCCAACCTTCTTTGGATCATATTTTCAGTTGTTTCATAATTTTTTGATAAGTATATAATTCCACATGTGTTAATTCATAGTTTTGATGCCTTCAGTGTGAATCTACAATTTTCATAGTCATGAAAATATAGAAAACTCTTTGAATGAGAAGGTGTGTCCAAACTTTTGGTCTGTACTGTATATATATATATATATATATATATATAAACGAATGCCACGGCACTTCCTCCAGAAAATGTGTGTTTATTCACCAAAAAGAGACGTTTCGGTCAACACAATGGGGCTTTTCTCAAGCAATGACAAAAGTGAATGGTGCCAAGTACAAATATAAATACAAACTCAGGTGATTATTCAATGAAAACAATTTGTAGGTGAATTACAATAAATGTGCCTGATTAGTAATGTGTCTAAAATTAAAATATACTGTATAAAAAAAAATTACATACCGTATTTTTTCGCCCCATAAGACGCACAAAAGTGGTGGGGGGGGTGCCCCTGTGTCTTAAGGGGCGAATGCTGATATTTTTACTCAGCTAACACTGATACATAGCCTTCTGCGATATTTCAGCGAGAAGGGGTTGGAGGCCGGCAACTCTACTACAACTCTAATACACCGAGCCCCGCACACACCAGTATTCAAATGTTAACTGTAGACTATCGATATGTAAACTGTAGGCAATCCATATGTAAACTGCAAGGTAGTGCAATCCACATAGTACTCTCTATGAAACGCCGGTACTAGCAGGCAGGCTGGCCAGTCACTCTCTTCCTCACGCGCATGCTTCTCCCACTTTATTAATATAGCAGGTGGAACAGGCGCGTGAGGAAGTGAGTGACCGGCCAGCCTGCAGTGCCTGCTAGTATGGGAGTTTCATAGTGAGTACTATGTGAATTGCGCTACCTTGCAGTTTACATATGGATTGCCTACAGTTTACATGTGTGCGGGGCCCGGTGTAATAGAGTACAGTGGCCCCACCGAGATTTCAACACCAGTTGCCTGCCTCCACCCCCTGTATTGGGGTCACTATTTACCGTACACAGGGACAATGTTATCAGGGATATCTGTGGATGACACATATATAGCATAAGATGCTATATAAGGTATGTGTCATCCACAGATTCCCCCCATAACATTTCACCAGAAAATGTAACAGACAAATTTGTGAATTAACATAAAATAAAATAAATACAAATAAAAAAAACAACAACTTGATTTATAAGGTGGAGGTCCATATGGAGTAGGAGGCGGTGGACGTAGCGGTGTAGGTGGAAGCAGCGGTGGAGGAAGACGAGGTAGCCATACTGGTTTTTGATTTTAATTTATAATATATATTTTTTAATTAGGGTACACCCCAAAAGAGTGGGAAATATCCAAAATACAAGAATAAGCAATTGCGCTGCAGCATAACATTGGCTGGGTAAGGCCGGTAAACATGTCAATTCTGCACAAGTCCTGTGGGATCCATGCCTGGTTCATTTTAATGAACGTGAGCTTGTCCACATTGGCTGTGGACAGGCGGCTGCGCTTGTCTGTGAAAACTCCCTCTGCCGTGCTAAACACACGTATAGATAATACACTGGCTGCAGGGCAGGCCAGCACCTCCAAGGCGTAAAGGGCAAGCTCAGGCCATGTGCCCACTTTGGAGACCCAGAAGTTGAAGGGGGCAGACCCATCATTCAATACGTGTAGGCGTGTGCACACATACTGCTCCACTATGTTAATGAAATGCTG
Source organism: Bufo gargarizans (assembly GCF_014858855.1). NCBI lineage: Eukaryota > Metazoa > Chordata > Amphibia > Anura > Bufonidae > Bufo > Bufo gargarizans. Next base: position 46,931,898 of record NC_058089.1, read on the forward strand.
CCTCCTGCTAAGACGTTCCATATCAGCTGGTGATGCTGGTTGTTGTGGTGTGCTGGCAAAGCTTTTCCACATTTCGGCCATGTTGATCCAGAGGAAGGCAAAAAAAACCTGTGAGGTAGAAGCCAATTTTCCTCACTTTTTTTTTTTTTTTAAATTAATAATTTTTATTTTCAAAAACAAGGAACAATACAGGTATAGGTATCACAAGTATTGCATAGACATATATATGGTAGAGCATACTAATTATTATGACTGTTACAAATTGTAAAGGTACAGGTACAGGACTTGCTCACATTACATCTTCCAGAAATACAGTGGCGTATCAATTTCAAGAGGGGAGAAAAAAGGGGGGGGGGAGAAGGGAAGGGGTTAGCAGGTAAGGTAAGGGATAAAGCTGAATACTTAAGAAGATCAGGAGTAACCTCTGAACCTCTTCCAGGGGCCCCAAACATCGAGAAAGACAGCTCTCGTTCTTAGTTCCCAGTGGGAAATTTCCTCCATTCTATAGATCTGGTCAATCTTGGCATACCAATTCTCGAGGCTAGGGGTGTCAGAGGAAAGCCAGAATCTCGGAAGAAGTAGCCTAGCAGCTCCCATCATAAGGGAGAAAAGAGAGGCTTTACTTTTTGGAATTTTCTGGAGCCCCAGGGAGAGGAGAACGAACTCCGGTGTACAAGTAATGGAAGTCTGACAGATCCTATTTATACATTTCACTATCTCCTCCCACCATGGTTTGATCAAGCTACAGGACCACCAGATGTGCAGATAGGAGCCTTTTGCTGTTTTACATCTCCAGCAAAGATTAGGAGAGTTTTTGTTGTAAAGACACGTTTTATCTGGTCTTTTGTACCATCGAGACAGGATCTTGTAACTATTCTCCTGTGTTCGAGTACATCTGGAGATCCTGTGCGGAGCAATCAACATGAAGGAGATTTCCGAGTCAGACAGGGACCGTTGCAAATCCTTCTCCCATAGACCTACTATTGCAGGTTTGGGTACAGAAGCTGCGGACTTCAAGTTCTTATAAATTGTAGAGATGAGTTTGGGAGGATGTAAAGTGGTGCTCAGCAACTTTTCGAACCAATAGAGTTCTTTGAGGGATGGAGTGTTTTTAAGGGATGAAAGGATTTCTGACTTAAGGAAATTCAATGGGATGGGGTTGCATTGTGTAATTTGGAGAAGTTCCAGTAATTTTTGGTCTGTGGGTAATGTCCCTTCTGAGTTTAATAGATTCCCCAAAGGGATGGAAGAAGAACGAAGAGATAGGGGGAAGCTATCTCTGAGCTCTCTAGGGGCTAGGGAGATTATATCTTTAGTAAGCACTAAAGGAGAAGGGATAGAAATTGAATTCTTCCTAGATGAAAACCACTTACAGGTTTTGAGGGTGTTCTTAATCATCGAGTTAGGAATAGTATAAAGGTTAGGGAGGGGCTTACCCGACAGAAGTAGGGCCCGGAGGGGAGTATCCAGAAAAGAGTTTTCTAGGTTAATCCACGTCTTGGTGGAGGGGGACCTAATCCAGTCGACTATCCTAGCCAGAAGAATGGACCTCATGTATGCTTCAGGATCAGGTAATCCTATCCCACCTCTCTTCTTTGGCTTAAATAGGGTAGAAAAGGAGATGCGAGGGGCCCTACCTTGCCAAATAAATTTACGGATATGTTTATTTAAAAGACTGAAAAAGGAGTTAGGCAGTTCTATAGGGAGAGTCTGCATTAGGTACGTGAGTCTTGGTATAACTAGGGACATTAGTAGATTTTTCCTTCCAAACCAGGATAAAAAGGGGAAATTTAGAGAGTCCAATTGAGTGATAATGGAAGATAAAAGAGGTTTATAATTTAAGGTGTAAAGGTTAGTGAGAGAGGGAGTAAGCTTAACACCCAAGTATGTCAATTGTTGGGTGTCCCAGTTGAAGAGGGTGGAAGCCTTGAGAGAGGCAAGGGTAGAGCGTGGGAGTCCCATGTGTAAAACCTGAGATTTGGTGGGATTAACTTTAAAGTTGGATAAAGATCCAAATTGATTCAATAATGAAAGGATGATGGGCATGGATTTATAGGGATTGGACGTGATTATTAAGAGATCATCTGCAAAAGCAGCTAGCTTAAATTCTATACCTTCAACTCGTAAGCCCTGTATGTTTTCCTCCTGCCTCAATGCTTGTAAAAGGGTCTCCATAACAAGGACAAAAATGAGGGGGGAAAGAGGGCAGCCCTGTCTGGTTCCGTTTTTGATTGGGAAACTAGCAGAAAGGATCCCATTGACTGACACGGACGCCGAAGAATGGGCATACATCGAGAAGATTGATTTGATGAAAGGGTCTGGAATCTGGAATTTTTGTAAAGTGTAGCAGATATAAGACCAATCAATTCTATCAAACGCTTTCTCGGCGTCCGTGCCAATCAAGGTCAAGGGAATATGTTTGTGGGAGGCATAATAAAGGGAGTTTAGGACCTTAGTGGTATTATCTTTACCTTCCCGTCCCTTGACAAAGCCCACTTGGTCTGGGTGGATTAGAGTGGGAAGGAGCGTATTCAGGCAAAGGGCGAGCATCTTGGCAAGGAGTTTTAGATCGACATTGAGCAGGGAAATGGGGCGGTAATTGGAGCAAGAAGTGGGGTCCTTCCCCTCTTTAGGGATTATAGTGATGGTAGCTCTTGTCATGTCAGCGGAGATGGGAGAACCTTCCAGAGAGGAGTTATAAATTGGGAGTAAATAGGGAATAAGAGTATTCTTAAAGGATGAATAGTAAAGAATCGGGAGGCCATCAGGGCCTAGGCATTTCCCTGAGGGGGTTATTTTTATGGCTGCTTCCAATTCCTTGGAGGAAAAAGGTTTGGTAAGGAGCTCTTGTGGGGGGAGATCATACAAGGACTTGTAAAAAAAAGTTTAAATTGATCAGCAATGTCCTCAGACTTAAAAAGGAAGGTACCTTGTGAGGATTTGATGCTCTGGACATGTCGGGCCTCCCTCCTCTGTTTTATTTTCCGGATCATAAACTTAGAGGCTTTATCTCCATGGGCATAAAACTTCTGTTGAGATGACAAGAAGTATTTTGCTGAACGTTCGTTCAGGAGGTTTTTCAATTCTGATCTGAGGTTTAGGCGTTCCGACAGGTGCAGAGCAAGGTGGGACTGTTTATGTTGTTTCTCTAGGGAGTGTATCCTTGACAAAAGGTGGTTCAGCTTTTTCTCTGATTCCCTTTTAAGAAAGGAACAGAGGCTTATGAGTTTACCTCTAATATAGGGTTTATGGGCATCCCATAGCGTTTGAGGAGAGATATCTGGGGTATCATTGAGAGAAAAATATTCCTCTAAATGGGAGGTTATCTGAGACTTATGGGAAATGTTGCCTAGTAGGGATTCATTGAGGCGCCAAGTAGGGGCTCTGGGGAAGGATGGCAATAATTGTAGGTCACATGTTATAGGGGCATGATCAGAAAGAGTGATATCCCCAATTTTTGCTGATTTGCAAGATTGCAATTTGTCTTTAGGGATAAATATATAGTCAATCCTAGTGTATGTGTCATTAACCAGTGAATAATAGGAAAAGTCTAGTTCATCCGGATGTAAACACCTCCATACATCCACTAGGCCCAAGGTAAACAGCTTAACCTGGAGCGCTTTGAGGCCTCTAGTGGAGACTGAAGATTTTTTGGAGGATGAATCTAATAGAGGGTTGAGGATCAGGTTAAAGTCACCTCCTAATATTAATGTGCCTTCTATATGTTCCTCTAGTAGATTCAGGAGGGAGAGAAACCAGTCTATTTGGCCGGAATTGGGGGCATACACATTTACTAGTGTAAAAACCTGTTGACCTATCAGACCTTTTAGGATGAGGTATCTGCCCTCTGGGTCCAGAATTTGGGATTGGAAAGTAAAGGGAAAATCTTTGCGGAATTCTATACTCACGCCTCTAGAGGCAGCGCCACCAGCTCCGCAGTGATACCACGTGGGGAATTTAGCGTATGTTAGATTAGGGTAATGACCATGTTTGAAATGAGTTTCCTGAAGGAAAATCACAGAATTATTCTCCTTTTTCAGCAATGAAAAAATTCTGGACCTTTTAGAAGGCGATCTAAGCCTTTTAACGTTGTAGGAGACCAGATGCACATCCGCCATTATTTAATGTAAGTAGAGAAAGGTGAGGCGTGCCGGAGGGCCCATCTGGTCTCCCCAAGGAAAGCGCTGCCTTGGAGGGTGAGGGCGAGTGGATGAATAAGTCCTACATAAGTAGCCTGTCCTGTAGGAAGGAAAAGCAAAATATTCATAAAAAAAGTCTTACTGTCATAACTGGTAAGGAGAGAGAGCGACATCTTAAGTGTGGATGAGGTATACCTGTGACAATGAAAAAAGGTAAGAACATGTAACAAAAAACTCAACAAGAGTTTATAATCAAACTCAAAAGTAGAATTACTGTGCATACAATATAGTACTAGGCACACTGACAGTGTGTGTGAGTGTGTGTGTGTGTGTGTGTGTGTGTGTGTGTGGGGGGGGGGGGGGTTGTAAGTATAACATTATACTGTAAGGTAGAAATAACCCTCAGTAGCTAATACTACTGGATATAATAGGCCAGGGACCTAGGGAGGTCAGGGTATTCATTTATCTGGTAGAGAAAGTCTCTTTGGGGTAGATGCCATATACACCTTCTTGTTTCTCTGTGCTCTTGGGGTGCGCAAGGTTTCCCAATGCGCGACAGCAGGGAGAGATGGTAGAGATGATAGATTCTGGACTATCTCCCAATTCTCTATGTCTAGAGGGGAGATTTTTAGGTGGGCGTAAGCTTTCTCTAAGTCCCCATAGGACGAGATGTTGACGCGGCGACCATCATGGAGGAACGACAGTCCAAACGGAAAAGACCAACGATAAGCTATGTTATGTTGGCGCAGCCACTCCGTTAATGGTTTCAAAAATCTGCGTTTTCTCAGAGTAGACTGTGCAAGATCCTGATAAACGGCAATAGTGCTCCCTTCCCATTTCAGAGGTTCCGCTTGTCTGTCTCCAGATAATATGGCTTCCTTGACCGGAAAATGTAGGAACTTGCAGATAACGTCCCGTGGGGGTTCTGAAGCCTGCGGTTTAGGGCGAAGGGCCCTGTGTGCCCTTTCTATGATCACTTCATGGACCGACTCTGGCCCCAGGATTTGAAGGCAGATTTGTATAACGGTATGAGGGACATCTACCGGGGACACTGATTCAGGTATCCCACGGAACCGCAGGTTGTTTCTCCTGCCTCTGTTTTCCTGTTCCTCAATTGCTGTATATAGGGAGTTAAGGTGTTTCTGGTATTCAGTGAGGCTGTTAACAGCTTCGGTTTGATGGGTAATGATGGCTGCCTGGTTCTCTTCCAGGGCCTCCACCCGCCTACCTATGTGTCGGACATCTTCTTTAATGGAAGCTAGATCCTGGCTGAGAGGACCCAGGGCGTCTAGAAGTGCCTCTTTGAGGTAGGATCGGGAGATAGGGAGGCTATCAGGGTCAGGAGAAGCATCTCTTACCCCTTCAGCTTCGGCGGTCTCTCTGGCAGGTCCGGAGTTGCCGCTTCTCGGAGTGCCAGGCGCCATCTTGGGATCTCTGTTCACTGCCGCAGCAGCAGCTTTTTTAATAAATCGATCCATTTCGCCGGGCTGGCTGGAGGAGCGGGCTTGACCTGCTTGTTCAGAAGACTTTTGGCTACCTATTTTGACAATTTTTAGAGGCCAGTAGTGCTGTTAAACCAGGCTTTGAGGGTATAATCCACAGGAGAGCAGCGCTTCACATGTCCGCTCGGCTCCGGCGCTAGCTCCGCCCCCAATTTTCCTCACTTTAGGGGAATAAAAATTCCTTCCCGACTCCAATCAGGCAATCAGAATAAATCCCTGGATCAACGATCTCTCTCTAGTAGCTATAGCCTGTAATAATCTTACGCTCCAGAAATACATCCAGGCCCCTCTTGAATTCCATTATTGTACTCACCATCACCACCTCCTCAGGCAGAGAGTTCCATAGTCTCACTGCTCTTACCGTAAATAATCCTCTTCTATGTTTGTGTACAAACCTTCTTTCCTCCAGACGCAGAGGATGTCCCCTCGTCACAGTCACCGTCCTGGGAATGAATAGATGATGAGATAGATCTCTGTACTGACCCCTGATATATTTATACATATGAATTAGATCTCCTCTCAGTCGTCTTTTTTCTAAAGTGAATAAGCCAAATTTTGATAATCTTTCAGGGTACTGTAGTTGCCCCATTCTAGTTATTACTTTAGTTGCTCTCCTCTGGACCCTCTCCAGCTCTGCTATGTCTGCTTTGTTCACTGGAGCCCAGAACTGTACACAGTACTCCATGTGTGGTCTGACTAATGATTTGTAAAGTGGTAAGACTATGTTCTCATCACGGGCATCTATGCCCCTTTTGATGCAACCCATTATCTTATTGGCCTTGGCAGCAGCTGCCTGACACTGTTTTTTGCAACTTAGTTTGCTGTTTATTAAAATTCCTAGATCTTTTTCCATGTCAGTGTTACCGAGTGTTTTACCATTTAGTATGTACGGGTGACTTGCATTATTCCTTCCCATGTGCATAACTTTACATTTGTCAGTGTTAAACCTCATCTGCCACTTATCTGCCCAAGCCTCCAATCTATTCAGATCCCTCTGTAGTAGTATACTGTCCTCTTCAGTGTAAATTACTTTACACAGTTTAGTGTCATCTGCGAAAATTAATATTTTACTATGCAAGCCTTCTACAAGATCATTAATAAATATATTAAAGAGAATAGGGCCCAATACTGACCCCTGAGGTACTCCACTAGTGACAGTGACCCAATCTGAGTATTTACCATTAATAACCACCCTCTGTTTTCTATCATTGAGCCAGTTACTTACCCACATACAGACGTTTTCTCCCAGTCCGAGCATTCTCATTTTATATACTAACCTTTTATGTGGTACAGTGTCAAATGCTTTGGAGAAGTCCAGATACACGACATCCATTGATTCGCCGCTGTCAAGTCTAGAACTTACCTCCTCATAGAAACTGATTAAATTTGTTTGACATGACCGATCCCTCACGAAGCCATGCTGATATGGCGTTATTTGCTTATTTCCGTTAAGATGCTCTAACATAGCATCTCTCAGAAAACCTTCAAACAGTTTACCCACAACAGATGTTAAACTTACCGGCCTATAGTTTCTAGGCTCTGTTTTTGGACCCTTTTTGAATATTGGCACCACATTTGCTATGCGCCAATCCTGTGGGACATTCCCTGTCAATATAGAATCTGCAAATATCAGAAATAAGGGTTTGGCTATGACATTACTTAATTCCCTTAGGATACGGGGGTGTATGCCATCCGGTCCTGGCGATTTGTCTATTTTAATATTTTTAAGTCGCTGCTGCACTTCTTCCCTGGGTCACACAGGACACTTTTAATGGGGAATTTATTTCAACATTCGGCATGTCATCTGACAGTTTATTTTCCTCAGTGAATACATTGGAGAAAACATATTTAACAGCTTTGCTTTCTCCTCGTCGCTCTCTGCGACTCCCCCCTCATTACTCTTTAACGGGCCGACACCTTCAGATTTATACTTTTTAACATTTATATAATTGAAGAACATTTTAGGGTTAGTTTTACTCTCTTTGGCAATTAATCTCTCAGTCTCTAGTTTGGCCGCTTTTATTTGTTTTTTACATGTTCTATTTTTTTCCTTATAGTTTTTCAGTGCTTCCGTGCTACCTTCCTGTTTTAGAGTTTTATATGCTTTCTTTTTGTCATTTATTGCTTTCTTTACAGTTCTGTTTATCCACATTGGTTTCTTTTTATTCCTTAACCTTTTATTCCCATACGATATGTACCTCTCACATTGAGATTTTAGGATGCTTTTAAAGATATCCCATTTTGTGGCTGTATTTTTATTTGTGAGGACTTTATCCCATTTAGTTAGGCCTCTGGCCTCTCTTATTTGGCTAAATTTAGCTTTTTTGAAGTTTGGTATTTTTATTCCTCCCTGTAGAAACGCTCTTTTGAATGATAATTGGAAGGTTATTACTTTGTGGTCACTATTTCCCAGGTGTCCCCCATCCTGCACGTCTGTTGTTCTGTCAGGCCTATTGGTTAATACTAAGTTCAGTATGGCCGTCCCTCTAGTCGGGTCCTGAACCAGTTGGGAGAGGTAATTGTCTTTGGTTATTGCCAAGAACCTGTTTCCTTTATGAGATATACAAGTTTCAGTTTCCCAGTCTATATCTGGGTAGTTGAAGTCCCCCATAATAACCACCTCATTATGATTTGCCGCCTCGTCTATCTTGTTTAGTAGTAGATTTTCTGTGGACTCTGGTATATTAGGTGGTTTATAGTAAACTCCTATTAGTAATTTATTATTGTTTTTAGCACCATGTATCTCTACCCACAGTGACTCCACATGTTCATGTCCCTCACTTATATCTTCACGGAGTGTGGTCTTTAGACCGGACTTTACATAAAGGCAGACTAGATAATCACATTAATGAGAAATAGAACAGGTGTTCCTAATAATTCTTTAGGTGAGTGTATATAAACAGTGTAGACATGAAAGTGCTACAAACTACATTACTAGTAATGAGCGGGAGGTGCCATATTTTGCGATATTTTGCGAATATTCGATTGAATATTCGTGTTATATTCGTCGAAATCGAATATTCGTAATTTTTCCAATTATCGCGAATAATATGTGATTTAATTAATCGCGTATTGCGATTTTTTTTCTTTTAATACTATAAGGCAACGGAATTTTTTACGAAATTTCGTAATATTGCTCTAACTTCGTCTTTTAGAATATGACGAATATTCTAAAAGACGAAGTTAGAGCAATATTACGAAATTTCGTAAAATACACATATAGATTGTAATTTAGCTAATATAGTGCTATAATCATTTTTTTTTTCTCTAATTTTTTTGCCTCTTCTGAACTTAAGTTTTGTAAAATGTGTACACTGTTAAAAAAAATTATTATAGCAGTATATTAGCTAAATTACAGTCTATATGTGTATTTTACGAAATTTCATGGAATATGGAATATAGCAGCAACCATAGTAAAACAGGTCCAAGTTCAAATCGCAATTCGATTAATTCAAGTTATAATAATCGAATTGCGATTTCAACTCCGTCTTTTAGAATATTCGTCATATTCTAAAAGACGAATTTATAGCAATATTAAGAATATACGTAAAAAGTTGAAATCGCAATTCGATTATTATAACTTGAATTAATCGAATTGCGATTTCAACTTGGATCTGGTTTACTATGGTTGCTGCTATATTCCATATTCGTTAATTCTAGCCTAATATGGAATATAGCAGTGCTAAGTTGAAATCGCCATGCGATTACTTCGAGTTATATTAATCGCATTGCGATTTAAACTTGGACCTGGTTTACTATGGTTGGCTTCAATGGCTTGGTAGAATTAGCGAATATGACGAATGTATTCATCATATTCCACAAAACGAATATACAAATGTATTTGTCATATTCCACAAAACGAAGATATTCTCCATCTTCGTTTTAGCTAACTATTCATCAACTTCGCGAATTCTAGCAATCATATAGGAAAGTTGACTATAGCGACAGCTAAGTTTAATTCGCTATGCGATTATATTACTTATCTTTTTTTTTTTTAATAAATAGAATAATTATAATACCTGATAATTATTATAGTTATTTTATTTATAAAAAAAAGCTAAGTAATATAATCGCACAGCGAATTAAACTTAGCTGTCTCTATAGTAAACTTTCCTATATGATTGCTAGAATTAGCGAAGTTGATGAATAGTTAGCTAAAACGAAGATGGAGAATATCTTCGTTTTGTGGAATATGACAAATACATTCGTATATTCGTTTTGTGGAATATGATGAATACATTCGTCATATTCGCTAATTCTACCAAGCCATTGAAGCCAACCATAGTAAACCAGGTCCAAGTTGAAATCGCAATGCGATTAATATAACTCGTAGTAATCGCATGGCGATTTCAACTTAGTAATGCTATATTCCGTGCTCATGGAGCGTCCCCATCACCATGGGAACGTCTCCATATACTAGAATGTACTGTCGGATTTGAGAATTACGTTGACATCGCAATTCGATTATTTCAAGTTATAATAATCGAATTGCGATTTCAAATTAGCACTGCTTTATTCCATATTAGGCTAGAATTAACGAATATGGAATATAGCAGTGTTAAGATGAAATCGCAATTCGATTATTATAACTTGAAATAATAGAATTGCGATTTCAACGTAATTCTCAAATCCGACAGTACATTCTAGTATATGGAGACATTTCCATGGTGATGGGGACGCTCCATGAGCACGGAAGTCAGCAGAAGTGGCAACGGGCACTGACTGGAGCATTAAAAAAAAAAAAAAAAAGAATATTCGATTTCGCGAATATATAGCACTATATTCTAAATATTCGCGAAATCTCGAAATCGCGATATTTGAGAAAAAAATTTGCTCTTCGAATATTCACGCTCAACACTATACATTACTTACTGAAACTTGATTTTGGCACCATGATGCTACATAACTCAGACAATTGTTTGTACCTGTCTACCTCTCCTTGGCTACTTGAGCAATATGGGTCTAAGCTTCATTTATTGGAATTTCATGTATTGGAGACTTGCAAAACATGTATAACAGTCCTTAGGACATTGAATACTGAGAGATCAAAAAGGAACACTTTAAAGTTAGCAGAGAATATATATTTTTTTTTACATTTCCATGAGCTGCTCCTACATCTGATCCTAGAACTTCATTGTCTGCTGTAATATAAAACAGGATAATTATTACCAGTAATCAGCATGAAAACCAACACCTGAATCCCATATTGTCGGACATTTAAAAAAGTCCACTTCATTCAAGTCCAGTGCACATAACATTCCCATAAGAATCAGTACTCTTGGCATTTTATGAACATACCGTACACTACTGTATAAATACAGTGCATTTACCTTTAGACCCTTTCACTTTTTTCACAAGGTGTTATGTTGCTCCATGTGCTAAAATAAAAATAAATTCCAGTTTTCTACCACCATTCTGCATTCAATGCCCCATAATTAGAAAGTGAATAGAGAATATTAAACAATTTGGCTAATTTAAGGAAAAACTAGTATTTTACACGGTCCCAGTATTCAGACCCTTTTTTTTGACATTTGACAGTTATATCTGGGGCTTCTCATTTCTTTGGAACCTCTGAGATGTTTATACACCCTTTAATGGAGTCACCCGTGGTAAATTCAGCTCATTGAGCATGAAAGACACAGCCCTGTCTATTAGGGCCATCTTTACCAAGGGACAAAAGGGGGGCAACTGGGCCCCAAGGCAGCTGCCTCTTGAGCCCTGCTAGCCACTGGCCCTGGTGTCTGGCTGTCAGCTTCACAGGGGGTGCTGCCATGCCATGCCTGCCGGCACTGAGTCCAGGCATCGTGCTGTTAGAGCTGTGAATGTGATCTAGGACCTTAGATGACATCATCACAATGTGACCAGTAACCTAGCAATATTACTGGTCACATGGCTATGAGGTCATCAGAGGTCCTACCACTAGTGTTGCAGGAGAAGTTTGCCTTAACTGTGGAGCTTTTTTTGTGAAGATTACATCCGAAAAAGATGACAGGGCTGTTATGCTAATATACTGTAAACTACTGTATAGTGGGTGCTGTATACTGTGTGGGGGCCTGTATACTGTGGGGGGCCTGTATACTGTGGGGGCCTGTATACTGTGTGGGACTGTATACTGTGTGGGAGTGTATACTGTGTGGGACTGTATACTGTGGGGGGCCTGAATACTGTGGGGGGCTGTATACTGTAGGTGGCTGCATACTGTGGGGGCCTGTATACTGTGGGGGGCCTGTATACTGTTGGGGGGCTGTATACTGTGGGGGGCTGTATACTGTGTGAGGGCTGTATACTGTGTGAGGGTCTGTATACTGTGTGGGGGGCCTGTATACTGTGGGGGCCTGTATACTGTGTGGGACTGTATACTGTGTGGGAGTGTATACTGTGTGGGACTGTATACTGTGGGGGGCCTGTATACTGTGGGGGGCTGTATACTGTAGGTGGCTGCATACTGTGGGGGCCTGTATACTGTGGGGGGCCTGTATACTGTTGGGGGGCTGTATACTGTGGGGGGCTGTATACTGTGTGAGGGGCTGTATACTGTGTGAGGGTCTGTATACTTTGTGGGGGGCCGGTATACTGTGGGGGGCCTGTATACTGTGGGGGGGGCTGTATAGTGTGGGGGGCCTGTCTAGTGTGGGGGCCTGTCTAGTGTGGGGGCCTGTATAGTGTGGGGGCTGTATAGTAGAGGGGGCTGTATAGTGTGGGGGTCTGTATAGTGTATACTGTGGGTGCTGTATATTGTGGAGTGCTATACAGCTGTACTTTATACTGTGGGGGGCTGTATACTGTATACTGTGGGTGCTGTTTATTGTGGAGTGCTATACTGCTGTACTGTATACTGTGGGGGGCTGTATACAGTATACTGTGGGTGCTGTATAGTGTGGAGTGCTATACTGCTGTACTGTATAGTGTGGGGGGCTGTATAGTGTGGGGTGCTGTATTGTGTATAGTTTGGGGTGCTGTATACTGTGAGGTGCTATACTGCTCTACTGTATACTGTGAGGTGTTGTATACTGTGGGGTGCTGTATACTGTGGGCTTCTATACTGCTCTACTATGTACTGTATAGTGTGGGGTGCTATACTGCATACTGTGGGGTGCTGTATACTATAGAGTGCTATACTGCATACTGTGGGGTGCTGGGGTGCACTGTAACACTGGGGTGAGCCGAGCCCTGGTCTCCTTGCTGCAGAGCGGTGCCCACTTCTAGCCTGAGCCCAGCTGCCCAGAGCACTGATCCTGAGCCGCTGGAGTCTTTAGAACTGGAAGCATTTACAGTCATTCACTGTACTCTACCAGGTGTGTGGATTTTTTGTGTGTGTGTTGTGGTGGAGGGCGTGATTGCATGCTAAGGTGTGGGAAGGCGGGATCCAGGGGGCCCAAGAAATTTTTTGCCCAGGGTCCAATCAATATTAAAGACGGCCCTGTTGTCTATTTAACAGCTGTAGAGCTCAAAGACAGGATTGTGTGGACAGATCTTGAGAAGGGGACAAAAACATGTCTGCTGCACTGAATGTTCCCAAGACCACAATGGCCTTCTTAATTATTAAATTGAAGAAGTTTGGAATAACCAGTACTTTACTTAATGCTGGCTGCCTCAGGGGAGAAGGGCATCTGTAAGAAAGGTTAGGAGCTCGAGAGATACTGTGGGCAGACGGTCCCCATTCAACCTGAGAGAGGTTGAAAGTAGAGTTGAGCGAACACCTAGATGTTCGATTTCGAGAAGTTCGGCCGAACTTCCCGGAAATGTTCGGATTCAGGATCCGAACCCGACCCGAACTTTGTCCCGAACTCGAACCCCATTGAAGTCAATAGGGACCCAAACTTTTCGGCACTAAAAAGGCTGTAAAACAGCCCAGGAAAGGGCTAGAGGGCTGCAAAAGGAAGCAAAATGTAGATAAATACCCTGCAAACAAATGTGGATAGGGAAATTAATAAAAATAAAAATAAAATAAATAAAAATTAACCAATATCAATTGGAGAGAGGTCCCATAGCAGAGAATCAGGCTTCATGTCACCCACCACTGGAACAGGCCACTGTCAGATTTTTAGACCCGGGCACCCAGACAGAGGAGAGAAGTCCCATAGCAGAGAATCAGGCTTCATGTCACCCACCACTGGAACAGGCCATTGTCAGATATTTTTAGGCCCCGGCATCCAGACAGAGGAGAGAGGTCCCATAGCAGAGAATCAGGCTTCATGTCATAGCAGAGAATAAGGATTCATGTCACCCACCACTGGAACAGGCCATTGTCAGATATTTTTAGGCTCCGGCACCCAGACAGAGGAGAGAGGTCCTATAGCAGAGAATCAGGCTTCATGTCATAGCAGAGAATCAGGCATCATGTCATAGCAGAGAATCAGGCTTCATGTCACCGACCACTGGAACAGGCCACTGTCAGATATCTTTAGTCCCCGGCACCCAGACAGAGGAGAGAGGTCCCATAGCAGAGAATCAGGCTTCATGCCATAGCAGAGAATCAGGCTTCATGTCACCCAACACTGGAACAGGCCACTGTCAAATATTTTTAGGCCCCGGCACCCAGACAGAGGAGAGAGGTCCCATAGCAGAGAATCAGGCTTCATGTCATAGCAGAGAATCAGGCTTCATGTCACCCAACACTGGAACAGGCCACTGTCAGATATTTTTAGGCCCCGGCACCCAGACAGAGGAGAGAAGTCCCATAGCAGAGAATCAGGCTTCATGTCATAGCAGAGAATCAGGCTTCATGTCATAGCAGAGAATCAGGCTTCATGTCACCCACCACTGGAACAGGCCATTGTCAGATATTTTTAGGCCCCGGCATCCAGACAGAGGAGAGAGGTCCCATAGCAGAGAATCAGGCTTCATGTCATAGCAGAGAATAAGGATTCATGTCACCCACCACTGGAACAGGCCATTGTCAGATATTTTTAGGCTCCGGCACCCAGACAGAGGAGAGAGGTCCTATAGCAGAGAATCAGGCTTCATGTCATAGCAGAGAATCAGGCATCATGTCATAGCAGAGAATCAGGATTCATGTCATCGACCACTGGAACAGGCCACTGTCAGATATTTTTAGTCCCCGGCACCCAGACAGAGGAGAGAGGTCCCATAGCAGAGAATCAGGCTTCATGCCATAGCAGAGAATCAGGCTTCATGTCACCCAACACTGGAACAGGCCACTGTCAGATATTTTTAGGCCCCAGCACCCAGACAGAGGAGAGAGGTCCCATAGCAGAGAATCAGGCTTCATGTCATAGCAGAGAATCAGGCTTCATGTCATAGCAGAGAATCAGGCTTCATGTCACCCACCACTGGAACAGGCCATTGTCAGATATTTTTAGGCCCCGGCACCCAGACAGAGGAGAGAGGTCCCATAGCAGAGAATCAGGCTTCATGTCATAGCAGAGAATCAGGCTTCATGTCACCCAACACTGGAACCGGCCACTGTAAGATATTTTTAGGCCCCGGCACCCAGACAGAGTAGAGAGGTCCCATAGCAGAGAATCAGGCTTCATGTCATAGCAGAGAATAAGGATTCATGTCACCCACCACTGGAACAGGCCATTGTCAGATATTTTTAGGCTCCGGCACCCAGACAGAGGAGAGAGGTCCTATAGCAGAGAATCAGGCTTCATGTCATAGCAGAGAATCAGGCATCATGTCATAGCAGAGAATCAGGATTCATGTCATCGACCACTGGAACAGGCCACTGTCAGATATTTTTAGTCCCCGGCACCCAGACAGAGGAGAGAGGTCCCATAGCAGAGAATCAGGCTTCATGCCATAGCAGAGAATCAGGCTTCATGTCACCCAACACTGGAACAGGCCACTGTCAAATATTTTTAGGCCCCGGCACCCAGACAGAGGAGAGAGGTCCCATAGCAGAGAATCAGGCTTCATGTCATAGCAGAGAATCAGGCTTCATGTCCCCCAACACTGGAACAGGCCACTGTCAGATATTTTTAGGCCCCGGCACCCAGACAGAGGAGAGAAGTCCCATAGCAGAGAATCAGGCTTCATGTCATAGCAGAGAATCAGGCTTCATGTCATAGCAGAGAATCAGGCTTCATGTCACCCACCACTGGAACAGGCCATTGTCAGATATTTTTAGGCCCCGGCATCCAGACAGAGGAGAGAGGTCCCATAGCAGAGAATCAGGCTTCATGTCATAGCAGAGAATAAGGATTCATGTCACCCACGACTGGAACAGGCCATTGTCAGATATTTTTAGGCTCCGGCACCCAGACAGAGGAGAGAGGTCCTATAGCAGAGAATCAGGCTTCATGTCATAGCAGAGAATCAGGCATCATGTCATAGCAGAGAATCAGGATTCATGTCATCGACCACTGGAACAGGCCACTGTCAGATATTTTTAGTCCCCGGCACCCAGACAGAGGAGAGAGGTCCCATAGCAGAGAATCAGGCTTCATGCCATAGCAGAGAATCAGGCTTCATGTCACCCAACACTGGAACAGGCCACTGTCAGATATTTTTAGGCCCCAGCACCCAGACAGAGGAGAGAGGTCCCATAGCAGAGAATCAGGCTTCATGTCATAGCAGAGAATCAGGCTTCATGTCATAGCAGAGAATCAGGCTTCATGTCACCCACCACTGGAACAGGCCATTGTCAGATATTTTTAGGCCCCGGCACCCAGACAGAGGAGAGAGGTCCCATAGCAGAGAATCAGGCTTCATGTCATAGCAGAGAATCAGGCTTCATGTCACCCAACACTGGAACCGGCCACTGTAAGATATTTTTAGGCCCCGGCACCCAGACAGAGTAGAGAGGTCCCATAGCAGAGAATCAGGCTTCATGTCATAGCAGAGAATCATGCTTCATGTCATAGCAGAGAATCATGTTTCATGTCATAGCAGAGAATCAGGCTTCATGTCATAGCAGAGAATCAGGCTTTATGTCATAGCAGAGAATCAGGCTTCATGTCATAGCAAAGAATCAGGCTTTATGTCACACACCACTGGAACAGGCCATTGTCAGATATTTTTAGGCCCCGGCACCCAGACAGAGGAGAGAGGTCCCATAGCAGAGAATCAGGCTTCATGTCATAGCAGAGAATCAGGCTTCATGTCATAGCAGAGAATCAGGCTTCATGTCACCCAACACTGGAACAGGCCACTGTCAGATATTTTTAGGCCCCGGCACCCAGACAGAGGAGAGAGGTCCCATAGCAGAGATTCAGGCTTCATGTCATAGCAGAGAATCAGGCTTCATGTCATAGCAGAGAATCAGGCTTCATGTCACCCAACACTGGAACAGGCCACTGTCAGATATTTTTAGGCCCCGGCACCCAGACAGAGGAGAGAGGTCCCATAGCAGAGAATCAGGCTTCATGCCATAGCAGAGAATCATGCTTCATGTAATAGCAGAGAATCAGGCTTCATGTCACCCACCACTGGAACAGGCCACTGTCAGATATTTTTAGGCCCCGGCACCCAGACAGAGGAGAGAGGTCCCATAGCAGAGAATCAGGCTTCATGTCATAGCAAACAATCAGGCTTCATGTCACCCAACACTGAAACAGGCCACTGTCAGATATTTTTAGGCCCCGGCACCCATACAGAGGAGAGAGGTCCCATAGCAGAGAATTAGGCTTCATGTCATAGCAGAGAATCAGGCTTCATGTCACCCAACACTGGAACAGGCCATTGTCAGATATTTTTAGGCCCCGGCACCCAGACAGAGGAGAGAGAGGTCCCATAGCAGAGAATCAGGCTTCATGTCATAGCAGAGAATCATGCTTCATGTCATAGCAGAGAATCAGGCTTCATGTCATAGCAGAGAATCAGGCTTTATGTCATAGCACAGAATCAGGCTTCATGTCATAGCACAGAATTAGGATTTATGTCACCCACCACTGGAACAGGCCATTGTCAGATATTTTTAGGCCCCGGCACCCAGACAGAGGAGAGAGGTCCCATAGCAGAGAATCAGGCTTCATGTCAAGGCAGAGAATCATGCTTCATGTCACCCACCACTGGAACAGGCCATTGTCAGATATTTTTAGGCCCCGGCACCCAGGCAGAGGAGAGGGGTCCCATAGCAGAGATTCAGGCTTCATGTCATAACAGAGAATCAGGCTTCATGTCATAGCAGAGAATCAGGCTTCATGTCATAGCAGAGAATCAGGCTTCATGTCACCCACCACTGGAACAGGCCACTGTCAGATATTTTTAGGCCCCGGCACCCAGACAGAGGAGAGAGGTCCCATAGCAGAGAATCAGGCTTCATGTCATAGCAGAGAATCATGCTTCATGTCACCCAACACTGGAACAGGCCACTGTCAGATATTTTAGGCCCCGGCACCCAGACAGAGGAGAGAGGTCCCATAGCAGAGAATCAGGCTTCATGTCATAGCAGAGAATCAGGCTTCATGTCACCCAACACTGGAACAGGCCACTGTAAGATATTTTTAGGCCCCGGCACCCAGACAGAGGAGAGGTTCATTCAACTTTGGGTTGCCCCGCAATATAATGGTAAAATAAAAATAAAAATAGGATTGAAAGAGGAAGTGCCCTGGAGTACAATAATATATGGTTAAGGGGAGGTAGTTATAAATGTCTAATCTGCACAAGGAATGGACAGGTCCTGTGGGATTCATGCCTGGTTTATTTTTATGAACATCAGCTTGTCCACATTGGCTGTAGACAGGCGGCTGCGTTTGTCTGTAATGACGCCCCCTGCCGTGTTGAATACACGTTCAGACAAAACGCTGGCCGCCGGGCAGGCCAGCACATCCAAGGCATAAAAGGCTAGCTCTGGCCACGTGGACAATTTGGAGACCCAGAAGTTGAATGGGGCCGAACCATCAGTCAGTACGTGGAGGGGTGTGCACACGTACTGTTCCACCACGTTAGTGAAATGTTGCCTCCTGCTAACACGTTCCGTATCAGGTGGTGGTGCAGTTAGCTGTGGCGTGTTGACAAAACTTTTCCACATCTCTGCCATGCTAACTCTGCCCTCAGAGGAGCTGGCCGTGACACAGCTGCGTTGGCGACCTCTTGTTCCTCCTCTACCTTCCCCTTGGGCTTCCACTTGTTCCCCTGTGACATTTGGGAATGCTCTTAGTAGCGCGTCTACCAATGTGTGCTTGTACTCGCGCATCTTCCTATCTCGCTCCAGTGCAGGAAGTAAGGTGGGCACATTGTCTTTGTACCGGGGATCCAGCAGGGTGGCAACCCAGTAGTCCGCACATGTTAAAATGTGGGCAACTCTGCTGTCTTTGCGCAGGCACTGCAGCATGTAGTCGCTCATGTGTGCCAGGCTGCCCAGAGGTAAGGACAAGCTGTCCTCTGTGGGAGGCGTATCGTCATCGTCCTGCGTTTCCCCCCAGCCACGCACCAGTGATGGGCCCGAGCTGCGTTGGGTGCCACCCCGCTGTGAACATGCTTCATCCTCATCCTCCTCCACCTCCTCCTCGTCCTCCAGTAGTGGGCCCTGGCTGGCCACATTTGTACCTGGCCTCTGCTGTTGCAAAAAAACTCCTCTGATTCACTTTGAAAAGACTGGCCTGAAAGTGCTAAAAATGACCCCTCTTCCTCCTCCTCCTCCTCCTCCTCCTGGGCCACCTCCTCTTCCATCATCGCCCTAAGTGTTTTCTCAAGGAGACATAGAAGTGGTATTGTAACGCTGATAACGGCGTCATCGCCACTGGCCATGTTGGTGGAGTACTCGAAACAGCGCAACAGGGCACACAGGTCTCGCATGGAGGCCCAGTCATTGGTGGTGAAGTGGTGCTGTTCCGCAGTGCATCTGACCCGTGCGTGCTGCAGCTGAAACTCCACTATGGCCTGCTGCTGCTCGCACAGTCTGTCCAGCATGTGCAAGGTGGAATTCCACCTGGTGGGCACGTCGCATATGAAGCGGTGAGCGGGAAGGCCGAAGTTACGCTGTAGCGCAGACAGGAGAGCAGCGGCAGGATGTGAACGCCGGAAGCGCGAACAGACGGCCCGCACTTTATGCAGCAGCTCTGACATGTCGGGGTAGTTGTGAATGAACTTCTGCACCACCAAATTCAGCACATGCGCCAAGCAAGGGATGTGCGTCAAACCAGCTAGTCCCAGAGCTGCAACGAGATTTCGCCCATTATCGCACACCACCAGGCCGGGCTTGAGGCTCACCGGTAGCAACCACTTGTCGGTCTGTTGTTCTATACCCCGCCACAACTCCTGTGCGGTGTGGGGCCTGTCCCCCAAACATATGAGTTTCAGAATGGCCTGCTGACGTTTACCCCGGGCTGTGCTGAAGTTGGTGGTGAAGGTGTGTGGCTGACTGGATGAGCAGGTGGAAGAAGAGGAGGAGGAAGCCGAGTAGGAGGAGGTGGCAACAGGAGGCAAAGAATGTTGCCCTGCGATCCTTGGCGGCGGAAGGACGTGCGCCAAACAGCTCTCCGCCTGGGGCCCAGCTGCCACTACATTTACCCAGTGTGCAGTTAGGGAGATATAGCGTCCCTGGCCGTGCTTACTGGTCCACGTATCTGTGGTTAGGTGGACCTTGCCACAGATGGCGTTGCGCAGTGCACACTTGATTTTATCGGATACTTGGTTGTGCAGGGAAGGCACGGCTCTCTTGGAGAAGTAGTGGCGGCTGGGAACAACATACTGTGGGACAGCAAGCGACATGAGCTGTTTGAAGCTGTCTGTGTCCACCAGCCTAAATGACAGCATTTCATAGGCCAGTAGTTTAGAAATGCTGGCATTCAGGGCCAGGGATCGAGGGTGGCTAGGTGGGAATTTACGCTTTCTCTCAAATGTTTGTGAGATGGAGAGCTGAACGCTGCCGTGTGACATGCCGTGTGACATTGAAAAATTGGGATCGAGAGGAAATATGGGAAAAGTTATTGAGGCGCAAATGTGGGACAAATTACTGAAGCGCAAATGTGGTACAACTTGTTAAAGTTTAAGCATTGAATGAAAGGAGGTGGCGCGCATCAATTAAAGAAGAATTTCTGAAATTGTATTCCCTGTCACCTATGCAGAGCAGGGGTTTATTCACGTCCAAAATTGTAAAATGTCAACCCAATAATGTAACATAAAAACTACAGAAATTTTTTAACTACTTGATTGATTTTTTTTTTATTGTCACCCGAAAATGTAAA
Source organism: Bufo gargarizans (assembly GCF_014858855.1). Lineage (NCBI taxonomy): Eukaryota > Metazoa > Chordata > Amphibia > Anura > Bufonidae > Bufo > Bufo gargarizans. The sequence continues at coordinate 46,952,634 of NC_058089.1, forward strand.
AGAAAAATTATTGAAATTTATTAAGCTGTCAACTAGGTAGAGGAGGGGTATATTACACCCAAAAATTTGTGAATTTTACCTGAAAATGTAACTGACAATTTTAATTTTATTTTTTTACCTATTTACTAGGTAGAGCAGTGGTACATCACATCCAAAAATTGGTGTATTTCACCGGAAAATGTAACAGACCAATTATTATTATTTTTTTTTTTACCTGTCTACTAGGTATAGCAGTGGTACATCACACCCAAAAATTGGTGAATCTGACCCGAAAATGTAACAGACAAAGAAGTGAAATTATTATTGTCATACGGAGGAGTGTCGTTGGTTATTGCAATGAACTACACAAATCACCAACTGGACCCAAATTCATCATAATATCTTCTTTGAGGCTAATATGTTCTTTTAGTCAGAGTGTCAGTGTTTGGTCAGTGTTTTGCATCAGTATTTGATCATAATTCGTAAAACAAAAAGCAGGAGTGGGTCCAAAACACAGATGAGATGGAAATAATTCCATCACATTTTATGTCGGTAAGAACCTTTTTGGATGATTAAAATACAGGGTTGTTTTTTCTTTTTTGTAATTCTGATGAATCAGAAGAACAGAAACATAAACAGTGATGTGAAAACAGCCTTACTGCCACTGCTGCTGCCCCCCCCCCTCCACTCTGTCATGGGGCCACTATTGTCACTGTTACTGCCACTGCTGCCACACTCCCCAATTGGTCATGGGGCCACTACTTAACTGTTGGGGCACTGCACGATCAAGCCCAAGGTGATAAATTAGACCTGATGCTTTTATTGAACTGTAATAATGATGCACAGTAATTCCATAGCTAACAGAAGGGATTATCTATCAATCTTGGTTCCCTGCACAGTTATGTAGATGGCAATAAATTGCAACTGTCTGTAATACTGACTGTATAGTACTGATAGAGATGTGGATATAATTCTTGATCAACTAAGATGGCCCCCATATACTCCAGATCTCAGACAACGCCTTTATGTACTCGAGTTGGGACCAAAGCACAAAGGTTTTGCCCTACCCAAGAGGACCTTCCTCCTTGATGTGATATATATGACGTATGCTGTACTGATGTTAGTGTGAAGCCATTACAATATGGCGCTGGCTCCTAGATATTTACATAGTTTATAGAGATGAGCGAATCAAATTCCACTAAGTGGAATTCAATATGAATTTCAGGATAAATTCAAAATGCCTATAAGCCGAATTTATTCGTGCTTCGTGTCAGCGAATCGATTTAACCTGAAATAGTATAAAAAAAAACAAAAAATCTAACTTACCTCCTCCACTTCCTTGCGACGAGCGGCCAGTCTACATCTTGCTTGAAGATCCAGTGCGGCGCAAGATTACATCATCACGCCGGCCGGCGTGATGACGTCATATGTTACCACGCCAGCTGGAGGCGGTAAGTTTGATTTAAAAAAAAATGATTCTTGATTTTACACTCAGATAACGCTATCATGTATGAACACGGCATCTGTGGGGTACAATGATGGGGGTGTCGCTATCACAGCTCCCTGTCATTGCACCGCTACTTACAAAACAAATGCGCAGTAATTTGTCACCACGCTAATTTTTGGGTAAAATTCGACAAAGCAGCTGTTAAAGGGAATATTAATTATTGATATTTATGCTAATCTCAATAATAAATGTTCATAAATAAGCGTGAGTCAATTAGTGATGACTCCGCCTATTTATGCCTAATAAACAAACACTACTGATTACCCTACTCTATACTGCAAACCTGTGTCTATTACTGCAGCGCCTACTACAACAAAAGACTGCACACTGTTCTTAAATAAAAGGTATTTATTAACACACTACATGTTACAGTCTAATATTTGCTTATAATTATATATATTTATAGCACCACACAACAATATTATATGTAAACACACTATAACAACACAGCACTACGGTACTAACTACATTAGACACAATCCCACTTTCAATATTCAACCCCAAAATCTAACTACTCATAATACTCATATACACAATAGCAGCCCACCCAACCTGGTTCTAAGCTGTCCCTAAGGGAGTAACGAGGGGTAAACACACACTCAGCTTCTGCTGAGGTAGGCAGGGCAGCAGTGAAGGGGTATCAAGGGATACCAGGGGATCAGGGGTAGATGATGGTGTGATATAGCAGGGGATACCAGGGGAGGTATTACAGGGGTCAAATAACAGAGGAGAATCCAGGGGAGCAGGGGTTAACTGTGCAGGGGGTACTAGGGGGATGCAGGGGTGATATTGAAATGCAGGGAATTAGGGTTAATACAGGGGCACACTACATTAGATAGTTAGTTAGCTGATATATACAGGTGAAACTCGAAAAAATTAGAATATCGTGCAAAAGTCCATTTATTTCAGTAATTCAAATTGAAAGGAATTGCATTAATGCAGCTTAAAATTAGAATTTAGTGAAAAGGTTCAATATTCTCGGCTCAAAGTGTCACACTCTAGTCAGCTAATTAATCCATACCCCCTGAGCAAGGGGACCTCAAAATTGTGACTTTGGGGTTTCATAAGTTTTAAGCCATAATCATTCAAATTATAACAAATAAAGGCTTGAAATATCTCACTTTGCCTGTAATGAGTCTCATATGTTAGTTTCACTTTTTAAGTTACAGAAATAAATGAACTTTGCACAATATTACATTTTTTCGAGTTTCACCTGTATAGTACAGATAGTGATTTTTTTTTTTTTTTTTTTTTTTTTTTATATATTCAACTCATCCTTTCGTTACATTTAGAAAACCCTCCCCTCCCTCCCCCCTCGTCTGTGGTGCGTCAAAGTAGGACCCCTATAAATAAAACAATTTGACCTCAACTAGTCAATCCTCCAACCACCCCATATCCTATTCCACTGGTCCTCACCTTCCCTCCATTTGTATATAATTTTCTCATAATTTTTTACCTTATCAGTTAAATTTATCCATGTATTTATGTCTGGAGTGGATCGGGCAAACCAGGTCCGACTGATCAAAACTCTAGCCAACATCAGTATTCTGCTCAGGAAGATCTTTTGATACTTGTAATTTTTTTGTTTGGAAAGATCATTAAAGGGGTTGGCCACTCTCTATGTATTTTCAGCAACTGTGTGGGAGGCAGGGAAAAAAGACATTTCCTAATATATGTCTTTAAGAAGATATGCCTATCTTTTAAACAATCTGAAGCCAAACACCCTGAGCCTCGTTCTGATGTGCAGACAGTCCGTCCATAGCTGCACGAGACATGGAGAAGATCCGTCCATTGGCTGCTGTGTAAATGCGCATGCCCAGTCAGCCCCTGCCACAGGCGAGCTCCCTGCTCCTACTCTGTTTGTGTCAGACTTCTGAGCGGGAACCAGGCAGATCCCCTGTGAGGTAAACTGTACACTGCAAGTACCGTCCTACCTACAGCAGCCCCTGACGGTAGGTGTGCCCAGCTTGTCACTACTACAGCAGCCTTCCCCCCTGCAGCCCTCAATGTGCCTTATTATTTTCTTGAATAAGCGGAGGAGAAGATCTTGTGTGAGATTCCCCGATCCCCTCCTCTCCTCCCCTCTCTGCAGCCCTCAATGTGCCTCCTTATTTTATTCTTGGCTAAACTCCAGACACCAAACGGACTAAGGGGTTAAAAACTCCTATCAAGAAACAGACCTTCAGAGCAGACGTCAATGAGTCACTCACCAGCGGGAAACGAAGTGTCGGAAGATAGAGAGATCAGGCTGTTTGCAGAGCAGGTCACCACTGATAGAGGGGGGAGTGTCTGTCAGTGCTGGAGGTACATGTGCTGTGGATGTGCTGAGGTGAGGGGGATCGAGGACTGTCTGCTGAGGTGGGGTGTTCTGTCAGAAAACCTCAGATTCCCATATCCTGGCATTGTAATATTGTGTGCAGGGGGCTTCATAATATTGTATAGGGGGACGAGGGACTGTGTAATATTGTATGCAGGAGTATGTATGCAGGAGGGGGCTGAGTAATATTGTATGGGGGGGACTGTGTAATGTGTGCAGGAGGGTGTTGAGTAATATTGTATGGGGGGAGACTGTGTAATGTGTGCAGGAGGGTGTTGAGTAATATTGTATGGGGGAGACTGTGTAATGTGTGCAGGAGGGGGGCTGAGTAAGGCTACTTTCACACTAGCGTTCGGGTGTCCGCTTGTGAGCTCCGTTTGAAGGGGCTCACGAGCGGACCCGAACGCTTCTGTCCAGCCCTAATGCATTGTGAGTGGACGCGGGATCCGCTCAGAATGCATCAGTCTGGCAGCGTTCAGCCTCCGCTCCGCTCAGTGAGCGGACACCTGAACGCTGCAAGCAGCGTTCGGGTGTCCGCCTGGCCGTGCGGAGGCAAGCGGATCCGTCCAGACTTACAATGTAAGTCAATGGGGACGGGTCCGCTTGAAGATGACACCATATGGCTCAATCTTCAAACGGATCCGTCCCCCATTGACTTTCAATGTAAAGTCTGGACGGATCCGTCTGAGCACTTTCACACTTAGAAAATTTTATACAATATAATGCAGACGGATCCGCTCTGAACGCTAGTGTGAAAGTAGCCTTATATTGTATGGGGGGGACTGTGTAATGTGTGCAGGGGGGATGAGTAATATCGTATGGGGGGGGGACTGTGTAATATTGTGTGCAGGGGGGCCTGAGTACTATTTTGTGTAATTTTGTATGCAGAGGGGGGGTGCAGTGTTATTATTTTTTGTATGCGGGGGGTGGGGTTCAGTGTGATTTTTGTATGCGGGGTGGGGTGCAGTGTGATTTTTTTTTTGTATGCGGGGGGTGGGTGCAGTGTGATTTTTGTATGCGGGGGGTGGGGTGCAGTGTGATTTTTGATTTTTGTATGCGGGGGGTGGGGTGCAGTGTGATTTTTGTATGCGGGGGGTGGGGTGCAGTGTGATTTTTGATTTTGTATGCGGGGGGTGGGGTGCAGTGTGATTTTTGTATGCGGGGGGTGGGGTGCAGTGTGATTTTTGTATGCGGGGGTGGGGTGCAGTGTGATTTTTGTATGCGGGGGGTGGGGTGCAGTGTGATTTTTGTATGCGGGGGGTGGGGTGCAGTGTGATTTTTGTATGCGGGGGTGGGGTGCAGTGTGATTTTTGTATGCGGGGGGTGGGGTGCAGTGTGATTTTTGTATGCGGGGGGTGGGTGCAGTGTGTTTTTGATTTTTGTATGCGGGGGTGGGGTGCAGTGTGATTTTTGTATGCGGGGGGTGGGGTGCAGTGTGATTTTTGTATGCGGGGGTGGGGTGCAGTGTGATTTTTGTATGCGGGGGTGGTGGGCAGTGTGATTTTTGTATGCGGGGGTGGGTGCAGTGTGATTTTTGTATGCGGGGGGTGGGGTGCAGTGTGATTTTTGTATGCGGGGGGTGGGGTGCAGTGTGATTTTTGTATGCGGGGGGGTGGGGTGCAGTGTGATTTTTGTATGCGGGGGGTGGGGTGCAGTGTGATTTTGTATGCGGGGGGGGTGGGTGCAGTGTGATTTTTGTATGCGGGGGGGGTGGGTGCAGTGTGATTTTTTGTATGCGGGGGGTGGGGTGCAGTGTGATTTTTGTATGCGGGGGGGGTGGGGTGCAGTGTGATTTTTGTATGCGGGGGTGGGGTGCAGTGTGATTTTGTATGCGGGGGGTGGGGTGCAGTGTGATTTTTGTATGCGGGGGGGGGTGTGCAGTGTGATTTTTGTATGCGGGGGTGGGGTGCAGTGTGATTTTTGTATGCGGGGGGTGGGTGCAGTGTGATTTTTGTATGCGGGGGGTGGGGTGCAGTGTGATTTTTGTATGCGGGGGGTGGGTGTGCAGTGTGATTTTTGTATGCGTGGGGGTGGGTTGCAAGTGTGATTTTTGTATGCGGGGGGTGGGGTGCAGTGTGATTTTTGTATGCGGGGGGTGGGGTGCAAGTGGATTTGTATGAGAGGGGGGGTGCAGTGTGATTTTTTGTATGCAGAGGGGGGGGGGTGCAGTGTGATTTATTTTCGGGCTGCTATCTGGGGAGGCCACGTTGTATGTGACATGTTTTACTGAATAGAACAGGTTTTCTGTATGTTCTCCGCACCTGATATTTATTCTTATATATTTTCTACTGTACAAGTCAAAGTGAAAGCCACCCTTTTGACTATTTTTAATAAAAACTTATTGTTGAAACAACAAATTTTTTCAATATATTTTTGTTCATTTTTTTTTTTTTTTTTTTCAGTTCTTCTGTGTTCTAGGCATTTGTAGCTGTGCATAGAGACGGACGCAGGCGTCTATAATGGTCAGTGTTGAGCGAAGCTTCAGTCGCTTCATCCTAAGTTCTTTGTTCAAACCGTCGGTGTAATACTGTACAGTGATTTGTCTCCGTACAGTATTGGAATGTATGGGCCGTGAGGAGCCAAAGTAAGTTATTCACGAAGTTGCGCGAGACTTTATTGAATAACTCAGGTAGGTGATTTTTAAAGTTGAAAAACACTTTAAAACTATAACTGAAACTCTGCTTCGGTCCCGTCTAGTATTTCTGAACCGAAGCAGAGTTCAGTTTCAAGTTTTAAAGTGTTTTTCCACTTTAAAAATCAACTACCTGAGTTATTCAATAAAGTCTTGCGCAACTTCGTGAATAGCTTACTTTGGCTCCTCGGAGCCCATACATTCTAATACTGTACAGAGACGAATCACTGTACAGTATTTCTCCTAAGTTTAGAACTAAGCGACTTCGGATGAAGCCTCCAACGCTCACTGCCCTCGACACCAACAATGGCCTAACAGACGCGCACATTACACCGCCCTGCGGATCTGTGAGGAGCAGCGTTTACTGCTACAAGGGGACTCCCTGTACAATGCTTTAACCCCTTCCTGACCACCCAACGTAAATATACCTTGGTTAAATATGGCGGCTGCCCGCGAGCATCATAGCTGCTGTGTGCTGTTTTAACCCCTTAAGGACCCATGACGTACATGTCAAGAACCATGACATACATGTACTTCATGAGGTCTGTGGGTCTCTGGGGGAAGATCGGGGTGGAATCGCTGCACCATGGCTGCTCTTACTAGCAGGTCAGGCCATGCCAGGAAAGAGCAGCATGGTGCCGATCCACCCCCTTGCAGCTCCAAGCGCTGCAATTGGCTGATCAATGTGTTGGTCACATCGCAGCCCAGGAAGCTGTCAGCAGTTGTGGGGAGGGTTGGGTGGAGGTCATGGGACGGTGGATGTTGCTGAACTGGTCAGCACCGGTCACATCCTAGGTGAGGCAGGGGACACCAGTGTTTTGGGTTCTCTGCCAGCGCTGCGATTGGCTGGAACAACGCTCCAGCCAATGGCAGCGCTATAGCTGCACAGGAAGAGGCTGAACTTCCCTGCAAGCAGCCATTCTAGCTGATTACTGCATGCAGAGGATCTGTTCTGCTGTGGCTTGCTGGGACTTGTGCTGTACCACCACTACAAATTTAACCCTTTTTGCTGCTGAAAAGAACAACAACATCTGGAATAGCTGCACAGATTTTTTGTCATTTGTAGCAGTTCCAGATCCCTTGTCCCTTTCCACCCCCCTTCCCCCCCTCCCATCCTTTTTTTCCGGACACAAATTGGTCTCGTGCACTATTTTTTGCTGTGACCTCCAAGTGCTTTTCAGTGCGTACCTGCCTGATCAGCACCTGCGGATTATTTGTGCAGATTTTTTTGCCAATTTTTATTTATTTTTTGTTAAAAAATAACTGGTAGTTGGGAGTGTGTGTGTATATATATATATATATATATATATATATATATATATATATATATCTATAAAAATCAATTTCAGTTAGTGTCAGTTTAGATTTTTGCACGAACGCACCATCTGCGTAAGTGCAATTTGTGTCCATTACTGATCGCTCAGTTTGCGCAAAAAAAAATTATATTCGCAGAAACATTTTTTTTTTACAACTTTTCTTCTAAATTTAATTTAAAATTTATTAAAAGCCCCTTCATGTGTGAAAACACTACATACACATCCCTCACACAAATAAAGGTTACACGTTTCACACCCCCAAAAAAAAAATGTCTCATTCATCCCAATGACTATGCTCAGCTGAAGAGGCATACACCATGCTAGCCTCCGATACCTAGTCTGCAGTGAGGGAAAAGAGGATGCCACTTGCCTCTACTTCTCTACCTCCTGATCATCATCATCTGCTGATGAGGGACCCTCTAGAAGGTGCCCAGGGTAGCACCTTCATGTGTGAAAACACTACATACACATCCCTCACACAAAATAAAGGTTTACACCTAGAGTTGAGCGAACACCTGGATGTTCGGGTTCGAGAAGTTCGGCCGAACCATCCCGGAAATGTTCGGGTTCGGGATCCGAACCCGATCCGAACTTCGTCCCGAACCCGAACCCCATGAAGTCAATGGGGACCCGAACTTTTCGGCACTAACAAGGCTGTAAAACAGCCCAGGAAAGAGCTTAGAGGCTGCAAAAGGCCGCAACATGTAGGGTAAATCCCCTGCAAACAAATGTGGATAGGGAAATGAATTAAAATAAAATTAAATAAATAAAATTAACCAAAATCAATTGGAGAGAGGTTCCATAGCAGAGAATCTGGCTTCCCGTCACCCACCACTGGAAACGTCCATCTCAGAATTTAGGCCCCGGCACCCAGGCAGAGGAGAGAGGTCCGTAACAGAGAATCTGTCTTCATGTCAGCAGAGAATAGTCTGCATGTCATAGCAGCAGAATCAGGCTTCACGTCAGCCACACTGCAACAGTCCATTGGCATATATTTAGGCCCCAGCACACACACAGGCAGAGGAGAGAGGTCCCGTAACAGAGAATCTGATCTCAATGTCAGCAGAGAATCAGTCTGCATGTCATAGCAGAGAATGAGGCTTCACGTCAGCCACCACTGCAACAGTCCATTGGCATATATTTAGGCCCAGCACCCAGGCAGAGGAGAGAGGTCCCGTAACAGACAATCTGGCTTCATGTCAGCAGAGAATCAGTCGCATGTCATAGCAGAGAATGAGGCTTCACGTCACCCACCACTGCAACAGTCCATTGTCATAAATTTAGGCCAGCACTAGTGTTGAGCGGCATGTCCCATATTCGAATTCGCGAAATTTTGGAATATTCGAAAGAATATTCGTAAAATATTCGCGATTATTCAAATTCGTATTATTTCGCATATGCGATAATTCGAATTATCGCATTAATACATATGCTATGCAAAATTCACATGTGCGCTAATGAAATCGCCTACGAAGATTCGCAACTCAATTCAATCACTAAGTATGAATGCAATGCCCTTTGCCTCTGTTCTGGGACAAGTGTAGATATTCGCATGTGCGCTAATAAAATCGCCTTACGAAGATTCGCACCTCAATCACTTTCTAGGGAATGTGAGACTTTTGGGAATCAATCGAGATACAGTGGGGGGTGATGACAGTAGTTGACAGAGTACAGATCAATGTAATCTGTAAGGTGGAAAGTAAAATAAAAAATACGAATATTCGTAAATCGAATTTTACGAAGTTCTACGTATTCGCGAATATGGTGCTATACTATATGAATGCACAGGCCTTTGCCTCTCTGTTCTGGGGACAAGTGTAGATATTGCATTTGCGTTAATAAAATCGCCTTACGAAGATTCGCAGCTCAATTCAATCACTAATGTATGAATGCAAAGCCCTTTGCCTCTGTTCTGGGACAAGTGTAGATATTCGCATGTGCGCTAATAAAATCGCCTTACGAAGATTCGCAACTCAATTCACTAATGTATGAATGCAAAGCCCTTTGCCTCTGTTCTGGGACGTGCCGATATTCGCATGTGCGCTAATAAAATCGCCTTACGAAGATTCGCGCCTCAATCACTTTCTAGGCAATGTGAGTAAGATCTGAGCTGTTGGACCTTTGGGAAACAATCAATTATATGTGTACTGTAATTTTGTGGGGGGGGGGGGGAAAAAAAAACGAATATTCGTTTTTACGAATATATAGCACTATATTCGAAATATTCGCGAAATCGCGAAGTTGCGATATTCGCGAAAAAAATTTGCTTTTCGAATATTCGCGCTCAACACTACCCAGCACCCAGGCAGAGGAGAGAGGTCCCGTAACAGAGAATCTGGCTTCATGTCAGCAGAGAATCAGTCTTCATATCATAGCAGAGAATCAGGCTTCACGTCACCCACCACTGTAAGAGTCAATTTTCATAAATTTAGGCCCAGAACCCAGGCAGAGGAGAAAGGTCCCGTAACAGACAATCTGGCTTCATGTCAGCAGAGAATCAGTCTTCATATCATAGCAGAGAATCAGGCTTCACGTCACCCACCACTGCAACAGTCCATTGTCATATATTAGGCCCAGCACCCAGGCAGAGGAGGAGGTCCCGTAACAGAGGAATCTGTCTTCATGTCAGCAGAGAATTAGTCTGCATGTCATAGCAGAGAATGAGGCTTCACGTCAGCCACCACTGCAACAGTCATTGGCATATATTTAGGCCAGCACACCACAGGCAGAGGAGAGAGGTCCCGTAACAGAGAATCTGGCTTCATGTCAGCAGAGAATCAGTCTGCATGTCATAGCAGAGAATGAGGCTTCACGTCAGCCACCACTGCAACAGTCCATTGGCATATATTTAGGCCCAGCACACACAGGCAGAGGAGAGAGGTCCCGTAACAGAGAATCTGTCTTCATGTCAGCAGAGAATCAGTCTGCATGTCATAGCAGAGAATGAGGCTTCACGTCAGCCACCACTGCAACAGTCCATTGTCATATATTTAGGCCCAGCACACACACAGGCAGAGGAGAGAGGTCCCGTAACAGAGAATCTGGCTTCATGTCAGCAGAGAATCAGTCTGCATGTCATAGCAGAGAATCAGGCTTCACGTCAGCCACCACTGCAACAGTCCATTGTCATAAATTTAGGCCCAGCACCCAGGCAGAGGAGAGAGGTCCCGTAACAGACAATCTGGCTTCATGTCAGCAGAGAATCAGTCTTCATATCATAGCAGAGAATCAGGCTTCACGTCACCCACCACTGTAAGAGTCCATTTGCATATAATTTAGGCCTAGCACCCAGGCAGAGGAGAGAGGTCCCGTAACAGACAATCTGGCTTCATGTCAGCAGAGAATCAGTCTTCATGTCATAGCAGAGAATCAGGCTTCACGTCAGCCACCACTGCAACAGTCCATTGGCATAATTTAGGCCTAGCACACAGGCAGAGGCAGAGAGGTCCGTAACAGAGAATCTGGCTTCATGTACAGCAGAGAATCAGTCTGCATGTCATAGCAGAGAATCAGGCTTCACGTCAGCCACCACTGCAACAGTCCATTGTCATAAATTTAGGCCCAGCACCCAGGCAGAGGAGAGAGGTCCCGTAACAGACAATCTGGCTTCATGTCAGCAGAGAATCAGTCTTCATATCATAGCAGAGAATCAGGCTTCACGTCACCCACCACTGCAACAGTCAATTTTCATAAATTTAGGCCCAGAACCCAGGCAGAGGAGAAAGGTCCCGTAACAGACAATCTGGCTTCATGTCAGCAGAGAATCAGTCTTCATATCATAGCAGAGAATGAGGCTTCACGTCACCCACCACTGCAACAGTCCATTGGCATATATTTAGGCCTAGCACACAGGCAGAGGCAGAGAGGTCCCGTAACAGACAATCTGGCTTCATGTCAGCAGAGAATCAGTCTGCATGTCATAGCAGAGAATCAGGCTTCACGTCAGCCACCACTGCAACAGTCCATTGTCATATAATTTAGGCCCAGCACCCAGGCAGAGGAGAGAGGCTCCCGTAACAGAGGAATCTGGCTTCATGTCAGCAGAGAATCAGTCTGCATGTCATAGCAGAGAATGAGGCTTCACGTCACCCACCACTGCAACAGTCCATTGGCATATATTTAGGCCTAGCACACAGGCAGAGCAGAGAGGTCCCGTAACAGACAATCTGGCTTCATGTCAGCAGAGAATCAGTCTGCATGTCATAGCAGAGAATGAGGCTTCACGTCACCCACCACTGCAACAGTCCATTGGCATATATTTAGGCCTAGCACACAGGCAGAGCAGAGAGGTCCCGTAACAGACAATCTGGCTTCATGACAGCAGAGAATCAGTCTGCATGTCATAGCAGAGAATGAGGCTTCACGTCAGCCACCACTGCAACAGTCCATTGGCATATATTTAGGCCTAGCACACAGGCAGAGGAGAGGTTCATTCAACTTTGGGTAGCCTCGCAATATAATGGTAAAATGAAAATAAAAATAGGATTGAATGAGGAAGTGCCCTGGAGTCCAATAATATATGGTTATGGGGAGGTAGTTAATGTCTAATCTGGACAAGGGACGGACAGGTCCTGTGGGATCCATGCCTGGTTCATTTTTATGAACGTCAGCTTGTCCACATTGGCTGTAGACAGGCGGCTGCGTTTGTCTGTAATGACGCCCCCTGCCGTGCTGAATACACGTTCAGACAAAACGCTGGCTGCCGGGCAGGCCAGCACCTCCAAGGCATAAAAGGCTAGCTCTGGCCACGTGGACAATTTAGAGACCCAGAAGTTGAATGGGGCCGAACCATCAGTCAGTACGTGGAGGGGTGTGCACACGTACTGTTCCACCATGTTAGTGAAATGTTGCCTCCTGCTAACACGTTGCGTATCAGGTGGTGGTGCAGTTAGCTGTGGCGTGTTGACAAAAGTTTTCCACATCTCTGCCATGCTAACCCTGCCCTCAGAGGAGCTGGCCGTGACACAGCTGCCTTGGCGACCTCTTGCTCCTCCTCTGCCTTGGCCTTGGGCTTCCACTTGTTCCCCTGTGACATTTGGGAATGCTCTCAGTAGCGCGTCTACCAACGTGCGCTTGTACTCGCGCATCTTCCTATCACGCTCCAGTGCAGGAAGTAAGGTGGGCACATTGTCTTTGTAGCGTGGATCCAGCAGGGTGGCAACCCAGTAGTCCGCACAGGTTAAAATGTGGGCAACTCTGCTGTCGTTGCGCAGGCACTGCAGCATGTAGTCGCTCATGTGTGCCAGGCTGCCCAGGGGTAAGGACAAGCTGTCCTCTGTGGGAGGCGTATCGTCATCGTCCTGCCTTTCCCCCCAGCCACGCACCAGTGATGGACCCGAGCTGCGTTGGGTGCCACCCCGCTGTGACCATGCTTCATCCTCATCCTCCTCCACCTCCTCCTCATCCTCGTCCTCCTCGTCCTCCAGTAGTGGGCCCTGGCTGGCCACATTTGTACCTGGCCTCTGCTGTTGCCAAAAACCTCCCTCTGAGTCACTTTCGAAGAGACTGGCCTGAAAGTGCTAAAAATGACCCCTCTTCCTCCTCCTCCTCCTCCTCCTCCTCCTGGGCCACCTCCTCTTCCATCATCGCCCTAAGTGTTTTCTCAAGGAGACATAGAAGTGGTATTGTAACGCTGATAACGGTGTCATCGCCACTGGCCATGTTGGTGGAGTACTCGAAACAGCGCAACAGGGCACACAGGTCTCGCATGGAGGCCCAGTCATTGGTGGTGAAGTGGTGCTGTTCTGTAGTGCGACTGACCCGTGCGTGCTGCAGCTGAAACTCCACTATGGCCTGCTGCTGCTCGCACAGTCTGTCCAGCATGTGCAAGGTGGAGTTCCACCTGGTGGGCACGTCGCATATGAGGCGGTGAGCGGGAAGGCCGAAGTTACGCTGTAGCGCAGACAGGCGAGCAGCGGCAGGATGTGAACGCCGGAAGCGCGAACAGACGGCCCGCACTTTATGCAGCAGCTCTGACATGTCGGGGTAGTTGTGAATGAACTTCTGCACCACCAAATTCAGCACATGCGCCAAGCAAGGGATGTGCGTCAAATTGGCTAGTCCCAGAGCTGCAACGAGATTTCGCCCATTATCACACACCACCAGGCCGGGCTTGAGGCTCACCGGCAGCAACCACTCGTCGGTCTGTTGTTCAATACCCCGCCACAACTCCTGTGCGGTGTGGGGCCTGTCCCCCAAACATATGAGTTTCAGAATGGCCTGCTGACGTTTACCCCGGGCTGTGCTGAAGTTGGTGGTGAAGGTGTGTGGCTGACTGGATGAGCAGGTGGAAGAAGAGGAGGAGGAAGCCGAGAAGGAGGAGGTGGCAACAGGAGGCAAAGAATGTTGCCCTGCGATCCTTGGCGGCGGAAGGACGTGCGCCAAACAGCTCTCCGCCTGGGGCCCAGCTGCCACTACATTTACCCAGTGTGCAGTTAGGGAGATATAGCGTCCCTGGCCGTGCTTACTGGTCCACGTATCTGTGGTTAGGTGGACCTTGCCACAGATGGCGTTGCGCAGTGCACACTTGATTTTATCGGATACTTGGTTGTGCAGGGAAGGCACGGCTCTCTTGGAGAAGTAGTGGCGGCTGGGAACAACATACTGTGGGACAGCAAGCGACATGAGCTGTTTGAAGCTGTCTGTGTCCACCAGCCTAAATGACAGCATTTCATAGGCCAGTAGTTTAGAAATGCTGGCATTCAGGGCCAGGGATCGAGGGTGGCTAGGTGGGAATTTACGCTTTCTATCAAATGTTTGTGAGATGGAGAGCTGAACGCTGGCGTGTGACATGGTTGAGACGCTTGGTGACGGAGGTGGTGGTGGTGGTGTTGGTGGTACATCCCCTGTTTGCTGGGCGGCAGGTGCCAACGTTCCTCCAGAGGCGGAGGAAGAGGCCGAGGCGGCAGCAGCAGAATAGGCCGAGGCGGCAGCAGCAGAAGAGGTAGCAGGGGGAGCCTGAGTGACTTCCTTGGTTTTAAGGTGTTTACTCCACTGCAGTTCATGCTTTGCATGCAGGTGCCTGGTCATGCAGGTTGTGCTCAGGTTCAGAACGTTAATGCCTCGCTTCAGGCTCTGATGGCACAGCGTGCAAACCACTCGGGTCTTGTCGTCAGCACATTGTTTGAAGAAGTGCCATGCCAGGGAACTCCTTGAAGCTGCCTTTGGGGTGCTCGGTCCCAGATGGCGGCGGTCAGTAGCAGGCGGAGTCTCTTGGCGGCGGGTGTTCTGCTTTTGCCCACTGCTCCCTCTTTTGCTACGCTGTTGGCTCGGTCTCACCACTGCCTCTTCCTCCGAACTGTGAAAGTCAGTGGCACGACCTTCATTCCATGTGGGGTCTAGGACCTCATCGTCCCCTGCATCGTCTTCCACCCAGTCTTGATCCCTGACCTCCTGTTCAGTCTGCACACTGCAGAAAGACGCAGCAGTTGGCACCTGTGTTTCGTCATCATCAGAGACATGCTGAGGTGGTATTCCCATGTCCTCATCATCAGGAAACATAAGTGGTTGTGCGTCAGTGCATTCTATGTCTTTCACCGCTGGGGAAGGGCTAGGTGGATGCCCTTGGGAAACCCTGCCAGCGGAGTCTTCAAACAGCATAAGAGACTGCTGCATAACTTGAGGCTGAGACAGTTTCCCTGGTATGCATGGGGGTGATGTGACAGACTGATGGGGTTGGTTTTCAGGCGCCATCTGTGCGCTTTCTGCAGAAGGACTGGGTGGGAGATAATGTGAACGTGCTGGATCCACTGTCGGCCACCCAATTGACTAATGCCTGTACCTGCTCAGGCCTTACCATCCTTAGAACGGCATTGGGCCCCACCATATATCGCTGTAAATTCTGGCGGCTACTGGGACCTGAGGTAGTTGGTACACTAGGACGTGTGGATGTGGCAGAACGGCCAGGTCCTCTCCCAGCACCAGAGGGTCCACTAACACCACCACGACCATGTCCACGTCCGCGTCCCTTACTAGATGTTTTTCTCATTGTTATGGTTCACCACAACAACAAATATATTATTTGGCCCAATGTATTGTATTCAAATTCAGCGGGATATAAATTTGAGGCCTAGTATTTAGGCGCTGGGTGACCGGTATGGATTTAGTGACAGAATTAGACTTGGAAATGCACAGAAGCGTGTGTGTGAAGTTATTCTGAATGACCCTATGTGCACCTTGAATATTATATACCCTTTTAGGGATAGATTTCAAATAGCTCTGATATAGCAGGAACCACTAAATTATGAAATTGCTAAATTGGGAATTGTACTTCAACCCAGAACAAAAAATGTGCTTTGACGGGCACTAAATAACTTTCCCAGCTACAACAGGACAACGGTAACGAGAGATTTAGAGGGATTAAATTTGAGGCCTAGTATTTAGGCGCTGGGTGACAGGTATGGGTTTAGTGACAGAATTAGACTTGGAAATACACAGTAGCGGGTGTGTGTGAAGTTATTCTGAATGACCCTATGTGCACCTTCAATATTATATACCCTTTTAGGGATAGATTTCAAATAGCTCTGATATAGCAGAAACCACTAAATTATGAAATTGCTAAATTGGGAATTGTACTTCAACCCAGAACAAAAAATGTGCTTTGACGGACACTAAATATCTTGCCCAGCAACAACAGTACAGCGGTGGGTAACGAGAGATTTAGAGGGATTTAAATTTGAGGCCTAGTATTTAGGCGCTGGGTCACCGGTATGGATTAAGTGACAGAATTAGACTTGGAAATGCACAGAAGCGGGTGTGTGAAGTATTCTGAATGACCCTATGTGCACCTTCAATATTATATACCCTTTTAGGGATAGATTTCAAATAGCTCTGATATAGCAGAAACCACTAAATTATGAAATTGCTAAATTGGGAATTGTACTTCAACCCAGAACAAAAAATGTGCTTTGACGGACACTAAATATCTTGCCCAGCAACAACAGTACAGCGGTGGGTAACGAGAGATTTAGAGGGATTTAAATTTGAGGCCTAGTATTTAGGCGCTGGGTCACCGGTATGGATTTAGTGACAGAATTAGACTTGGAAATGCACAGAAGCGTGTGTGTGAAGTTATTCTGAATGACCCTATGTGCACCTTCAATATTATATACCCTTTTAGGGATAGATTTCAAATAGCTCTGATATAGCAGAAACCACTAAATTATGAAATTGCTAAATTGAGAATTGTACTTCAACCCAGAACAAAAAATGTGCTTTGACGGACACTAAATATCTTGCCCAGCAACAACAGTACAGCGGTGGGTAACGAGAGATTTAGAGGGATTTAAATTTGAGGCCTAGTATTTAGGCGCTGGGTGACAGGTATGGATTTAGTGACAGAATTAGACTTGGAAATACACAGTAGCGGGTGTGTGTGAAGTTATTCTGAATGACCCAATGTGCACCTTCAATATTATATACCCTTTTAGGGATAGATTTCAAATAGCTCTGATATAGCACAAACCACTAAATTATGAAATTGCTAAATTGGGAATTGTACTTCAACCCAGAACAAAAAATGTGCTTTGACGGACACTAAATATCTTGCCCAGCAACAACAGTACAGCGGTGGGTAACGAGAGATTTAGAGGGAATTAAATTTGAGGCCTAGTATTTAGGCGCTGGGTCACCGGTATGGATTTAGTGACAGAATTAGACTTGGAAATACACAGTAGCGGGTGTGTGTGAAGTTATTCTGAATGACCCTATGTGCACCTTCAATATTATATACCCTTTTAGGGATAGATTTCAAATAGCTCTGATATAGCAGAAACCACTAAATTATGAAATTGCTAAATTGGGAATTGTACTTCAACCCAGAACAAAAAATGTGCTTTGACGGACACTAAATATCTTGCCCAGCAACAACAGTACAGCGGTGGGTAACGAGAGATTTAGAGGGATTTAAATTTGAGGCCTAGTATTTAGGCGCTGGGTCACCGGTATGGATTTAGTGACAGAATTAGACTTGGAAATGCACAGAAGCGTGTGTGTGAAGTTATTCTGAATGACCCTATGTGCACCTTCAATATTATATACCCTTTTAGGGATAGATTTCAAATAGCTCTGATATAGCAGAAACCACTAAATTATGAAATTGCTAAATTGGGAATTGTACTTCAACCCAGAACAAAAAATGTGCTTTGACAGACACTAAATATCTTGCCCAGCAACAACAGTACAGCGGTGGGTAACGAGAGATTTAGAGGGATTTAAATTTGAGGCCTAGTATTTAGGCGCTGGGTGACAGGTATGGGTTTAGTGACAGAATTAGACTTGGAAATACACAGTAGCGGGTGTGTGTGAAGTTATTCTGAATGACCCAATGTGCACCTTGAATATTATATACCCTTTTTGGGATAGATTTCAAATAGCTCTGATATAGCAGGAACCACTAAATTATGAAATTGCTAAATTGGGAATTGTATTTCAACCCAGAACAAGAAATGTGCTTGAACGGACACTAAATAACTCGCCCAGCTACAGCACTAGGGACAGATTTAGCTGGATATAAATTTGAGGCCTAGTATTTAGGCGCTGGGTGACAGGTATGGGTTTAGTGACAGAATTAGACTTGGAAATACACAGTAGCGGGTGTGTGTGAAGTTATTCTGAATGACCCAATGTGCACCTTCAATATTATATACCCTTTTTGGGATAGATTTCAAATAGCTCTGATATAGCAGGAACCACTAAATTATGAAATTGCTAAATTGGGAATTGTATTTCAACCCAGAACAAGAAATGTGCTTGAACGGACACTAAATAACTCGCCCAGCTACAGCACTAGGGACAGATTTAGCTGGATATAAATTTGAGGCCTAGTATTTAGGCGCTGGGTGACCGGTATGGATTTAGTGACAGAATTAGACTGGGATATGGCCAAAAAATAAACAGACTATTGCTGGTTAAATGCACTTGGTGTGACAGCTTCACCCTGATGTAGGCTTTAGCCAAAAAACAACCACACCATTGAGGGTTAAATGCACTTGGTGACAGGCGCAGCTTGCCCCTGATTTTGTATATGGCCAAAAAATGATCAGACTATTGCTGGTTAAATGCACTTGGTGTGACAGCTTCACCCTGATGTAGGCTTTAGCCAAAAAACAACCACACCATTGAGGGTTAAATGCACTTGGTGACAGGCGCAGCTTGCCCCTGATTTTGTATATGGCCAAAAAATGAACAGACTATTGCTGGTTAAATGCACTTGGTGTGACAGCTTCACCCTGATGTAGGCTTTAGCCAAAAAACAACCACACCATTGAGGGTTAAATGCACTTGGTGACAGGCGCAGCTTGCCCCTGATTTTGTATATGGCCAAAAATGAACAGACTATTGCTGGTTAAATGCACTTGGTGTGACAGCTTCACCCTGATGTAGGCTTTAGCCAAAAAACAACCACACCATTGAGGGTTAAATGCACTTGGTCGCAGCTTGTGCTGGCGCACCACAAGACACAAAATGGCCGCCGATCACCCCAGAAAAATGAGACTGACAAACGGTCTGTGCAGCCTAAAAACAGTGAGCAATTGAGGATCAGCAGCTCAATGATCCACAGCTGCAGATCGATCAGTTAATCAAGTCCTTTGGAGGAGTTAATCTGCCTAATCTCGCCCTACTGTCGCAGCCGCAACCTCTCCCTACGCTAATCAGAGCAGAGTGACGGGCGGCGCTATGTGACTCCAGCTTAAATAGAGGCTGGGTCACATGGTGCTCTGGCCAATCACAGCCATGCCAATAGTAGGCATGGCTGTGATGGCCTCTTGGGGCAAGTAGTATGACGCTTGTTGATTGGCTGCTTTGCAGCCTTTCAAAAAGCGCCAAGAAAGCGTCACAAAAGCGCGAAGAAAGCGACGAACACCGAACCCGAACCCGGACTTTTACGAAAATGTCCGGGTTCGGGTCCGTGTCACGGACACCCCAAAATTCGGTACGAACCCGAACTATACAGTTCGAGTTCGCTCATCCCTAGTTTACACGTTTCACACCCCCAAAAAAAAAAAATGTCTCATTCATCCCAATGACTATGCTCAGCTGAAGAGGCATACACCATGCTAGCCTCCGATACCTAGTCTGCAGTGAGGGAGAAGAGGATGCCACTTGCCTCTACTTCTCTACCTCCTGATCATCATCATCTGCTGATGAGGGACCCTCTAGAAGGTGCCCCAGGGTAGCAGCTGATGGAGCCCACATGGACCCCACCCCCTGAGAATTATCAGCCCCAAATTCCTGAGTTTGTGGGCCACTCAGGAATTCTGGTAGATTGTGCGGGCTTCACTGAGCTAGATTTTTTCAAAATCTTCTTCTCTGAATATTTTGTAAATATAATGGTGGCCCAAACCAATTTGTACGCCCAAGAAGTCATTACTCAGAACCCTAGTGCGCCATATGCTAGACCCCTAGGTTGGACCCCAGTATATGCAGCAGAGATGAAGAAGTTTTGGGGACTCGTGCTGCATATGGGCGTAGTAAAGAAGCCAAACGTTAGACAATATTGGAGTTCGGACATTTTCTACCAGACTCCAATTTACAGTCAGACCATGACCTGGGAGCGATTTGAATGGCAGCTAAAATCCATGTCTGCTAATTCAGGCCTGCAAAAAAACATATTTTGCACTTTGCCTCTAGAGGCCTGCTGTGCGCCAATACAGCAGGCTACGAGCACATATGGGGTGTTCGCAAAATGGGGAACATATACTGGTTGTTTTAGGCCATGTGATATTATTATAGAGCAGGTAGTTACAAATGCAGCGATACCTAATATGTATACTTAAAAAATAAATAAATAAATAAAATTTATTGCACTGGCCGGAATCAGTCTGTACCATCCTGGGGGCCGACTGCCTCTCCAATCTGCATGACAGCCAGCACAAGCACATGAAGAAGGTCATCATAACAAGCCTTCTATGTACCCGTCATGTTTGAAGAGATGTGTGTATATATATATATATATATATGACACACAGACCTATAAGGAGTCATCACGTCTGTAACTACAAGCTGTATAAAAATATAACATAACCAACCGTCTCAGGTAAACGGCAAGAAAAAATGAGATATATATATATATATAACTAATAAAAAATTAAAACATTTTTGTCACCTAACATAACAAAAAGTGTAATGCCAAGAGATCAAAAAGTAATATGTACTCCAAAATAGTTCCAATAAAACCATTCTCATCCTGCAAAAAATGGGCCCCTACATAAGACAATCGCCCAAAAAATAAAAAGTCTTTCAGAAAAAGGATAACTAAAATAAGATTTTTTTTTTTTTTAAATGCTTTCATTGTGTAAAACAGATTTTTTTTAAAGGGATAATGAGACCTGGATTTTTACTATAGAGCTGCGGACATGTGCTGCTAGATAGCCGCTATAGTGCTTATATTTAGGTAAAAAATATGTAAATGAGGCAAGTAAGGAGCCCAAAGGCTGTTACTAATGTTTCAGGAACCCAGCCAAACCCTCCGAATCTCCTCCTTGCTCCCGGAGGTCACCAAGTTAGAACACCGTAATCTTGCGCATGCGCGAGTACGCCGCATGTCAGTGCCGGCATCAGCCTCAGGGAATGAACTGCGCATGCGCTAGCTACGAGATTACAGCGTTCTAACTTAGTGACGTCCGGGAGCAAGGAGGAGATTGGAAGGATGCAGGTGGTGCTGTAATCTCGCAGATAGCGCATGTGCAGTTAGTTCCCTGAGACTGATGTCCACAGCTGTATAGGCAAAATCCAGGTGACAGAATCCCTTTTAAAAAAACTATACATATTAGGTATCGCTGCATTTGTAACTACCTGCTCTACAAAAATATCACATGGCCTAACCCCTCAGGTGAATGCAGTAAAACAATAAAAACTGTGTCAAAACAACCATGAAATAGATTTTTTTTTTACGAGATTGGTCCAAAAAAATTATGATCGAATAAAACTTTAAAAAAAGTAATAATAATGGGACTCAACTGTGTATAATATTTATAAATTCTAGACATCCCAAAGGCTACTTTCACACTTGCGGCAGAGGAATCCGGCAGGCAGTTCTGGCGATGGAACTGCCTCCCGGATCTGTCAAAACGCATGCAGACTGTTGGAATTTGTCAGATGGATCAGGATCCTAATCCGTATGACAAATGCATTGAAATGCCTGATCCGTTACTCAGGTGTCATCTGCAAAAAAAGGATTTGTTTTTTTTTTGCGGTCAGAGCATGTGCAGACCCAAATGCCGGATTTGTCTTTGCGGTAATTTTAATGCCGGATCCGGCACTAATGCAAGTCGGATCCTGCATTCCTGCATGTCTTCCAGAATTTAGGACAGATAATACCGTAGCATGCTGCAGTATTCTCTCCATTCTGATTAGTCAAAAAGACTGAACTGAAGACATCTTGATGCATCCTGTACGGATTGCTCTCCATTCAGAATGCATGGGGATGTGACTGATCGGTTTTTTTCCAGCATAGAGCCCTGACGATGGAACTCAATGCCGGAAAAGAATAACGCTAGTGTGAAAGTAGCCTAACTTTTTGTATATATATTTAGTTTATATTTCCTTCTTTGACAGGATTCAGTGCTGCTGGAGGGGAAGTAGGAGCGCTTCTGTTTGTATTTAGCTCAGCCTGTCACAGTTGACCCTACATAGGTGATAATTTAGTAATATGGAACTGCCAATGTAGTATTCATCTAGAAAATTTGTATGATTCTCATCATTATGCTGACTTGTCTGTGATGAAATGACATCTGAGGTGCTGTTGTTACTATAGTATCACAGTTGGCCAGGGATGTCATGTGACCACTCCTCTGAAGATGCTTGCTGTGATGCATGCTGGGATTTTTACTTTCACTTTGCTGTAGCTCTACCCACACAGCCTGTCATCTATGGGAGCACACTATGCTGAACACATTAGAAAAATTATACATACACAGTATATCTATCATTATACTAATATCTCTTGGCTTTAGTTATTATCTGGGGCCATTTTTTTTTTTTTATGCATAAGGTGGCCAACCCCTTTAAGCACAAATACTTGTGGTTCAAAAGGAATTCAAATTTTTAGCTTATACATAATACAATTATTAATACTATTCCAGTAGTTTATAAGTTCTGGACAAGTCCATATCATATGGAGAAAGTCCGCTCCTACAGTGTCACATTTGGGGTAGTTGGACGTGTCTCTTAACCCGCATTTATTCATCCATAGGGGAGTGATATATAATCTATGGCAAATATAGAATTATATTAGAACATGGTTAAAGTTCTGGGATAGTGAAACCAAATTCCCAAAAATATTCTCCCACCCTTCTATTTGTAAATTCGGACAATCCGCCTCCCACGCTTTTTGTCCTGGTGACTGTGTATCACTAAACCGTGCTTTAAGTAATAACTTATATATATTTGAAATTTTGTTCTAGAAAGTGTACCCCCTACCCAATCATTCAAAAAAGATAAATTATCTATATCCAGCAGCCGCTTATCATCCAAACTGGATAGTACAGATCGCAATTGAAAATACCTAAACCATGAAAGGTTTCTTATATTATGTGTCATTTCTATAAAAGATTTAATTTCTCTATCTTTAACTACCTGTGAGATATATAAAATTTTATTCTTTTGCCAAAATGTGTCGGCTGCAATATCATCTAGCCTTTGTAAATACAAATTATGCCAGAGGGGCGTAAATGTAAGTGAACCCTTAACCTTCAACCATGTCCTAGTTATAGCCCACACTTTCAGGAGTAATTTTATAGTCTCTCTGTAGCCTCGCTCATAGCTCTTCAATAGCCCGGATTCCAACAAGGTAAAGATATTATTATGGGCGTGGCTAGTTACCAACTTCCCCAGGAGTGCACTGTCCTCTGATTCATAGCACCTCAATAACTGGGCTGCAATAAAATACCCTTTAAAGTATGGGAGATTTAAACCCCCCCACTCCACTGATTTATACAAATATTCCAGCTTAATTCGAACTCGCTTTCTTCCCCATATTAAATCATTAATTATTCTTTCCATAAGTTTAAAATATTTATCTTGTATCCAAATAGGTGTATTCCTGAGCACATAAAGAAATTGTGGTAATATCACCATTTTAACTAGTGAAACTCGATCAGCTCTGGATAGGGGAAGTTTCAGCCAGATCCCTATTTTAGCTCTAATCCTTACCATTATGGGGATCAAATTAAGTTGTACAAAATTTTCAACCCGAGGCGATATAATCAAACCCAAGTATTGAAAAGTATCAACAATATCTAACTGTGTCATCGAAACCCCTTTCTGTGGCAGAGGGTCTATTGGGAGCAGACTGGTCTTGGCCCAGTTTATAAGAAGACCAGACACCTCACCAAATACTTTAACCATTTGAATAATCCTAGGAAGAGTAATTTCCGTATGGTCTATAAAAAACAAAACATCATCTGCATATAATGAGATACGGTCTTGTGTTCCTAACGTACCGAATCCTTTAACCTGATCATCCTGCCTGATGGCCATCGCAAGGGGTTCGATATAAATATCGAATAACAAGGGAGATAATGGGCAGCCCTGCCGCGTGCCCCTATTTAAATCAATACTACTACTCAGAATTCCATTAAGACTCAATTTTGCCCTTGGAGATCTATACAGTAGCTTAAGAGTACGTATAAACCTTTTTCCAAAGCCCATCCTGGCAAGAACCTTCCAGAGGAAACGCCACTCCACCCTGTCAAAGGCCTTGGAGGCATCTAATCAGAGGATGGAGCGGGCGGTCCCCCCAGGAGCCTGAATATTAGAAAAGAACCGATGTAAATTATGATGTGTACCCTTGTTTTGGATAAAACCGCTCTGATCCGGATGGACAATGGAGGAAATAACCCTAGAAAGCCTTGTAGCCAGGACCCTCGCAAGAAGCTTTACATCTGCATTGAGCAGTGAAATTGGTCTATAAGATTCTAAATCTAAAGGGTCCTTGCCTTTTTTTGGAATTAATATTATTGTAGCCTCCATCATTGAATCTGGCAGCATCCCATCCTCCATTGATTCAGCAAAGACCTCCAACAGTCTGGGAAGAATACAGTCCCCATATTTACTATAAAATTCATATGGAAGCCCGTCTGAACCAGGAGTGGAGTTAGCTGAACATAGTTTAATAGCTCCCTCAAGTTCCTGAATTGAGACCTCCAATTCTAGTGCTTTCTTTTGCGTCTCAGTAATAGTTGGAAAATTGATCCTGTCTAGATAGAAATCTATCTTATCATCTGTGATGTTGGAGTCAGCTTTATACAGATCAAGGAAGTAATCAAGAAAGGCCTTCTCCACCGGGCCCTGTCTGGTGACTATCCTACCATCACTCAATCGAACCTTATCTATATGTTTTTTGGGTTGTTGATTCCTCTGGACAGGAGTTTACCAGGTCGCCCTGACTCAGTAAAATATTTTTGCCCTTTAAAGAAAAGGTTCTGTTGGGCCTTATCCAATAAAAACTTAGAATATATTTGTGTGGCCCTTTGCATATTTTCCCTGTTCTTCTCCGTCTTGTTCATGTAAAAGGATTCTGTCGCCAACACTACATGTTCTTCTAGATTTTTCTGTTTTTTTCCATATTCCCTTCTCAGGTTCGCGATATTACTAACCATCAATCCCCTCATATATGCCTTAAAGGTATCCCATACCACTTGAATTTTTGCTGAGCCATAGTTAATATCCCAGAATCGGCCTATTTAATTTCGAATTATTTCATGTGTCTTTATAACTGATAGCCAATAAGGATTTAATCTAAAGGGAGGTTTTGATGTATATCTTTCCTGAGATAAGCAAAATTCAAGTAATAGCGGGGAGTGATCCGATATTGACCTCGTTTCATATATTATTCGCTTTATCAGTTTCACATGTTTACTACTTATCAATACAAGATCTATTCTGGACATCGATTTACCTGCTTTACTAAAACATGAAAAAACCCTTTTCCCCTGTCCCAGATGTTCCCAAGCATCCTCAAATCCAGCCTCCAGGCAAAACCGTGCCAGGGGAGACCCCTGGACCGGACTGTCACTCCTAACACTCGTAGAAACCCTGTCACGTAGCGGATCGATGACACAGTTAAAATCGCCAAAAATCAATGTTGGACATTCTGGCCATTTATCCATGAATAATAACAGAGAGTTAAGAACCGAAAAGGAAAATGGCGGTGGAATATAGACAAAGGCCAAAATGCATATCTTCCCCCCAAGCCTACAATATAAAAAAATAAATCTCCCCTGTTGGTCGACAGAGGATGCTTCACAAACGAAATCAATAAGTCTATGTATCAACACCGTAACACCTCTCGAGTAATTGGAGAAGGTAGAATGATACGTGTGCGCAGCCCATCCCCTGTCGACCACTCTAGTGGTCTCCTCAGTGAGGTGGGTCTCCAACAGGCATACTATTGCTGGTAAATGGGCCTGAGTCAAATCAAAAACCGCTTGTCTCTTTCCTCTATCCCCCAAACCACGTATATACCAAGCAATAATTCTAGTCAGCATCATCAACAATGGTTAAGTGGAGAAAAAAGGAGAGAGAAAAAAAATAAACTAAAAAAAAAGGGAAACCACCCCACTTTGACGCACCACAGCCCAACCCCGCCCCCCCCCCCTCCCCTCACCCCCCTCCTACAGGCAATCCACCACATATTGTAGTAGATTTCTTTCCTATGACCATCCCTCCCACACTCCCCCCACTCAGCCACCCCCATTAGGAAGCAAAGGAAAATACATTTAGGGGTATAAGCCCCTTATAGTAATTATTATTCCCGCCAGATCATAACCCAATTGAATTATCGATTATTTCGGTCAAGCCAGTCCACGGCTTCTTCCGGGGTGTCAAAAAAAAGAGTTTTATCATTAAAAACAATCCGCAGTTTGGCTGGGAATATGAGAGAATATTTAATATCCCTTTCTCTTAGCCTCTTTTTAACAATCATAAATGTGCGTCTCTTTTCTTGTATATCTTTCGAAAAATCGGGAAAAAAGGCCAATCTAATCCCGTTATATACAACCGGTGAGGATTCCCTCGCCCTTCTCAGGAGGATATCTCTGTCCCCTGTAGTCAATAGTTTAGCAAGGAATGTCCGAGGTTGTCTCCCTGGAATTGGTTTTCCCCCTGGGACCCGATGAGCTCTTTCAATCATAAAAAGAGAAGAAAACGACTCTTTCCCAAAGTTCTCAAGGATTAACTTCTGTATGAATTGGGTTGGATTTTTCTCTTCCACACCCTCTGGAATCCCTATTATTCTCACATTGTATCTTCGTGACCTATCCTCAAGGTCCGCTACCTTTTTCTTCAGAAGATTATATTCTGATTTAAATGTGGAGACTTCCGTGTTTATTTTTTTGGATTCATTCTGTATATGGGCGACGGAACTCTCAAGGATGTTGACTCTGTCTCGCATTTTTGACAAATCATCTTTTATTAGTCCCACATCAACTTGAATAAACCCAAGTTGGGTTGTGACCGCCTGTATTAAATCCCCGTTCTGTTTAACCGCTAGGAGTATTTCTTCTAGCGGAGAGGAGTTGTCATTAGGGATAGCTTCCCCCATTATACCTTCTTCTTCTTCGGGGTATCTAGAGGCTTTTTGTGTTTCTAACTCAGTCATCTCTGAGTCATCATTTTTTTTTGTGACAGGTTCCTTTTGTCCGCCCCTCGTATTAACCCTCGGAGACCTCAGGAACTGATCTATTTTTGTTACTTCAAAAGTTTTAAACCCGTGTTTCTGACCTGAGAGATCAGTCGAACGCCTACTAGCTTTTGGGGCCATATCTTATTTCTGCTTTTTTTTTATTTATTTTTTTATTTTTTCTTTCTTTTTTTTCCTTTTTTTTCTTTCTTTCCCCTTGTTCCGCCTCTTTCTCTCCTTTTGAATATATATCTCTTCTTCTTCACTCTCCTTCTTTCCCTTCTCCTTTCCTTCTTTTTTTTTTTCACTCCCTTCTTGTTTATTCTTGTTTTCTTTTCCTCTTTTTCCCCTTTTCTTTCCTTTTTTTTTTCTTTCACTCTCTCACCCTCTCTCTCCTTCTTTTTTTTTTTAATTGTCCGCTCTTCTTTATACTCTTTCTCCCCCTTTTTTTTTTTTTTTTTCCTTTTTTCCGCCTTATACTTTATATTCTATAGTTCACTTCTTTTATAATCATAGGCACCTCACTTTTTTTTATTTTCCAAAAAATATTGACACCAGCAGCCTGTCAGAGTAGGATCAATAGAATTAGTCCCAGCAGTATAAAGGAAAAAAGGGGAAGATAATGATCAAAAATACTGGACAAAATCTAAAGGCACAAAACAGGGTTAAATATATCATGGGCTTCATACAAGCCCCCTGAAGAATCCTCCAGCAGCTTAACGATCTCCACTCAGGGTTAATTAGAGTCAGCAATCATAGGGAGATTAGTCACCACGACATCAAAGAGGAGAGGGAACAAATCGGGAAAAGCTGAAGACACGAGGAGAGGGTCAGGTCATGCACAATAACATGAGGAGAGAGCAAGGAGAATCGGCAGCAGTCATAAGTATGCTTCATCAACTTGTCAGCTTGTCCAGCAAACCGTCGGGTAAGGGAAACACAAGGGTGCTACTCACACTGACACCAGGAGGAGAGCAGCGGATCAACAGGAACCGGAGACGCACTCCACGGAAGAGCTCCGCATACCGAGCTGATTGCGACGGCACGGTGAGTAGGAGAGGAGGAAGCGGCAGGAACGGCAGGATCAGCAAAAACTAGAAGCAGGCCCCCACGTCCGAACTCAGGAGTCGGGACAGTAGCATAGTAGGCAGTAAACGAAGGGCAATAGCGCTATAGCGCGGTAGCGCTTAACCCACGGTCATAGAGAGGATGCGGGGAAAGTTCGGCACGAGAACGCCAGAACGCTCAAGGCAGCGGGACAGCTGAGCCGTGGGGAGGCGGAGAGCGTGACGTCCTCTACGTCATCACGTCATCTGACGATGTATAGTACCGATAGTTAGTGGGAGATAGTCAGTGTGGGTCATATCCTGATATAGTGTAGATGTTGCAGTGCAGTGTGTTAGGTAGTGTGATAGGTTCTGCTTTCAATCCATACAGACAAATGTGGTGTCACGTATTCCGCCAAAATATTTGCATCATTAGTGCCGATTAGCACATTTGCGAATATAGTGGAGCATTCTAACTGCATATAAAGCCATTTTTAATGTTCTGCCGTGCCAACCATTTTCTCCAGTCTCAGGAAACTTCTAGCAGCTTGAAAAATGTAGAAAAAGTGCCCCATACCTGTATTACCCGAATATTACATTGCCAATTCTTCACAATTAAGAAAATAATCTCGAATTTGTGAATTCACGAATATATGACGAATATTCGGCAAAATATTCGTGACATATCGCAAATTCGATAACGGGGTGCATGTGATTAGTGTGAGTGTCCAGGGTATACCATATTTATCGAGATTTCTAACAAATTAATTTGGAACAAATCAAATTGGGCGAATAGTTTAAATATCGTGTCCCAGGTTTTTAGGAATTCTGTGTAGTGATGTGGCCTTATTAGTTTTGTGTGTGTCATGGTTATCTTACCTGGATACCCTTGCTCCCCAGGGTTGGGCTCTGTAGCAATAAAGGGGAGAGTGATTGTTGGTGGAGTAAGAGTCCAGACCGGGTAACAGTTCCACAACTTTACTTGAATAAACTTGCATCCAGACAATAAGGGATCTTTCTCTTGGCTCCAGCAGGTTTTGGGGTAAACTGGCAGGCAAACTTGAATACCTTGCTTTTTTTTCTCTGCTGTGCTACACTCTGGCTTTGGTCTGGTTAGATGGACTTTATCACAGTTCTGGTACCTTTGGTGGGGTGCCTTTGGCTTTTGAAACCCCTCGTGATACTATGTCTCTTAAACTGTAAGGAGTCAGGGTACTCCTCATCTCCTTTCCACTCTCAATTTCACTCTCGACTATCTGTAGCTTCATGAAACCCCTCCCTTGGTAGGAAGCATGACTAGCTCACTTCTGCCCAAAAGGGGGGAGAATGTAATGGTAAGTTCCATTCTATGCAAAGGTACTCTGCCAGATACACTGCCACGTGCTAGACAACCAGGCATATTATATGTTATAAAATACATAAGTTACATTGCAATGTTATTAAAGCACAATATCAAAGGACCTGGAATAAATACACAGATGACAGTATTGGTTAGCCTATTAGAGACAGAAGCAGGGAGTGGGAATGATAGGGTCTACTCTGGGGTACTACAAATACAGAGCAGGTAGTTGGGAAGGAGCCCGCCTTCATAGATCACAGTTTCATAAAAGTTTTGGGGAGGGTGAAACTGGGTGCTGAGGAGGTGAACAAAAATCAAAAGGAGAAGGGTGGTGACCGTGGTGGCACTAAAGAGCAGATGCAATGTACAGCCAAAAACTCCAGAAGAACTGGTAAGGCCAGATCTGCTTCTATCGTGGTAAGCTCGGGAAATGGTGATTCCACTGATACTGTGGATGCAGGCTCAAAATGTGCCAGCCCTACGCCAATGTGGCTGCCTCTAGCGCTGTGCGAGCAACTCCCATGTAGTGCTTTTTCTCCACAAGGAGTCTTGATGCTCTCAAAAAGAGAAACAATATACAATATTTTAGTTTGATACCATTTTCTGGCAAGAAGAAGAGATCTGAGAGTTTTGAAGGCTTGCCTTATAACATCATTTATTTTAGTTAGCCATTAAGAGGTATAAAACCACAATATTTTACTTTAGCATCAATATTTTATATAGCATCAAGACATCGTACTAGTAGCTAACATGGTACATGGGCTTGCATTTTTTTGTATCCACAATGCAAGCACAGAAAACCACAGCCATGTACAATATCTGCAGGATTAAAATAAGCCGCAAGTGTTCAAACACAAACAAGAGGTGGCATCACTGGATCCTGTTGGAAAATACAACTGGCCAGCATCCCATCCAGAACGAGTCTGTCCTACTTCTTCTGGTCTTTTTTTCTGATGACACATTCCCTTTAATAGACAATTGTATAACTAGCAAATCTCTAAATCACTTCATTTAATAAATTGCCTGCATCCACCAGAAAAAAGCTGTAAAGTCATGGCTACCAACATATAGCAGTACAAATAGCAGAGGTAAAAATGTTCCAAAGAAGCTAAAAGTTCAAGATAAAAAGTACAAAAGAAACAGAATAACACTCAAAACAAACTAAAACCAAACAGAAGAGCTGATGCAATGGGCTGTCACTAGCATAGAACCATCCCACCTAGAGATCGATCCCTTTAAGGCAGGCATTTCAAACTCGCGGCCTTCCAGCCGTTGTAAAACTACAACTCCCACAATGCCCTGCTGTAGGCTGATACCTGTAGGCTGTCCGGGCATGCTGGGAGTTGTAGTTTTGCAACAGCTGGAGGGCCGCGAGTTTGAGATGCCTGCTTTAAGGAGAGCTGTGATATAACTGGTTGTAGAATAACAATAATTGAGCAGAGTTTCACATCAGAGATGTAATATGTGAACAGGACAAACATAAAAGTGTGATCACACTCACATGATTACATAACTTGGCCCATAGTTTGTACCTGTCTACCTTTCCTAGACCAAAAAGGCTCTTGAGCTCTATGGGGTTTAGCTTCATTTAGAATTTGGAGGCTTTCAAAACATTTTAATGTGGATAACAGTCATTACGACCAAGAATACGCAAGGAGAGGTCCAGCAGAGATAATTCAATGATGCCAAGAACAAGTGCAGATATATTTTATGAACTCTACAAAAGTGTAAAAAGACCATTTCAACGTTATCACAGATTTTCTTCTTATTTTGAAAATGTATTCGGTCTGAGGTTTGCATATTCATGAGCTGCACCTACATCAGGTCCTAGAACATTGGCGTCTGCAGGGATCTCGGGCTGTAAGATAAAACAAGATACAGTCAATGATCTGAATATGAAGAAATTATAAAAAAAAAAAATACACAGAGAAGACATCAGAAGAATTATAATTCCCATAATCAGCATAAAAAACAACATATGAATCCAACAATAAAAAAATTCCCAGAACCATCCATACAGGGCAAATTAACCCCTTAGAGACGGGCTCATTTTCACCTTAAGGACCAGGCCATTTTTTGCAAATATGACCAGTGTCGCTTTATGTGGTTATAACTTTAAAACGTTTTGACTTATCCAGGCCATTCTGAGATTGTTTTTTCATCACATATTGTACTTCATGACACTGGTAAAATGGAGTAAAAAAAAAAAAAAAATTTTTTTTTTATAAAAAATACCAAATTTGCCAAAAATTGGGAAAAATTTGCAAATTTCCAAGTTTAAATTTCTCTACTTCTATAATACATAGTAATACCTACAAAAACAGTTATTACTTTACATTCCCCATATGTCTACTTTATGTTAGGATCATTTTGGGAATGACATTTTATTTTTGGGGGACGTTACAAGGCTTAAAAGTTTAGAAGCAAATCTTGAAATTTCTCAGAAATTTTCAAAAAACAACTTTTTAAGGGCCAGTTCAGGTCTCAAGTCACTTTGTGAGGCTTACATAATATAAACCACCCAAACATTACCCCATTCTAGAAACTACACCCCTCAAGGTATTCAAAGCTGATTTTACAAACTTTGTTAACCCTTTAGATGTTCCACAAGAATTAATGGAAAATAGAGACACAATTTAAAAATTTCACATTTTTGGCAGATTTTTCATTTTAATAATTTTTTCCAGGTACAAAGCAAGGGTTAACAGCCAAACAAAACTCAATATTTATGGCTCTGATTCAGTAGTTTACAGAAACACCTCATATGTGGTCGTAAACCGCTATACGGGCACATAGCAGGGCAAAGAATGAAAGGAATGCCATACGGTTTTTGGAAGGCGGATTTGGCTGGACTGGTTTTTTGACACCGTGTCCCATTTGAAGCCCCCCTGATGCACCCCTAGAGTAGAAACTCAAAAAAGTGACCCCATTTTAGAAACTACGCCCCTCAAGGTATTCTAAATAGATTTTACAAGAATTAATGGAAAATAGGGATACAATTTCAAAATTTCACTTTTTTGGCAGATTTTCAATTTTAATAATTCTTTTCCAGTTACAAAGCATGGGTTAACAGCCAAACAAAACTTTATATTTATGACTCTGATTCTGTAGTTTACAGAAACACCCCATATGTGGTTGTAAACTGCTGTACAGGCACACGGCAGAGCGCAGAAGGAAAGGAATGCCATATGGTTTTTGGAAGGCGGATTTGGCTGGACTGGTTTTTTGACACCGTGTCCCATATAAAGCCCCCCTTATGCACCCCTAGAGTAGAAACTCAAAAAAGTGACCCCATTTTAGAAACTACGGGATAGGGTGGAAGTTTTGTTGGTACTATTTTAGGGTACATATGATTTGTGGTTGCTCTATATTACACTTTTTGTGAAGCATGGTAACAAGAAATAGCTGTTTTGGCACCGTTTAAATTTTTTGTTATTTACAACATACATCTGACAGGTTAGATCATGTGGTATTTTATTAGACCAGGTTGTCACGGATGCGGTCATACCTAATATGTATGCTATTTTTTTTATTTATGTAAGTTTTACACAATTTCATTTTTTTTTTTTTTGTAAATTCTTTATTTTCCAAGAATTTTTTCATCAAGAATGAACAACATTGGTCAAGGACCAAAGAACACAGGTACACATTGAGAATGTCCCAGATCATGGACACATTAACAAACAGGTGGAAGACGCGCAATGTCCATTCTTGTCCAATCACTTGAGACGCATGAAATCACGTCTCCTAGGTGGCATCAGGAACAATGCTATATTTTACACAACAAAGCATGACGCCTCAAGGAGACACGTCAAATTAAGACATATACCATTTATGTGTAACAGAAGAAAGAATGGAAAATGGAAGAAATAATAAAAAGAAGAAAGACATGAAAAAGAGAGAAGAAGGACGTAGAGAGGAGAGGAGGGAGGGAGAGGAGGGGGGGGGGAGAATTGGGGGGGGAAAGGGGCAGGTTGAGTCGCCTTCACTCGCGTTGTAACTAGGATGTGAGATTGCGAGGTATGTCAGAGAGGTGTGTCCAGGAGAAGATATTCCCAGAGTTGCATAAAGCCATCTACGCCTACTAACTGCACACGGATGCATATATATAACGTTTATCCCTGTGTCTCAATCCATAACCTCCAGGGGCACCAAGTCTTCAAGTACTTGTCCGTGATTCCTTTTGACCCAGCTTGACAATTCCTCAAACCTGCAAATTTGATTCACTTTGGCTATCCATTCGCTCAGTGAGGGGGCCTGGGTGTCTCTCCAGTGGAGAGGAATGATAGCCTTGGCCGCTGCTATCAGATGAGTCACCAAGTTATGCTTTGACGGTCTATAGGAATCTGAGGGAAGTGAAAAGAGCACCATTTCCATGGTGATCTTTTGGTCGCTATCCAGGACTTTGTTGACTGTCTTGTTGACGTTTTCCCAGAATGGGACAATAAGAGGACACTTCCACCAAATATGGGACAGAGACCCTTCCCCATCGCCACATCACCAGCAAAGCCGATCAGGGGACAGACCGCATTTGTGCAAGAACTCTGGAGTTCTATACCATCTGGTAAGGAGCTTAAAATGATTCTCCTGTAGCCGTATACATGGAGATGGTCCATGTGAGAAGGCCAATAGCTTCTTGAGGACCTGATCCGGAAAAACCATATCAAGCTCCCTCTCCCAGTCTCTAATATATAGAGGTTTTCCGCCCTCACCCTCAGCTCCCACCAAGGAGTACAATGCCGAGATTTTCCTCTGTTTATGAAGTGGGGATAGTAGAGTTTTTTCAAATTCTGTCAATTGTCTCGTTAAGTTGGGCCTCTCTTTCAACTCCCCGCACACAGCACCTATGTAGGCCCTTGTCAGAAAGAAGCTTGGGGAATTTTGTATTCGGTCAGGTAACCTAATCATAATGGATGTTTCTGTGTCAGGGGCTAGGTCCTCTAGTCTGGCTTTGGCTAAAGATGACCACACTTCCTGATGAATTCCCCCATTTTTCCCTAGGAGGTCTGGAATAAGAAGAGGGGATGGCTCTGGTGCTAATTTTTTGCTTAACACTTTCCAAGTCTCTCTCAGCCCTTTCAATAGGGGGTCCCCCTTCACGTCTCTAGGCTGACTGTATTCGGCCAACCAAAGAAGCTGTTGGTGTGTAGGCCCTACACTGTGTCGCATAAGATTTGCTACGTCAGGCTGTCTCTGGGGATCTACCGACTCCAGCCATCTATTCAGCTGTATTGCTTGATAATATCTTAGGGCATCTGGGAATCCCAGTCCGCCATTCTGTTTATCCCTAACCAAAAGTTCATGTGCTAGCCTAGGTTTCTTCCCTTTCCATAGGAACTTCTGGAAGAGTTTTCTGATCTCTTGGAAGAATGCTTTTGGTAAATGTATCGGGACTAGTTGCATGACGTAGAGGATCTTGGGAAAGACATAAGCCTTAACCACATTTTTCCTGCCCATCCAAGGTAGGTACGGCAAGTCGTATTTTAACAGAAGCTGTGTTATTTCCTTTTTAAGGGGGACATAATTACAACTGAACAGATCGTCCAGATTCCTTGGAATCATTATTCCTAGGTATTTTATTGGGCCCTTGGTCCAGTGGAAGGGGAGACGTTTCTGCAGGGAGGAAGCTTTAGACTCTGAGAGCGAGATGTTCAGTATTTCGGATTTAGAGTGATTTACCTTAAAGTCTGAAATTTGGCTGAATATCTCGATCTTTTGGGCTAACTGATCTAGACCTTTTTCCGGATTGGTCACTAGGAAGAGAAGGTCATCTGCAAAAGCAGTGCATTTGAGCTCTCCTCTGTCATGTTTAACTCCCTTAATTTCCGGGGTCTGTCTAACCAACTGAATAAGTGTCTCTACCACCAGAATAAATAATGAGGGGGACAATGGACAACCCTGTCTTGTTCCATTAGAGATCTCAAAGACTGGGGATAATGTTCCATTCACTTTCAATCTAGCATGCGGTTGTCTATAGAGTGTGAATACTGAGTGGATGAAGGGGTCTGGGATGGCAAATCTTTCTAGTGTTAGCCTCATGAAATCCCAGTTGACCCTGTCAAACGCCTTTTCGGCATCAATGCTCAAGAGGGTCAACGAGGATCTCGCGGCCCGGGCAGCCTGAATCGCATGAAAGATCCTGTGCGTGTTATCTCTTCCCTCTCTGCCTCGTATGAACCCCGATTGTTCGGAGCCAATCAGGTTAGGCAATAATTTATTTAGTCTGGTGGCGAGGATTTTAGCCCAAATTTTTAGGTCCAAATTCAGGAGGGAAATTGGCCTATAACTTCCACAATTTTGGGGGTCCTTGCCCTCTTTGGGGATTAATGTTACATGCGATTCCTGCGTCTGTCTAGGCAATGACCCTCCCTGCAGAAGCGCGTTACATACGTCCGTGAGTCGGGGGGCCAGGATGTCATGGAAACTTTTATAATAAAGTAAAGGAAAACCGTCTGGCCCCGGGCTCTTTCCCGGGGGGAAACTGCGTATGATGGTGGCTACTTCATCTAGAGTGATTGGAGCAGTTAGGAGATCCCTGTCCTCTTGTTGGACCGTTGGGAGTATGAGGGAGTCTAGGAATTCTCTAGTATGAGACTGTCTGGCGTCAGACTGTCCCGGGGATATTGACTTATTTAAATTATATAAACCCTCATAAAATTGCTGAAAAGCTGTTGCTATTTCTGGTGTGTCTTGGGTTAGCTTCCCATTTGGGTGTTTTATTTTGGGGATATAAGTTACATTTTTTGTCTTTTTTAGAATAGAGGTCATCAGCTTGCCCCCCTTGTCCCCATGTGCATAGACTTTATGCTGAAAATTTAGCACTTGTTTTTTAACTTTCTGTACTAATATATTTTTAAGTTGGGATCTGAGGTCTGCCAACTCCCCCTGCTTCTGTCTGCAAGTGGATAGTTTGTCTATTTTCTCGAGGGACACTATCTGAGCTAATATGGAATCCACTTTTTTCTGGTGATCCCTTTTTACTTTCGTGCCAATTGAGATGAAGCATCCCCTCACGTACGCCTTGTGAGCTTCCCATTCTATAGGTGAGGTGCTGTGTGCAGGGGAATTGATACCGAAGTACAACTCCAGGTGAGATCTGACCTGTTCCCGATGTAGTTTGTCGTTCAGCAGAGATTCGTTGAGTCTCCACGTCCATTCCCTCCTTGGTAGGGAGGCCAGGGCGAGGGTCAGATGACACGGTGCGTGGTCGGAGATGGTGATGCTCCTGATTTCGGCCTTGCTGGAAACGGGCAAGAGAGAAGAGGATGTTAAGATGTGATCCAGTCTCTGATAAGAACCATGTGGATTAGAGAAGAATGAGTAGTCTTTGACAGTTGGGTTGCTGTTTCTCCAAATATCTATCAGTTTGAGGTCATGAAGCTTTCTATGTAGTCTACTAATATGTTTCTGTGCAATATGGGACTTAGATTTGGAGGAATCAAGGATTGGGTTTCGCACCAGGTTAAGGTCTGCCCCCAGAATCACTTGTCCTTCAGCAAAATGCTTGAGAGTATCTAGAGCTTTGAGAAGCCATTGTACTGTGGCTGTATTTGGCGCATAAAAGTTGGCTAGGGTGTATTTCCTGGACGCAATTTCTCCTTTTATTATCAAGAGTCTCCCTTCCTCATCAGAAAGTTGGTGAGAAAGTGTAAAAGGTATGGATTGATGGATGGCTATGGAGACGCCCTTTGAGGCTGAGCTAGGGTGAGAACTATGATACCACTGGTTGTATGGTCGGGATGGCAGTTTTGGCAACTTTTTCTGGCGCAGATGCGTCTCCTGTAGGAAGACTATATGTGAGCCCATTTTTCTCAAGGCCAGCAACAGCTGACCTCTTTTCTGGGGTGAGTTGAGGCCCTTGATATTGAAGGTGGTCACTTTGATCTCTGCCATACTCCTCCTAGTTTAGATTTTCAACCTTTCTTACTAGAGTTAAAGGTTCACAACCTGTCAGGGGGGGGGGGGGGAAAGAAGAGGCAGAGAGGCGGGAAAGAGAGAGGTCAGAAGGGAGAGGACACAATTTCATTTTTGAAACAAAAAAAATCATGTTTTAGTGTCTCCATATTCTGAGAGCCATAGTTTTTTCAGTTTTTGGGTGATTATCATAGCCCTGCCGACCACAGCAGAGGGTCCCTGCTGGGGCTCCCTAAACGCCGCCGAACCTTGGGGGTGACTTCTGAACTAAAGCACTCGGGAGGGATGGACCTCCTAGCACGTACCCTTCCATAAGGGACTACACGGGACACCGAAGGCTCGCCCACCGCTACCTGGATGGTCCGCTGCAATCATTCTGTCCTGTGCTGCTCAGCTGTCGCCCTAACCGCCGCCAATAAGTTCTCCAAGGACTCCATGCTGCCCACAATTCTCAGGTACGACTGCCCTGACCAAACATGCCCCCTACCTTAGCTTATATATAGCCCGCCAAACCTTCCACTGACCCACCCCCCCTAACCACCAAGCAGACCTCTAACCTTGGCCTAAGCCCTTTAACCCATTCCTGCCTTCTAACTCCCCCCTAAGTCAAGCCTCACTTCGCTATGGCTGCGCCCCGCTCCATTGGTGCTACAGGGCGAGCATTATACACCCGATAAGCCTTCCCAATTGCGTCCATATGACAAAATAAAGACAAACAATGCTATTTTAGCTAGTGTGGTAGAGGAGAAAGGGTCACTTTCTCCTCTACCACACTAGCTAAAATAGCGAACGCCTGTAACCAGTTCATGAACATGCGCGGAATAAGCTGATACCGCCGTTTCTCGTCTTCCTCCTTTTTGCTCTCATCCGGCTAAACCCTATCCAAATGGAACTTTTCTAACGGAAGCAATGAAAATATCTCAACATATTCATCCCTCCAAATCTTCTCCCTAACCTCAGGCTTCAAGTGAGCCCCTAAAGGACCCTCAAAGCAAACATACACTTCTCTCCTTGCCGCATCCGCAAGCCTAACCTCTTCTCC
Organism: Bufo gargarizans; assembly: GCF_014858855.1. Taxonomy (NCBI): domain Eukaryota; kingdom Metazoa; phylum Chordata; class Amphibia; order Anura; family Bufonidae; genus Bufo; species Bufo gargarizans. Next base: position 46,991,347 of record NC_058089.1, read on the forward strand.
AGCTAATCCTTTTCTGCCACAGCTAGCTGGCACTCCCATGCCAGATTTGCCCGCAATCTCGTAGTAGTCATGCCAGGTTACTCCAGCTAAGCTCCTAGTCTAGATTTGACTAGAATAGGGGCTGATGAGCAGTCACAGCTACTACACAGGGTACAGAGATGTCTACACCGGCTCTGTACGCTGTCAGTACTCGTGGACACAGCTCCTGCTAGCTGCTGATTGGTTGGGTGATGGGCATCAGACCCCCACTAATTTGATATTGATAACCTATCCTAATTATAGGTCGCCAATATCGAAGCACTGAAAAAAACCTTCAACCATTTTTAGCTGTACAGCAGATACCTATCAGATCCCAGCAGTGGAGAGGACCCTGTTATCTGCCTGAGCTGCTCTTACATTCAGTCCCCCTCCCTCTCCTGTCAGTTCTGACAGAGCTGCTGCCTGGATCAAGTTATAACAGCCAGTAACAACTCTCGCTTCCAGAGAGCCATTTAAATGGCAGATTGTTTTAGTGTTTCCAAAGTCTGAGAGCCATAGTTTTTTTCAGTTTTTGGGCGATTATCTTAGGTAGGGTATGATTTTTGCAAGATGAGATGACGGTTTGATTGGCACTATTTTGGGGTGCATATGACTTTTTAATTGCTTGCTATTACACTTTTTGTGATGTAAGGTGACAAAAAATTGCTTTTTTTTTACGGTATTCACCAGAGGTGTTAGATCATGTGATATTCCTATAGAGCAGGTTATTACGGACCTAATATGTATACTTTTTTTTTTTATTTATGTAAGTTTTACACAATAACAGCTTTTTTAAACAAAAAAAAATGATGTTTTAGTGTCTCCATATTCTGAGCCATAGTTTTTTTTATTTTTTTGTCTTAGGTAGGGCCTTATTTTTTGCAGGATGAGGTGACGGTTAGATAGGTACTATTTTGGTGGGCATACGCCTTTTTGATCGCTTGCTATTGTACTTTTTTTGATGTAAGGTGACAAAAAATAGTTTATTTAGCACAGTTTTTATTTTTTAATTTCTACGGTGTTTATCTGAGGGGTTAGTTAATGTGATATATTTATAGAGCCGGTCGATATGGACGTGGTGATACCTAATATGTCAACTTTTTTTCCCCCCTAATTTTTACAATTTTTTTTTTATTTTATTTGGGGAAAATTACGTTTTTGTTTAGTTGTACTTGAAACTTTTAATTTTTTGGGGGGAAAACTTTATTTTTTCAACTTTTTTTTCACTTTATTTTTTTGTTCCACTTTGGGATTTAATCCCTTTTACAATGCATTCCAATACTTCTGTATTGGAATGCATTGGCTGTATGAGTAATACAATGTGTATTACTCATACAGCTTCCTGCCTGTGAGATCCAGGGGGCTGGATCTCACAGGCTCATTACAGGAAGGCAGCGCCGATGCCTCAGGAAGGCATTGCGCTGCCTTTCATGCCATCGGGTACCCACTACAGCCGCATGGGGACCCGATGGCACCGCTGTCCGCAACATGTAAAAGCCGCAAACCGCAGGTCTGAATTGACCTGCGGTTTGCGGCGATTGCCGACACGGGGGGACCACCCCGCGCATTGACCCAATGTGCCTGCTCATGGTTTGAGCAGGCACCTTGTTCCGATCACCGCCCCCACCGCGCAGGGGTGATCGTAAATGCATAGGACGTACCGGTACGCTCTATGTCCTAAACCGGTTAAAGGCAACCTGTCACATTGAACATGGTCTTTGAGCTGCAGGCAGCATGATATAGAGCAGGTGACACAGAGCAGATTGAGCTATTGTTTTATTGCAGTATTATTCCTGCTCATTCTAGGCTTTGACATCCAGGAGGCGTCCTATCGATGATTGATAGCTATCTCTGTCATAGAGGGAAGACTGTCAATCACTGATAGGACAGCCTCCTTGGCTTCAAAGCTCAGAATGAGCAGGAATTCAAAGAAATTAAATACAAGTTTTAGTGAATCTTTTCCCATAAAATGATGCCTCAATCTGCTCAGCTCCTCCTGCTCTATAACCTGCTGCCTGCGCAAGTTTCAGTCTGACATGTTGCCTTTAACATACACTCCACCCCATTTGAAATCCAGTGCACAGAAGATTCCCATAAAAATCAGGACTGTTGGCAAATATTATTTTAATTATTTTTTATTTGTATATTTTTGCAAACATTTTTCTGGACATGCATCCCCGGCACCCTACAAGTTCAGTGTCTGATGTCCGATTCTTCTATGGTTATTTGATTTTTTTCAAAAGCAAATATAAAAAGGACAGATGATCAGCTTTAAAAAAAAAAAAGATTTGGTGATACTGAGTCGTGAGATGTCTATCCTATATCTGACTATATGAGGCCACCAAGTGGTTGTGATGAAAATTGCAGACAGTTTTTTCTTACCATGTTCTGATATTATTCACTATTGTATAGTGAGAAAGTAGAGTATTTATCCAAATTTGAGCCAAGATAAGCATGGACATTATTGTTGGGTGTGAATATTCGAATCGCAAATTTTAATCGTGAATATCGCCACTTCAAGAATTTGCGCATATTTAGAATATAGTGCTATATATTTGTATTCGTGAATATTTTACTTTTTTTTCCATCTGAATCTATGATCCATCCCTTCTTCTTGCTTGTGGGCCAATGAGAAGGCTGCAATGTATTTGTCTGAGCTTAGCAACATCCCTAGCAACCAATAGGAAAGTTGCCCCTCCCCCTTACTATATAAGAACCTCCCCAGCAGCCACTTTCTGCACTGCCAACCATTTTCTCCAGTCTCAGGAAACTTCTAGCAGCTTGAAAAATGTAGCAACAGTGACCCACTCCTGTACTGCGCGCAATACGCTCATATTACTTTGCCGATTTTCACAATCAAGAATATAATCGCAAAATTCTCGAATATATGATGAATATTCTCCAAAATATTAGCGAAATATCGCAAATTTGAATATTACCCCTGCCGCTCAATACGAATGGACATCTCTGGAAATCCCAATTCTTCCTGAAGATATGAGGAACCTAACACAGACTGGTTGCTGAGGAAGCATTGTCTGACATCCTTATGTAAAGACTGTGGCTGTGTATCTATAGTAACCAGACTGTCAGACAGGACTGATCCGATCCGATATGCAGACTGAAGTCACCTTCTGTCATCTCCACAGAGGATTATAAAGAATATACACAGAGACATTATCATAGTCATCATAGTTATTGGAGATGAGCAGAACATTTGATTTGGCCGATTCACCGATCTTTGATAAAAATTGTGATTTGTAACAAATGAATTAATCATGAATTGCGATAAATCTGGCATACCCAGACCACTCTGCCTAATCATATTCATCCCACTTGGTGGCCCAATCTCAGTATGAAGGCTTAGTAGTTAAACTGCAAGGAGAGTGCAGGGAGAGTGTATCACCGTGTACATTATGTTCTAGTGCACCGACATTCATAGTTGATCCTTCTGTAGGTACTGTGCCATCAGTATTACATCTGTAATTTATCTACATCACTGTGCAGGGCACCAAGATTAATAGCTAATTCCTTCTGTTAAACAAAAAAAGCATACAGCACCCTTCAGTAAAGCCAAAAGACCATGTGCCCCCCTGCAGGAGCTGAGTCCAAATAGCTCCTTAGTGGAACAAAATAAAGAGATGGAGGCAGCGGCAATAAAGTAGTGGAGAAAAAAAAATGGACTTTTGATCCATGTTGTGGCAGTCCAAACACATGCTGTTTAGTCCCTTCTGTTAGCTGTAGATTTACTGTGCATCAGTATTACAGGTCAATGTTACCATCAGGTCCAATCTATCGCTGTGGACTTTACCGTGCAGTGCCCCAAGATTCAAGTTGTGGCCCTATGACAGAGTGGGGAGGGTGGCAGTAGTGGCAGTCGCAGTGACAGAGTATACCTTCTTATATTGTAATATTTTATCCTGAATATCAGTTACTACCTTTTGTTGGTGTCCCCAGTGTTTTTGATCAGGATGTTGTGTTTTTTGTTGTTTGTTTTTTGAGGGGGTATTCATTTACTTATTTGCGTTTAGTGATTCACTGATGTATCAGATACATTTTAATGTTCTGCTTAATTATCAGTATTTGGTGAATGTTTATATTTTTTTACAGTATATTTTTGTGGGTATTTTAGTTCATGTACTTTTTTTTATTTTTATGTATTTTATTGATTCTTATTTCAGTGCATTGTATAACCAGTGACTACTAAAAATGTATTTTATTTTTATTTAATTATGAATTCATATCATAGTACATTTATTGCGCGTGTGTTTATGTCATGTACAATTGTCTCGACTTTCTTAGGGACATACATAATTTTCTGTGATATATCTATATTTATTGTGCATGCGTATTTATGCCAATCTATATGTCATTTATTTCCTTTGCTAAGGGTACTTTCACACTTGCGCCAGAGGAAGAGGAACACAATGTTGTGGTGAACCAAAACCTCCTTTTACTGGAAACAGTTAACTTAGTACAGTCTGGGTTCAGTTCCACATGGCAGTAGCAATTATAAGAAGGCTTTTACAAATGGCAGGCACAATGTTCTTGCAAGATACTCAGAGGGTTAAAACATTTACAGATCAGGCTGCACCTTTCCTCAGAAATCCTGTGCACTATTCCTCAGAACTCCTGTCTGTCTATATATATATATATATATATATATATATATATATATATATTTGTACAGTACAGACCAAAAGTTTGGACACACCTCATTCAAAGAGTTTTCTTTATTTTCATGACTATGAAAATTGTAGATTCACAATGAAGGCATCAAAACTATGAATTAACACGTGTGGAATTATATACATAACATAAAAGTGTGAAACAACTGAAAATATGTCATATTCTAGGTTCTTCAAAGTAGCCACCTTTTGCTTTGATTACTGCTTTGCACACTCTTGGCATTCTCTTGATGAGCTTCAAGAGGTAGTCACCTAAAATGGTCTTCCAACAGTCGTGAAGGAGTTCCCAGAGATGCTTAGCACTTGTTGGCCCTTTTGGCTTCACTCTGCGGTCCATCTCACCCCAAACCATCTCGATTGGGTTCAGGTCCGGTGACTGTGGAGGCCAGGTCATCTGGCGCAGCACCCCATCACTCTCCTTCATGGTCAAATAGCCCTTACACAGCCTGGAGGTGTGTTTGGGGTCATTGTCCTGTTGAAAAATAAACGATGGTCCAACTAAACGCAAACCGGATGGAATAGCATGCCACTGCAAGATGCTGTGGTAGCCATGCTGGTTCAGTATGCCTTCAATTTTGAATAAATACCCAACAGTGTCACCAGCAAAGCACCCCCACACCATCACACCTCCTCCTCCATGCTTCACGGTGGTAATGAGGCATGTAGAGTCCATCCGTTCACCTTTTCTGGGTCGCACAAACACACAGTGGTTGGAACCAAAGATCTCAAATTTGGACTCAACAGACCAAAGCACAGATTTCCACTGGTCTAATGTCCATTCCTTGTGTTCTTTAGCCCAAACAAGTCTCTTCTGCTTGTTGCCTGTCCTTAGCAGTGGTTTCCTAGCAGATATTCTACCATGAAGGCGTGATTCACACAGTCTCCTCTTAACAGTTGTTCTAGAGATGTGTCTGCTGCTAGAACTCTGTGTGGCATTGACCTGGTCTCTAATCTGAGCTGCTGTTAACCTGCGATTTCTAAAGGCTGGTGACTCGGATGAACTTATCCTCCGCAGCAGAGGTGACTCTTGGTCTTCCTTTTCTTGGGGCGGTCCGCATGTGAGCCAGTTTTTTTGTAGCCCTTGATGGTTTTTGTGACTGCACTTGGGGACACTTTCAAAGTTTTCCCAATTTTTTGGACTGACTGACCTTCATTTCTTAAAGTAATGATGGCCACTCGTCTTTCTTTACTTAGCTGCTTTTTTCATGCCATAATACAAATTATAACAGTCTATTTAGTAGGACTATCAGCTTTGTATCCACCTGACTTCTCCACAACGCAACTGATGGTCCCAACCCCATTTATAAGGCAAGAAATCCCACTTATTAAACCTGACAGGGCACACCTTTGAAGTGAAAACCATTTCAGGTGACTACCTCTTGAGGCTCATCAAGAGAATGCCAAGAGTGTGCAAAGCAGTAATCAAAGCAAAAGGTGGCTACTTTGAAGAACCTAGAATATGACATATTTTCAGTTGTTTCACACTTTTTTGTTATGTATATAATTCCACATGTGTTAATTAATAGTTTTGATGCCTTCAGTGTGAATCTACAATTTTCATAGTCATGAAAATAAAGAAAACTCTTTGAATGAGAAGGTGTGTCCAAACTTTTGGTCTGTACTGTATAATACAGATAGGTAGTGGGATATAGTCAGTGTAGGTTAGATAGTGATATAGTGTAGCTGTCACAACAATACTTAGTGCACCAATCAGTAATATCTACTCGTACCTGATAAAATGTGAAATTGCACGTATTGCGCAAAAAATATTTGCATCATTAGTGCCGATTTGTGCATTCGGGAATAAATTGGAGCACTCTATCTGCATAGAAAGCATTGTTTTGCCATGCATGCAAAATGTAATCAAAAACAGTGCTGTAATGTAAAATTACTTACGGTGATCAGAAGTTCTTCCTCACAGTCACGAAAGTTGCTGCCGACCATTTTCTCCAGTCTCAGGAAACTTCTAGCAGCTTGAAAAATGTTGCAAAAGTGACCCACGCCTGTATTGCGCTTGCAATACGCTCATATTATACTGCTGATTTTCACAATCAAGAAAATATTGACTGTAGATCACAAATTCTCGAATTGAAAATTTATGGAGAATATTAGGCCCAAAATTTGCTAAATATCGGGAAACCAATACTGCCTATGCTGCTCATCACTAGTGATCAGTATTTGTAAGCCAAAAATTAGGAGTGGGTCCAAAACAGATCTCTTCTGTGGTTTGAATCCACTGCTGCTTCTGGCTAAACAAATACTGATAATATAGATGCTCAAAATGATATTCTTCTAACCAATAAGAAGAATGGAAAAATAAACTGTGATGTCAACACGGACAAGCAGGGACAATAGTGGCCCCATAAGAGAGTTGGGGGGGGGGGGGGGCAAGAGAAGTGGCATACATGCCCTTTTCAAAAATTTAACATGTACAGTCGTGGCCAAAAGTTTTGAGAATGACACATATATTAGTTTTCACAAAGTTTGCTGCTAAACTGCTTTTAGATCTTTGTTTCAGTTGTTTCTGTGATGTAGTGAAATATAATTACACGCACTTCATATGTTTCAAAGGCTTTTATCGACAATTACATGACATTTATGCAAAGAGTCAGTATTTGCAGTGTTGGCCCTTCTTTTTCAGGACCTCTGAAATTCGACTGGGCATGCTCAATCAACTTCTGGGCCAATTCCTGACTGATAGCAACCCATTCTTTCATAAACACTTCTTGGAGTTTGTCAGAATTAGTGGGTTTTTGTTTGTCCACGCGCTTCTTGAGGATTGACCACAAGTTCTCAATGGGATTAAGATCTAGGGAGTCTCCAGGTCATGGACCCAAAATGTCAACGTTTTGGTCTCCGAGCCACTTAGTTATCACTTTTGCCTTATGGCACGGTGCTCCATCGTACTGGAAAATGCATTGGTCTTCACCAAACTGTTGTTGGATTGTTGGAAGAAGTTGCTGTTGGAGGGTGTTTTGGTACCATTCTTTATTCATGGCTGTGTTTTTGGACAAAATTGTGAATGAGCCCACTCCCTTGGATGAGAAGCAACCCCACACATGAATGGTCTCAGGATGCTTTACTGTTGGCATGACACAGGACTGATGGTAGCGCTTACCTTTTCTTCTCCGGACAAGCCTTTTTCCTGATGCCCCAAACAATCGGAAAGAGACTTAATCGGAGAATATGACTTTGCCCTAGTCCTCAGCAGTCCATTCGCCATATTTTCTGCAGAAAATCAATCTGTCCCTGATGTTTTTTTTGGAGAGAAGTGGCTTCTTTGCCGCCCTTCCGGACACCAGGCCATCTTCCAAAAGTCTTCGCTTCACTTTGCGTGCAGATGCGCTCACACCTGCCTGCTGACATTCCTGAGCAAGCTCTACACTGGTGGCACTCCGATCCCGCAGCTGAATCCTCTTTAGGAGACGATCCTGGCGCTTCCTGGACTTTCTTGGACGCCCTTAAGCCTTCTTAACAAGAATTGAACCTCTTTCCTTGAAGTTCTTGGTGATCCTATAAATTGTTGATTGAGGTTCAAACTTAGTAGCCACAATATCCTTGCCTGTGAAGCCATTTTTATGCAAGGCAATGATGGCTGCACGCGTTTCTTTGCAGGTCACCTTGGTTAACAATGGAAGAACAATGATTTCAAGCATCACCCTCCTTTTAACAGGTCAAGTCTGCCATTTTAACCCAATCAGCCTGACATAATGATCTCCAGCCTTGTGCTCGTCAACATTCTCACCTGAGTTAACAAGACGATTACTGAAATGATCTCAGCAGGTCCTTTAATGACAGCAATGAAATGCAAAGGAAAGTTTTTTTTGGGATTAAGTTAATTTTCATGGCAAAGAAGGATTATGCAATTCATCTGATCACTCTTCATAACATTCTGGAGTATATGCAAATTGCTATTATAAAAACTTAAGCAGCAACTTTTCCAATTTCCAATATTTATGTAATTCTCAAAACTTTTTGCCACGACTGTATATATCAGTTGGCCAAGAAGCCCTGTTATAGGTATGGCAGAAGAGGCAGCAGGTGGGTGGCATCAGAATGGTGGCAGCAGCACATGGCCAGTAGTAATGGCCCATTTTGCAGAATATTCCGGTGTGGCAGCACACTACAGTATGATCGTTAGTGGCAGAATGATCTCATCTGTTGTATCAGTCAACGGTGTCTGGAAATCTTGGTTGATCCTTGCCTTGCCTAATTGAGAGGTTATTCTCTTAATGTTTTTGCAGCAAAGGCGAGTTCTCTTAGGGGTATCTATGCCCACGGCCACACTGAACACTCGCTCTGATGCTACACTACTGGCCAGGCAGGAAAGCATGCCAATGGCAAACTCGGCCAGTTGCAGCCACACTTCAAGCTTGCAAACCCATTAATCCAGGGGATCTTGTATCATGGGTGACAGGGTGCCGTCCAAGTACTCCAGACTGAAGTTGGTGCAAATGAAATTGATGCTCCTGCCCCCACCCAGTCATAGCGTTGGAGCATGAGCGCAGACCTTCCTGAGGGTGGGTGATGGCGCTCATGAGAAGCAACCAACTGACTACACAGCATGTCTCCATAGAAGTCCATTTTTGCATCCCTCTCAGAAGGTCTTAAATATGCTCCCATTTTTGCCCCCATTTTTGACTATGTGGATAGCCAGTAGTCATCTGCCAAATTCTGACAATGCGGCTGTCACTACACAAACATGACAGCATATATCTGTCCATTTGCACAAGAGACTAGGATGGACTCCCTGCTTCCATTTCCACTGCATACTGCCACGGTTCGTCAGGGTCATCTTTGTCGTCTTCATTCTCCAGCTTTTCATGCATCTCCTGCTTCTCTCCTGTTGCTTGAGCAGATAAACCACCTAGCTATGTATAAGATTCCTGGGTTTTATTTCCTTCTCCTCCGGTAGTTTATCCTATTTAGGACTCAGGTGGCCATGAAATGGAGGTGCCACGCCTTCTGTCCCCTTGCCAATCAGATTTGTCAGCATCCTCTCCAGGATGTGAAGTGGAATCACATCATTCATCCTATAGTTCTGCCGACTGACAAAGTGTCATCCTCAAAGGACCTAAGCAAACGGCATGTGTCACAAATGAGCTGCCATTGACTAATGTGGAAGTTACCATGGGGAGGAGACCAGTCTGTCTGTAGCATTAAGAAATCATTGACCGCCTTCTTCTGCTCGTAAAGTGGGTCAAATATATGGAGTGTGGAGTTCCAATGGGTGGAAACATTGCTTTTCAGGTGATTTTAGGAAAGATCATTTTGCCTTTGCAGATTTAGGAGGGCATGTTTTGAATGGTAAGAATGGCTGAAGTGCATGCACAGTTTTAACAGCTTTTGCAGTTCAATGGAAGACTTGAGGAACCAGGTGACAATGAAATAGAAGACGTACACCATGTAGGGAACATGGGTCCACCATCCCTGATGCAGTGCAGACAAAATGTTGTTCCCATTATCAGTAACCATGTTTCATATCTCCATTCGGCGAGGAGACAGCCAGTGTTTGTTTTCTTCATTGATGACGCCGAGCAGTTTATCCCAGTGTGGCTCTGTTCGCCAAGGCTGACCAGGTGCAGAACCGCATGACAACTTTGAAGTGTGTCTAGAGAGGAGGTGGAGGATGAGGAGACAGAGGAGGATATTGGCACAAAAATCCCAGCATTACAATGCAGAGGCGGCATGGCCACCACCTTGCCAAGTCGCTGGTGTGCCTGGTCCGGAACAACATTTACACTGTGGTCTGTGAATGACATATATTGTTCTTTACCATAGTTGCAATTTCTTATGTCAGCGCTGGTGTGACCTCTAATAGACACAGAGAGGCTTAAGGACTGGCCCACCTTCTGCTCAACATAAGTGTGCAGGAAAACATGGTCAGGTGCAGAAACTTGGCCAGGTGCATGTCTTTTTGCAAGAACCCCGGTGATCGATTGGTGTCGAAACAAGTGAAGAGGTGAAGGAGAAGGATGAGCATCAGGAGCAAGAGAAATTTATGGGAAGGAACTACAGCTTCCTCTTGCTGATGTCTTACCCTGACTGCTGAATATGGGGTGCAGGCTGGTGGGAGATGCATCGGTTGGTGCATCAAGCTGTAACACTAATAGTGACACTTTATGTGTTGACACAGGGCTGGTGTGACAATATTAGCTCCCTGGCCACGCCTCAGCTTCTGCCCACATATCCTGTCTGCCACCACTGTAACGTCCCTCAGTGACTTGGTGAAAAATTCCCTCACAGGTAAGTATGGTATTTTCTCACCACCTCTGCGTGATGCCTGCCTGCCCCTGCTTTTATGAACCCATGCACTACTAGTGTGTTCCTCACAAACAGTCTCCCGAGTAGCAGACAGTGTACCCCTCCCATGTTTGGCTGCAGATCTCCCACTGCTTTCACAGTGCTGTCTCTCTATGCTCTCCCTGCAGTCTCAAAAAACTCTCCCTACGATCTCCCTGCACTGTCCCTGCACTCTCCCTATCAAATATTCTTCTGATAATAGCTTTCTGCAACACTGTCCCTAACGCAGTGATGGCTAAACTTCGGCACTCCAGATGTGGTGAAACTAAGACTCCCAACATGCTCCATTCATTTCTATAGAGTTATAAGAACTGCCAAGCAAGTGTAATTCTTGGGAGTTGTAGTTTTAGCACAGCTGGAGTGCCGGAGGTTATCCATCACAGCCCTAGTGCATGAGCGCTTGTCACATTTCTCCCAAAGCTCAGCTCACAGTGAAATGGAAGAGACTGCATGAGATGAGGCTTTCATAGTGCTGTGACATCACAGGGGATGGCTATCTGCAGATTGGCTGGCTGCACGGCATTATGGGTCATATCACGTTCCCAGGCTTCTTACTTCAATTCATTCAATAGTTACCTTCAGCTGATCATATGTACTTGTAATACCTGACAACTTCAGATCAGTATATGTGTCATCAGTCTGCAGGAACAAAAAATGCAACTTAATTTAAACTGTACAAGTAATAATTAAAACTTTGAATACGAGAGGAAACTTTCATGTGTTGTTATTAGAAATATAAAATGCAAATTCTAAAGTTCTGAACTAGAAAGATCTCTAGAAGATCTCTCCTTATCCAGAACCAATCTCCATTTCCATCATTTACTTTGTATACTGCTTATCATCTTTTTTCTGCAGCATTGGTGCTTTTTGGTAGTTCTCCATTCTGCAATCCCAGGACCCCACTCAATGACATTCATATCATCTAATAGAGCAAGTGGAAAAGGATTGTCTTCATTAGCTAGTCACATACCTCACTGTTTGTCGGCTTCTTCTGTCTTTTTCTATGGAAAAAATACATGTGTCATAATTATTAATCAACATTAAACAAAACATTAGGAAATGTTACAATTACAGTTAAATGTTTTCTAAAGTTTTGGATAAATCACCATTAATCTGTAAGCTGGCAGAAAGTGTTCATTCTTTCTCCAGTGCCCCCACAGAGTAAATGGAGTATTACACTGCGTTCATGACATCATTCTGTTGTCAATGTCATTTATGAAGCTTTCGGGAAATAACGGCAGCTCAGTGAAAAGTAAAGCCTGAAGACATTAACTATTAATATATATTACCTCCAGCAAGCAAACACCAGCAATGCAAGCACCAGCAGGAAGCAGATTGGTCCAATTGTTGCAAAAAGGATAAGGAATTTGGATCCTCCTTCTTTATGTGAATCGATACCTAATATAATAGATTAAAATGTGAGCCATAAAGGAAAAATAATCAGACATAATCATACCCTAGGCTTGTATACTCAGGATTGTATGTATCATCATGTAAAAGTCTTCTAAAAACAATATTAACCCTTTGTGTATCTTGATGTAACTGCAGGTCTGAGCCGTCTGAAGGGTTGTATGGAGCAGACTCATAAGCTGATCCTGTTCCATAAACTGCCAGTGCCTTCTTTATAATACAGCTGACACGATCCAACAATGACTGAGATTGAAGATAACTCTGATTCTAGATATTTAACCCTTCAGATACTGCAGTCAATTACAACTACGATATCTGGCAAGTTACTTAGAAAGAGGAAGGAGGAAGGAAGAAGAAGGAGGAAGAAAGGAGGAAGACGAAAGAAGAGGAAGAAGAAGAGGAAGGAAGAAGAAAATTTAAACTATAAATATAAATTAATACAAATTAAATCACCAACCTGACTTTTCACCAACCTGACAAGTTACTAAGAAAGAAGAAAGAAAGAAAAAGAAAGAAAGAAGGAAGAAAGAAAGAAAAAAAGAAGGAAGCTTTGCAAAATATATCTGTGATGGTTCTCATTTATCCAGGTCATGGTATATATCTGTAAAGAATAAATCAAGGCAACTGGACGTACTGTAGATTTCTTGAAAACGTTTCACTCGTTCTTCCAACGAGCTTTCTCAATTCTGAGTGATTGTACAAAAAATTATTTACCTGCTGTTTGATTCCCACCATCCTCTAGACCACAAACTGGGAGTCATCCAGACTCTACACCACCAGGCAGAGAAAATCTTCACTAGCACAGAGGCCAAGGCGAAGGAATTCAAACAACTCAGAGGGGCACTTAAAACTTGTGGGTATCCAGTTTGGGCCTTTGCCAAAACAGAAGGAAGGAGAAGAAAGACCACCAAGACTACCAGTAAGGGCGAGAAGCATGACAGATGCAAGAATATGGTTATCCCATATATAGCTGGGGAGTCTGAGAAACTCAAAAGGATTTTTAATAAACATCACATTCCTGTTTGCTTTAAACCCAGCAACACACTGAGGCAACAACTGGTTCACCCCAAAGACCCAACGCCTAAACACAAGATGGACAACATTGTGTACGCAGTCCAGTGCAATGAGGAATGCTCAGAACTGTATATCGGCGAAACAAAACAACAACTACATCAGCGTATGGCCCAGCATAGAAGAGCCAAAACCTCTGGTCAAGATTCAGCCGTGTAATTACATCTAAAAGGAACAGGTCACACCTTTATAGACAGTCAAGTACGTGTTTTGGATAAGGAGGCCGATTGGTACAAACGAGGTCTGAAGGAGGCCATATACGTAAAAATGGAGAAGCAAAGCTTGAATAGAGGTGGGGGGTTAGATATCTATTGTTTGCCACGTATAATGCTGTCTTGACACCTTTTTCTGGGAAGTCTTTATCACCTACTGACTCCAATTAGGATAATGAAATCAACACCTTTGACCCAATGCTGGGTATAATTACCAGATGTGGATTCAGTTACATATTTATTCCCAGAATTTTTTGTACAGTCACTCAGAATTGAAAAAGCTCGTTGGAAGAACGAGTGAAACGTTTTCAAGAAATCTACAGTACGTCCAGTTGCCTTGATTTATTCTTTACAGAAATTGTCACCACCAGACATCTGAGAAGCTCTGACAGACGTCCTTCAGAACCTCCTCCATGAGGTTCCTTTTGTTTTGCTTTCATTTTCTCATCTCGTTAGCCTCTCTCAGCTGTCATGTAGTTGCACTAATTGCATCCCTTTAAATCCCTTCCCATACTGCATCACTTTGCGGTTTATATTACTTCCTGGAGTGTGTGCATGCTGATGCTACTACTGAGTCTTCTACAGATAAGTTTATTCATTCATTTGTGTTTTCCTGTTTGCTGGATCCCAGGTGACCCTGACTCCCTCCGTATCAAGTGTAGGGAGCCGGTAGTCGTGTCCCCTCACTATTATAGGGTGTTCAGGTGTTATACAGTCGAGGTACGAGGATATGAGATCATCTACCATTGGGATTTTCGCATAGGCTGAGCAGTTAGGGAGAGAGCCAGGTCTGTTGCAGGGCTCTCTCTTTTGTTCCTTAGTTTTGGATCCAGTCAGTCGGATCTTCATTTTGTGTCTTCTAGTTTTCTGTACACCTTCCGTGACATTATAAACCGCCAAAACCGTCTTAAGCATGAATCCGGTTTCAACCTTGATTGACCGCATGCAGGGTCTTTAACTGGAGGTAGAAGATCTCCGGTAAACTATCTCTCAGTTTGAGATGACCATTTCTGCTTGCGTTCATGGAATTAGTTCTGAGCCTAAAATCTCGCTTCCAGAAGCTTTCTCCAGGGGTAGTGAGAATTTTGTTTGTTTAAGAGACGCTTGCAAACTCCATTTTCACCTACTTCCCCATTCCTCTGGTGATGAGGAGCGGAGGGTGGGGATCATCATCTCGCTGCTCAGGGATAACGCTCAGTCCTTGGGCCTCTTCGCTGCCGGTGGGGGCACGGCCCCTCCGTTCAGTGGATGATTCTTTTTAGCCCTGGGTCAGATATATGATGATCCGGATCGTATTGCTCTGGCTGAGTCTAGACTACGTCTTTTATGTCAGGGTAAACAATCCGCAGAGATATACTGCTCAGAATTTCGGAGATGGGCAGCTTGATACTGGTTGGAATGATGCTGCACTCCGAAGTCAATTTTGCCATGGTCTTTCAGAGGGATTGAAAGATGCATTTGCCTTTCATGAGAGACCTACCTCCTTGGACTCTGCCATGTCTCGGGCCGTTCGTATTGACAGGCGTCTTAGAGAGAGAGGAGAGATCACTCCTTCCTGTCATACTCAGTCCAAGGACAGTGTGGCGGTCTCATTCAGTGCACAGGGGTCTCAGTTGCTCTCAATCCCGTCTGAGTAGGGGCCCATGCAGCTGGGTTTGCTTGCCTCTGACAATAGAGGATTCAGCTCTCATAGGAAGGTTTGTTTCTGTTGTGGAGGTATAAATCATTTGGCAAATGTTTGTCCCTCTAGGAGATTCAGGCAGTTTTTTTTAGAGTAATACAGAAACAAAAAGAAAAAAATCCTCTAAAAACGTTCCATCTGTTACTATTGGATTGTTGATGCGGAAATTGAAGGTTTTCCGTTTGCTTGTATTTCCCGTTTTGTCCTACCTGCCAGGGTGGCGCTAGAGAGTGTCATGGAACCATGAACCAGACGTACAACAAGGGATAAGTGGAAAATAAGAAGGTTTTATTGAAGAGCAAGCCGTAAGCAAAGTCCGAACGGATGGCTAAACCGAAGCAGGGTCTTGCGGAGACAGAGGTCAGGAACCAGAAGGGTAGTCAGACGAAGCCAGGAATCAGGAACCAACGGGGTAGTCAGACGAAGCCGGAATCAGGAACCAACGGGGTAGTCAGACGAAGCCGGAATCAGGAACCAACGGGGTAGTCAGACGAGGCCAGGATCAGGAACCAGAAGCAGCAGCAGTCTTGGAAGCATGTGAACACAGGAGGACCAAGCAAGGAACTGAAGCCACAGACCTCCTATATATATGAGCTAGGGCATCCAGCTCCTCCCAGTGGGAAGGAGGAGCCGCAGGGTGGGAGGCTACAAGAAAACCCAGAAACCAAGATGGCCGCCAGCACATGTCAAACGAAGGGAACAGCAAGGAGGTAAGACCATGACAGTACCTCCCCCTCAAGGGCCCCTCCTCCGCGGAGTAAGGAACGGTTTCTGAGGGAAGCGTGCGTGGAAGGCTCGGAGCAAGACAGGAGCATGGACATCTGCGGAGGGAACCCAGGAACGCTCCTCTGGACCATAACCACGCCAATGGACCAAAAACTGCACCCGGCCGCGGACCAGGCGTGAGTCCAGGATATTGCTCACCTCATACTCCTCACGATTGCCCACTTGGACCGGACGAGGCCGAGGAATCGAGGAAGTGAAACGATTACACACCAGTGGCTTCAACAGGGAGACATGAAACACGTTGGAGATCCGCATGCCAGGAGGAAGCGCAAGGGCATAGGCTACCGGGTTTACCCTGCGAAGCACTCGGAAGGGACCAACAAAGCGAGGCGCCAGCTTGGGAGTGGGCACTCGAAGGTTGAGGTTGCGGGTGGACAACCATACGCGGTCTCCGACCTGGTAGGAAGGAGCGGGCGCTCGTCTGCGATCAGCCTGGAGTTTCTGGCGCTGCGCAGAGACCTCAAGGGACCTCTGGATCTGTACCCAAGAAGCACGTAGGACGGAAAGGTGATCCTCCACAGCCGGAATATCCTGGGGAGAGAATACCTCCGGTAACACGGCAGGTTGGAACCCATAATTGGCCATGAAGGGAGACGTCCCAGAGGAAGAGTTCACCGCCGTGTTCCTGGCAAACTCAGCCCAAGGCAGGAGGTCAACCCAATTGTCTTGGTGATCGGAGACATAGCAACGAAGGAATTGCTCCAAGGCCTGATTGGATCGTTCTGCGGCCCCATTGGACTGAGGGTGGTAGGCCGAGGAGAAAGAGAGATGAATCCCCAACTGGGAGCAAAAGGCGCGCCAGAACCTGGACACAAACTGACTCCCCCGATCCGACACAATCTCCTTGGGCAAACCGTGCAACCGGAAGACCTCCCTGGCAAAAATCGAGGCCAACTCTTGTGCAGAGGGTAACTTCTTGAGAGGAACACAGTGGCACATTTTGGAAAACCGATCCACAATCATGAGAATGACCGTATGGCCTCGGGATGCAGGGAGGTCCACAATGAAATCCATCCCCAGGTGTGACCATGGACGCTCCCCGGTGGCTATGGGTTGCAAAAGGCCCAACGGAAGGTGCCGAGGGGACTTACTCTGGGCACAAACGGAGCATGCCGCTACATATGCGGCGATGTCGGAACGTAGAGAAGGCCACCAGAACAGACGTGAAACCGCCCAGGACAGCTGATTCTTTCCAGGGTGCCCCGCGGCCTTGGAGTTATGGTAGGTTCGCAACAACCGAGTGCGCAACTCCTCAGGCACAAAACATCTGCCGTTGGGTCTCCCAGAGGGAGCACCAGATTGAGCCGCCAAAATCTGCTCACCCAGAGGAGAAGTCAGGCTGGTGCGAATAGCGGCCAGGATCTGATTCGGGGGTATGACCGTAGTCGGAATCGACTCCTCCCCGGACAGCTCGGAGTACTGCCGTGATAAGGCATCCGCTCTGATGTTCTTGGAGCCGGGTAGGTAGGAGACCACGTAATTAAAACGTGACAAGAACAGAGCCCATCTGGCCTGACGTGGTGTCAATCTCTTGGCCTCAGAGAGGTAGGTCAGATTCTTGTGGTCCGTCAGGATGAGAACCGGAACCACCGAGCCCTCGAGCAAGTGCCTCCATTCTTTAAGGGCCTGCACGATGGCCAATAACTCCCTGTCACCAATCTGATAGTTGCACTCCGCGGAAGACAGTTTCCGGGAGTAAAACCCACAAGGAAGCAGAGGACCCTCTGGTGTTCTACGCTGAGACAGGAGGGCGCCTACTCCCGTCTCAGACGCGTCCACCTCGAGGACAAAAGGCAACCCAGGGTTGGGATGCGACAGAATCGGAGCCGACACAAAGGCGGACTTTAGAGCCTCAAAAGCTCGGATGGCCTCGAGCGGCCAGACCTGAGGATTACTGCCCTTCCTGGTCAGATCCGTGAGAGGCTTGGCTAGCATGGAAAAGTCCCTGATGAACTTCCGATAATAATTGGCGAAGCCCAAAAAGCGCTGCAGGGCACGAAGCCCACTGGGCTGGGGCCACTGTAAGACAGCCGAAACCTTCTCAGGATCCATGGAGAACCCCTCAGCGGAAATGATGTAACCTAAGAAGGTTACCTGGGATCGGTGAAATTCGCATTTCTCAAGCTTACCGAACAGCTTGTTCTCTCGTAAGCGTTGCAACACTCGTCTGACATCCAGAATGTGGGCCTCCATGGATGCAGAATATACCAAGATGTCATCCAAATAGACCACCACACACTGCTGCAACAGGTCACGGAAAACATCGTTGATGAATTCCTGGAAGACTGCGGGCGCATTGCACAACCCAAAGGGCATAACCAAGGATTCATAATGACCGGTCCTGGTGTTAAACGCGGTCTTCCACTCATCGCCCGCCTTGATCCTTACCAGGTTATATGCCGCCCTCAGGTCGAGTTTGGTAAAGACCGTGGCCCCTTTGAGGCGATCGAACAGCTCGGAAATCAAGGGTATCGGGTAAGCGTTCTTGATCGTGATGCGATTGAGACCCCTGTAATCGATGCAAGGCCTCAACTCGCCGCCCTTCTTTTTCACAAAGAAAAATCCAGCCCCTGCCGGGGACGAGGATTTGCGAATGTGTCCGCGTGAAAGCGCCTCCCTCACGTACTCCTCCATGGCCTCATTCTCCGCTACCGACAGTGGATAGACTTTGCCACGAGGAGGAACGGCACCGGATTGTAACTCTATGGCACAATCGTATGGGCGGTGCGGAGGTAGGGCAACCGCGCGCACCTTATCGAATACATCCCGGTACTCTTCGTATTCAGGAGGCAACAGAGAGTCCGAGGAAGTACACAGCAACTTGACAGGCCCATGGATGCAACTAGCCCCACACTGCGGTGACCACGAGAGGATCTCGACCGATCTCCAATCGAAAGTCGGATTATGCTTCTGGAGCCAGGGGTACCCCAAGACCACCGAGTAGTGTGGAGACGAAATAACCTGGAGACAGACCGACTCTCTGTGAACGGCACCAATGGCTATCCCCACTGGAAGGGTCTCATGAGTCACGTGTGGCGGCAGAAGGGGTCTGCCGTCTATCGCCTCAAGAGCCAGTGGGGAACCTCGAGGCTGCAGAGGAATGGAATTGGCGGCAACGAACACTCTATCAATGAACAAACCACCAGCACCAGAGTCCACCAACGCCTGGGTCGTCACCGAGCCCCCGACCCAGGAGAGGACAACCGTGATCAGTGGTTTGTCAACACGGGAAACCGGGGACGAGGAGACTCCACCCAAGATCTGCCCCCGACAGGACCTCAGGTGCGAGCGTTCTCCCGGACGGTTCGGACATGCCAACCGAAAATGCCCACCGAGACCACAGTACATGCATCGGCCCTCGCGTCTCCGGAGTACCCTCTCCCCCTCAGACAGGCGAGCAAACCCCCGCTGCATGGGTTCACCCCCAGACAAGTCATCCCCAGGAGGCGTGGGAGGAGAGGGAGGCACGGGTGGGACAGCAAACGTAGGCGCCAATCTGTTAGGAGACCTCCGCAGGCTCTCCTTAAAGGAAGGTCTCTCCCTGAGTCTGGTGTCAATCAAAATCAGGAAAGAAATAAGAGACTCGAGCTCCACTGGTAGGTCCTTAGCTGCAACCTCATCCTTCAAGGCATCCGAGAGACCATGAGAGAAAGCAGCGACCAGAGCCTCATTATTCCAGCCCACCTCTGCTGCCAGGGTACGAAACTCAATGGCGTATTCAGCTACGGATCGTGAACCCTGTCTGATGGACATAAGGAGCTTCGCAGCAGAGGCAGCACGAGCCGGCACATCGAATACCTTCCGAAGAGAAGCAACAAAACCGGAAAACTCGGCAACCACCGGATTGTTGTTCTCCCATAAAGGGCTGGCCCAGGCCAAGGCCTTGTCCGAGAGCAGCGAGATCAAGAAGCCCACCCTTGATCTCTCAGTAGGAAAGGCATGTGGCAGCAACTCGAAGTAAATGCCCACCTGGTTAAGGAAACCTCGGCACTGAGTTGGCTCTCCCCCAAAGCGCTGTGGAAGGGGGGCAGAACCGGTCATACCCTGAAACACCACAGGCGCAGCAACAGGTGTCAGGGTAGACTCTGGCGCAACAACCGGAGCGGCAGTAGGAGCGGGCCCAGGAGCGACAACCGACCCATCGGCAACGGAAGCTAAATGAGCCGTGCGTTCAAGCAGGGTTTGCAACGCCACAGCGAACCGACCCAACAGGTGATCCTGCTGATCAAGTCTGGCAACCAGCGTAGGTAGCGAGGGTGGCCCTGTACCGTCAGAATTCATGGCTTGGTCCTAATGTCATGGAACCATGAACCAGACGTACAACAAGAGATAAGTGGAAAATAAGAAGGTTTTATTGAAGAGCAAGCCGTAAGCAAAGTCCGAACGGATGGCTAAACTGAAGCAGGGTCTTGCGGAGACAGAGGTCAGGAACCAGAAGGGTAGTCAGACGAAGCCAGGAACAGGAACCAACGGGGTAGTCAGACGAAGCCGGAATCAGGAACCAACGGGGTAGTCAGACGAAGCCGGAATCAGGAACCAACGGGGTAGTCAGACGAGGCCAGGATCAGGAACCAGAAGCAGCAGCAGTCTTGGAAGCATGTGAACACAGGGGGACCAAGCAAGGAACTGAAGCCACAGACCTCCTATATATATGAGCTAGGCATCCAGCTCCTCCCAGTGGGAAGGAGGAGCCGCAGGGTGGGAGGCTACAAGAAAACCCAGAAACCAAGATGGCCGCCAGCACATGTCAAACGAAGGGAACAGCAAGGAGGTAAGACCATGACAGGAAACCTTCCTGAAGAAACTGAAGAATGGATCCGACATCAATCGTCACATGGTTCGCTTCAGCCAACCAGGCTGTAAACTTTTTACATATTCTAGCGTATTTTTTCTTAGTAGAATCCTTGCGGGAACATAATAAGGTCTTAACTACAGATTCAGAGAGGACCATCTCCATTAGCTTAGATCTCTCAACCTTCAGGCTGTCAGGTGTAAATGGTTCAGGCTCTGGTGATAGAGACCGTCTTGTAACAGTAGATCTGGAACCGGGGGAAGCTTCCAGAACTCCCCCTTGGATAGCCAGAGTAATAGAGGGAACCACGACCTCCTTGGCCAGAATGGGGCTATTAATATCGTCTGAGGCTTGTCCATCATTATCTTCCTCAGGACTCTTGGGATGAGAGGTACTGGAGGAAAAATGTAGACAAACAGGCGTCTCCACCTGAAGGAAAAAGCATCCAGTATTGTGGGCTTGTCCAGCCTGTTCAGAGAGCAGAATTTGGGAACCTTTTTGTTTGATGCTGATGCCATCAAGTCCCACTCTGGACACCCCCATCTGGTCACAATCTGCTGAAATATTCTCTGGTTCAGTTCCCAATCTGCTGGGTCTATCTTTCTCCGGCTCAGACGATCCGCTTAAATATTCAAGCAACCTCTTATATGCATGGCTTTTAGCTCTAAGATATTGGCTTCCGCCCAACTGAAGATCTCTTTGCACAACTTCAGGAGGGAACTGTTTCTTGTTCCACCCTGCTTGTTGAGGTAGAATACAGTTGCAAGATTGTCCGAACGAATCAGCACTGGTTTTCCTACTATAAATTTCTTGAACTGGAGAAGTGCCAGTTGTACTACCTTTAGTTCTTTGAAGTTTGAAGACTTTTTCTTGTCCTCGCAGGACCACCGCCCCTGGATCCAACTGTCTTGAAGATGGGCTCCCCAGCCTCGGCCAGACGCATCCGTAGTGATTACCACTGGGGGTAGATATTTGAAGGTCTTCCCCTTGGATAGATTCCTGGATTGCAACCACCACCTGAGGCTCTGAACTGTTGAAGGCCTTAGTCTGACTCTTGCCTCCAGATTGTGAGAAGTGTGATGCCAGACTTGAAGCATATTTCGCTGTAGGTCTCTGGTATGGATTCTCGCCCAAGGTACCGCATCCGTTACTGCTGTTAGATGTCCCAGGGTTTTCATCACTCTGCGGACTGTGGGAAAATGTAAAGAAATGAGAATCTTTATTTCTTTTTTCGGAGCTCTGATCTTTGGTGGGGGAAGAAACAGAGCCATAGACACTGTATCCATCTGCATCTAGTGATTTTTCGTGAAAGTTCAGTCAGTTTTGTCTGCAATTGCATTCAGTTTTTTCAGCGTTTTTCACACGTGAAGAAAAACTTAAGAATAATGCTCTCTATCTTGCAGCAACCATTAGTGAAAAACCCATTGCGTCCGGATGCCTTCCGTTTTTCCCACAAGCCCTATTCACTTAAAACGGACTCATGTGCAAAGATCCATTGAATGGGTCAGGATTCAGTCCGGATGCCGTGCGCTTGCCTCACGCATCACACCAGGACGGAAAATTTGCTTGTGTGAAAGAGGCCTAACAGGAGATCTGACTGGTGGCATTTGAAAGATTGAAATAAGAATGTGCGACCATAAGTTGGACAAAAAAAATTAGGAAAACAACAACATCAGGGGAGCTATACGGATACATGGGGGCCACATCCCTCTGTCAGGGAATCGGCAATTTTATTTTTTTTTTTCCGTTACAGAGTTCACCACACAGGAAAATATTTGTAATATTGCCTTTTATGTTTATTTTTTTATGTGTAAAATTGGGAAATGGAGTGATTTGAATTATTATTTTTTGTTAAAAACTATTTTTTTCTTACTTTTTTCATTGTAATTTTAGTCCCCTTAGGGGACTGGAATGTGCATTCTCCCTATTGCTTGTACCATAGACTGCAATATTATACGGTTGGATTTTCACTGGTTGCCTCGGGCACGACTTTTCAGGCAGCTCGCTATGACAGCGCTGGAAGCCATCACAAGGCCCAAGGCAACCAATTGAAACCCTGTGATTTCGCCACAGAGGCTTCAATGTGAGCCCCCTCCCCTGTCTATCCCCTTTGATACTGCAATTTTTAAATGACGGGATCTACAATCTCCAATCCCAGTCATTGTGGCCGGGTGCTGGCTGTATTACATAGTTATGTATGGGACGGGTGCTGCATACAGTTATGTTGTGGGGCGTGTAGGAGTTAAAGGGGTTATCCCATTGTTAACGTAAAAATGGAAAATCAGACATCATATAGTAAATGACAATCTCTTTCTGACAAAGCTAGAACCAGCCCTGCACCTCACATGGATCCAGAGATCTCCCCATTTATTATATCAAGCTGGCAGCTCAGGGGGGGTGTCCATTCTGCTGCAGCTCAGGGGGTGTGTCCATTCTGCTGCAGCTCAGGGGGTGTGTCCATTCTGCTGCAGCTCAGGGGGTGTGTCCATTCTGCTGCAGCTCAGGGGGTGTGTCCATTCTGCTGCAGCTCAGGGGGTGTGTCCATTCTGCTGCAGCTCAGGGGGTGTGTCCATTCTGCTGCAGCTCAGGGGGTGTGTCCATTCTGCTGCAGCTCAGGGGGTGTGTCCATTCTGCTGCAGCTCAGGGGGTATGTCCATTCTGCTGCAGCTCAGGGGGCGTGTCTATTCTTCTGTAGCTCTCTCTATCACAACTCAGGAGGCAGTTGAAGGATGAAACTGAGCATGTGTGGCGATCTAAGTGAGCCGGACAAAGAAATAAAAAAAGTGCAAACAGCAGGTGGCGCTATACAGATACATTTTATTGAATAACTCAGTGGCTATACAAAATTTTTAATTACATGCAATTACAAAAAAAAAAAATTCTGATCTAGGTGCTGGTTTGAAAACTGTAGAATATTTTTTTGTGGGACAACCCCTTTAAGTAAACGGCACTGAGCTGCAATACTAGGCACTACCACTACCAAATGTACGGCACCGTGCCTGGTCAACAAAGAAGTGTACATGATACTCATCGGGGCGATGCAGCCTCTTCAGTAATCTAAGTCGCCCCCTTCCCCACTGATCGGATATTGAATGCCCATTGTACCTTCAAAAATATTTTTGGCCACGGACCATGGATGACCTCCCTCCCTTAGACACTGACATTTAGAAATATTGCTGCAGTTCATCAACGTGTCCACCGGCCAACCCCTCGATCTCCAGAGAAGGATAGAGACAAGAGTATTCATCATGGATTTCTGTAGGGGCATTAGAGAGTATTTGGCTTCATTGTTTGGGCATTACATTTGCTTTAATCTAATCTATGGGCACTGCCATGTGGATCCTGCTGAAAGTATCTGCTCTGTAGCTTGCACTACCCATTCAAAGGAGAACCATTAGCCCCTATACACAAATTGGTCCTCCTGCAATTGGCGGGTTCGTCCGGCACACATCTAACATGTGTGGCCAGCTTTGGGCGGCACAATAGCTCACATGTAAGAGCAGCTGTTTGTACTCCAGAGCTTCTCTACCGACTGAGAAATAGGTTCAATATAATATTTCCACTTTCCTCTCACCATGTCTGCCAGTCTTGAGTATTTTGGCTATGCCCCTGTAGCTATCCCCGTAACCCCAAGCCTTGCCCTGAGGTTGGATTGCCTTCTTGTTAGCCGACATGAATCCTATAGACGATCTACACTCACCTAAAAAATTATTAGGAACACCATACTAATACGGTGTTAGACCCCCTTTTGCCTTTAGAACAGCCTTAATTCTACGTGGCATTGATTCCACAAGGTGCTGATAGCATTCTTTAGAAATGTTGGCCCACATTGATAGGATAGCATCTTGCAGTTGATGGAGATTTGAGGGATGCACATCCAGGGCACGAAGCTCCTGTTCCATCACATCCTAAAGATGCTCTATTGGGTTGAGATCTGGTGACTGTGGGGGCCATTTTAGTACAGTGAACTCATTGTCATGTTCAAGAAACCATTTTTCCAGTCTTCAACAGTCCAATTCTGGTGAGCTTGTGCAAATTGTAGCCTCTTTTTCCTATTTGTAGTGGAGAGGAGTGGTACCCGGTGGGGTCTTCTGCTGTTGTAGCCCATCCGCCTCAAGGTTGTGCGTGTTGTGGCTTCACAAATGCTTTGCTGCAGACCTCGGTTGTAACGAGTGGTTATTTCAGTCAACGTTGCTCTTCTATCAGCTTGAATCAGTCGGCCCATTCTCCTCTGACCTCTAGCATCAACAAGGCATTTTCGCCCACAGGACTGCCGCATACTGGATGTGTTTCCCTTTTCACACCATTCTTTGTAAACCCTAGAAATGGTTGTGCGTGAAAATCCCAGTAACTGAGCAGATTGTGAAATACTCAGACCGGCCCGTCTGGCACCAACAACCATGCCACGCTCAAAATTGCTTAAATCACCTTTCTTTCCCATTCTGACATTCAGTTTGGAGTTCAGGAGATTGTCTTGACCAGGACCCCAACCCTACATGCATCGAAGCAACTGCCATGTGATTGGTTGACTAGATAATCGCATTAATGAGAAATAGAACAAGTGTTCCTAATAATTCTTTAGGTGAGTGTATGTCTGGTATCCATCCAGTTTTCTAGACTGTCATTCTGCACAGATAAGGAGAAGGAGGACTCCAAATTTTCAGGAGCCATAAAGCCAGTGGTCCAACCCAAACGATGATAACGTGATATACATTTCCCCATCTCTTCCTAGTGTTCATCAGCAACCAAGAGGCGATGTCTGTCCTCAAACGCTCGAGGAGAGCAAATACAGGTTTTGAGGAACTGAAGCGAGGAAATATGGAAAGAGAGTGCATGGAGGAATTATGTAACTACGAGGAAGCGAGCGAGATAATGGAGTCACAAGATGCCACGGTAAGACGATCAGGTTGTAAGGCTCATGTGATGTTAATACATTTACATGTTTTAATAAACCTTAGTCAGCATGGGACTCAGGTTTCTTGGAACCACCACAGGAAATGACTCAGCAGGTCCACCCCCAGTCTATACAGGACATGTACACATCCACTTTGAAAATGCTAATAAGAAATAGACCCTAGTGGTAAATGATTGACTCCAAAGTCACAATCAGATAGGGTTGCTTTCTGTTGGGCCTTTAGGGCTTATTATTTTATTAGAGATTAGCCACCACCCTTTGGTACTCTGGTGGCCCAGCCTGAACCCAGGAGCCTGAGTGGGACCAAAGACCCTTGTGGTTCATAAGGCGGCACCAGTATTATAGAAAGTGCATGCTGGTCAAGTTACACCTCTGCCTGGAGGGAAAGGGTTAGGTCGACGCTATGTGCTTCCCTGCCCCTGGCCACAAAGCACTGAGGGAAGGGGGGGGCCCCCAAGCTGAACTCTTGCACCATCACCCATGAGCCTTTAGCTTCGCCCTTGCCTGGCTGGAATGTTATTGTATAAAATGAGTGAGCTCTTATGTCATAAACATGACAAGTCATAAATGCTTCTGTGGAGCCCGTGAGCTCATGTCATCAAGGACTTCCATAAGGGCTGCTGATGCTGCAGAGAGCACCTGAACTCTTTTGGCACTGCTTAGAGATTTTCTTAATTACAAGTTTCTGAGTGCAGCATTACTTTCTTAAAAACAGAATATATGTGCATGACATCACTGCCGTCACAAATCCAAGCAATTATTTTAGAATGGTGGACAATGCCATGCTATTTATGCAATTATGCCCACGATGCAATTATAGTACCAACATGCTGATGTCTGTTTCAACATCATTAGCCCTTATCCTTACCTAAGAACACTGATCAACTACACGCTGCCCCTTAGTGATTGTGTTCATTCATTTTGTCCATCTGAATTGTATTGTATGGATGTGCCTTGTTGCTAAGAACACCTTGTGCCTGTGCAAATGTATATGTATATATATATATATATATATATATATATATAGCTCTCATCTTCACAGCCATGTGTCTTCTATATTACAGGACACATTCTGGCACCAGTATCAAGGTAAGTAATGAAATAATGAAAACACATCTTATCTCCGTGTGTTTGCTGATTTCCTCACAGTTCAGCGGTCGCCAGTTATGAAGCAATGCAGGAGGGTATGACTGCGCCTACGCGACGAGCACAGCATGTCCTGGAATGGTTTCTTGGTACAATTGGGGGGTGCGCAGGACGTATACACACAGTAGTGCCCACCTAACAAAGCCCTCTTAATGTGTCATGGCTAGTCCAGGGATCAGCAACCACTGGCACTCCAGCTGTTCTGAAACTACAACTCCCAGAATCCTCCTTTCACTTTTATGAAAGGTACAAGAACTGCCGAATAGGTGTGCATACTGGGGGTTGTAGTTTCACAGCAGCTAGCTTGCCGAAGGTGGATGATCCCTGGCCTACTCCTTTATAACAATGCAGTACAGCCAAAGGCCCCTGAGAATGCAGCCAGACGCCCAATACACTCCACCTGCCAAGCCATGTATCGGTGTTGTGGCCTGTCCCTATGGCGGTTGTACATTCAGCCACATCATCCTTCCATCTTCATGTGTGATAGCAATATCTTCCAGTCATCAAAAGAACTCAGAACATAACTTGACCTCTTGTATGACCCACCTATATCTATTGTAACCAGACTTGGAAAATGTCAGTGATTATGGCTCAATGTTCCCAGTCCCCAAGGACATATTTTGGAAATGTTTGCCTAGGGGTATGTCCTTATACTAAGGCCTCATGCACACGGCCGTTGTTTGGGTCCGCATCCGAGCCACCGTTTCACTTCAATGGGGCTGCAAAAGATGCGGACAGCACTCCGTGTGCTGTCCCCATCCGTTGCTCCGTTCCGTGGCCCCGCTAGAAAAATATAACTTGTTCTATTGTTGTCCGTGCTTTGCGGACAAGAATAGGCAGTTATATTAAAGGCTGTCCGTGCCGTTCCGCAAATTGCAGAACACGCACGGACGCCATCTGTGTTTTGTGGATCCGCGATTTGCGGACCGCAAAACACACCACGGTTTATGATCCACTCCTTATTTTGGCTTCCACAATTGCATGAAGAAACCTGACCATACCCATACCCTAATGGCGCATTCACACGACCATAGGGTTTTGCAGATCCACAAAACACGGATACCGACCGCGTGCGTTCCGCAATTTGCGGAGCGCACATGGACGCAACTATAATACAAAATGCCTATTCTTGTCCGCGATTAGGGACAAGAATAGGACATGGTCTGTCTTTTTTTTTTTTTCGGGGCCGTGGAACGGAACCACGATTGCGGACAGCACACGGCGTGCTGTCCGCCTCTTTTGCGGCCCCTTTGAAATGAATGGGTCCGCACCCGTTCCAGAAAAATTGCGGAACGGATGCGGCCTCATTCATACGGCCTTGTTATAGATGTCGGGCGTCACTGCGTGAGTTCTGGGTGCACGGTCCGCGGGCGTCGCCCCAAGTCAGTGGCGTACCGCCCATAGAGGCAGACCACGCCATTGCTATGGGGCCCGCGGCACTGGGGGGCCCGTAGCGCAGAGAAGGCCCCGCCCACACTATTTGGCCCCGCCCACTGACATGCCGCTATAGCGCTATGCGGCTGCTTTTATTCTCAGCCTGCCCTGAGCCAACTATTCTTCCCCCCCGGCTCCCAGGGCCCCCTCAACCCAGGAGAAGTTAGAACGCAGCCGGATAACTAAAATAAGATTTACAGGGGGCGGAGCGGAGGACGGCGAGAGGAGAGGCCCTGCGTGACGCGGCGAAGTGAGGAGGGGCCTGGGGGAGCGGCTTCAGTTGAGGTGCGACACAGGACTTTTAGTCACGTACCTCACTGTGACCTCCTGCGTCGGATCTCGCGAGATGACGCGATGACGCGGCGCGGGAAGGCACAGTGAGCGATCCTGTACCAGGATGCCACAAGCTGTCCTTAGAGAGGTAAGTATTCATTTTTTTATTTTTTTATGTACCCTACGTTCTACCCTTATTGCAGAGGCACTGGGGGCACGAGAGGAGGACCACTGACAGTACTCAGTCAGTGGTCCAGTGGACATCATAGTATTAATAAGAGTGGAGAGGGGGACATTATATTAATAATAAAGAGGGGGACATTATATTATTAATAAAGAGGGGGGCATTACATTATTATTAATATAATGGCCCCCTCTTTGTTATTAATATAATGGCCCCCTCTTTGTTATTAATATAATGGCCCCCTGGGCCCCTCTTTATTATTAATATAAGGGCCCCTCTTTATTATTAATGTAATGGCCCCCTCTTTGTTATTAAAGTGGGGGCCATTATATTAATAATAAAGAGGGGCCCTTATATTAATAATAAAGAGGGGCCCATTATATTAATAATAAAGAGGGGCCCATTATATTAATAATAAAGTGGGGGCCATTATATAAATAATAAAGTGGGGGCCATTATATAAATAATAAAGTGGGGGCCATTATATAAATAATAAAGTGGGGGCCATTATATAAATAATAAAGTGGGGGCCATTATATAAATAATAAAGTGGGGGCCATTATATAAATAATAAAGTGGGGGCCATTATATAAATAATAAAGTGGGGGCCATTATATTAATAACAAAGAGGGGGCCATTATATTAATAATAAAGTGGGGGCCATTATAATATACAGGGGGAATAATATTATGGGGAATGGGGGACTATCTGTCTGGCTCTAGCACAATATTGGGGGGCAGCAGGAGGAGTTGTTGAGACACCAGGAAGGAGAGGTTTATAGTAAAGTGAGGAACCTAAATTTTTTCTCTGTGAAACTCTGCAGAGACGAGAAGCGGCTGAAAGAAGGTGTCATGGCGGTCTTATCTCTGGATGAAGACGTTGAGAAAAGTCTACATCACAGGAGACGTCACTGGATGTAACAGGTATGGGGCGGCATTCTCCTGTAATAATATTATCCATGCACATATCTGTTTCTCGGTAGGGTAAGGGGTAGATAGAATTTGACCCACACTGCCTCAGCCCGGCCCCAGACTTCAGGTCACACTGTACGTGTTCTGAATTCTGGGGCCTCACCCATCTACAACATTATCTGTACTCAGAGAGTTATCACTGTGTTACATAGGATTGCTAGTGATCTACTACAGTATTTGTTAAAAGGGGCGTGCCCAGGGTGGGGGGGAAGTAGGAAGAAAGCACACTGTCCTGAGAATTTTGGGGGGGGGGGCATTAGGGGTTGGGGGGCTCATAGAGGACAGTGTGCTTTCCTCCTACACCTACTCCTTCCTAACAACCCCCCCCCCCCCCCCCCCCGGGCATTTTGGAGGGCATTAGGGGTTGGATATTAACCCCTCTAACTCCTTGCTGCTAATGCTGAGTGTGCACATAGCCACCAAATGATATTTCACCAACCAGCCAAACCCCCCGCCCCCCCCCCCCCCCACACAAACACATGCGTATATGTGCACACTCAGCAGCAAGGAGTTAAAGGGGTTTGGGGTAAGAGAAGTGATGACAAAATGGCGCAGGTAGCAAAGGGGTTAAGATGTGGGGGATGGCTTACGTCCGGCTTTAGCACAGTGGACAGAGGCAGGAGGAGTGATGTGTATGCGCTCCTGCGCTGCACTCGGTCAGTTGTGTGGCATACATATTGTGCCCTGTGTCCACTCTGCTAAAGCCTGGCAAGTGACATGCCCATTATATGAAAATATAAAAAAATAAAAATATTTATCCCTAACAGTTTCTGTAGGTCATGTATAAATTTATTTAATGGGGGTGTGGCATGGGAGGAGCCAGGTCAGGAAGTGGGAGGGGCCATGGTGGGTAGTGGGCGGGGTTAAGGGGCCCAATTCTGATTTTTGCTATGGGGCCCAGTGATTTCTATGTACGCCCCTGCCCCAAGTACTTGAGTGAAAGAAAGAACCGGCAGTCCTTACGATGTAGTCGTCAATATTTTATTTGACTACATCGTAAGGAGTGCCGGTTCTTTC
The DNA here is from genome assembly GCF_014858855.1 of Bufo gargarizans. Taxonomy (NCBI): domain Eukaryota; kingdom Metazoa; phylum Chordata; class Amphibia; order Anura; family Bufonidae; genus Bufo; species Bufo gargarizans. The sequence goes on from NC_058089.1 coordinate 47,022,245, forward strand.
TTTCACTCATTCACACGGCCGTCTGAATGAGCTCTAAGAGTAGCTTCACCCAGGGGCTATAGCTAAATATGTTTGCCAAGGCAGAGAGAGTTGGCGGTGCCCCTTGGCACCCTGTATCTGGACACATGCTCTGTCTGCCCTGCCTCCTAGCTATGCCCCTACCTGTACTAACCAAACCACAAAATATTCATCTTTTTCTGTATTGTTAAAGGGTTGTTCAAGATTGAAAAAACATGACTGATTTATTCCATAAACAGCTCCACTCCTGTCAACAGGCTGTGCCTGGTATTGCAGCTCAGCTACACTGATTTGAATAGGACTGAGCAGCAGGACCACACACAACCCATGGACAGGTGTGGCAGTGTTTCTGGAAGATAGCAGCCATGTTTTCTTAATCCTTTAGGACTGATCCTAGTGATTTATAATATACTTCCTATAAATGCCACTTCTTGGATTCAAGTGAAAGGTTGTTTCATGCTCCTTCACAGCTTGTCATCCTGAAAAGAAGCTGCCGAGAGAGTCCCTGGACCGCTGCATGTCAGGTGAGCGGATGTCCGTCTGCTTCCATGATTCCCCTGCTCTACATACATGTAATATGCTACACACCATTCATCTCCATGGCATCTATGCCAGTCGGACCCGTGTCTTCAGCCAGTCATCTGATGTGTTACGTGGCCTCTTGAATCTTCAGATGTTGTGGTAGATAAGAATCAGGCATGTTGGATTTCAACTGCCCAATCCCAGCAGCTTCCTCGTCACTCCCTACATATGCATGCTTGGCAGAGCCGAGCATGCATATGTATGGCAGCCGGATCAGGAGAGATAGCTGTTGGCTTGTTCGGCCGTTAGTTATCTCATGGGTATGGCCAGCTTAAAGGGTTATTCCAGGTTTTTACTACTGGTGATGACCTATCCTTAGGATAGTCAATCAATATCTGATTAGTGGGGGTCCAACACCTTGCACCCCCCACTGATCAGCTATTTCAGAATAGCACCGGTGTCAGAATGCTCCTTTAAAGGGGTTGTCCAAGATCAGAAAAATATGTCTGCTTTCGTTCAAAAACAGCACCACGCCTGTCCACAGGATGTGCCTGGTATTGCAGCTCAGCCTTGTTCACTTCAAAGCAGCTCAGCAGTAATACCAAATACAACCCCTGGACAGGTGTGGTGCTGTTCCTGGAGACATTTATTTCTAATGCTGGATAACCCCTTTAAGTATGGGCATCAATATTGTGAACATGGAAAAACCCCTTTAATTAGAGAAATGAATCCTAATAATAGTAGTTACTAGTAGTAATAATTAATAATGGTAGACATAGTGCATTAGTGATAGCAGGCGGCACCTCACCTCTCTCCATTCCTGATTGACAGGTAATTGCACAGAAGGAATTGGTCAGTATTACTTTGGAAACATCAGCGTCACCAGGTCGGGGCGAGACTGTCAGTACTGGGAGAGTAACTTTCCGCATAAAACTAAGTAAGTGTTGGCGGTGTATGACTTGTACATTGCTTCATCTTGAAAGACACATTCATCATTCATTTAAAACACGCTACCGTTTTGTGCACACAGCTCCTATGCAGTTTCATGTCTCTCCACGGTCCCACACTGCAAACAAAGCTTGTGTATTGTCCGATCCAGAAATCACGTGTCGCTCTCATCTGCCCCCTTTTTCTTAACCTGAAGACAGTAGAAAAGTAGGGTAGAGGGAATGTCACCTGTAACCGCGAAGACACATCAGTCTGCATGGAAGCTGTGGACACAAAATGGTAATGGCTCTCAGTAAGGCCTCTTTCACACAGGCGTGTGCGCCCCGTGGCCATATTGCAGATCGCATTTGTGGATCCGCAATACACAGGTGCCGTTCCGTGGGCATTCCGCACCATTCACTTCAATGGGTCCGCAAATCCGGAGATGCGGAACGGAACCCTACGGAGTGCTTCCGTGGGGTTTCGTCCCATACTTCCATTCCCCAAAAAGATAGAACTTGAATGGGTCCGCATCCTATCCACGACCGTGCTGTTTTTTGCGGTCCGCAAACTGCGGATCCGCAAAAAAACTGAAGCTGCCCGTGTGCCTTCCACAATTTACGGAATGGGCGGCCCATTGTAGACATGCCTATTCTTGTCCGCCAAACAGACAAGAATAGGACATGCTAGATTTTTTTTGCAGGGCCTCGGAACGGAGCAACGGATGCGGACAGCACACGGCGTGCTGTCCGCATCTTTTGCGGCCCCATTGAAGTGAATGAGTCTGCATCCGAGCCGCAAATACTGCGGACCAAAACAACGGCCGTGTGCAGGAGTCCTTAAAAGGGTTCTCTGGGATTTTCATATGGATGGTCTATTCTCTGGATAGGTCACTAGTATGAGATTGGCAGTTGTCCAACTCTCGGCAACCTTGCCGATCAGCTGTCAGAGGAAGCTGTGGCACTCACAGAAGCTCTGGTGAGCACAACAGCCTCCATTCAACAGTGGCTGTGCTTAGTATAGCAACTCAGCCCCATTCACAGCGTAGCACAGCGAGTTTGACTGTTTCCGTAATTCCCGGCCACCTCTGGTTTCCATCACAGCCTGGATGCGGAGGACCTCTATTGTCAAGAGGTGGGCCCCATGCAGCACGCCAGACCTGCAGGGTATTGCGATAGCGAGGTCACGGTTATGGGCAATTGAGGGTTACTCACTTTTTAGAGGGGAACCCTGGGCAGGCATGCGGCAGTGAAGGAGAGGCAGACACAAGTTCCTCTGGGGCACACTCTGTAAATAGGGACCAGGCCTGATGGTGGATGAGGTGCCCTGGATGTTGCAGGTATTTTGAGTGCCCAAGGCCCAGATGCCTGAATGCTGGCTTTAATCCTTGGTGTATAAATCTTCCTCCAGTATTGACCCTTGCTTTATATTAAAGTACCTCTGCCTCTCAGCTTACTTCTCTGAGCTAGTCGTTCTGTTCCTGTGCTGGGTTGCTGCAGGTTTCTCCCAGGAGGTTCATTCCTACAACTGGGGTTGACTCTACTGAGCTAAGCTTAGCCTCAGGAGCTTCAGGCTGACTATGTTCCCTTCTAGTCACCTGGCATGAACTAACCTCTCCCCTGTCTGGGCCTACCTATATATGCTTAGTGCTCTCTAGCTCCCTCTAGCGTCTAGGAGGCTAAACTACACCCTGACAGGCCTGACACCCAGATAATACAGGGAAATGAACAGTAAACATTACATTGATGCAATAGGCATATTAACCCTTGTGTAGTGCCCACCTTTACCTAGTGGGACACTACACCCGCATCTATCAGACATCGATGGTATATTCTGTACATATGCTTTACATGTCCTGGAGGTCTCACCGTCATTTTTATGGTCAAACCATTTTCTCCTGAAATGTATCACAGACATGATACATAAAATAACACTAAATATTTTCTTCATGGCCCCAAGTGGTGTCCATGTCCAGGACATTGATGGGATCCTTTACTAGCTGTGACTTCCCTTCTCTTGTAATGCTGTGTGGGGTAAAATAAGTGACCCCTCTGCTGCTAAATGTTGCCCTGACTAGTCTGCCTTGCTATATGCTGTGTATATGTTGGGTTTAAGAGATTGATGGTGACCATCAAGGAACTCGTCAGATTGGAATGAAACATTGGAATGAGATGTGACTGGGCTACTTCAAGATTTCCTGCACTGTAGGGTTGTAACTTCTCTGTTTTCTCAGGATTAACCCAACCACCCACCCAGGGCGCCATCTGACTGAGAATTATTGCCGAAACCCAGACGACAACCCACTGGGGCCATGGTGTTATACCAAGGATCCCGAAAAAGCTAGAGAGGAATGTTCAGTACCTTTATGTAGTAAGTAGGGTTGTGTTTTCGATTTGTCATCGATGGGTCCATATTCCCCTTCTGTGATGTCCAATCTTTATTTTGGATCTCCTTCCTGTCTCCATGGTGGACAGTTCCTTGCTGATATCCAGCAATGCCTGGTCTACTCATAGTCTTCTCCTTTTGACTACTTTACTCAGCTCTTCATGCCCATATTTTCTTGTCTCTCTTCTCCTTTGGAATTCCCTTTCACTAATGGTCCATCCCTTTAATTTTGCAACCACCATGGATATAGGGGGTGCAGAGGCAGCAGTACCACCCAAGCTCTAGTCTATGTCTCAGGGGGCTCAAAGGTTCCTCTGCAACATAAGAGGACACTAGTAGAAATGGTAGGGGCTCTATTATAGAGCTGGATTTGGGGCCCAGGAACTTCAAGTTACGACTAAGTCACCCCCTAACTCTGGTTTCCTCGTATTGTCGAGGCTATCTCTCAAAAGTTGGAGCCTGCAACTTGTGGCTCTAGCTTCTTTGAAACTACAACTCCCAGTATCAGGAAATGCTAGGAATTGGAGTTTTGCAACAACTGGAGAACCTGGAGTTGCAGACCACAGTACATTTGCTACAGAGTAATGCAATTCTTGGTATTGGATCTTACATTTAGAAGACAGGGAAGCATTAGTGTGGACAATCAGTAGCTCATTCAGTGCTGAAATGGCACCCGCTTCATCTCCGGAGCTGGTACATAAGACATAGAATACATTTTCAATGAGTAGGTTACTGATTCATTATACCAGTGGTCTAACTATTGGCTGTCTAGCAGTTGCTCCAGCATGTCTGGACAATCACAGGTTGAAGACCACCTCTTTATACCATCCCCATAATTTCCCCCTGGTTATTGTCCTCATAGGCAACAATGGATTTACAATTGAGCCAATTGTGCAGGAAGTGCAGAAAACTCAAAAGAAAGAGGAGACACTCTGCGTGCCAAATCATGGTCTAGATTATAATGGCACCCTGGCAGTGACAGTGTCCGGACTTCCATGTTTACCCTGGAACTCACCATTAGTGAAGGAGCACAACCACAAAGACTTCAGGAAAGATGTAGTCCTAAAAGAGAATTACTGCAGGAACCCAGACAATGATGACGAGGGCGTGTGGTGCTACGTGTCTCACAACAACACCACCTTCGACTATTGCAAATTAAATTACTGTGGTAAGTACCCTTCACTTATCTGCTCCCCGCTACCACCCTTACCCTTTATTACACTCACTGATAAAAAAAATACCGTACCAAGGAGTTGCAATAAAACTTTCTATGCGTGAATGTAATGATGATATGTAAGTGATTACAATGTGAGAGCGAAAGGAGAAGTTTATTGGGGAAAACTGTACAACTGAAAAGAGGCTCTAAGACCCTGTTGGGCTGCCTCTACCCTGGATACAGTAAGAGATAAGGCCTCTAGCCTGGATACAGTAAGAAATACGGCCTCTAGCCTGGATACAGTAAGAGATATGGCCTCTAGCTTGGATACAGTAAGAGATATGGCCTCTAGCCTGGATACACGATGAGATACGGCCTCTAGCCTGGATACACGATGAGATACGGCCTCTAGCCTCGATACAGTAAGAGATATGGCCTCTAGCCTGGATACAGTAAGAGATACGGCCTCTAGCCTGGATACAAGATGAGTTTACATCCAACAATCATGAAAAGTCTGATATTGTAATAAACCACACCACAATTCAGCTGTATATATGAGTGCACAACTGCTGGGCCGCTAATGGTAGGTAGCAGAAGTGTGAATGCAGCTATGAATGTGTGTGTAGTAGAAGACATGATTTAAAGGGCATCTGTCAGCAGATTTGTGCCTATGACACTGGCTGACCTGTTACATGTGCACTTGGCAGCTGATGGTATCTGTGTTGGTCCCATGCTCATATGTGCCCGCATTGCTGAGAAAACAATGTTTTATAATATGCAAAGGACCCTATAGGAGCAACGGGGGCGTTACCATTACACCTAGAGGCTCTGTTCTCTCTGCAACTGCACCTTGATTGACAGAGTCAGTTATAATGATGTTTTCACTGCCTGGTCCTGTCAATCAAGGTGCAGTTGCAGAGAGAGCAGAGCCTCAAAAGGAGTATGAGATTATGTTTTATCAGGCCGGTCTCAGAACACTGACATTGGGGTTCTGAACTTGATACACGTTGGTTTCTCATTCTTTGGGGTTATCAACATTTTTCATGCTTCCCAACACTTAACTTTATTTGAAGGGCTTTAGTATGGAGATGCCTGCAGGATGACCAAGGGATCTTAATCATCCTGCAGGGGTCCAGAGGACACAAAATAATGTGCTGATTACTTTCATAATATATCTGCATGGGGGTCTGAGGTCCAGTGAACTCAATCCTAATGCTATATACAGTTCGCTCCAAAGCTCCCCCTAGTGGTGACTGCTGGCAGCTAACATTTAATCATATAACTATATGTTTAAGCAGAAGATTTGGAGTTCTGTATCACTAAAACAATGCTACGGCCATTGTAAAGATATACTATAGCAATAATCTACACATGATGTGGTGGGCTTACAGGCAAAAGCTAATTACCAAAATTTCGGAGCACCAGTTGCTGTCCTGATGTCCATATCCCATCAGGCAGTAAACGGTCACTTTTTATATTATCACTTGTTCATGTCATTTGTTTCTTATTCTTTTTTCTTGTCGCTGGGCTCACCCCGGTCTCTGGCAGATAGTCCTATAGATGAAGAACCCATTACTAGCCAAGCTGGCAGAACAGATTCAACACAACATCAAACATTCTTTGATGAGAAGAGCTTTGGCCAAGGAGAAGCAGGTGAGGAAAGCATGGTGTGTGATAGATGTAGTCCAAACATGGACGGGACAGCCTTGAGCTATGAGGCTAACACTAATAAGTATTCCAATCACAGACATTTATGGCATGGTCATAGGATACCGCCATGGGGGTCACATGCACCCCATGTTGGACCTTAAAACCCAGAAGCAAACAGGGAAAGAGAATCAGAAGAAAGTTACTGTGTATGTAAAAGCCGCTTATAGCCTATAGGTATCTAACAGCCAGGGGTGTAGCTATAGGGGTGAAGAAGTAGCCATGAAATCTAGAAGTTGGTGCTTGAGGGAGCCCTATTACATCTTTTCATTAGAGCCCATGCCAAAGTTACGCCTCTGGAGACGACAGTGAAACCTCAGCCTTTTAGACAAAAAATAAACTTTTGCCTGGATTCGACCTTCAAAAACATGCTCCTGGCCTACAACCAAGGAGGCCAACATAGAGTGATCCATGTCCAATAATAACCCATGCCATATAAGTAGTAAATCCTATATACCTTGTGATAAAGGAGCAGCCGATCATGCCACCTTACCATGAAGGGTTCCATGAGATGGTGGAGGGTCAGTGATCCTGGCCATGAAGTGAATGATTGGTGGGCACAGTACTACTTCTGAGTGACGTCTGTCGGGGGGTAATAATTCAATTAAGAATTATTAATTATGGTCATAAAAATAATTAACCATAAAAAAATAAAATTTATAAAATTTGTCATAAATTTTTAAAATCATGACCTGGTGAATTGTAGACAAACTAATTGATACAATTCACATCTGAGTCCGACTATTTCCTCAGATAAATAAGTTCTTTTGACGTGAGATGACGTTAATGATAAACATGTAGTTCTATATTATACAATAATACACAGGTATTATAACAATATGCAGATTTATTGGTTACAAGATTATAAACATATATGAGTAAATAAAATACAATGATACATGCAAATGAATATATATAGCGTTAATATAAAGCATTACAAGCTTAACAATACATGTGAGTGGAAAAGGAGATTTTTGTGAAACTCACCTGTAAAATCTTTTTCTCGTCTTTTCCATTGGGGGACACAGACCATGGGTATAGCTTAGAGGTATTAGTAGGAGGGACACTATGCAAATGAAAGAGCTCCTCCTCCTCGGGCTATACCCCCAGACTCCACCAGGAGGAACTCAGGCGTTGCACAAGCAGTAGGAGAAGGAGCAAGAAAAAATCATGGAAACCATCGGACCAAGCCATAAGGTCCAACCAGAAACAGAAAAACTGAACTAAAGACCCCTCCTGCAACAGGAATAATGGGTGGGAGCTGTGTCCCCCAATGGAAAAGACGAGAAAAAGATTTTACAGGTGAGTTTCACAAAAATCTCCTTTTCTCGTGCTTTTATCCATTGGGGGACACAGACCATGGGACGTCCAAAAGCAGTCCATGGGGTGGGAAAAAATACCAGCACCGCCAGGAGGAACGCCCCAACGGTCAAACAGGAACCACAGCCTGCAAAACCCTGCGGCCAAAGCCGCATCAGCCGAAGCCAGTGAATGCAACTGACAAAAATTTGCAAAGGTATGCAAGGACGACCAGGTGGCCGCCGTACACAGCTGAGACGCAGAGGCACGACTGCGTCTTGCCCAGGAAGCCCCCTCCGCCCCAATGGAGAGAACGGCAATTCTAGCCGGGGGAACTCCACCACAAGCGTGACAAGCCGCGGAAATAGCCAAGCAGATCCAGAGCGCCAAGAACGGCGGACGGAAGCAGTAGCCGCGAGACACACCTCCAGGACCCGTACAACATCCAGGGAATGCAGAGTGCATTCCTTGGGGTTAGCCGGAGAAGGACAAAAGGAAGGCAGGACAAGATCCTCATCAAGGCGGAAGGGAGAGACCACCCTGGGCAAAAAGAAGGGGACTGGACGGAGCACAACTTAATCCTGGTGGAAAACCAGAAAGGCTCCTGACAGGAAAGAGCGGCCAGCTCCGACACCAGTCTGACTTAAAAGCTCGTGATGGGACGTGAACTCACAGCCACTGCATAATAGCCCAGAACTTTAATCACTACGCTATGTAGCTGTATCAGAAGCTATGGTCACAAGGAAGTCCAGATGAGAACAGTCAGAGAGACCCTCCTCAAAGGCTCGAAGGGGGCCGACTGCAGAGCGCGCAGAACCAAATTGAGATCCCAAGGAGACAAAGGGGGAACATACGGGGAACCGAATGCGCCACCCCCGAAGAAAGGTCACCACCGGACCCTTAAGAGCAAGGGACCTCTGACGGCCCGCGCCGAAACCTGACCTTACAGGGAACTAAGCGACAGTCCCTGCACAAGCCCAGACTGAAGAAAAGACAGTACCATCAAGATGGAAAACCGAAGGGGAGGGAACCCCGAACCCTCAAAAAAGGATAGGAAGGCCATCCAGGTACGATAGTAAATCCGGGAGGAAGAAGACTTCCCCGGACTGATCATGGTCCTAACCACTGAATCCGAGAACCCCATCTTTATCAGGATGGCGGTTTCAACAGTCACGCCGGTAAACGAAGAGACCGCAAATTCCGGTGGAAGAACGGGCCCTGAGACAGTAGGTCCTGTCCGTCGGGAAGAGGCCATGGGGCGTCCGCCAGCAACCGAGCCACGTCCGAAAAAACCACGCGCGGCGAGGCCACTCTGGGGTGATGAGAACGGTCGGAGTCCCTTCCGCCTCGAACTGGCGTAGACCCTTTGGTAGGAGAGGAAAACAGAGGAGGCTGAAGTCCTGCCACGGAGACACCTGCGCATCCATCCGTACGCCTCCGGATCTCGGGCGCGAGCCAGGACCACTGGGATCTTGTTGTTGAACCCGGACGCCATTAAGTCCACATCCGGACGGTCCCATCTGTGGCAGATTTCCTCGAACCCTTCTGGATGCAGAGACCACCCGCTTGGATCCACCGTGTTGTGGCTTAGAAAGTCCGCTGTCCAGTTGTCCACTCCTGGAATGCAAACTGCTGACAACACCGGAACGTGCGTCTCCGCCCACGTCAGAATTCTCTTCACCTCCTGCATCACCATCCGGCTGCGGGTCCCGCCCTGATGGTCGATATAGGCCACGGCCGCGGCATTGCCCGTTTGAACCCGCACTGGGAGGCCCGCAAGGAGAGAGGTCCAATAGGAGAGAGAGAGCGGAAAAAATCGCCCTCAGTTCCAGAAAGTTGATTGGAAGGCGAGACTCTGCCGCCGACCAAATTCCTTGAACCGTGCGAGACTGGAAAACGCCCCCCCAACCCAGGATGCTGGCATCGGTGGCGGCGATCGTCCAGGAGAATGCGAGAAAGGAACTCCCCGACCTCAGGTTCTTTGGGAACAGCCACCAAGGGAGAGCTGCCCGAACCCGCTGAAAGGTAAAGGATCTCCTGTTGCGCCAGGCGAGTGTGAAACTGGGCATATGGAAGGCCTCGAAAGAGGCTACCATAAGACCCAGGACCTGCAAGTATTCCCGAATGGAGAGGCACGGGGAGCGCAGCAGATGCGACACTGCCCCCTGGACCTGGGAGGACTTGAAGGCTGGTAGAATACTTAGGCAGCCGAGGTGTCCAAAATCACCCTCCGGAAGGAGAGCCTCTGGGACGGGAAGAGGCAGGAGTTTGGGAAAGTTACCAGCCAGCCGAACCGTTCCAGGGTCTGAACAGTGATCCGGACGCTGTCCGTGGTCTGCGGTAGAGAGGGGGGCCTCTATCCGGATATCGTCCCGATAGGGCAGCAAAGGAATGCCCCTGGTACGAAGAAGCGCCATGAGCGGTCCAGGACCGTGGCAAGGACCCGCGGGGTGGTCGCCAACCCGAAGGAAGGGCGACAAACTGACAGTGTCGACCCATAATGGCGAAGCGCAGGAATCGATGGTGGGATTCCGCAATCGGGACATGTGATAGGCCTAGGAGCAGCAGGGCGGGCTGACTGGGCCCTCTAGTGCCGGGAAGGCTGGTGCAAAGGAAGGGCTCTTTGCGGGCGACCTGAGACCCCCGGCGGAGGAAGCAGGCGACGGCCTACCAGATGAGAAACGGCAAAAGGCATGCAGAGATGAACTCGTCCAGCTGATCCCCATAAGGTCTGGAAACCCCAAAGGGGAGATTAGCAAGGGAACGCTTGGTGGAGGCGTCAGCATCCCACACCTTCAATCAAATCTCTTCGCGCTGAGTGACAGAGATGGCCAACCTGCGGGCAAAGAGGGAAACAATGTCCCTAGAAGCTTCGCAAAGAATCTTAGAAGCCTGAGACATCTGGAGAACCAACTCCAGTGTGTTAGTAGCCGCATCTCGTACCGCCAGTTCCTGGTGGTGGTGTTGTAACCACACCGAGAGAGCACTGGCTACCCCTGCTGAGTGAAAGGTAGGTCACAGGGACGCGCTGCCAGCGAAAAAAGGACCTGGAAGAGAGTCTATGCGTCTGTCTACAGCATCCTGGAAAGAGGAACTGACTAAGACAGGAAGGGCCACATAATTGGCTAATCCGGCCACCGGAGGATCCACCTTAGGGGGAGGAGACACCTCTCCTCGCCGTCAGCAGGGAAAGGAAAGTATATTCATGCGCTGGGTGGTCGAGAACCTTATTAAGACCACCCCAGGCCCTGGACATGACCGCGGAAAAATCCCTCATGGACCGGGAACATGGTAGTCTCCGACTGCCTGGACGGAAAAAGGGGGAACTCCTGACCAGTGGAAGGAGGAGAATCCCCTTGGAGAATAAAGGTGTCTCGGACAGTCACCACTAAGTCAGCCACCCTGGTGGAGAGCTTAGGCGAGGGGTCCCGCTCCATGACCTAATCAGAGCCGGAAATTCTCCTTCAGACTTGCGCTCCCTAAGGGAGGGGAGAGTCGCCCGAACGCGCCTCTAGACGAGGGGGGGGGGGGGGGGAGAGCCAGAGCCATCCGAGGAGGGATGCTGCTGCTCACGCTCCCTGTTAGTAGTCGGGCGTCTTCTGTGGAAAACCACTTAGAGAGGTGGTTGGCGTCACAGGATTTGAAAATGCCCTATAGTCCAAAAAGGACCTGGCTCGTCCGAGCCGGATAATTCTCCTTCGGATTACTCTCCCTAGGGAGGGGGAAGAGCAGTCCGCAAGCGCCACCGGCGAGGTGAGGGGGGTGGAGAGACGGAGACATCCGAGGTGGGATGCTGCCGCTCACGCTGCCTCTTCGTAGTCAGTCACCCACTGTGGGGACCACTGAGAGAGATGGAGTCGTTAGCGCCACAGGATTAAAGGACATGGTTGCCTTGGCGACTAAGACCAATTTAGCGGCCGCGCTGGACATGGCAGATGCCCAAGCGGGGACCGCAGGCCCCCAGGGACGTGGAGGAGGGGTGGAGGAGGGGGGTAAGGCAGGGATGCAGGTAATACTTATCTGCTCCTGCAGAACTTCTCCTGCAGAACTTCTCCCTCGACTCCAGGACCAGCAGGGATGCACCTCATCAGGCTTCTGACTCCTTGTCCAGGAGTGCAGTGTTCTGGTGGAGGGTGGCAGCAGGAGACCCAGTAGCTGGTGGGATACCGGAGCTGCAGGTCGAGCCCGGATCCACTTGTCTTCTTTGGGGGGCAATGGAGGCAGCCAGGCAGCGTCCAAGGACGGCAGCGGGCATTCCACGGGGGACCAGGAAGGCGCCATGCCGACCTGTGTCCCCATCTAGAATAATATAAACAATTTTTGAAGGCTGAAAGGGGCTTTGAACTCAGAAAGCCTGGACATGGGGCAGCAGCAGCAGTACCACTGAGCTACCAGCTTGCCTGGCACAAAACGGAGTAGAGTGATGAGGAGCTGCACGGCCATGAGCAAACAGAGTCTCCGGTGTAAGGAGAGTCAGAGCAGCATGCCGAGGCTCCGCCTCCCCGAACGCGTCATTATGGCGCGAAAAAAGCGTGCGAAAAATAAGCGCGCGCGAAAATATGCGCGCGTGCGAAAATATGCGCGAAAATAAGCGCTCGCGCGAAAAGATGCGCGGAAATATGCGCGAAAATATGCGCACGCGCGAAAATAAGCGCACGCGCGAAAATATGCGCGAAAATAAGCGCACGCGCGCGGAAATAAGTGCGCGCGTGATTTAAACAAACACCACGTGGAGGAGCGGCCTGCCGGCGGGCGCTGAGGGAGCGCAGCAGCCAAGGCCCGACGAGAGAAGCGCTGAAGCCCACAGTTTAAGGGGGAAGAGATGCCAGTACTCCAGTGCCAAAATGAAGAAAGTGCCCCATCAGGATCCTTCTTCAAGTTCACCCAGGTAGCCACAGACAAATAGACACAGAGGGAGGGGGAGGGATTGGGCAACACTTATCTGCTCAGCATGCTCCCTCGATGTCCAGACCAGCAGGGATGCGCCTCTTCAGACTTCTGACTCCAATCCAGGAGAACAGTGCTCTGGAGGAGGGTAGGCAGCAGGCGTCCCAGCAGCTGGTGGGATGCCGGAGCTAACAGGTCGAGCCCGGATCCACTTATCTTCTTGGGGGGAAATGGAGGCAGCCAGGCAACGTCCCAAAGACGGCGGCGGGCACTCCACGGGGGACCAGGAAGGCGCCATGCCGACCTGTGTCCCCATGTAGAATAAAAATAACAAAAAGGAGTAGAATCAGAGAGTGTCAACCTCCTTCACCAGACACTAAGCAAAGACTGAGTTCCTCCTGGTGGAGTCTGGGGGTATAGCCCGAGGAGGAGGAGCTCTTTCATTTGCATAGTGTCCCTCCTACTAATACCTCTAAGCTATACCCATGGTCTGTGTCCCCCAATGGATAAAAGCACGAGAAATAACTTGTCACATTATAACAAAACTATTATTAGGTTAGGATATCAAAGTAGGAACATACGTTATATATACTACTTCTGTTCAGAGAAAACCTCATGATATCATGATGGGCATGTCTAATCCTAGACATCAATATGGAATGCTAAATACATTCTACCCCCCTCTAACCAACTACACATCACATGACTTCAAGATGGGCAAATCCATCCAAGGATATAACTTAGAAGCGATAACTGTATCCTTCCACCCCATCCTAGACTATTTTCACACATATAACTTTGGTAAGACTATTAAGACAATTAACATGGATCTAGGATCTTTGCTAGACCATATCTTAAATGGGAAGGACTTGAAATAAGTCTTTCCCGTGGGAATCCATCACTTAGCTTGGCGAAGAATGTTCTATATATATATATATATATATATATGTATGTATATGTATATGTATATAATATGTAAGAAATTATTTAATGCTTTGCTAGATTATGAGTCTAGAGTCTTCTGCAGGTAGAATGAAGCCTCACAATATCCTAAGACTACATCTCAATATGGAGATGATCAATTAATTTATTTATTCGCCAATCTAGATGGTATAATTTCACTCACACTATCAAATTAGTCTAAATAAAATGAAATATCATTTTCTGTGTCTCCTACCAAGTCCTACGAGGAATCTCACTTCTGCTCCTAGGAAGCTGGGTGGTCCATCATAGCGCATCTCACCATGGCTTTCATCTTGATAGACCCCTCTAGGGAGCTCAACTTCTGTTCTCTTCTCTTTTTCTCCTCTTTTTTGTGTGTGTCCTTTCTCCCCCTGTGTATGTTTTATGATCACAAACTTATTAGTTAGACACACCTTCCTAGTTTGGAGCTTTCCAATCATAGTCGGATGGGCGTGACCATTGATAAAAAATGTGACATCATAACCTTACCCAGAATGCACTTTTGCTACTGTTGTAATGTCACCTACTGATACCTAGGTGGCACTGCTGTATAAGCTATTTGCATCATAGTATAAAGGGTTAACTTATATTAGTCTGAATAAAACGTATTCTATACATTTGACCTTAGAAGCTTTAATTCAAAGCTATAGGGATTAATTCTGACACTTGTAGCAATTAGAGACAGACCTCTAGGCGTCTTTCTGAATGTTTCTCACACTGTTGATTTATGGATCATAAATAACTTGAATGGCCTTGTTTTCTCACAGAGATATCAGCACCTCCTGTCATACCAAAGATGTGAATAATTGTTACAAAACACACATCTTCACAGACACTCTTTTAAAGACAAATATTCTCCTAATGAGAAATATATATAATATACTGCAGGGCTGGCCAACCTGCGGCTCTACAATTCCCACCATTCCCTGCTGTAGGCTGTCTGGGCATGCTGGGAGTTGTAGTTTTGCAACAGCTGGAGAGCCACAGGTTGGCCATCCCTGATATACTGGATACATGTCTTCATAACATATAACAATAGAATATAAAATAATATATATATGTGCTACTGATTGTCTTATGCTAAGGACTAACTAAGACGTATTAAATGAATACATGAATATTATATATTTTGCTTCATTAATAAATGTCTAATTGTATAGGTAATTATTACCAGCTGCATAGAGCTTATCTTTATCTCCCGTCATAAATTTATAAGTAGACAAGGAGGATTCTTCTCAGACTGGTACATTCATGAGAAGAATAACACTGAAGAGTAGAAACCTTTGTGCGACCTTACTTTGGCTTACTCAAGACATACAAAATTGTAACTATAGTCGAGCATGGCTCTTAAAGGAAATGAACATCCATCTTGACTAGAATGAATTGGATATCAATGCATTTACCTATGAAAAGGCACAACACGTCATCAATGGTCATGTTATATTTTATCTGCAGTTTGTGGACAGAGGCCACTCTTTGAACAAAAGAAAGTGTCTGATAATAGAGAGAGACTGCTGTTTAACAATCTGACCGGCAATCTACAATTCAAAGGAGAAGATGCTGAGCCAGGCAGTTCCCCATGGTAACTCTAACAGGGCTGAGTTTTACTATTGCTTTGTTGTATGACATGACCTCAAGGATCCTTTGTAAACCGCACAAGTAGTTTTTCTTCGGAATGTTTTCCTCTTTACCTTCCTCTATAGTCAGCAAATGTAAAAGCTTGTGTATCATCACTATCTTGGAAACTGTCAACAAGGAGGCCACAATGATATGTTGCTCTCCCTGTTTCTCCATCTCTAGTAATTCGAGTTCATAGTGGATTATAAGTTCATTATGAACTGCAAGTCTGATTTGCTAATTAACTCCTTAATAGCCCTATGACCGTACTTAGTGACACGTGAACACTAAATGCACATATGGGGACATGGGCCGAGCCTGGTATTGCAGCTCACCGCCTTTTACTTACATGAACTGCTATACCGCACACATCATAGGGCCCCATTGCAGTTTAAGTAGAAAAGTCGAAGGTGTAAATTACCCTCAGAAAAACGGAAGCCTCGCACTCTTTTCCCAAATGTTATAAAAAGTGGAGCAGGTGCTTCATAAATATGACACTTGGTTTGAAAACTATATTTTTCAATGTATTTATGCCAGACAGCTGCCATAAAGGCATTGATAAATTTAATCCATACAGCCCTTATTCCCTGCTTTCTCACAAATAGTACATGATAATGAAATCTGTCTGCTGGCAGCCACCACTAGGGGGAGCTCAGTGCAGTTAAAATTATACAGCTACTATTGAGCTCTTTGGAAGTTGTAAAAATATCTCCTCTAACTCGTCTCTGAAGTAAAATACAATCATGGTTGGGTAGCAGGAGTTCTGTGCCACCTCCCTCCGCCATAAATGTGGTCTCCACAGCAATGATACGGTTGTCTGTATGGTGCGCCAGTGTCAAGCACAGGCCCTTTTGTTTTATATTGGAGAACCCATTTAAAGGGATTATCCGTGGTTTTATAAATTGATGGCTTATCCTTATTTTAGATCAGTGGAGGGGTCCAACTCTAGATACCCTTACTATTTGATGGGTTTGTGGCGCTGGTGAAAGTTCTGTGGCCTCGTCACTGCTCATATTGGTGGGTACTGCACAGTGCCATACTTCATGTGTTGGCCGTGCTTGGTATTGGATCTTTGTCACATTCAAGTGTGATGATTGGTGGGGATGCCGACAGTCGGACCTCACCGTTCTAGTATGAAAGGTCAATCTTATAGATATCCCTTCAATTTTTAAAACCTGGATAACCCATCTAATGAACTTTTGGTATTAATTTTAAAGAGCCAGGTTGTCCTGGGTATCTATACATGGTCTACCAGCATCAGCTGGCCTAACTGTTGACTGTTTCCAGGCAGCCACACTAAACTGAACATCATAAAAAAATAAAAATAGCTGAAAACCGCAAAGATGAAGATGACTAGTGCATTAATGTGCAATCCAACTTTAGTCTGTGGTGGAGCTCCATTATCTTTCTGATGGTTTCCCTTATACTCGTTTCTCTTGATTTAGATCAAGTAGTTATCTGGAATAGGTGACATTGTAATATATTCAACCCAGATAAGGCTTTACTAACAACTTTGCTGATTTCCATTTTTAGGCAGGTGATGCTGTATAAAAGAAACCCCCAGGAGCTCTTGTGTGGAGCCAGTCTCATAAGTGACCGCTGGGTGCTGACCGCCGCTCATTGTGTCTTCTATCCTCCATGGGATAAAAATTTCACCACTGAGGATCTCCTGTTGCGGATAGGAAAACATAATCGTACCAAGTAAGACACCTCTCATGAACACAATGTGACAAACACACGGCCAGCGTTGAACACCATGAGATATCTGGTGGCCGATCATCCAGTTTCTGGTACCAAGGGAAAAAAACAATTGGACAAGTTAGATATGATCAGAAGATTTCCAGTCCAGTTAGAGTACAACTCTCATTTTCCCACCTGATTGGTTACTTTTGGTAACCTCCACTTTTCTATTGTACCAGTTTTGATAAATTTCTCTATTTGTCAACTAAAACCAGCCGGTATTAAAGGGGGTGCCTCACCTCAATCATCAGGGGCATATTGCTAGGCTAGGCCACCAATGTTAGATAGGTGCGGATTCCATCTCTGGCGCCAAACTGAAGGAGAGTGCACAGTGCAAGCATGGCACTCCCATAGAAATGGAGAGTGGCCGCGCATGCGCTCTTGTTCACTTTGGGAGCTCCATTTTAGAGACAGGTGTGGGATCTGAACTTATCTAACATTGATGGCATTTCCTAGCAATATACCAGCAATGTTTAAGGTGAGACAACGCGTTTCAGCAATGTGTTGCAGGCACTATATAGCAGTCATTTTTGGAAACAATCTTTTTGGGTACTATATGGTGGTATTATGTGGGCTGTGTACATAGCAATATACTAGCACTACATGGTGTTATAACGTGGGCTGAAAACTGGCAAGAAGTTGAAGGGGCTGCGAGCTTGTCACCCACTGCCCTGTATTATATAACATAGGACAATGCTAGATCCCATTGGAATGAGTGATATTGTAGAATCGGTTCAATGTCAGGTTTTCGCTGTGTGACAAAGGACATATTGGAGAATGCCAAAAGGTTTTTCCTATTGACCTTTCCTCTTCTCCATCCAGATACGAGAGGACAACAGAGAAAATTCTGCAGCTTCAACGGATCATTATCCACCCAAATTACAACTGGCAGGAAAATCTGGACAGAGATATTGCACTTCTGCAGCTGAAGAAACCCCTGACCTTCACAAATTATATCCATCCAGTGTGTCTTCCGACCAAGGAGATTGTACAGAAGTAAGGGACTTCATATCTCAAAATACAAAATGGCGTGGTATTAAAAAGCAGGAAGTGCTCAACCCCATATGCAGTGGTGCATCTATACCGGGGGGAAGGGGGGCAGATCCTGCACTTGTGGCCCGTTGCTAATGGCAATCCCCAGCAAAAATGCATACAATGGAGGATACCTGCAGCGGACCACAAGTACCACAATGGACATCCTACACAGGATAGCAATTGTGTGAATGTGATAAGCAGTCAAAATAACATAACAAAAACAAAGAGGGGTGCACTATGCGGTCAGTACGAGGGTTAGTAAGACTGCAGAGTGCACCTGTCTTTGTTATGTTATTTTGACTGTATCACATCCACACATTTGCTATCCTGTGTAGGATGTCCATTGTGGTACTTGTGGTCCGCTGCAGGCATCCTCCATCGTATGCATTTTTGCTGGGGATTGCCATTAGCAACGGGCCACAAGTGCAGGATCTGCCCCCCCCCCCCGGTATAGATGCACCACTGCATATGGGGTTGAGCACTTCCTTCTCTTTAATACCACGCCATTTTGTAGTTTGCATTTTTGGAGGTGTAGAAACTCCTAGCCTGAATGTGCTTTCATTTCCATACACAGGCAGCATTCTGGTGCACATGCGAGGCCCGGGCTATATCAGCCAGTCTTGGGTGGGGCTCAGAGCTCTCTGCCTCCTCCCATTGTAGGCATGGTCACATGCTGGAGGTTACTGGGAGATTGCTTTGAGTTGGACCTTGCGCACCTGTAATTCGCCCACTGGCTCCTGGTATTGCCCATACGGCCCAGGTAGGTTTAGCGTTAGGTTCCCGAGCTACTTGAGAAACCTTGGCGCGGTGCTCGGGCTCAGACATGCCCTCCGAGCAGGATATGTTGGCTAATTCTCAATTTTACACCAGTACGAGGATTAGTAAGACCGCGGAGTGCACCGGACTTCATATCTCACCAGGCAAGGTCCTCCAATCTGGTATGAAGCTCTAGCATCTGACAGGCTGCATATTAAATGGTGTCTTTCAGGTTCCTGCAGTCAGGGTACAACGGTCGTGTCACTGGTTGGGGCAATCTTCAGGAAACATGGAGCTCAGGAGGACCACAGTTGCCTTCAGTCCTTCAGCAGACAAACATTCCTGTAGTGGAACAGGAGAAATGCAAGGCTTCCACCAATATTAAAGTAACAGATAACACGTACTCCAAGAACTGCTCAGTTTATAAGAGCGATACAGAACACAATGGTATAATGGTCCTATGTTGGTTTTCTTTCTAGGATTTCACCAGCAATCGTTGGTACCAGATGGGTATAGTGTCTTGGGGAGAGGGATGCTACCGTGATGGAAAGTACGGCATGTATACGCATGTATATCGCCTTCTGAGATGGATGATGAAGACTATAGAGCAAAATCCCTAATAGCAAGTTTATTTTCCAGCATTCTGCTGGAAAGCATTCCAGCTCAACAACCAAATTCTGTACGTCTGCCCATCAATAAAGATATTTTTGAACACTTCCTCTATGGCTGGGTGTTATCCAACAGTGTGCACAAATGCATGCAAGCTACCCCAAAGGGATTCTAGTCAGCACATTTTACCCTCCCAAACCACTTACACCACTAGATCAGTGCCATAGGAGCAAGAACATACAGGTGTTACAATATCAGAGAAAACAATGTTTTATTCCCTCTGGGCAAGGGTCTACCTTTCTAACCAGAAGGGATTTCTCCAAAGCTGACCAAACCATTGACACAAATACATAGACCTAAATGTTTTTATGATCATCCAGTGACCTACTCCTCACAGGCCACCACTGAAAGGTAAAAATCAGTCAACCAGCTTTCTATCAAGGATACAGAACCTTCTCAGCCAAAGTTTAGGACCTCAAGACAAGCTGTCCTAGAGACCCATTGCAGACCTGTGAATAGACCCCAAGGCTGAGTTCACACCAGTTATTTGATCAGTTATTGTGAGCCAAAGCCAGGAGCAGGTCATAAACACAGAACAGGTGCAGATCTTTACATTACACCCGATTTCTGCATAGGCTTCACATAATTTTTTTGGTGCCATTTGAGGGTATTTAGTCTTTTGCATTGAAAAAAAAAAAAAAAAAAAAAAGAACACATGATTTTTGAGATTAAACAAAAATGTAAAACGCAAACTATACATATTTCCCACTGAATAACCTGTTAAGTTTGAGTTATTTTGGTTGCATGTAGTTTTATTTAAACTTTTATCTAAAGCACAATGGAAAAATACATTTATAAAATACTTGAAGTTTAAAATTTCAGGTTTATAATCCCATTAAGGAATTACTGTCTTACAAAATTATTTTCCCGTTTGTATGAGCGTACAATCCCATTTCATGCCATGGTCAGACTACAGCAATGAAAGGGTTAACCATGGGGCAAATTTTTATTATGACGGCCCATGAAAACGAAATGCCAAACTTTACGGCTCTGAGAAAGCGAGCTAGTGGCTAGATGGAGGTGCAAGGCCTTTGGATTAGTTACTGTAATGTACAGGTCCAAAAATCACTGGAGCAACTGAAGGACGGCATCGTTTACAATGTAGTCACTTATGTCAAACTTTATTTACAAAAACATTTTCATGCCATGCCTTACGATTCCATACAGAATCAGCGATCCACTGCTTTATGTTAAATTAAAAGCAAGTCAAAAAACAGCCACGGAGCTACAAATATAAGAGCCATGGAAATGGACGATTAAAACCAGACCAAAAAAAAAAAAAAAGCGTAAAGTTAGGCATAGAACAGAAAGACAGTCTGTACACTAAAACACACAGGAGAGTTAGAACAGATATATGTATGTACAAATACTCAGCCACGGTAGATATCTGAAAATTGTTGGATCAAGAGTGATGTCCTTTGTCTAGAAAAATCGCTTTTATTAGACCAAGCGGTCTCCCCATAGAAGTGAATGGCAGCACACCGCGCATGACCGGCCACCGCCCCCATTTACTTCTATGGGCCAGGGCTTGGCTTTTTTCAGCGGCCGCATATAAAATGAATGGAGGGCGGCTGCGCATGTGCTTTCGGGGCTCCCTTCTCAATATAGGCGCCGGGAACTCACACCTATAAGACAATGGGGGGCATATCCTAGCAATATGCACCCATCGTCAACCCCTTTAAATCTACGCCAGCAAGGGAGCTGCTGTTGATTTTGGACTGTCGCACGTCCTGCTGGAGGAAGCGACAAAGTTTTATAGAGGCCTGCGCCTCCAGATAACTTTAGTGCTTCCTCCAGCAATGCAGGCACCGGTCTTAGCAAATGTGCCCCCGTGTGCATGTACTCTAGGGCCTCATGCACACGACCGTGCCGCTTTTTTTGCGGTCCACAAACCGCGGATCTGCAAAAAACGGAAGCCGCCCGTGTGCCTTCTGCAATTTGCGTAATGGAACGGGCGGCCCATTGTAGAAATGCCTATTCTTGTCCGCAAAACGGAAAAGAATAGGACATGCTATATTTTTTTTGCGGGGCCTCGGAACGGAGCAACGAATGCGGACAGCACACGGAGTGCTGTCCGCATCTTTTGCGGCCCCGTTGAAGTGTATGTGTCCGCACCTGAGCCGCAAAAACTTGGACGCGGACCCGAAAAACGGTTGTGAGGCCTCAGGTAGAGATTTATATGCAGAAAATCTGCAAAATCGTCAGTTTTTCTGTTCAACCCCATTGAAGTCTATGGGGAAAAGTACCCTACATGCGGAGTCACACAAAGAATAGACATGCTGCAGATTTCTGTGATGGTCACAGGGACTGGCGTTTAGTCCTGGGCACAATTATACAGATGCCACTGTGCAGGCAGTGGGTCCCTTTTTCCACGACTGTTAGCGTGTATGGGTATTACCGTTATACCCTGCAGTGTATAGGGCGCTAATACTTGTATTGGTCATTACTGTTAGCGAGACGGGCATCCCTGCCCGAGTCAGTGGACAGAGGACCACGCAAGGTGGCAGGGTCCAGCTCTAATGGTGGCCCACAACCGTCTGGTACTTTGTGCATGTCAATAAATCATGTAACACTATGGTAAGGAGGAGGCCTCAGGGTTTGCTGGTCAATGTGTAACTGGTCCTGACCCCAGAGGCTGAATGAGGGGGAGGGAGAAAGCCCAGAGGAGGGTCTCTGTCCCACATTGGAGAATGTTCCAACTATCCCTTCATTTGACTTACAGCTGCCATGCAAAGCCTTCTCTTCCCCAGCATGCCGCAGCAAACCGGGATCATCTGTGGATTACTTCTGGCCTTCCTGCTGCCCCTGGCTCTGGGTGACAATGGTAAGAATGGGATTTAGTGACTGGCTGAACAATACAGGGGATAGTGGCCGGTCATACAATGGGACTGTAGATAAAGCAGGGATTTATAAGTATGACCAGCAGGATGGGAGAGTCCATGTCGAGGTCTGTCAAATTCAGGAGACAGTATTTATTTTACTCACTTATATAGCGCTGACATATTCCGCTGCGCTTTACAGACATTATCAATACTGTCTCCAATGGGGCTCACAATCTACAGTCCTATCAGTGCGGGAGGACAAACTCCATGTAGATGTTGTCCTAGGACCCCAGCGGTGCTAACCACTGAGCCACCTCATCTATGTAATATCTATCAGCTATCTATCTATCTATCATATATCTATGTAATATCTATCTATCTATCTATCTATCATATATCTATGTAATATCTATCATATCTATCTATCGATCATATTTCCATTATCTATCTATCTCCATCTATCTATCTATCTAATATCTATTTCCATATATCCATCTATCTTTCTGTCTATTGATCAGGCAACAAATAAGGCAGATATTTGAAGATAGAAAAATTCCAGCACTTACGATTTTGGTAGTTAAAAACTTTGTCTTTTATTCAGGCAGTAGACAAAATACAGGGGACATCCACCCACAAGTGTAGCAAACCTGACGCGTTTCGAACAAAAGTTCTTATTCTTAACAATGAACTGTGGCTCTTTCGGTGATTTTATACCATTTGAAAAAGCATTAGATTTCCTTCCACCGATTGTAGGAGGAGAGAAGCACATTAACCCTCTATTCTCCGGAGGAGGCACCGTTCATACGTTTTACAATATAAAACGACGCATCTCTATAACCTCACTGAGTTTTACGTCAATATATAGTGAACAATAACCACAAATAAATACAAGTAAAACAGTGAACATAGTTAAAAAGTTGCGATCTTTTGTCGAAATTCAAGAATTATAACACTAAGTATACATTTGAAATTTTTATATAAATTCGTATGTGTTTAATAATATATAAATCTCGACATGGGACCTTGTATCTCTATTTTTCTTTTTAGGACAAAATGTAACAAAGATGAAAATCCAGCTTGAGATGAGAAGATAAGAAAATAAATGAGATAAATAGCAATGCACGAATCGAATTTTCTTCGAGAATTTTTTCTCAGAAAAAATGTATAAACTCATTTTTCATAGTTGAAACCATTTGGATGTCTAGTATTCAACTTAAAGATCCAAAAGGCTTCTCTAGTCTCACCATACGCTTTAGATCTCTCTTTTTGGTGATCTCACTTGTTCGATGGCATAGGCTTTGAAATTTAGCACCAGCCGTTAATGTTTATTGATAAAGTGTTGGACCGCATTCGATATATTCACACTATGCAGATTTTTTATGTAGTTGAGATGCTCCAAAATTCGAACTTTGAATTTTCTAGTGGTGCATCCCACATACATCATATCACAGGCTACACATTTAATGATATATATTACCCCTGTTGAATTACAATTAATATAAGACTTAATTGGATATGTATGAGAATTGTTGGCATCATGAAAGATTTTAGTATTTACTACATATGAACAAATAAGGCAGCACTCCAAACTCAGGTGAAAGGGTGGTGGACCTGTTTTATTCATCCCAACCAATACTATCTCTATCTATCTATCATTGCATAAGATACATGGAAAATAAGAAGGCGCTTCAAGGGTTTCCTGGGACTTAGATCAGTGGGTCCAGTAGATTCTGGTGGTGTTGTACTGCAGCTCAGCATTTACAGTGGACAGAACCTTCTGCCTCCACTGTATAGTTTACAGCACAGGCGGCACCCAGAACCATCTGTTTGGTGGGGTCGCTGGGAGTCGGACCCACACTGATCTTGATGCTAGGCCATCAATATCTAAGTCCTGGAAAGTTGAATAGTTTATTTAGCTTCGCCCTGAAATCACTGAGTATTTATAGTGTGAGTTATAGCTCATGATCTTGAGGAGTCTGACAACCACCTCTGTGCCAGGCAAACCAAGCAAATGCTTGGGGCCACAGAGATCGGGGGCCCCCACAAGACACAGAGATTGGGGGCCCCCACAAGCAGTTGGCTGAAAAGGAAAAAAAATGTGCAAACCAGGGGCAGACATATGCTCCTGCTCCCAGTTCAGTTTTGCGTGGGCTGCTACAGACAATCCATGAGAGAACGTACACATCTTGAGAATGTCCTCCGGTGAAAAAGTGAGTTGTAGGTCTACTTCCCATTTTTGAAAATAGAGATCTACATCTGGGTTGCTCTGGTCCAGTAGAATCTTATTCATCTGTGATAACAGTAAGTGAGTGTCGGGTTTTAGAAAAAGGGTGTCAAAGTCCGTCAAGATAAGACAAAGCTTTTGGCTGAGGAAGCTATTTAGATAAGATCTCATCTGAGCATACGTGAACCTCAGAGAGCCTTTAAGCCTGTCACCCTGATCAAGGGATTCGTAGGACACTACTTTTGTATTCTTCATGACGTCATGGACCCTGGGATACGAAGATCTATTCCATATTAGAAACCTTTCATCTACCCTTAATCCATGGGTGAAAGCAGGATTGCCCGTGAGGGGCGTCATAGGATCTGGTCTTTGTGATATCTGAAACTTCAAGACCCAGCTGTCCTATTGAGTAAGAGCATGAAGAACTAAGATGGGCCATTCCTCTAATGGTGGTCTATCGTCCTGAGTCACCCATGGAGCAATCAACAAGTCCATCGGGGAGAGTTCTTGTTCCAGCTGGACCCAGAGTTTCAGAGATGACCTATTAGACCAATGTAAGATCCGCATGAGGATCGCTGAAGCATGGTACAGTTTTAGATCTAGCAATCCCGCTCCCCCTCTACTTCTGGGTTTGGTCAATATCTTAATGTTTATCCTAGGTTTGCTCGTACCCCACACAAAGTGCGTTATTGCTCTGTGAAGAGTCAGGAAGAACCTACCTGTGCAGTCGTCGGGCACACGGCAAGGGGTCCCTTAAAGTACATGTTTTTCGTGACACCAGTTGCAGTGAAGCAACAAGGGCACAGGGCCCCTTTGTAGTCATAGTGTGGTAGATGGTACCCAGGTGTAGGGATGCCAGAGTGGTGTAGGGTAGTCTATAATGTCCCTTTAGGTGTTGTGCACGTGTCACGGTGCTCCTACCTGGATACCCTGGAACCCCAGGCTTTGCTTTGATTGAAGAAATAACTGAGTCCAGACCTTGTGATGAAGTTGATAACACCTTTACTTTCAATAAACGTTCTTCCAAACGATTTACAGGCTTTGTCTTGGTTCCCAGCAGGCTTTGGCATTAACTGTAGCAGGCAAACTCCTCTCTCCTACGTCTGTTGCTCTCTGGCTCTGCTGTGCTGACAGGCTGGCTATAGAACTCTGCTACTTCTTTATACTGTACTTCACTTTGTAATCTGGTCTGTCTCTAGATTTGTCCAGGGAACACTTTACTACTGGTTTCTGAGGCTTCCAGCTGTGGCCTCCACATCCAGCAGAGCTGAAGGTGCTCTGGCTGGCCTAGGCAAGGCTCATCCAACAGGGACGTGCTCCTGCTCCTCACCCTCCCTTGACAGAGGGTACTTTAGACTGACTTCTAACTAGAACTCCACCCCCCCTGCAGCAAGTGGGACACGCCCACCACACCACAGAGGGCGGTTATAGAAAGGAAGGTTCCCTTCTATGTAACTGTAGCTCTGCCATTTATGCTGCCACCTACTGGTGAACCAGGCACATTACATTTGAACAGTTATTATTGTGAATACACTGTGCAGGACCTGGAAATAAATACACTGAATGACATTAGGTTATCCATAGGAGATAGTGGCGGGGTGCAAAGGTAGTAATGCCACTCTGGGGCGTTACACCTAGTACACAGATGGGTATTGTTTGAAAGAGATACAAAAATCTCGGTAAGATGCATCTCTGGAAGGTTGTCGCCCTCTTCTTGGACCTGTGAACAATACGAACAAATTTTCGGCTAACCGGAACTCTTCTGTTCTCTGGAGATAGATCTCGATAGCCCTTTTCAGGTCTAGAGTATGTAGTAGAGTTTGTTCTTCACCAACCGGGTCAGGAAAAAACACGGGGAGAAAGGCTTCTCTATTATTGTTAGCAGTAGAAGGCACCTTAGGAGTAAAAGAAGGTATGGTGCGAAGAAGGACCCCATCAGGCAGGATTCTTAAATAGGGGTATTTAGAAGACAGCGCTTGAAGTTCACCTACTCTTTTTGCGGAGGTGACAGCAACCAGAAACAATACTTTGTATGACAGCCATTTTAAGTCAGTTTGCTGCAAGGGTTCAAATGGAGAAAGTGTAAGCCTCCTCAAAACCAGTGAGAGGTTCCAGACCGGTGTAGGCTCTCTATGCGTAGGTTTCAACCTTCTTATTGCTTTGAAGAATCTGAAAATAAGTGGGTGATGGAGAAATCTGTTCTCAGTCATAATATTGATAGCAGTCATGTGCGCTTTTAATGTGTTAGGCTTGAATCCCTTCTGGAAACCTTCCTGAAGAAACTGAAGAATGGATCCGACATCAATCGTCACATGGTTCGCTTCAGCCAACCAGGCTGTAAACTTTTTACATATTCTAGCGTATTTTTTCTTAGTAGAATCCTTGCGGGAACATAATAAGGTCTTAACTACAGATTCAGAGAGGACCATCTCCATTAGCTTAGATCTCTCAACCTTCAGGCTGTCAGGTGTAAATGGTTCAGGCTCTGGTGATAGAGACCGTCTTGTAACAGTAGATCTGGAACCGGGGGAAGCTTCCAGAACTCCCCCTTGGATAGCCAGAGTAATAGAGGGAACCACGACCTCCTTGGCCAGAATGGGGCTATTAATATCGTCTGAGGCTTGTCCATCATTATCTTCCTCAGGACTCTTGGGATGAGAGGTACTGGAGGAAAAATGTAGACAAACAGGCGTCTCCAACTGAAGGAAAAAGCATCCAGTATTGTGGGCTTGTCCAGCCTGTTCAGAGAGCAGAATTTGGGAACCTTTTTGTTCGATGCTGATGCCATCAAGTCCCACTCTGGACACCCCCATCTGGTCACAATCTGCTGAAATATTCTCTGGTTCAGTTCCCAATCTGCTGGGTCTATCTTTCTCCGGCTCAGACGATCCGCTTAAATATTCAAGCAACCTCTTATATGCATGGCTTTTAGCTCTAAGATATTGGCTTCCGCCCAACTGAAGATCTCTTTGCACAACTTCAGGAGGGAACTGTTTCTTGTTCCACCCTGCTTGTTGAGGTAGAATACAGTTGCAAGATTGTCCGAACGAATCAGCACTGGTTTTCCTACTATAAATTTCTTGAACTGGAGAAGTGCCAGTTGTACTACCTTTAGTTCTTTGAAGTTTGAAGACTTCTTCTTGTCCTCGCAGGACCACCGCCCCTGGATCCAACTGTCTTGAAGATGGGCTCCCCAGCCTCGGCCAGACGCATCCGTAGTGATTACCACTGGGGGTAGATATTTGAAGGTCTTCCCCTTGGATAGATTCCTGGATTGCAACCACCACCTGAGGCTCTGAACTGTTGAAGGCCTTAGTCTGACTCTTGCCTCCAGATTGTGAGAAGTGTGATGCCAGACTTGAAGCATATTTCGCTGTAGGTCTCTGGTATGGATTCTCGCCCAAGGTACCGCATCCGTTACTGCTGTTAGATGTCCCAGGGTTTTCATCACTCTGCGGACTGTGGGAAAATGTAAAGAAATGAGAATCTTTATTTCTTTTTTCGGAGCTCTGATCTTTGGTGGGGGAAGAAACAGAGCCATAGACACTGTATCCATCTGCATCTAGTGATTTTTCGTGAAAGTTCAGTCAGTTTTGTCTGCAATTGCATTCAGTTTTTTCAGCGTTTTTCACACGTGAAGAAAAACTTAAGAATAATGCTCTCTATCTTGCAGCAACCATTAGTGAAAAACCCATTGCGTCCGGATGCCTTCCGTTTTTCCCACAAGCCCTATTCACTTAAAACGGACTCATGTGCAAAGATCCATTGAATGGGTCAGGATTCAGTCCGGATGCCGTGCGCTTGCCTCACGCATCACACCAGGACGGAAAATTTGCTTGTGTGAAAGAGGCCTAACAGGAGATCTGACTGGTGGCATTTGAAAGATTGAAATAAGAATGTGCGACCATAAGTTGGACAAAAAAAATTAGGAAAACAACAACATCAGGGGAGCTATACGGATACATGGGGGCCACATCCCTCTGTCAGGGAATCGGCAATTTTATTTTTTTTTTTCCGTTACAGAGTTCACCACACAGGAAAATATTTGTAATATTGCCTTTTATGTTTATTTTTTTATGTGTAAAATTGGGAAATGGAGTGATTTGAATTATTATTTTTTGTTAAAAACTATTTTTTTCTTACTTTTTTCATTGTAATTTTAGTCCCCTTAGGGGACTGGAATGTGCATTCTCCCTATTGCTTGTACCATAGACTGCAATATTATACGGTTGGATTTTCACTGGTTGCCTCGGGCACGACTTTTCAGGCAGCTCGCTATGACAGCGCTGGAAGCCATCACAAGGCCCAAGGCAACCAATTGAAACCCTGTGATTTCGCCACAGAGGCTTCAATGTGAGCCCCCTCCCCTGTCTATCCCCTTTGATACTGCAATTTTTAAATGACGGGATCTACAATCTCCAATCCCAGTCATTGTGGCCGGGTGCTGGCTGTATTACATAGTTATGTATGGGACGGGTGCTGCATACAGTTATGTTGTGGGGCGTGTAGGAGTTAAAGGGGTTATCCCATTGTTAACGTAAAAATGGAAAATCAGACATCATATAGTAAATGACAATCTCTTTCTGACAAAGCTAGAACCAGCCCTGCACCTCACATGGATCCAGAGATCTCCCCATTTATTATATCAAGCTGGCAGCTCAGGGGGGGTGTCCATTCTGCTGCAGCTCAGGGGGTGTGTCCATTCTGCTGCAGCTCAGGGGGTGTGTCCATTCTGCTGCAGCTCAGGGGGTGTGTCCATTCTGCTGCAGCTCAGGGGGTGTGTCCATTCTGCTGCAGCTCAGGGGGTGTGTCCATTCTGCTGCAGCTCAGGGGGTATGTCCATTCTGCTGCAGCTCAGGGGGTATGTCCATTCTGCTGCAGCTCAGGGGGTGTGTCCATTCTGCTGCAGCTCAGGGGGTATGTCCATTCTGCTGCAGCTCAGGGGGCGTGTCTATTCTTCTGTAGCTCTCTCTATCACAACTCAGGAGGCAGTTGAAGGATGAAACTGAGCATGTGTGGCGATCTAAGTGAGCCGGACAAAGAAATAAAAAAAGTGCAAACAGCAGGTGGCGCTATACAGATACATTTTATTGAATAACTCAGTGGCTATACAAAATTTTTAATTACATGCAATTACAAAAAAAAAAAATTCTGATCTAGGTGCTGGTTTGAAAACTGTAGAATATTTTTTTGTGGGACAACCCCTTTAAGTAAACGGCACTGAGCTGCAATACTAGGCACTACCACTACCAAATGTACGGCACCGTGCCTGGTCAACAAAGAAGTGTACATGATACTCATCGGGGCGATGCAGCCTCTTCAGTAATCTAAGTCGCCCCCTTCCCCACTGATCGGATATTGAATGCCCATTGTACCTTCAAAAATATTTTTGGCCACGGACCATGGATGACCTCCCTCCCTTAGACACTGACATTTAGAAATATTGCTGCAGTTCATCAACGTGTCCACCGGCCAACCCCTCGATCTCCAGAGAAGGATAGAGACAAGAGTATTCATCATGGATTTCTGTAGGGGCATTAGAGAGTATTTGGCTTCATTGTTTGGGCATTACATTTGCTTTAATCTAATCTATGGGCACTGCCATGTGGATCCTGCTGAAAGTATCTGCTCTGTAGCTTGCACTACCCATTCAAAGGAGAACCATTAGCCCCTATACACAAATTGGTCCTCCTGCAATTGGCGGGTTCGTCCGGCACACATCTAACATGTGTGGCCAGCTTTGGGCGGCACAATAGCTCACATGTAAGAGCAGCTGTTTGTACTCCAGAGCTTCTCTACCGACTGAGAAATAGGTTCAATATAATATTTCCACTTTCCTCTCACCATGTCTGCCAGTCTTGAGTATTTTGGCTATGCCCCTGTAGCTATCCCCGTAACCCCAAGCCTTGCCCTGAGGTTGGATTGCCTTCTTGTTAGCCGACATGAATCCTATAGACGATCTACACTCACCTAAAAAATTATTAGGAACACCATACTAATACGGTGTTAGACCCCCTTTTGCCTTTAGAACAGCCTTAATTCTACGTGGCATTGATTCCACAAGGTGCTGATAGCATTCTTTAGAAATGTTGGCCCACATTGATAGGATAGCATCTTGCAGTTGATGGAGATTTGAGGGATGCACATCCAGGGCACGAAGCTCCTGTTCCATCACATCCTAAAGATGCTCTATTGGGTTGAGATCTGGTGACTGTGGGGGCCATTTTAGTACAGTGAACTCATTGTCATGTTCAAGAAACCATTTTTCCAGTCTTCAACAGTCCAATTCTGGTGAGCTTGTGCAAATTGTAGCCTCTTTTTCCTATTTGTAGTGGAGAGGAGTGGTACCCGGTGGGGTCTTCTGCTGTTGTAGCCCATCCGCCTCAAGGTTGTGCGTGTTGTGGCTTCACAAATGCTTTGCTGCAGACCTCGGTTGTAACGAGTGGTTATTTCAGTCAACGTTGCTCTTCTATCAGCTTGAATCAGTCGGCCCATTCTCCTCTGACCTCTAGCATCAACAAGGCATTTTCGCCCACAGGACTGCCGCATACTGGATGTGTTTCCCTTTTCACACCATTCTTTGTAAACCCTAGAAATGGTTGTGCGTGAAAATCCCAGTAACTGAGCAGATTGTGAAATACTCAGACCGGCCCGTCTGGCACCAACAACCATGCCACGCTCAAAATTGCTTAAATCACCTTTCTTTCCCATTCTGACATTCAGTTTGGAGTTCAGGAGATTGTCTTGACCAAGACCCCAACCCTACATGCATCGAAGCAACTGCCATGTGATTGGTTGACTAGATAATCGCATTAATGAGAAATAGAACAAGTGTTCCTAATAATTCTTTAGGTGAGTGTATGTCTGGTATCCATCCAGTTTTCTAGACTGTCATTCTGCACAGATAAGGAGAAGGAGGACTCCAAATTTTCAGGAGCCATAAAGCCAGTGGTCCAACCCAAACGATGATAACGTGATATACATTTCCCCATCTCTTCCTAGTGTTCATCAGCAACCAAGAGGCGATGTCTGTCCTCAAACGCTCGAGGAGAGCAAATACAGGTTTTGAGGAACTGAAGCGAGGAAATATGGAAAGAGAGTGCATGGAGGAATTATGTAACTACGAGGAAGCGAGCGAGATAATGGAGTCACAAGATGCCACGGTAAGACGATCAGGTCGTAAGGCTCATGTGATGTTAATACATTTACATGTTTTAATAAACCTTAGTCAGCATGGGACTCAGGTTTCTTGGAACCACCACAGGAAATGACTCAGCAGGTCCACCCCCAGTCTATACAGGACATGTACACATCCACTTTGAAAATGCTAATAAGAAATAGACCCTAGTGGTAAATGATTGACTCCAAAGTCACAATCAGATAGGGTTGCTTTCTGTTGGGCCTTTAGGGCTTATTATTTTATTAGAGATTAGCCACCACCCTTTGGTACTCTGGTGGCCCAGCCTGAACCCAGGAGCCTGAGTGGGACCAAAGACCCTTGTGGTTCATAAGGCGGCACCAGTATTATAGAAAGTGCATGCTGGTCAAGTTACACCTCTGCCTGGAGGGAAAGGGTTAGGTCGACGCTATGTGCTTCCCTGCCCCTGGCCACAAAGCACTGAGGGAAGGGGGGGGCCCCCAAGCTGAACTCTTGCACCATCACCCATGAGCCTTTAGCTTCGCCCTTGCCTGGCTGGAATGTTATTGTATAAAATGAGTGAGCTCTTATGTCATAAACATGACAAGTCATAAATGCTTCTGTGGAGCCCGTGAGCTCATGTCATCAAGGACTTCCATAAGGGCTGCTGATGCTGCAGAGAGCACCTGAACTCTTTTGGCACTGCTTAGAGATTTTCTTAATTACAAGTTTCTGAGTGCAGCATTACTTTCTTAAAAACAGAATATATGTGCATGACATCACTGCCGTCACAAATCCAAGCAATTATTTTAGAATGGTGGACAATGCCATGCTATTTATGCAATTATGCCCACGATGCAATTATAGTACCAACATGCTGATGTCTGTTTCAACATCATTAGCCCTTATCCTTACCTAAGAACACTGATCAACTACACGCTGCCCCTTAGTGATTGTGTTCATTCATTTTGTCCATCTGAATTGTATTGTATGGATGTGCCTTGTTGCTAAGAACACCTTGTGCCTGTGCAAATGTATATGTATATATATATATATATATATATATATATAGCTCTCATCTTCACAGCCATGTGTCTTCTATATTACAGGACACATTCTGGCACCAGTATCAAGGTAAGTAATGAAATAATGAAAACACATCTTATCTCCGTGCACTGGTGTCTGTGTTTGCTGATTTCCTCACAGTTCAGCGGTCGCCAGTTATGAAGCAATGCAGGAGGGTATGACTGCGCCTACGCGACGAGCACAGCATGTCCTGGAATGGTTTCTTGGTACAATTGGGGGGTGCGCAGGACGTATACACACAGTAGTGCCCACCTAACAAAGCCCTCTTAATGTGTCATGGCTAGTCCAGGGATCAGCAACCACTGGCACTCCAGCTGTTCTGAAACTACAACTCCCAGAATCCTCCTTTCACTTTTATGAAAGGTACAAGAACTGCCGAATAGGTGTGCATACTGGGGGTTGTAGTTTCACAGCAGCTAGCTTGCCGAAGGTGGATGATCCCTGGTCTACTCCTTTATAACAATGCAGTACAGCCAAAGGCCCCTGAGAATGCAGCCAGACGCCCAATACACTCCACCTGCCAAGCCATGTATCGGTGTTGTGGCCTGTCCCTATGGCGGTTGTACATTCAGCCACATCATCCTTCCATCTTCATGTGTGATAGCAATATCTTCCAGTCATCAAAAGAACTCAGAACATAACTTGACCTCTTGTATGACCCACCTATATCTATTGTAACCAGACTTGCAAAATGTCAGTGATTATGGCTCAATGTTCCCAGTCCCCAAGGACATATTTTGGAAATGTTTGCCTAGGGGTATGTCCTTATACTAAGGCCTCATGCACACGGCCGTTGTTTGGGTCCGCATCCGAGCCACCGTTTCACTTCAATGGGGCTGCAAAAGATGCGGACAGCACTCCGTGTGCTATCCCCATCCGTTGCTCCGTTCCGTGGCCCCGCTAGAAAAATATAACTTGTTCTATTGTTGTCCGTGCTTTGCGGACAAGAATAGGCAGTTATATTAAAGGCTGTCCGTGCCGTTCCGCAAATTGCAGAACACGCACGGACGCCATCTGTGTTTTGTGGATCCGCGATTTGCGGACCGCAAAACACACCACGGTTTATGATCCACTCCTTATTTTGGCTTCCACAATTGCATGAAGAAACCTGACCATACCCATACCCTAATGGCGCATTCACACGACCATAGGGTTTTGCAGATCCACAAAACACGGATACCGACCGCGTGCGTTCCGCAATTTGCGGAGCGCACATGGACGCAACTATAATACAAAATGCCTATTCTTGTCCGCGATTAGGGACAAGAATAGGACATGGTCTGTTTTTTTTTTTTTTTCGGGGCCGTGGAACGGAACCACGATTGCGGACAGTACACGGCGTGCTGTCCGCCTCTTTTGCGGCCCCTTTGAAATGAATGGGTCCGCACCCGTTCCAGAAAAATTGCGGAACGGATGCGGCCTCATTCATACGGCCTTGTTATAGATGTCGGGCGTCACTGCGTGAGTTCTGGGTGCACGGTCCGCGGGCGTCGCCCCAAGTACTTGAGTGAAAGAAAGAACCGGCAGTCCTTACGATGTAGTCGTCAATATTTTATTTGACTACATCGTAAGGAGTGCCGGTTCTTTCTTTCACTCATTCACACGGCCGTCTGAATGAGCTCTAAGAGTAGCTTCACCCAGGGGCTATATCTAAATATGTTTGCCAAGGCAGAGAGAGTTGGCGGTGCCCCTTGGCACCCTGTATCTGGACGCATGCTCTGTCTGCCCTGCCTCCTAGCTATGCCCCTACCTGTACTAACCAAACCACAAAATATTCATCTTTTTCTGTATTGTTAAAGGGTTGTTCAAGATTGAAAAAACATGACTGATTTATTCCATAAACAGCTCCACTCCTGTCAACAGGCTGTGCCTGGTATTGCAGCTCAGCTACACTGATTTGAATAGGACTGAGCAGCAGGACCACACACAACCCATGGACAGGTGTGGCAGTGTTTCTGGAAGATAGCAGCCATGTTTTCTTAATCCTTTAGGACTGATCCTAGTGATTTATAATATACTTCCTATAAATGCCACTTCTTGGATTCAAGTGAAAGGTTGTTTCATGCTCCTTCACAGCTTGTCATCCTGAAAAGAAGCTGCCGAGAGAGTCCCTGGACCGCTGCATGTCAGGTGAGCGGATGTCCGTCTGCTTCCATGATTCCCCTGCTCTACATACATGTAATATGCTACACACCATTCATCTCCATGGCATCTATGCCAGTCGGACCCGTGTCTTCAGCCAGTCATCTGATGTGTTACGTGGCCTCTTGAATCTTCAGATGTTGTGGTAGATAAGAATCAGGCATGTTGGATTTCAACTGCCCAATCCCAGCAGCTTCCTCGTCACTCCCTACATATGCATGCTTGGCTGGGCCGAGCATGCATATGTATGGCAGCCGGATCAGGAAAGATAGCTCTTGGCTTGTTTGGCGGTTAGTTATCTCATGGGTATGGCCAGCTTAAAGGGTTATTCCAGGTTTTTACTACTGGTGATGACCTATCCTTAGGATAGTCAATCAATATCTGATTAGTGGGGGTCCAACACCTTGCACCCCCCACTGATCAGCTATTTCAGAATAGCACCGGTGTCAGAATGCTCCTTTAAAGGGGTTGTCCAAGATCAGAAAAATATGTCTGCTTTCGTTCAAAAACAGCACCACGCCTGTCCACAGGATGTGCCTGGTATTGCAGCTCAGCCTTGTTCACTTCAAAGCAGCTCAGCAGTAATACCAAATACAACCCCTGGACAGGTGTGGTGCTGTTCCTGGAGACATTTATTTCTAATGCTGGATAACCCCTTTAAGTATGGGCATCAATATTGTGAACATGGAAAAACCCCTTTAATTAGAGAAATGAATCCTAATAATAGTAGGTCTATGGGCAGTAATTGAGAGTATTACTAGTAGTAATAATTAATAATGGTAGACATAGTGCATTAGTGATAGCAGGCGGCACCTCACCTCTCTCCATTCCTGATTGACAGGTAATTGCACAGAAGGAATTGGTCAGAATTACTTTGGAAACATCAGCGTCACCAGGTCGGGGCGAGACTGTCAGTACTGGGAGAGTAACTTTCCGCATAAAACTAAGTAAGTGTTGGCGGTGTATGACTTGTACATTGCTTCATCTTGAAAGACACATTCATCATTCATTTAAAGCACGCTACCGTTTTGTGCACACAGCTCCTATGCAGTTTCATGTCTCTCCACGGTCCCACACAGCAAACAAAGCTTGTGTATTGTCCGATCCAGAAATCACGTGTCGCTCTCATCTGCCCCCTTTTTCTTAACCTGAAGACAGTAGAAAAGTAGGGTAGAGGGAATGTCACCTGTAACCGCGAAGACACATCAGTCTGCATGGAAGCTGTGGACACAAAATGGTAATGGCTCTCAGTAAGGCCTCTTTCACACAGGCGTGTGCGCCCCGTGGCCATATTGCAGATCGCATTTGTGGATCCGCAATACACAGGTGCCGTTCCGTGGGCATTCCGCACCATTCACTTCAATGGGTCCGCAAATCCGGAGATGCGAAATCCGTGGGGTTTCGTCCCATACTTCCATTCCCCAAAAAGATAGAACTTGAATGGGTCCGCATCCTATCCACGACCGTGCTGTTTTTTGCGGTCCGCAAACTGCGGATCCGCAAAAAAACTGAAGCTGCCCGTGTGCCTTCCACAATTTACGGAATGGGCGGCCCATTGTAGACATGCCTATTCTTGTCCGCCAAACAGACAAGAATAGGACATGCTAGATTTTTTTTGCAGGGCCTCGGAACGGAGCAACGGATGCGGACAGCACACGGCGTGCTGTCCGCATCTTTTGCGGCCCCATTGAAGTGAATGAGTCTGCATCCGAGCCGCAAATACTGCGGACCAAAACAACGGCCGTGTGCATGAGTCCTTAAAAGGGTTCTCTGGGATTTTCATATGGATGGTCTATTCTCTGGATAGGTCACTAGTATGAGATTGGCAGTTGTCCAACTCTCGGCAACCTTGCCGATCAGCTGTCAGAGGAAGCTGTGGCACTCACAGAAGCTCTGGTGGGCACAACAGCCTCCATTCAACAGTGGCTGTGCTTAGTATAGCAACTCAGCCCCATTCACAGCGTAGCACAGCGAGTTTGACTGTTTCCGTAATTCCCGGCCACCTCTGGTTTCCATCACAGCCTGGATGCGGAGGACCTCTATTGTCAAGAGGTGGGCCCCATGCAGCACGCCAGACCTGCAGGGTATTGCGATAGCGAGGTCACGGTTATGGGCAATCGAGGGTTACTCACTTTTTAGAGGGGAACCCTGGGCAGGCATGCGGCAGTGAAGGAGAGGCAGACACAAGTTCCTCTGGGGCACACTCTGTAAATAGGGACCAGGCCTGATGGTGGATGAGGTGCCCTGGATGTTGCAGGTATTTTGAGTGCCCAAGGCCCAGATGCCTGAATGCTGGCTTTAATCCTTGGTGTATAAATCTTCCTCCAGTATTGACCCTTGCTTTATATTAAAGTACCTCTGCCTCTCAGCTTACTTCTCTGAGCTAGTCGTTCTGTTCCTGTGCTGGGTTGCTGCAGGTTTCTCCCAGGAGGTTCATTCCTACAACTGGGGTTGACTCTACTGAGCTAAGCTTAGCCTCAGGAGCTTCAGGCTGACTATGTTCCCTTCTAGTCACCTGGCATGAACTAACCTCTCCCCTGTCTGGGCCTACCTATATATGCTTAGTGCTCTCTAGCTCCCTCTAGCGTCTAGGAGGCTAAACTACACCCTGACAGGCCTGACACCCAGATAATACAGGGAAATGAACAGTAAACATTACATTGATGCAATAGGCATATTAACCCTTGTGTAGTGCCCACCTTTACCTAGTGGGACACTACACCCGCATCTATCAGACATCGATGGTATATTCTGTACATATGCTTTACATGTCCTGGAGGTCTCACCGTCATTTTTATGGTCAAACCATTTTCTCCTGAAATGTATCACAGACATGATACATAAAATAACACTAAATATTTTCTTCATGGCCCCAAGTGGTGTCCATGTCCAGGACATTGATGGGATCCTTTACTAGCTGTGACTTCCCTTCTCTTGTAATGCTGTGTGGGGTAAAATAAGTGACCCCTCTGCTGCTAAATGTTGCCCTGACTAGTCTGCCTTGCTATATGCTGTGTATATGTTGGGTTTAAGAGATTGATGGTGACCATCAAGGAACTCGTCAGATTGGAATGAAACATTGGAATGAGATGTGACTGGGCTACTTCAAGATTTCCTGCACTGTAGGGTTGTAACTTCTCTGTTTTCTCAGGATTAACCCAACCACCCACCCAGGGCGCCATCTGACTGAGAATTATTGCCGAAACCCAGACGACAACCCACTGGGGCCATGGTGTTATACCAAGGATCCCGAAAAAGCTAGAGAGGAATGTTCAGTACCTTTATGTAGTAAGTAGGGTTGTGTTTTCGATTTGTCATCGATTGGTCCATATTCCCCTTCTCTGATGTCCAATCTTTATTTTGGATCTCCTTCCTGTCTTCATGGTGGACAGTTCCTTGCTGATATCCAGCAATGCCTGGTCTACTCCTTGTCTTCTCCTTTTGACTACTTTACTCAGCTCTTCATGCCCATATTTTCTTGTCTCTCTTCTCCTTTGGAATTCCCTTTCACTAATGGTCCATCCATTTAATTTTGCAACCACCATGGATATAGGGGGTGCAGAGGCAGCAGTACCACCCAAGCTCTAGTCTATGTCTCAGGGGGCTCAAAGGTTCCTCTGCAACATAAGAGGACACTAGTAGAAATGGCAGGGACTCTAGTATAGAGCTGGATTTGGGGCCCAGGAACTTCAAGTTACGACTAAGTCACCCCCTAACTCTGATTTCCTCGTATTGTCGAGGCTATCTCTCAAAAGTTGGAGCCTGCAACCTGTGGCTCTAGCTTCTTTGAAACTACAACTCCCAGTATCAGGAAATGCTAGGAAATGGAGTTTTGCAACAACTGGAGAACCTGGAGTTGCAGACCACAGTACATTTGCTGCAGAGTAATGCAATTCTTGGTATTGGATCTTACATTTAGAAGACAGGGAAGCAATTAGTGTGGACAATCAGTAGCTCATTCAGTGCTGAAATGGCACCCGCTTCATCTCCGGAGCTGGTACATAAGACATAGAATACATTTCCAATGAGTAGGTTACCGATTCATTATACCAGTGGTCTAACTATTGGCTGTCCAGCTGTTGTTCCAGCATGTCTGGACAATCACAGGTTGAAGACCACCTCTTTATACCATCCCCATAATTTCCCCCTGGTTATTGTCCTCATAGGCAACAATGGATTTACAATTGAGCCAATTGTGCAGGAAGAGCAGAAAACTCAAAAGAAAGAGGAGACACCCTGCGTGCCAAATCATGGTCTAGATTATAATGGCACCCTGGCAGTGACAGTGTCCGGACTTCCATGTTTACCCTGGAACTCACCATTAGTGAAGGAGCACAACCACAAAGACTTCAGGAAAGATTTAGTCCTAAAAGAGAATTACTGCAGGAACCCAGACAATGATGACGAGGGCGTGTGGTGCTACGTGTCTCACAACAACACCACCTTCGACTATTGCAAATTAAATTACTGTGGTAAGTACCCTTCACTTATCTGCTCCCCGCTACCACCCTTACCCTTTATTACACTCACTGATAAAAAAAATACCGTACCAAGGAGTTGCAATAAAACTTTCTATGCGTGAATGTAATGATGATATGTAAGTGATTACAATGTGAGAGCGAAAGGAGAAGTTTATTGGGAAAAACTGTACAACTGAAAAGAGGCTCTAAGACACTGTTGGGCTGCCTCTAGCCTGGATACAGTAAGAGATATGGCCTCTAGCCTTGATACAGTAAGATATATGGCCTCTAGCCTGGAAACAGTAAGATATATGGCCTCTAGCCTGGATACAGTAAGAGATATGGCCTCTAGCCTGGATACACAATGAGATACGGCCTCTAGCCTGGATACAGTAAGAGATATGGCCTCTAGCCTGGATACACGATGAGATATGGCCTCTAGCCTAGATACAGTAAGAGATATGGCCTCTAGCCTGGATACAGTAAGAGATATGGCCTCTAGCCTGGATACAGTAAGAGATATGGCCTCTAGCCTGGATACAGTAAGAGATATGGCCTCTAGCCTGGATACACAATGAGATACGGCCTCTAACCTGGATACAGTAAGAGATATAGCCTCTAGCCTGGATACATGATGAGATACGGCCTCTAGCCTGGATATAAGATGAGTTTACATCCAACAATCATAAATAGTCTGATATTGTAATAAACCATACCACAATTCAGCTGTATATATGAGTGCACAACTGCTAGGCCGCTAATGGTAGGTAGCAGAAGTGTGAATGCAGCTATGAATGTGTGTGTAGTAGAAGACATGATTTAAAGGGCATCTGTCAGCAGATTTGTGCCTATGACACTGGCTGACCTGTTACATGTGCACTTGGCAGCTGATGGTTTCTGTGTTGGTCCCGTGTTCATATGTGCCCGCATTGCTGAGAAAACGATGTTTTATAATATGCAAATGACCCTATAGGAGCAACGGGGGCGTTACCATTACACCTAGAGGCTGTGTTCTCTCTGCAACTGCACCTTGATTGACAGAGTCAGTTATAATGATGTTTTCACTGCCTGGTCCTGTCAATCAAGGTGCAGTTGCAGAGAGAGCAGAGCCTCAAAAGGAGTATGAGATTATGTTTTATCAGGCCGGTCTCAGAACACTGACATTGGGGTTCTGAACTTGATACATGTTGGTTTCTCATTCTTTGGGGTTATCAACATTTTTCATGCTTCCCAACACTTAACTTTATTTGAAGGGCTTTAGTATGGAGATGCCTGCAGGATGACCAAGGGATCTTAATCATCCTGCAGGGGTCCAGAGGACACAAAATAATGTGCTGATTACTTTCATAATATATCTGCATGGGGGTCCGAGGTCCAGTGAACTCAATCCTAATGCTATATACAGTTCGCTCCAAAGCTCCCCCTAGTGGTGACTGCTGGCAGCTAACATTTAATCATATAACTATATGTTTAAGCAGAAGATTTGGAGTTCTGTATCACTAAAACAATGCTACGGCCATTGTAAAGATATACTATAGCAATAATCTACACATGATGTGGTGGGCTTACAGGCAAAAGCTAATTACCAAAATTTCGGAGCACCAGTTGCTGTCCTGATGTCCATATCCCATCAGGCGGTAAACGGTCACTTTTTATATAATCACTTGTTCATGTCATTTGTTTCTTATTCTTTTTTCTTGTCGCTGGGCTCACCCCGGTCTCTGGCAGATAGTCCTATAGATGAAGAACCCATTACTAGCCAAGCTGGCAGAACAGATTCAACACAACATCAAACATTCTTTGATGAGAAGAGCTTTGGCCAAGGAGAAGCAGGTGAGGAAAGCATGGTGTGTGATAGATGTAGTCCAAACATGGACGGGACAGCCTTGAGCTATGAGGCTAACACTAATAAGTATTCCAATCACAGACATTTATGGCATGGTCATAGGATACCGCCATGGGGGTCGCATGCACCCCATGTTGGACCTTAAAACCCAGAAGCAAACAGGGAAAGAGAATCAGAAGAAAGTTACTGTGTATGTAAAAGCCGCTTATAGCCTATAGGTATCTAACAGCCAGGGGTGTAGCTATAGGGGTGAAGAAGTAGCCATGAAATCTAGAAGTTGGTGCTTGAGGGAGCCCTATTACATCTTTTCATTAGAGCCCATGCCAAAGTTACGCCTCTGGAGACGACAGTGAAACCTCAGCCTTTTAGACAAAAAATAAACTTTTGCCTGGATTCGACCTTCAAAAACATGCTCCTGGCCTACAACCAAGGAGGCCAACATAGAGTGATCCATGTCCAATAATAACCCATGCCATATAAGTAGTAAATCCTATATACCTTGTGATAAAGGAGCAGCCGATCATGCCACCTTACCATGAAGGGTTCCATGAGATGGTGGAGGGTCAGTGATCCTGGCCATGAAGTGAATGATTGGTGGGCACAGTACTACTTCTGAGTGACGTCTGTCGGGGGGTAATAATTCAATTAAGAATTATTAATTATGGTCATAAAAATAATTAACCATAAAAAAATAAAATTTATAAAATTTGTCATAAATTTTTAAAATCATGACCTGGTGAATTGTAGATAAACTAATTGATACAATTCACATCTGAGTACGACTATTTCCTCAGATAAATAAGTTCTTTTGACGTGAGATGACGTTAATGATAAACATGTAGTTCTATATTATACAATAATACACAGGTATTATAACAATATGCAGATTTATTGGTTACAAGATTATAAACATATATGAGTAAATAAAATACAATGATACATGCAAATGAATATATATAGCGTTAATATAAAGCATTACAAGCTTAACAATACATGTGAGTGGAAATAACTTGTCACATTATAACAAAACTATTATTAGGTTAGGATATCAAAGTAGGAACATACGTTATATATACTACTCCGGTTCAGAGAAAACCTCATGATATCATGATGGGCATGTCTAATCCTAGACATCAATATGGAATGCTAAATACATTCTACCCCCCTCTAACCAACTACACATCACATGACTTCAAGATGGGCAAATCCATCCAAGGATATAACTTAGAAGCGATAACTGTATCCTTCCACCCCATCCTAGACTATTTTCACACATATAACTTTGGTAAGACTATTAAGACAATTAACATGGATCTAGGATCTTTGCTAGACCATATCTTAAATGGGAAGGACTTGAAATAAGTCTTTCCCGTGGGAATCCATCACTTAGCTTGGCGAAGAATGTTCTATATATATATATATATATATATATATATATATATATATATATATGTATGTATATGTATATAATATGTAAGAAATTATTTAATGCTTTGCTAGATTATGAGTCTAGAGTCTTCTGCAGGTAGAATGAAGCCTCACAATATCCTAAGACTACATCTCAATATGGAGATGATCAATTAATTTATTTATTCGCCAATCTAGATGGTATAATTTCACCCACACTATCAAATTAGTCTAAATAAAATGAAATATCATTTTCTGTGTCTCCTACCAAGTCCTACGAGGAATCTCACTTCTGCTCCTAGGAAGCTGGGTGGTCCATCATAGCGCATCTCACCATGGCTTTCATCTTGATAGACCCCTCTAGGGAGCTCAACTTCTGTTCTCTTCTCTTTTTCTCCTCTTTTTTGTGTGTGTCCTTTCTCCCCCTGTGTATGTTTTATGATCACAAACTTATTAGTTAGACACACCTTCCTAGTTTGGAGCTTTCCAATCATAGTCGGATGGGCGTGACCATTGATAAAAAATGTGACATCATAACCTTACCCAGAATGCACTTTTGCTACTGTTGTAATGTCACCTACTGATACCTAGGTGGCACTGCTGTATAAGCTATTTGCATCATAGTATAAAGGGTTAACTTATATTAGTCTGAATAAAACGTATTCTATACATTTGACCTTAGAAGCTTTAATTCAAAGCTATAGGGATTAATTCTGACACTTGTAGCAATTAGAGACAGACCTCTAGGCGTCTTTCTGAATGTTTCTCACACTGTTGATTTATGGATCATAAATAACTTGAATGGCCTTGTTTTCTCACAGAGATATCAGCACCTCCTGTCATACCAAAGATGTGAATAATTGTTACAAAACACACATCTTCACAGACACTCTTTTAAAGACAAATATTCTCCTAATGAGAAATATATATAATATACTGCAGGGCTGGCCAACCTGCGGCTCTACAATTCCCACCATTCCC
The DNA here is from genome assembly GCF_014858855.1 of Bufo gargarizans. Lineage (NCBI taxonomy): Eukaryota > Metazoa > Chordata > Amphibia > Anura > Bufonidae > Bufo > Bufo gargarizans. The sequence goes on from NC_058089.1 coordinate 47,066,032, forward strand.
TGCTGTAGGCTGTCTGGGCATGCTGGGAGTTGTAGTTTTGCAACAGCTGGAGAGCCACAGGTTGGCCATCCCTGATATACTGGATACATGTCTTCATAACATATAACAATAGAATATAAAATAATATATATATGTGCTACTGATTGTCTTATGCTAAGGACTAACTAAGACGTATTAAATGAATACATGAATATTATATATTTTGCTTCATTAATAAATGTCTAATTGTATAGGTAATTATTACCAGCTGCATAGAGCTTATCTTTATCTCCCGTCATAAATTTATAAGTAGACAAGGAGGATTCTTCTCAGACTGGTACATTCATGAGAAGAATAACACTGAAGAGTAGAAACCTTTGTGCGACCTTACTTTGGCTTACTCAAGACATACAAAATTGTAACTATAGTCGAGCATGGCTCTTAAAGGAAATGAACATCCATCTTGACTAGAATGAATTGGATATCAATGCATTTACCTATGAAAAGGCACAACACGTCATCAATGGTCATGTTATATTTTATCTGCAGTTTGTGGACAGAGGCCACTCTTTGAACAAAAGAAAGTGTCTGATAATAGAGAGAGACTGCTGTTTAACAATCTGACCGGCAATCTACAATTCAAAGGAGAAGATGCTGAGCCAGGCAGTTCCCCATGGTAACTCTAACAGGGCTGAGTTTTACTATTGCTTTGTTGTATGACATGACCTCAAGGATCCTTTGTAAACCGCACGAGTAGTTTTTCTTCGGAATGTTTTCCTCTTTACCTTCCTCTATAGTCAGCAAATGTAAAAGCTTGTGTATCATCACTATCTTGGAAACTGTCAACAAGGAGGCCACAATGATATGTTGTTCTCCCTGTTTCTCCATCTCTAGTAATTCGAGTTCATAGTGGATTATAAGTTCATTATGAACTGCAAGTCTGATTTGCTAATTAACTCCTTAATACCCCTATGACCGTACTTAGTGACACGTGAACACTAAATGCACATATGGGGACATGGACCGAGCCTGGTATTGCAGCTCACCGCCTTTTACTTACATGAACTGCTATACCGCACACATCATAGGGCCCCATTGCAGTTTAAGTAGAAAAGTCGAAGGTGTAAATTACCCTCAGAAAAACGGAAGCCTCGCACTCTTTTCCCAAATGTTATAAAAAGTGGAGCAGGTGCTTCATAAATATGACACTTGGTTTGAAAACTATATTTTTCAATGTATTTATGCCAGACAGCTGCCATAAAGGCATTGATAAATTTAATCCATACAGCCCTTATTCCCTGCTTTCTCACAAATAGTACATGATAAAAATCTGTCTGCTGGCAGCCACCACTAGGGGGAGCTCAGTGCAGTTAAAATTATACAGCTACTATTGAGCTCATTGGAAGTTGTAAAAATATCTCCTCTAACTCGTCTCTGAAGTAAAATACAATCATGGTTGGGTAGCAGGAGTTCTGTGCCACCTCCCTCCACCATAAATGTGGTCTCCACAGCAATGATACGGTTGTCTGTATGGTGTGCCAGTGTCAAGCACAGGCCCTTTTGTTTTATATTGGAGAACCCATTTAAAGGGATTATCCGTGGTTTTATAAATTGATGGCTTATCCTTATTTTAGATCAGTGGAGGGGTCCAACTCTAGATACCCTTACTATTTGATGGGTTTGTGGCGCTGGTGAAAGTTCTGTGGCCTCGTCACTGCTCATATTGGTGGGTACTGCACAGTGCCATACTTCATGTGTTGGCCGTGCTTGGTATTGGATCTTTGTCACATTCAAGTGTGATGATTGGTGGGGATGCCGACAGTCGGACCCCACCGTTCTAGTATGAAAGGTCAATCTTATATATATCCCTTCAATTTTTAAAACCTGGATAACCCATCTAATGAACTTTTGGTATTAATTTTAAAGAGCCAGGTTGTCCTGGGTATCTATACATGGTCTACCAACATCAGCTGGCCTAACTGTTGACTGTTTCCAGGCAGCCACACTAAACTGAACATCATAAAAAAATAAAAATAGCTGAAAACCGCAAAGATGAAGATGACTAGTGCATTAATGTGCAATCCAACTTTAGTCTGTGGTGGAGCTCCATTATCTTTCTGATGGTTTCCCTTATACTCGTTTCTCTTGATTTAGATCAAGTAGTTATCTGGAATAGGTGACATTGTAATATATTCAACCCAGATAAGGCTTTACTAACAACTTTGCTGATTTCCATTTTTAGGCAGGTGATGCTGTATAAAAGAAACCCCCAGGAGCTCTTGTGTGGAGCCAGTCTCATAAGTGACCGCTGGGTGCTGACCGCCGCTCATTGTGTCTTCTATCCTCCATGGGATAAAAATTTCACCACTGAGGATCTCCTGTTGCGGATAGGAAAACATAATCGTACCAAGTAAGACACCTCTCATGAACACAATGTGACAAACACACGGCCAGCGTTGAACACCATGAGATATCTGGTGGCCGATCATCCAGTTTCTGGTACCAAGGGAAAAAAACAATTGGACAAGTTAGATATGATCAGAAGATTTCCAGTCCAGTTAGAGTACAACTCTCATTTTCCCACCTGATTGGTTACTTTTGGTAACCTCCACTTTTCTATTGTACCAGTTTTGATAAATTTCTCTATTTGTCAACTAAAACCAGCCGGTATTAAAGGGGGTGCCTCACCTCAATCATCAGGGGCATATTGCTAGGCTAGGCCACCAATGTTAGATAGGTGCGGATTCCATCTCTGGCGCCAAACTGAAGGAGAGTGCACAGTGCAAGCATGGCACTCCCATAGAAATGGAGAGTGGCCGCGCATGCGCTCTTGTTCACTTTGGGAGCTCCATTTTAGAGACAGGTGTGGGATCTGAACTTATCTAACATTGATGGCATTTCCTAGCAATATACCAGCAATGTTTGAGGTGAGACAACGCGTTTCAGCAATGTGTTGCAGGCACTATATAGCAGTCATTTTTGGAAACAATCTTTTGGGGTACTATATGGTGGTATTATGTGGGCTGTGTACATAGCAATATACTAGCACTACATGGTGTTATAACGTGGGCTGAAAACTGGCAAGAAGTTGAAGGGGCTGCGAGCTTGTCACCCACTGCCCTGTATTATATAACATAGGACAATGCTAGATCCCATTGGAATGAATGATATTGTAGAATCGGTTCAATGTCAGGTTTTCGCTGTGTGACAAAGGACATATTGGAGAATGCCAAAAGGTTTTTCCTATTGACCTTTCCTCTTCTCCATCCAGATACGAGAGGACAACAGAGAAAATTCTGCAGCTTCAACGGATCATTATCCACCCAAATTACAACTGGCAGGAAAATCTGGACAGAGATATTGCACTTCTGCAGCTGAAGAAACCCCTGACCTTCACAAATTATATCCATCCAGTGTGTCTTCCGACCAAGGAGATTGTACAGAAGTAAGGGACTTCATATCTCAAAATACAAAATGGCGTGGTATTAAAAAGCAGGAAGTGCTCAACCCCATATGCAGTGGTGCATCTATACCGGGGGGAAGGGGGGCAGATCCTGCACTTGTGGCCCGTTGCTAATGGCAATCCCCAGCAAAAATGCATACAATGGAGGATACCTGCAGCGGACCACAATGGACATCCTACACAGGATAGCAATTGTGTGGATGTGATAAGCAGTCAAAATAACATAACAAAAACAAAGATAGGTGCACTATGCGGTCAGTACGAGGGTTAGTAAGACCGCAGAGTGCACCTGTCTTTGTTATGTTATTTTGACTGCTTATCTCATCCACACAATTGCTATCCTGTGTAGGATGTCCATTGTGGTACTTGTGGTCCGCTGCAGGCATCCTCCATCGTATGCATTTTTGCTGGGGATTGCCATTAGCAACGGGCCACAAGTGCAGGATCTGCCCCCCCCGGTATAGATGCACCACTGCATATGGGGTTGAGCACTTCCTTCTTTTTAATACCACGCAATTTTGTAGTTTGCATTTTTGGAGGTGTAGAAACTCCTAGCCTGAATGTGCTTTCATTTCCATCCACAGGCAGCATTCTGGTGCACATGTGAGGCCTGGGCTATATCAGCCAGTCTTGGGTGGGGCTCTCTGCCTCCTCCCATTGTATGCATGGTTACATGCTGGAGGTTACTGGGAGATTGCTTTGAGTTGGACCTTGCGCACCTGTAATTCGCCCACTGGCTCCTGGTATTGCCCATACGGCCCAGGTAGGTTTAGCGTTAGGTTCCCGAGCTACTTGAGAAACCTTGGCGCGGTGCTCGGCCTCAGACATGTCCTCCAAGCAGGATATGTTGGCTAATTCTCAATTTTACACCAGTACGAGGGTTAGTAAGACCGCGGAGTGCACCGGACTTCATATCTCACCAGGCAAGGTCCTCCAATCTGGTATGAAGCTCTAGCATCTGACAGGCTGCGTATTAAATGGTGTCTTTCAGGTTCCTGCAGTCAGGGTACAACGGTCGTGTCACTGGTTGGGGCAATCTTCAGGAAACATGGAGCTCAGGAGGACCACAGTTGCCTTCAGTCCTTCAGCAGACAAACATTCCTGTAGTGGAACAGGCGAAATGCAAGGCTTCCACCAAGATTAAAGTAACAGATAACATGTTCTGTGCAGGTAAATAGCTTTAAAGCAAGTAGACTACTTCACATATCAGAAGGTCAAAGTATGCCAGGGGTGGCCAGTCCATAAAATATTTGCTTCCCAACAGCCAGGGTCAGCTTTCTGTGAAGGGCTTGGGATCACCATCTGGAGATGGCGCTTCAAAAACACTAAGGATTTAACAGGGTATTCCCATCTGCAGCAATGATCACCTATCCACTTCTGACAGTGGGGGAGTGTGAATAGATTGGCGATTGCTTTGCTGTGCATTAGGCAGGGAGCATGCTCAATCACTTATGTTAATCAGTGGAACGGCAGGGTGCATGCCCAACTAGTCCATTCAAATCATCCTATCCAAGGTATTGGGGGGACTGAAATTAACCCTTCTGGTGATCAGACGATCAATTGACCATTCAACGTCTGTGCTGTGCATCACATCTAGCAGTTTATCAGTGGTCTTGACTCTTTGCCCATTTATTGCAGGGTACAGTCCAGAAGAGAGTGAGAGGGGAGACGCCTGTAAAGGAGACAGTGGTGGCCCCTTTGTCATTAAGGTATGACCAAGATTTTTTTTTTTGAGGGGGATATTCATTAATGTTCTGTCATCCATTAAGGTTGGTACCAACTTCACCGTAAAGGAGTGAATAAAATTTGAACCTTCATTTCTTGCCTTGCTCCAAGGGCTATTGGACGACACGTACTCCAAGAACTGCTCAGTTTATAAGAGCAATACAGAACACGATGGTATAATGGTCCTATGTTGGTTTTCTTTCTAGGATTTCACCAGCAATCGTTGGTACCAGATGGGTATAGTGTCTTGGGGAGAGGGATGCTACCGTGATGGAAAGTACGGCATGTATACGTATGTAAATCGCCTTCGGAGATGGCTGATGAAGACTATAGAGCAAAATCCCTAATAGCAAGTTTATTTTCCAACATTCTGCTGGAAAGCATTCCAGCTCAACAACCAAATTCTGTACGTCTGCCCATCAATAAAGATATTTTTGAACACTTACTCTATGGCTGGGTGTTATCCAACAGTGTGCACAAATGCATGCAAGCTACCCCAAAGGGATTCTAGTCAGCACATTTTACCCTCCCAAACCACTTACACCACTAGATCAGTGCCATGGGAGCAAGAACTTACAGGTGTTAGAATATCAGAGAAAACAATGTTTTATTCCCTCTGGGCAAGGGTCTACCTTTCTAACCAGAAGGGATTTCTCCAAAGCTGACCAAACCATTGACACAAATACATAGACCTAAATGTTTTTATGATCATCCAGTGACCTACTCCTCACAGGCCACCACTGAAAGGTAACAAATCAGTCAACCAGCTTTCTATCAAGGATACAGAACCTTCTCAGCCAAAGTTTAGGACCTCAAGACAAGCTGTCCTGGAGACCCATTGCAGACCTGTGAATAGACCCCAAGGCTGAGTTCACACCAGTTATTTGATCAGTTATTGTGAGCCAAAGCTGGGCGCAGGTCATAAACACAGAACAGGTGCAGATCTTTACATTACACCCGATTTCTGCATAGGTTTTACATAACTTTTTTGGTGCCATTTGAGGGTATTTAGTCTTTTGCATAAAAAAAACAAAACAAAAACCAGAACACATGATTTTTGAGATTAAACAAAAATGTAAAAAAGCAAACTATACATATTTCCCACTGAATAACCTGTTAAGTTTGGGTTATTTTGGTTGCATGTAGTTTTATTTAAACTTTTATCTAAAGCACAACGGAAAAAAAAAAAAATGTATAAAATACTTGAAGTTTAAAATCTCAGGTTTATAATCCCATTAAGGAATTACTGTCTTACAAAATTATTTTCCTGTTTGTATGAGCGTACAATCCCATTTCATGACATGGTCAGACTACAGCAATGAAAGGGTTAACCATGGGGCTTGGAACTACCTCAAATCCATGGGGCTTGGAACTACCCTGTAAAGAAATGCCTATTCTTGTCCGCAGCTGCGGACAAGAATAGACATGTTCTATCTTTTGCGGACCGGAAGTTCGGGGCCGCGCTCCACAAATGCAGAAAGCGGAGAGCACATAGTGTGCTCTCCGTTTCACGTCCGGGCCCATAGAGAATGAATGGGTCCGCACCCGTTCCGCAAAAACATAGAACATGTTCTATCTTTCTGTGGAACGGAAGCACTCCGTAGTGCTTCAGAATCAATTTGCGGACCCATTGAAGTGAATAGGTTCACATCCGTGATGCGAAATGCCCACAGAACAGCACCAGTGTATTGCAGATCTGCAGGAGTCCTAAAGGAAGTCATTTATGACTAGATATACGCCACTTTTTGATGTATATCTGTCGCCAATCCGGTTGCAAAGGATATTTGCGGCCGAATCAGACTTCCTCCACCCCATTTAAAAAAAATTAAAAAAATAAATAAAAAGGGGCGTAGCAAGGATGGGCTAGTCCGTCTCATTTATTATATTCTACACCAGTATTTGGCATAGAAAATTATTTAAATCTACGCCAACAAGGGAGCCGGTGTAGATTTAAGGCTGCATGCTGCTTGATGCGCCTAAGTAGAGGCCGGTGCCGCTACAAAACTTAGGCGCAACAAGCGCCATCGCAGGGGAACTAAGACTGGCGTCTAAAATACCGGTCTTAATAAATGACCCCATAAGAGCTTACACCAGTCTTTAAAAAAAGGTGTCCCTCTAGACCAGGGATGTCAAACTCGTGGCCCTCCAGCTGTTGCAAAACTACAACTCCCATCATGCCTGGGCATACTACAGCTATCAGGGAATGATGGGAGTTGTAGTTTTACAACATCTGGAGGGCCATGAGTTTGACATCCATGCTCTAGACAGTACTATAAAAGTTAAACCCAAGATTTATCAATCACATACTCCGAAGGAATAGTTTTAAAATGAGACAAATTTTTATTATGACGGCCCATGAAAACGAAATGCCAAACTTTACGGCTCTGAGAAAGAGAGCTAGTGGCTAGATGGAGGTGCAAGGCCTTTGGATTAGTTACTGTAATGTACAGGTCCAAAAATCACTGGAGCAACTGAAGGACGGCATCGTTTACAATGTAGTCACTTATGTCAAACTTTATTTACAAAAACATTTTCATGCCATGCCTTACGATTCCATACAGAATCAGCGATCCACTGCTTTATGTTAAATTAAAAGCAAGTCAAAAAACAGCCACGGAGCTACAAATATAAGAGCCATGGAAATGGACGATTAAAACCAGACCAAAAAAAAAAAAAAAAAAAAAAAAAAAAAAAAAAAAAGCGTAACGTTAGGCATAGAACAGGAAGACAGTCTGTACACTAAAACACACAGGAGAGTTAGAACAGATATATGTATGTACAAATACTCAGCCACGGTAGATATCACCCCCCCCCCCCCCCCCCAACAAAGAAATGCACAGTATGATACATAAAACGATAGTTTACAATAGGCCTAGACAGAGCCACTGAGCCATAGACTAGACTCCTAAAGAGTGCAGACAGGAAGAGACTGCAGCACAAGGCTTAAGTGCGGGCAAATCACTTCCGACTGCTTTTAATTCTTTCCAGTCTCTTTTTCAAGTCGTCAATGTTTGTTGTAGTGGCCGAGGAAGAAGTGGACGATGTGGTGCTGGCGTGAGTTTGGTTGGAGTCCAGATCCAAGTGCTGAAACTGCTCCCTCGATTCCCGGAGCTGGGAGAGCTTGCTGTGCAGCATGTCTGTGGAGGACACCACTGACGGAGTAGAGGTCTTCGAGAGCAGGGAGCTGAGCGGAGGCCTCTCATCGTGCTGGAACAGGGCATAGCATATGGGATAAAGGTGAACAATTATGAACAGGTCACGTTAAAGGGGTATTCCGATTGCTGCAGAGCGGCTGGTTACATGCACACGGCTGTTCCTTTCTCTTCAGGGGGTATAGGTAGGACCCACACCGATCTAATAGCTATCCTATATACTGTTGATAGGGGATAACAACTGGAACACCCCTTTAAGCATAGTCTAAAAGTCAGAAGCTCCTTTACAGAATTTCAAACATGGGAGATACAAACTGCTGTGGAGGCCCCATCCCTATATATTCTAGAGACATGTCAAAAGGATTTTCACTGTAAGGGTCCATTCACACATCCGCAACACAGACACCGGCCATGTTCGTTCTGCATTCTGCGGCCGGCACTATGAATAGAAATGCCTTCCGCAGACAGACAAGAATAGGACATGTTCTATTTTATTTCTTTGCGGGGCTGCGGAACAGAAGTGCGGATGTGAGCAGCACACTGCTGTCTGCATATTTTGGCGGCACCATTGAAAATTAATGGGTCCGCACCAGTTACGCAAAATTGCGGAACAGATGCAGACTCATTTTGCGGACGTGTGAATGGACCCTTATACTCATTTACATATTCAAACCAGGTGTCAGTGCTGCCAAGAAACATGTAATATACTTGAGAATATAATCCTAAGCCACCTTTCTGGAAGGTTACATGTGGAAAATCCGTGGCACACAGTATAATATCTACAAATAACTGTCCAGTAGTGTCGAATCCACCACAAATTCTCTATTTTAAGCAAGAGAAAGGCCATGCTGAAGAAAATCTGCCCCCGGCGAGCTCCCTATCCAGCTAGTCGCAGACACATAGCTGTGGGTCACCTGATTAAAAATAGTTTTTTATTGAGTCGAGGCTCCATTCCTAAGCTATGACATTTTAATATGCAAGCAAGGGCATGTCCCTGGCAATCAAAGCAGCCAGGTAGGGTCTGGCAATCGAAAGTAGTGGTGCTTGGGTGCAACAAGAGCAACTGTGATGCCCTCATTGCGCCAAAGGCTTAATTTGCATATTAAGACGACATACAAGTCAGGAACGGAGTCTTGGAAGAGGAGAAGCACAGCTATGGGTCTATGAAAATTATTGGATCAAGAGTGATGTCCTTTGTCTAGAAAAATCGCTTTTATTAGTATGGCAATTACCTGAGTAAGGTGCCCAAGGGGCTGTCCCTCCAGCCGTTGGTGCCCAGCCGCGCCCCTTCTCCTGGAGCCCAGCACCACCCCCACTGCTAATTTATTCACTCCTCATTGCTGGCTGGCGCATGTGCAGTGCATCCTGTGAGGCAGATTCCAGGCGCTGACAAGATTTCCAGTACTGAGTTCAGTCAGTCAATGGAGACAAAACTGAACAGAACGGAATGCTCCAAAATGCATTCCGCTTAGTTGCGTTCCCAGACCGGAGAGCAAACCACGTGTTGTATTTTGCTTTCCCTCCTGAGAAACTGATCAAGACTGATCCGTCATGACCCCCTATGCAAGTCAATGGGGAGGGATCAGTTTTCTCTGCCACAATAGCAAAACGGATCCATCCCCAATTGACATTTAACTGAGTTCATGTCGGATCGGTCTTGTCAATGTTAAAGACAATACAACCGGATCAGTTCATAACTGATGCAGATGGTTGTATTATCAGTAACGGAAGAGTTTTTGCTGAACACAGCAGAAACGCTAATGTGAAACTACCCTTAGATTAACAATTTTTAAAGTATGTGAATAGCTAGCCTTCCATATATAAAAAACAAAACAAAAAACCTTATATAGTATTTACCTTTGCATTATCAAGCCCACACCTCTGGCGCAGTATTTTCAGCCTCTCCAGGTAGACAGAAGGTCCCACTTCCTCTCCATTAGCATTTGTAGCAGGTGGAGCGCTGCTGGTCACTGCTGGTTGATTATTTATCTCTGTCACGGGTAAAGTGATACCTGTCAAATACAGCAGCCCGTCAGATCATGTACAAAAACGGCAACCACATGAAGACACCTAAAAAGGACTTGCCTGCAGATGAGGTGATGCGAGTCTTCCCTTCCCTCTCCATCTCAATGAGCCGGAGACCACGTTCCACATAGCTCTGGAAGAACTGGGAGGAGTTCTTGAGGAAGGGCTCAATGTCTGCATCGGAATATTTCTTCTTGTACTCGTACAGCTCTGCCAAACCCTAGGGAGGTAGATGGAACCATTAAACACAAGGTCCTGCTGCTTTTCAAACAGTAACTTAATAACAGGGTACTCACCTCCTTTGTGTTCTCTTTGGATCCAATCTTCTTGAAAATCTCAGCAAGGAAGTCACTAACATTTGCTTTTGAAACCTTTTCCTCCTTGGGAAAATGCAAAAACAAAAACACTAAGTCCAAAAAAAAATAATCACAGACTGGTCTACATATAGTATTTTAGCATACTACCCTGCCCAATCTATAGCGGCTTTATATAAGGCACAGAACTATATCTAATCTGTCCATTATCGCTGAACACCATCTCACCGTGCGGGATGCTCCTTTCTCTGTCTCCTTGTCGGACTTTGAGCTAGTGCCATCCATGGAGTGCTTCATTACCCTCAGTAGATGAGCTTCCAGCTCAGACTCATGCTTGTTCTCAATCATGCTCAGATGATCCATGATCTGGAAACAACAAGGACAATTCTAACTGTTACCCACATTAATGCATTGTGCACCTAGAACAGGACGGCATGCAACAATTTTCAGCTAAAAGTCCCAAAAATGATCACTTTATCGTCATGATCCCAATTTCTTACCTTCGGGCCTTTCAGTTTGCACAGAGTGTGCAGCAAAGTTTTTAGGGTCCTCATTGGCAGCTCACCCTTGTGCTGCTTTAGCTTCTCTTTGGGCAGGACCCTCATAAAATTATGGATATCCAGCAGAATTCTGTCCAGATTTATATTATTGATGGCTTCTGGGATGAGTCGAATCATCCGCCACAGACACTGCAAGTAGAACGACGGACCATGACCAAGCTGAACAGCAGCATGATACATAAACCAACACTGGGGAGGGGGGGGGCAAATCAGTTTATTCACTTTGCTCGTTTAGTGAAAAAAAAAAAAGTGTCATTCAGGACAAAATGCCCAGCTGCCAGTCTACCATTACAGCCTCATAAAATGATGGCATATTGATAGGACAGGTCTTCATTATAGTGTGTGGTCAGACGTCTTGGACCCCACCAATCCAGAGAATGAAGGTTTTGCAGAACTGAGTCTCTGCTTTGGTCACCAAGGAAAATACCAGTTGGACGAAGTTATCACTAAGGATAACCATTAGACTGGCAAGGACCCAACTGCTAGGATCTATACAGATTACGAGAATGCAGGCCCCAAACCCAAATAAATGGAGCAACAGATTGGGCATATGCCCAATGCCAGTCCATCTCTATGAGTCTAGCAGAAATAGCTGAGGACCTTTCACTAATATACAAACTCAAAACTAACTCTATCTGTGGGCAGAGCGGCGCCCAGGGGTCCCCCTGCACTTACTAGTATGCCTGGGCGCCGCTCCGTTCGCCCGGTATATGCTCTGCTGTCTCAGCTCCGTCTGTTGTATTGGACTGATTTTTTTGTAGGAGGCGTGTCCCTTGCTGTAGTGCTGGCCAATCGCAGCGCACAGCTCATAGCCTGGCTATGAGCTGTGCGCTGCGATTGGCCAGCACTGCAGCAAGGGACACGCCTCCTACAAAAAAAAAAAAAAAAAATAATCAGTCCAATACAACAGACGGAGCTGAGACACCGGAGCATATACCGGGCGAACGGAGCAGCGCCCAGGCATACTAGTAAGTGCAGGGGGACCCCTGGGCGCCGCTCTGCCCACAGGTATAGTTAGTTTTGAGTTTGTATATTAGTGAAAGGTCCTCTTTAAGTGCCAATGACATAGGTGATCTGATCTAATGGATAAGGAATAATGTCACCGAACAGGAATACCTCAGTCTTTCCCAGCACAACAGGCCACCTCCTGTGCAGGAAAATTAAGTGCAGCCCCATTCTAGTGCAATACAGTTACCCTAAACAGCTGAGAGTTATTGTGCAGGGAAAAATTAAAGCCACAGTGTTATATCTCAGGATTGGATGGGGGCCCCCAGAGCTCGAACTCCCACCTGTCAGATTTATACCACTCCTAGTGCCATGTCATTGCTTTAGGAAATAGGAGTACCCCATTTGATGCAGTGCCAACCAGGAGTGCCATTTGTCCAAACTAAAGAACCTTACCTTCATGACTAGTTCAGAGAACTTGGGCGAGCTGGCTGTAGCAAGAAGACTGTCCTGAAGAAGCAGCAGAAGAGCACTGCAAGGACAAATATATGGGTTGCGATAAGAAGAAATTCTCCCCCCTCATATAATGCGCGGTCATTAGAAACCATGAATATGTACCTCAATATATTAGTCTGGTCTGACTTCTCTAGCACTTTAACCACGAGGAGGTTGACTGAACGCACCACTTGCTGTCCCTCTTCTAGATCTTCCCCCCTTGTGTCAAGCATTAGGGTGATGAGACCGTGCATCAAGTCCTTCAGGACCCCTGTGGAAGCTTCCCGAGCTAGACTCTCCATTTGAAAGAGCTAAAAAAAAAAAAAAAAAAAAAAAATATATAAATTGGGTGAAAATTAATTTCAGAAAGATCAGGGTGAAAAGCAGAGATCAAAAAAATCCCATGAACTGCATTATTTTACCGAAATCATGTTTCCAATGATGCAACTGTAGAGACGAATAATATCATCTTTGTCCAGCCGCTCATCTGCCATATGGGTGTTGTACACCAGCCGGAGCTGCATAAAGGTGGCAATCAAAAATTGATCTATGTGACCTGACATGGCTTCTGCCTTATCCTCCTGACGCAAGACTTCATCAATCTGGGGAAAAAAACAAAAAAAAACTATTTTAATTGAATCTTACATTAAAAGGGGTTGGCCAAGTGGTAAATGTCTTTCAATAGTTTATTAGGGCGTCACATCTTTATATCACATCAAAACATTCCTCCAACACACAGCAGAAGGCACCAAGGTGCCCATGTGATCACCCAGCACTGCGTCCATAGGGCACAAAATGGCGGTGACAATTCACCTACCAGATTGCATTCTGTGCCATCAGATTCTCTGAGGGGGCAAGTGACATACAGATCTGTGTAACAATGGATTAGGGGGCATTGAAAAACATTTTTTAGCTCCTTTATAATTTGCACACACTACACCAAAGTAATGATTACCTGAGCCAGTGCTTGTATACTGGTGTTGATATCACCACTAGCAACTTGAGAGATCACAAAATTGATTGTGGAAGCAGTATTACTATGCATGTCGTCAAAGTGGGGGGATACAGCCCGAATCCTGTGGGAAACATGCAACAGTCAAATACTGAATAAGGGCTCATTCACACAACAGAATTGGTGTCAGCAACTGTTCCACAATTTTGCAGATCCATTCATTTCTACGGGGCCGCAAAAGATGCAGACAGCACACCCTGTGCTTTTCGCATCTGTACTTCCGTTCCACGGCCCCGCAGATCGTTTGCGATTGCGGACAATGGGCATTTCTATCATAGGGCTGGCGGACCGTAAAACATATGGTTGTCTGAACGAGCCCCAAGAATGCAGAGGTGGATGTTAGTCAGATGTTACTGTAGCACCCTGCCATCTTTGAATTCCTTTTTTGATTGTGGCATCTAACAGCGTAAATGCATAGTATCCAAGTGCTTTCCAATCACAGTAGTGCAGGGAAACCATGTTTAAATTGTGGTTTCCATTTTATACAGCGATTGCATATTGCTACCTCCCCGGAGAATCAGAGGGTTGCTGGTTTTGTGCTGCATCACAATCTAAGTTTTCCCTGCCCAGCATTGCTGCAAGCCAACAGGCTGGGCAGGAATCTGGGACAGTTCTAAGGGTAGGACCATGTGTCATGGCTGCGCTGCAATTGTGTACAGCGCAGCCATATGAGCAGCAGTGGGCTCTAATTAAACTAAACTAATTAAAGACGGCGCAGTTTAGAAAGTCTGCATGGTAAATGACCACAGCCATTAAAAGGGACCTGTCATATCAAGTTCTAAATCCACTGGCCAATGCTATACGAGTGCTGGTTGCCACAAACGCTTTGTGCTACTTCGGCATGTGCCCCCATTGTGGAGTAGTTACAGTACCCTTATTTATGCAAATTAGTCCACGAGTGCAACAAGGGCTTTGCATGCAAGACTCGGCTCCTTTTCATTCCAGACCGCACCCCCACCACTGACCAGGCCAGACAGATGACATACCCAAGCCTGGCCCTTGATTCTCAGACGTTGGACCCCTTTCTGATCACTTCTTATAAACACTTGCATATCTATCCTAGTGGAAATACCCCCTTTAAATGCAGAAATGTTGCCAAAAAAGTTGTCAGATATTTCTACTGAAGGTGAACTAAAGACGCAACCAAACTTGCTCATCCAAAGCCACAAGTCAACAACTGAAGCAGAATACAGCAACTTACTTTGGTTCTGGGATTAGGACTGGTTCGAAGATCTCATCCAGCTTGTGCTGAACTAATGCCGGCATCTCGCACCTCACCGTGCCATTATCATTCTCAATTTCATCCAAATCCAACTGGAATTCTCTGGGAACTGAATGAGTTGGTTCCGGGTGTCCTCCCATGTTTCGGGCTTGACTGTAGAGAAGGAAGAGCCATTAAAAAAATAAAAAGCAATGTTTTGATGTGGTGCAATTCTACAATAAACACAAGTTTAGACATGAGATTTTGCATGCAGAAAGACCACATTAGTCTGCATGAATATGGAAAAGGTCTGAAATACCCATCTGCAAACTTATCTGACAGGTCTTCATGCATCCTAGTACTTACAGCCAATTACTCAGAACCACGGGCACGTCCTAACACAAAAGGGCATTGTCAAAAACCAAAAAACGAGATTTTTGTATAACTTACCAGTAAAATCTCTTTCTCGCTCTTTCCTTGGGGGACACAGAAGACCTTGGGTATAGCTCATCTCCATAGGAGGCGTGACACTAAGTGAAAACTGTTAAGCCCCTCCTCCACAGCTATACCCTCAGCCTGGAGAGAGAGACTGCCAGTTGCGTGTCCAAGCAGTGAGAAAAGGCAAAGTCCAACAAGGAACCAACAAGCCAACTACCCAACGGGTAACAAAAACTTGGAAACAGTACAGAGAAAAACAATGAATGGGTGGGTGCTGTGTCCCCCAAGGAAAGAGCGAGAAAGAGATTTTACTGGTAAGTTATACAAAAATCTCGTTTTCTCGCCCAGTTTCCTTGGGGGACACAGAAGACCTTGGGACGTTCAAAAGCAGTCCAAAAGGGGGAGGGACCACAGCACCAAGGTGAAGCACCCGAAAGGCATCAACGAACCGCCGCCCGCAAACCCAGGCGGGGCAGGCAGCATCTGCCAAAGTCAGAGTATGCACCCTGTAGAACTTGTCAAGGCGTGCAAGGTAGACCTGTGGCCGCCTTGCCCAAATGCATGGCCGAAGCCCAATGCCTCCGGCCCAGGAGGCACCGACCGCTCTGGTGAAATGAACGGTGACACCAAGACAGAACCCTGCCCTAGGTGCGGGAACCCCAGCAATAGCCAATCTGAGCAAGCGGAGGACAACCACCCTGGAGTCCGTCAACCCTATGCACAGACCTCCTGGAAACCCAAGAGGCCGAACATCTACAAGAGTCGGAGATCTCCAAGGAAAAAAACGGCAAGGCCCAAACAACGTCCAAATAGGTGAGGTGTTGAAGCGAAAGGCAAACACCACCTTCAGAAGGAAGGAAGGAAGGAACGAACGAAGAAAAACGGGATGTAGAACAGCCCTGTCCTGGAAAAGACAGAAGGCTCGTAACAAAAGAAGGGCCATTCCGGCACCCGTCAGAGAAACGACTGATACAGAACACAACCGTACCGGACAGAGGGGGTAGAGAGAACCTCTGTAACGGCCCCAAGGACAAGATTGGAGCGCCGAGAGCTCAGTATATAGTCCCAGGGCGGTACCGAAGGACAGTACAGAGGAACCAAAGAGCCACTCCGAGGAAGGAGGTCTTGGCAGGCCCAGAGGGCCGGGAACGCTGGAAGAGGAAGAACAGCGCCGACACTAGACACCCCAAGTAAACGACAGAACCATGGGGAGAGAAATTCAGAGTGGGGAATGCACAGCTCCCCACAGAACCCCATACAAAAAAACCCCAAGCCTTACGACAGATCCTGGACGAAACACAGCCAGGAGTGGACAGTAGCGAACCCGCTGGAGTCGCCTGGCAAGCGGGCGAAAACCCAATGTGATCAGGCGCAGACCAGTAACACGGGCAGAAGGGTCGACAAAACTAGCCCCGTCGGCCCTCGAACAACGTTGTCCCGTATCCACCCGAGTGGGGGAGCAGAGGACAGATGGAAAAAACCCAAAGGATCCGCCAGATACCAGGAGAAGACAGGCAAAAGTCCATGCTGATGTAACCACGTTGTACAGCCCCGGTGTGGGAGATCAAAGGACAATCTGGATCGAAAAAGGTAGTCCCCCCAAGTTATCAAGAAGGCAAGTCTACAGCAGGACCATGCAATCTGCACTCAGCGGGAGGACAGCACGCGGTAGACTCAGTAAATAGGCACACAGCTAATACAGCCAGTGTGAACCAGGGAGACAGCACGAGGCCAAAAGGAACACCGGAACCATCCACATGAACAACCATGCTCTCCCCAGAGGGGAGGACAGTGAAAGAACAGCCTCTGAAGTCCGGCGGGAAGCCACATCGGAGTGATCCGTACCGAGCGGGAGCCAAACAAAGCCGGCGAGATAAGGCAGCGGAGACAGAGGCCGGCATAACACCCTCCAACCGAAAGGAGGAGGGGAGGGCAACAGGGAAGCCATAGGCCAGCTGAAAAGCAGAACCCGCTACACTGAGAGACGCCCGGTCCACCGCCTCGCAGAAGGCGAATACCTTGGCGAACCCAAGGCGGAGGTCCTCCGGACCTGGGTAATCGAGCACCCAAGAGAAGTTGGGTGACCTTCCAGAGAATAGCAGCCCGAACCTGGCAGCAGATCAGACAGAAGCGCAGAGGCGCCAAGACGAAGGACTCATACCACACTGCATCCGAAGAGGAGGAAATTGCAGCAGGCAAGGGAATCGCAGTCCTGTACGAGCCAACGAAGAATTCGAGAGGCGCTGCAGACAACAGCACTCTCGAGCATGTGACCACTAGCGCAGGGGAACAATGCCGCGGGAGAACGAATGGGTACGCATCTAGGGACCACGAACACACCCCGGGCGGAAGGGCCACGAAAGGAATGAGTACCACCCAGCCAGGTGCAGTAGCGAACAAGTAGAGCCCGTCTACTGATAAAAAAGGTAGGTACCTTGAATACATTGGGCATTCATCTGCTGTTTGTTGGACACCACCTCAGGCCCACACAGTTGGACCGAATGAGCTCTTTAGAGAATAGTGCAAGGCTTGCTGGAAGCACCATATCCCAAGAGAAAAAAGTACATCTCAGGATAAAGGGGGGCATACGGACGAGCAGCCCCGTAAGCAGTGAGAAGGCCAACCCACCAATGGGAGGAGAAGGCATACACGGCCCAAACAACGGATAGAGCGCACAAGAAAGTCCGCCCACTGCAAAAATAGTCACTCAGCGAAGAATCAGCCAGAGTCCAACCGTAGCAATGGAAGTGCAAAGTGCAACCCGAAAGGTAGTCATGCACAAGACTAGCACGGCATGCGATGGAACGCAAACAGTCCGCCCAGAAAAGGGGGAAAATGTACCTGGCAACCACTGCAGAGGCCTGCCCAAAAAAAGGGGGGGATGCCAAGGCCAGAACCTACTCCGGAAAGGTAGGACATACCATACTCCGCCCAGAAGGGGGCCATGCCCATGGCCGCACATATCCAGCAGAACGCAGGAAGGTCCACTTTAGTGAAAGGGGGCATGCACAGGTTATTCTATCATTAAGTGATTGTGCAAAAAAAATCCACCCAACACCGAATGTCGTGAGAGTGCACCACTCCTCCAATGACGGGGGACGTGTACCAGTCCAGCACAGCATAAACAAGGACAGCCGTGGATCGTGTGAGCGTGCAAAATGCCGCCCATGGAATAATGGGGGGTTAAGCACAAGACCAGCACCGTATCCAATGGAAGTGCCAGCATTCCACCCAAGTTAGAGGGCAGGCTCCTGACCGGCAACGCATCCAGTGAGTGCAGTATTCCGCCCAGAAAAGGGGGTCATGCACATGGCCAGCCACGCATCCAGTGAGCGCCGCCATGGATGAGAGTGCACGTATGTCGCCTGAGGAAAGGAGACATGTCCATGGCCGGCAGCGAATCCAGTGAGAGTGCGGCACACCACCTACGGAAGGGGGGGTGGTCATGCAGATGGCCTGCAACGGATCCAGTGAGAGTGCAGTGTACCCATGAAAGGGGTTCACGCACACGGCCGGCACCGTATCCGGTGAAAGTGCAGTATTCCGCCTATGGAAGGTTTCATGCACATGGCCGGCAGCGAATCCAGTGTTCCGCCCATGGAAGGGAAACGTGCACAAGGCCGGCACCGTAACCGGGGAAAGTGCAGTACACCTCCTTATCCGGGGAGAGTGCAGTAGACCTCTCATGGAAGGGGTTCATGCACATGGCCAGCACCGTATCCGGTAAGAGTGCAATATTCCACTTATGGAAGGGTTCATGCACAAGCCGGCAGCGAATCCAGTGAGTGCAGCGTCCCGCCTGTG
This sequence comes from Bufo gargarizans, assembly GCF_014858855.1. Taxonomy (NCBI): domain Eukaryota; kingdom Metazoa; phylum Chordata; class Amphibia; order Anura; family Bufonidae; genus Bufo; species Bufo gargarizans. The sequence continues at coordinate 47,085,145 of NC_058089.1, forward strand.
GAAGGGGGTCGTGCATATGGCCAACACAGCATCCGGCGAGAGTGCAGCAGTCCGCCTAGAAAAGGGGGATCATGCATGAGGCCAGGCCGCAGCCAGGGAGAGTGCAGTATTCCGCCTAGGAAGGAGGGTCATGCACCTGCAGCCACCAGAACTGGAGTGGGTGACGAAGTCTGGTCAGAAAAATGGATTTTTTGTACTCACCGTAAAATCCTTTTCTCGTATTAGGCATTGGGGGACACAGCACCATGGGTATATGCCCAGCTGCCACTAGGAGGCTGACACTAGAAACAAAAAAGTGTTGGCTCCACCCAGGTGGGCTATACCCCTCTGCTAGAGCCAGAACAACTCAGTCAGTACCAAAAGCAGTAGGAACGCCACACCTGAACCAAAAAGAAACGGAGTGCCAACAAGTCTTGAACTGGGGAACCCGACAACCACAAGCAAACGCCGGAACCACGAACAAGAACAGATGCTCCAAGGAAAGGGAGGGATCTGTGTCCCCCAATGCCTACTACGAGAAAAGGATTTTACGGTGAGTACAAAAAATCCATTTTTCTCGTGCGTGGCATTGGGGGACACAGCACCATGGGACGTCCCAAAGCAGTCCCTGAGGGAGGGAAGAAGATCGCCAGACGGCAACCTAAAGCACCGCTGCCTGCAGAACCTTACGCCCCAGGCTGGCATCAGCAGAAGCCAGGGAATGAATGTGGTAGAATTTGGCAAAAGTGTGAACTGACGCCCAGGTGGCGGCCCGGCAAAGCTGGGCAGCCGAAGCCTGATGACGCACCGCCCAGGAAGCTCCGACTGCCCTAGTCGAATGAGCGGTCAACCTGGAAGGGGGAGCGCGACCCTTCGCGGCGTAGGCCTCCTTGACAGCCGACCGAACCCAGCGAGAGATGGTGGCCTTGGAGGCAGGCAGACCTTTACGAGGACCCGCCGGAACCAGGAAAAGAGAATCCGAACGACGGAAGGGTTCCGTGAGGCGAAGGTACCAGCGGAGAGCCCGAACAACATCCAGGCAATGGAGAGACTTCTCCCGAGGGTGAGAAGGATTAGGGCAGAAGGAAGGAAGGATAATCTCCTCATTGATGTGAAACGGGGTGACAACCTTAGGGAGAAAAGAAGGAACGGGACGCAAAACGACCTTGTCCCGATGGAACACCAGAAAAGGCGACCGGCAGGAAAGCGCCGCCAGTTCGGAAACCCGACGGATAGAGGTGATAGCCACAAGGAAGGCAACCTTAAATGACACAAACGACAGAGAGATGTCTGCCAAGGGCTCAAAGGGAGAGGACTGAAGAGCATCAAGAACAAGATTCAGGTCCCACGGCTCCACCGGAGGACGAAAAGGAGGGGCTCGGCGAGCGACACCCTGCAGAAAAGTCTTAACCTGAGCCCGCGTGGCCACAGAACGTTGAAAAAGGACCGAAAGGGCAGAAATCTGCCCCCTGAGAGAAGCCAGGCGAAGCCCCTTATCAAAACCAGCCTGAAGAAAGGCCAGAATATTAGGGACCGAAAAAAGGAGAGGACGAGAACGTGCGGACTCGCACCAAGCAAAATACGCCCTCCAGGTCCGATAGTAAATACGGGCCGACTGGGGCTTCCGAGCGCGAAGCATCGTCTGAACGACAGAGTCCGAGAGACCACGGGCCTTCAGGATCGCGGTCTCAACAGCCACGCCGTCAAACGAAGCTGCGGTAAATTCGGGTGGAACAGAGGGCCCTGCGAAAGGAGATCGCGACGCAGGGGAAGACGCCATGGAACGTCGGCGAGCAGGAACACGAGATCTGCGTACCACGCCCTGCGGGGCCAATCTGGGGCCACCAGAATCGCCGGCACCCGGGCCGCCTTGAGACGCTTGAGCACTCGAGGCAGAAGAGGGATGGGCGGAAAGAGATACAGAAGGTCGAACTGGGACCAAGGCAGAACCAGGGCATCGACCGCAAGAGCTTGCGGATCCCTGGACCGCGCAACATAGCGCGGAAGTCTGTGATTCAGGCGAGACGCGAAGAGATCCACGTCCGGAACTCCCCACCGGAGACACAGTTGATGAAACACTTCCGGGTGGAGAGACCATTCGCCCGGGTCGACGAGCTGACGACTGAGAAAGTCTGCCGCCCAATTGTCGACCCCGGGAATGTGGACGGCGGAGAGAACGGGAACGTGTTCCTCCGCCCATCGCAGGATCTGAGAGGCCTCTCGCAGGGCCATCACGCTCCTGGTGCCCCCCTGATGATTCAGATAAGCCACGGCGGTGGAGTTGTCCGTTTGAATCCGGATCGGGAGGCCGCGCAGACGGGAAGTCCAGTGCGACAGTGCTAAGAAAATCGCCCTGAGTTCGAGAACGTTGATCTGCAGGGAAGATTCCTGAACAGACCACAGACCCTGAACCGTAAGGGACTCGAACACCGCTCCCCATCCCGAGAGGCTGGCATCGGTCGTGATCACGCGCCAACTGGGGGGGAGGAAGGACCGGCCCAGGGACACCGTCCGGGGAAGCAACCACCAGGAGAGATCCAGACAAACCTGAGGAGGGAGACGAACGAGGCGCTCGAGACCCTCCGGGGACTTGTCCCACCTGGACAGGATGAACATCTGCAGGTCCCGAGAGTGGAATTGGGAATAAGGAATGGCTTCGAATGAGGCCACCATCCTCCCCAGGACGCGCATACACGTCCTGATGGTCAGAGAGGACGGCCTGCGGAGAAGATGTACCCCCGCATGAAGAGAAGACACCTTCTCCGGGGGAAGGAACACCCGCCCGAGGCGAGTATCGAACAGCATTCCCAGAAAGAGCATCTTCTGGCGTGGGACAAGGGAGGACTTGGAGTGGTTGACAAGCCACCCGAACCGAGCAAGAGCCGAGAGGGTGATGCTCAGGCTGGACAGATTGTCCTCGGGAGACGGGGCCCGAATCAGAAGGTCGTCCAGGTAAGGCACCAGGGCGACCCCCCTGGCACGAAGAAGAGCCACTAGGGGAGCTAACACCTTGGTGAAAACCCTTGGTGCGGAGGCCAGACCGAAGGGAAGGGCTACAAATTGGAAATGAAGCGAACCCACCGCGAAGCGAAGGAACCTTTGATGGGAGAGGGCGATGGGAACGTGGAGATAGGCATCCTGAATGTCGACCGACGACAGGAACTCGCCCAACTCCAGGGAGGCGATCACGGACCGGAGGGACTCCATGCGGAAATGACGGACCCGGACAAACCGATTGAGCGCCTTCAGATCCAGGATAGGACGGAGTGAGCCGTCCTTTTTGGGGACGGTGAACAGGTTCGAGTAGAAGCCCCGAAAACGTTCTGACTCTGGAACCGGAACGATGACCCCCAGAGCGCGCAGGGAATGAATGGCCTGAAAAAAACTGTCTGCCCGGGCGGGAGACATGGGGGGGGACGTCAAGAAGAACCGACTGGGTGGGAGGTCGGTGAATTCGATTTTGTACCCCGAAGAGACCACCTCGAGAACCCAAGCGTCTTCTACGTTTGCCCGCCAAACATCCCGAAAGACGAGCAGGCGCCCTCCCACCATGACGGGGATCGAGTCATGCTGAAGGAGGCTTAGTGGGCTGGGGACGAGCGGGCTTGGGTTTGGCGTGCCAAGAGGGCCTGGACTTGAAGGAAGGCCTGGAAGGCTTCTTGTCAGATCGGGCAGGAGGGGCCCGAAAGGACCGAAAGGACTGCGTCCGGGAGGACGATCCGGGGAAACGACGGCGGCGAGGCTGATTCTGAGGAAGAAGAGAACTCTTACCTCCAGTGGCCTCGGAGATGAGCTCCTCTAAGCGTTTCCCAAAGAGCTTTCCACCAAGAAAGGGAAGAGAGATAAGAGCCTTCTTAGAGGCGGCGTCCGCCGCCCAGGAACGAAGCCAGATGGTGCGGCGGATAGCCACAGAGTTGGCGGCCGCGCGCCCAGAGCGGCGAGCCGATTCCATAGAGGCGTCACAAAGAAACTTGGAGGCCTGATAGATCTGGGAGGCAAGCACTGCCAAGTCCCCCTGCTCAGAGTCAGCAGGTAAAGCACGGAGAAGCTGCTTTGCCCAAACGGCGCATGCCTTGGCGACCCAAGAGGCGGCAAACGCAGGACGGATGGCGGCGCCCGCTGCGATGAAAACGGACTTGGCCAAGGAGTCGACCCGTTTATCAGCGGGATCCGACAAGGAAGCCGCATCAGCCAGGGGAAGCGTAGTAGCCTTCGCCAGACGAGCGACCTGAGGATCCACCAGGGGGGGCATCGTCCAGAGATTGACCGAATCCTCAGAGAAAGGATAAGGAACATCAGAAGCCTTGGTGAGATGAAGGCGCCGATCAGGGTGACGCCATTCCCTGGCAAGGAGAGCGTCCAGATCCTCGTGATTGGGAAAAACCACAGTGGACCGCTTAGAGCGTCGGAAGGACACTGCCTCCATGGAGGAGGACGAGGGGACATCCTGCACGTGGAGTGCGTCCCGCACGGCTCTGATGAGATCCTGCACTGCTGCCGACATCGCCGAACACCGCTCAGATTCAGAATCTGAAGCGGAGGAGTCCCCAGGAGCGGCGGAAGCGGCTGAAGAAGAAATCTCACCGGACTCAGACCTAGCCGGGGAGTGATCCGGGGAAACTGAGGAGGAGTGAGACCCAGCCGAGACCGTACGTGGTCGTTTGCGGGACCGAGAGCCGGAGCGAGGCTGGGAACTGTCGCCAGGCGTATCACCAGCGGTAGAGGCCCTGCCAGAGGCGGCCGCAATCTGGGCAGGGAGACTGTCCAGAGACTGCGCCAGGGATTGGGAGAGGCTAGCAAGGCTACCTATGGCCTGGGACAGGGTAGCAGCCCATTCCGGGAGAACCGACAAGGTAGAGGCCGCAGGAGCGGACTGGGCGGGCCCGGGGGTGAGGCACTGCACACAGAGGGACGTAGGCTGGCCGCATGGGAACTTCCTGCTACACACAGAGCAGGCGTAATGAGTGGAAATGGCGGCAGGGGGAGTGGGGGCCTGACCAGAGGAAGACATGATGGCCTCTCGGTGGTGGAACCTGAAAAGAAGAGGAAGGAGTCAGCCAGAGGCTGCCTACCACGACCAATGGTGCTGTGTCCCAGAAAAAACCGAAGCTGGAGGATCCGGAGCGCACAGAGTGAGGACGCACGCGGCCGCACAGCTCAGGCAGAAGAGAGAGAGAGAGCGTCCGGCAGAAGAACCGCCCCCCTAGCAGCCCGCGCTGGCGCAGGATTGGGCGGAAAGAAGAGAGGCCTCCGGAGGAACGCCCACAAGGGGAGAGGCAGAGAGGAAGCCCGGGAAGCCCAGGAGGCGGAGACGACGCCCGCCCACGTGACCGCGGCCTAGGCCAGGCAAAAGCCGCGGCCTCTAGTATGCCAGGGTGCCGCCGGAGGAGAAAAGCGCCGCCGCCGGCAGGCCCCCGCCCGCCAGCGCAGGAGGCGGAAGCGGCTAACAAACAGCCAGCGCCGAGGGAAGGCAGAGGAGGGGACACAGCCACCGAGGTAGGGAGAGCGAGGGCCGAAACCGGCCGTCTTAAAGGGGCCGACACCATTAAAAAAGGCTCCAGAATGGCGACCCCCCTGAGAGGAGAGCGGGGGAGACCCCAAGAAGGAGAGGTGCCCCCCCCCAAAGGCCCAGCTTACTAAGTGGAGGTGGGGGGGTGGGGGAGGGGGTTGGGGCTGAAGCACATACTCACCCTCCGATTAGTTCAGGCGCAGCATGACCACCCCCTCGGCGGACTCAACACGGAAACCGTGGGTCCGCCGGAATCCACTGCGGAAGCAGGTCACGTTGGGGACTGGGTGGCTGCAAGGTACCGAGTACGCGCCCGCAGGGGGACAACTAAGGTGGAACACGATGGAGCCGCCCCTGCTACCTGTAGAGGAAAAAATTAAAAGAAATAAAAATAAAAATAAAAGATAAAAAATTAGCAGAAAAAGGACCTGCTAGCAGGTCATGTCTGCCTCCTACGGACACTAGAACTAGACTGAGTTGTTCTGGCTCTAGCAGAGGGGTATAGCCCACCTGGGTGGAGCCAACACTTTTTTGTTTCTAGTGTCAGCCTCCTAGTGGCAGCTGGGCATATACCCATGGTGCTGTGTCCCCCAATGCCACGCACGAGAAAAAAATCTGCATGCACTTGGCCAGCGCCGAATCCCGGGCGAGGGCAAGAAAAAAACCGCCTGGGAGGCGCCGCGGCCGGGGAACACGACACACCGCCTAAGAGAGGGGGGCATGCATACAGACAGCAGTACTGAATGATGAGGCTCCCGCATCCTGCGCAGCCCACAAGTCCAGTTATTTAAAACAAAATAATAGTATTTTTTTTTTTTTTTTTTATTATTATTATTTTTATTATCATTATTATTTATTTATTAATATTACAGCCTCCCTGAGGCAGAAAGGGGGCCACCATACAGGGGCACAGGTCGTACAGGCCCTCAGGAGCCGGCCAGTACCCCAAGGGTTAACCGGCATCTGGCCTGGGGGCGGCGCAGCGAACCCCTGGGGGTGGGGGAACCTCCAGGCGGGAAGAATCCGCGCCTGGAGAGTTCCCGCCCCCCCCCCAGAGGCCAGAATGTTGCGGCCTAGCAGGCCGTGAAGCCGGGGCCTAAATTTTTGCGTCGCCCGGCTGACCGGGGCCGCAAGTATTTAAAGTATCGGCCGGGCCTAAGCCGGCCGCGGGAGCACCCGTACCGGTCGCGGGTGCCCAACCCGAGCGCCGGAAGTGCGCAGCAGGCCGCTAAACAAACTATGCAGCGCCCCGGCCGGCCGCGCCGCCATGGATGAGAGAATGCACCGACGGCCGGCCGGGACCCGTTGGAACACAGCACTATCCAATGCCGGCTGCGGGAGCCCACCCGGCAGCCGGGAGAATCAGGGACCCGAGAGGAGCGTGAGGTGCGGCCCAGTAGGCCGCGATGTCTGGGCCCAAAGTTGCGGCGTCCGGCCAACCGGACGGATGGTCGGCCGGCCCAGTTATAGCATAGTGCGCACATGCAATGCAGACCGCGGGTGCTCACCCCGCGGCCCGGAAAAGTCAGGGGCCCGAGGAAAGAGCACCGGATGGTGCGGGCCAGCAGGCCGCGAAGCCTGGACTAAATTTTGGCTGCGCCCAGGATTACCCATGCCGTCAGGAGCGGCAGCAGGTCCTGAGCAGCGCACCGGTAAGCGCCCCCTCTTCGGTATGATCTATGGCGGGAGAGAGAGGGAGCAGATTGCCGCCTTGCGGCACCCCAGGGACCACCCTAGGTCCAGCAGGGCCACCCTATAGCCACTCTGCTATAAGAGACAAACATATTAAAACTGTCTTAGGTAAAGCAATGGGTAATGCCTAAACCTTGCACCTCTCCGCTCTCGGATAGGCTACCAGTATGGGGGGTCAGTCACGCAGGAGACCGGGGAGGGAGGGGACGTAGGGCTGGAGAAGCCACTCTCTCACCACAGATGTCTTCGCCCTCGGTCCGTTCCAGCAGGGTCGCCCCTTCAGCTACTGGCACCGTAGTGGCAGGACGCTGGAAGAGGGGCTTGGCGTGCGGGCGACCCTTGCGCTGGCGGGATGCAGGGGAGCTGGGCTGCCCTGGTCCACCTTGCCTTCTGTGGGGGAGGCAGCAGTGCGGATGACCGGCACTGGCGCAGCTCAACCCCGGGAGAAACAGAGAGGTCTAGTGCGTCTCTGTTGTCCCGTATTCTGGAACAAAAAGAAAAGAAAAAGTAAAAATCAAAAATTCTAAAAACAACAAAGGAGAAAAGAGCCCTGCAGAGCAGGGAGTGTCTTGCCTCCTTGGACACTAAGCAAAAACTGGCAGCCTCTCTCTCCAGGCTGAGGGTATAGCTGTGGAGGAGGGGCTTAACAGTTTTCACTTAGTGTCACGCCTCCTATGGAGATGAGCTATACCCAAGGTCTTCTGTGTCCCCCAAGGAAACTGGGCGAGAAATCAACATTTCGCCTGCTTGTAGCCACCACTAGAGGAAGCTCACGAGTAACCTGCATACTGTTTATTCATTTAACTCAGGACTTGTCTGTTATGTTGCCCATGTAGTAATTCTGGAGCATCTATTGCTACGACTATGTGATGCCATGTTTCTATTGTTCCTACTAGAAGGGTACAATAAAGCCCATCTAGGTGTGTCTCTGTACAATCAGGCTCTACCCAACCAGTGCTACCAGCAGCAGACTGTCGGGATACACCACAAACTGATAAGAGCAGGCTTCAATAACCTTTCTGGTATGCATAATAAAGGGCACAAGAGTCATCCCAAAGGATGCTTCAGGACAGTTTTTGCACGGGGAATACAAGTGCTTACAGATATGTCAGGAAGGGCGACAGGTCCTCTCTAACTCCTAGTAATGGCTAAAGGCAGCCAGAACTTAATTACCAGTCTATACTGGGACATGTCCTAAGAAGCCATTCTGGTCAAGGTGGACCATCAACATTTACACAATGTACAGTGTGTACTATATATAAGGAGCTCCTTGGAAAACTAAATGACTGTTTTCTGTACATGTAGTGATCGTTTGGCAAGCAGTTATTGCAAATAACGCTGAGGCCAATACTTACATCCTATAAGTGCGGTACATGATTCTTTCCAAGGAAAGGCATTGATAAAAGAACAGAATATTTAGCACTTTGCTAGGTAGTGATGAATACGCATTCCAGTGGCAAGTGGATGCTAAACCTACTTCAATTTGGAAGACATGTCTTCAGGAGGCGCTTTCCGCAGCAGACTAGTATTGGCACTCTGAGCGCGCTGCGGTTTCTCTTCGGGTTGTTTAGCAGGGGCAGCCACAGCCTGTTTCTTACCAGCACGCTTTATCCTTTCCTCCAGCATGCTCATGTCCTTCTCAGACAGCTGGAGGAGAGAAAATGTATAGAAAACGATTAACCCATGACGACAAGTCAAACAATCTCATCTGCCAGGTGAACGTGCTTACATTTCCTATGAGTTTGAAGACTTGCTCTCCATGCACGTTGTACACGATCACGATGGTGTTAAGAGCAGCATTGCGCACGCTGTTATCTCTGTCTCCAATATGCACAGCGATCTCCTTCAGTGTTTTGGCAGGTGTCGGCTGACAGACACTCATACCATAGGATTCAACCAGGCAGCCAAGCTCCTCCAGGCACTCTGCAGACAACCCAAATTTTTTTTTTTTTTTTACGGTGACCCATAAGATTCTGTGACACAGTAAATAGTAAATCCACTTTGCACAACTAACCAGCTCGCTGCTTGGAGTTCTTTGACTTGGTCCCTTCCATCACAAAGTTAAACATCTTGCTAGCTGGGTACACCAGGCACATCTTGTTCAAAATGGCACGCACATCTTTTCGTACAATATCTTTTGGCTCGCCCACCTGTGCAAGAGACCAGATGAAAAAGCATAGAGATTAAGATCCCAAAATCAAACTCACCTTGCCGACATTGGTCCCTTGCATTGCAAGACACTAATGCAAGTAATCTTAAAAATGCCCAACGCACAGTAAAATTAGATGGACTGGTGGTGGGAACAACATGGAGTCAGCTGGCCCCTGTGCACATGGTTGTGTCAACACAACAAGTCTGGGGAGTACTACAGTACACAGCACTGCAGACCCCCTTAGTGCAACTCATCATCCTCCAGTAGCTACTTCCACCACAATCTACCAAAGTTCACTCACCTTATTCAGCAGGTAAGGGAGGAAGGAGGTGGCCTCAAGCTCTGTGAGATGGTATTCCTCTTGGCTAAGCATGGCAAAGAGCAACTTCAGGTATTCCAGAACCTTCATCAAGACGCTGGTGTTGGTGTCAAAGAAGCGCAAGGTAAACCATTTCAGAACGAGGTCCAAGCTGCCGATAACTCCTTCCTTCTCAGTCTCCAAGCGCTAAAAAAGGGAAGACAGAACATTGATGTACAATTGCCTTACATGCTATGGAAACCATCTGGCTTTTTTAATTATTACGTTTTGGGCAAAAAAAAAAAAATATATAATTTTCTGCAGTTTGTGGGATGAAAAAAAATAAAAATAAAAAAATAAGTCTATTGGCAGCCACTAGACTGCCACGTGAAGCCTTCTCTGACCTCACTCATAGCCAAACCCTTACCAAACTGATAAGAACATGGCCTTATTGTTTATTAGGTCAGAGGATCAGAGATAAGGCTTCACATGAGCCATCAACTGACAGAACTCAGGAGGGACAGTCTGCAAATAAATTTGATTTTTAACCCTATGTATTACAAAAACCGCTGTAAAATTTTAATAAAGACCAATTGAGAAAATAAATTTAGCCCAAAATTAGTCAAATGTAATCAAACACTGCCCTAGAAAGGTGTCCATAGCCCTTAAGCAATTCCACATCAACTATTCCCAGATTACACATCACATACAAACACAAGATCAGGACAACCTATGTCCTTAGGTGAAGCTCTTGTGGCGACTATGTATTACACAACGCTGGCAAAGTATTATGACACCCAAAGTGCTGGCAGCACATGACACAAACCCTTAAAGTTTGGTAGTCTCAATACACACACCAGTGGCAATGAACTAGTTATGGTGGGAAGGAAGCCAGCTCATGTCACAGGTACAAAGTGCTATGCAAGCAAGGCCCCGATTACTCACATCAGTCATTACGGCCAAGGCCTTTATATGGCGCTGGAAATCAGCATGGAATAGCTCATCCTGTAGCCATTTTGCAAGACAGGTAGACATCTGAGTTTTCAGCTGCTCAATGTACTCGTCCCGAGGGGCTGGAAAGTTCCATTTCAAGACCTGAAATGCAATCACTTAGTCAAAGGCAATGAAGGATATCAAATGCAGATCAAGACTAATACACAACTCCTTCTCCACCGGCATAGATATGAACAGTCTGTCGCATGTACCCTGGTATGTCTATTTAAAAGCAAGATCTGTTATACAGTTTTATTTATTTTTAAAGAAAAATTGCACACAATTTTATATCTCCGGTAGATTATTATTATTTTTTTTTAAGAGCGCAAATAGACATTCATAGAGAGTTGGCCCACCTTCAATGCCTTCTCCTCCTTCACCCTCTGTTCCTTCCCGTTAGGAACTATTATGTAAATGGCGCCAGACCTGTCCTCCTCTTCTTTCGGTGGCTTGCTTGGCACTTTCTTTGCGGGCACAACCTGAGGGAGCATACAGGTCAGATCAATTAAATGGTCCAAGTTCTAATGTCCATACAGTGGTGGTTAATATATGGTGCAATAAGGAAAAGGAAAAGTGGTGTGATAACTATGGAGTCAGCTGGCCCCTGTGCACCTGGTTATGTCACCAGCTTTGATCTGAAGAGTGTGCAGCGCTCGGCACCACAGCACCCTGTGTGCAACTCATCATCCTCCAAACAGCTTCTACTTCCCCCCCTGAGCTCCACAGATACTCAGTTTGTGCATCATACACACCAAAAGGTGCAAAGATAGAGAGCAGCATGTGCAAGTGCAACACAACCCATCTCCACATGTGCACTTGTTACCGCCGGCTTAGTTTGCTTGGCTTTGGACACGCTGGTATTAGCCTTCGTTGGGGTCATACTGGTATTACCCTCTGATGACACTGACTGGGTCTACAGAGAAAGGGTTGCATCTTTAAAGGGCAGCAAGAAGAAAATACCTCTAACAATGGGATGTTTTTTCCTGCTGCAATGTGCATTAATATGGTGTTCTGGAAGAGAGGAGATTATACCTTTCCTTTAGATGCCGGTGCAACCGGTTTAGTCTTCTTTGGATCTGGCTTGCTCTCTGAAGGTTGTGGTCCAGAATCATACACAGCTGAAGAATAATGAAACTGTTAGGACAATGTCAACAGCAGTAACGTGAGCACTGGGCAAGAGTTCCCGTTATATAACATTACTGCCCTCACCGAAAATATCCATAAATGCATATGTATCAGATCTGCATCTATATTACTGCTCAATAAGACACCATGGGATAGCCATATACATAAAAACAAAACCATTAAGACCCTAAAAGGCAGTCATGTCATATACATACCTGCTGCAGGGGCAGGAGCCGAGGCTTGGGCAGACCCTACTGCTTGCTTGGAAGAGGTCTTGCCTGGTGGTGGGGCAGGTTTGGCTGGCATGCTGGCTTTTGCCTTCTCCAGCAGAACAACCACCTGGTCTTTAGATGCAGGCTAAAAGATAAAAGTATGGTATAGATTGTTTGCAAACTAATTTGGTCAGTAAAATTCACTAATGGGTATAAAGCATCACACCTTTCATTCATGTGCCCATGTTTGGAAAAAATTCTGAAGGGGCTTTTTCATACAGCTCTTATGACAACCTAATAGAAGGCCTCAACTTATGAAAATGAGTGCACGTTAAAGGAGTTGCCCCAGTATTTTTTTTACTGCAGGAAGGCCTAATATTTAACTTGCCTTCCCCAGCAGCTTTCAAGAGTGGCAGCCAGTCTAGTATTCTTTTGGCTGCAGTGGTGGCAGCCTGTAAACTGCTGCAGCCAATCACTGGCATCTGTGGTCTCACACTATACACAGAAAAAAATTTAAGAGGAAGAGCTTAGCCCCTTTCAGTGTATGAAAAAAGTATGCCATGTTCAGGGCGTATTGCAAGTGTCTACCCCAGTCTTCAATAGTTGCTTATAAATAGAAACTTAATGTCACTTTTTTAAAAATAAAAATAAGTAAATCTTTATAAAAAATAAAAAAATAAAAAAAAGTTTACCTTGAGTTTACCAGTTGCTTTAGACATCTTTTCAAATCCAATATGCATCATAAACATGGGCAGAGCCTCCTGGGCTTTCTTGCGTACGTCACCATTACGGTCTTCAAGGCAGGCGTACAAATAAGGGACACAGAACTGTAGATCTGAGGGTACCGTGCGCATGGTGGGAAGTTTTTCTGCCAACCATCCAAGAACCTACACAAAAAAAAAAAAAAAAATATATATACAAATGTTATAATATCATCCACTAGCATCCAAGAGATCATTGACTCCTAACAATGGCAAAAAAGGGACTGCGGTAAACAAGCAGATGCTAAAAGGGGTATTGTACCCCATTATTACTCAAGGCAAGACCACAGTAATGAGTAACTAGAGCAGCGTTCTATCATGTACACTGCTGCTGCATTCACAGTGTATGGGTCTGATGCTCATGTACAGTAGTTTATGAGCAGTTTTAAAACAAGGGTGGGGGGGGGGGGACGGGGGGGGGGGGGGGGACGACGACAAAAAAAAACAAAAAAACTACCTCTTGTCTGAGGAAAGGATTTTCTTTTTTCAGCTCCTCAGAGAGATCTTCTCCTTCTAACCAATCCTTCATACCAGTTTGCTCCACCCAGTTATTTAGTGTCACCAGTGCCGCAGCTCTGATATTTGCCTTAAAAAAAAAAAAGATAAATATACACACACAAAAAAAAACAGACAGCACATTGTGTGCTGGCCGCATCTTTATGTCCGTTCCGTAGCCCCGCAAAAATGATCGAACATGTCCTATTTTGTTTTGCTGACATAGATAGGCATGCTTACAATGGATCCACAATAAAAAAATATGCTTAAAATGAAAAGTTATATAATGTATTAGAGAACTCACCTTGCTATCTCCCAGGACCGTTACAATAGGCATACCCAAGTTCTTAACATGCTGTTTGATATTTGGACCCATGGCGGTGGCGAGTTGCTGCAGGATGCCCAAGGTCTGCTGGACCTGAAGAAATTTATGAACCACAGCTTGATTGGACAGAATGCAACAGATACTAGCATTACTCAAAAATAAAATAAAAATAGTATTCCGGTTATATTAACCACATAAACTATTAGATAAGTAAGGGTCCTACTGTTGAGATCCCCACTGATCACGAGAATGGGGGCTGAGCCATTTCTGGAACTCCCATAGAAATGGAGAGGCTGAGCAGATGGCCGATTGGCTGCTCCATCCATTTCGGGGGCTCCGCGAGGTAAGGGGCCCACCTTTCTAGGGATCGGTGGGCGATCCTCACTGATCTAATTATTCCCTATTCTGTAACATACCGCTTTAAGAAATAAACCTCAGTAATTAAAAACACAGTAAAAAAATAAATAAGCTTATGCCCCTAAATCTTACAATATGTTACCAGTACCTACCAGGATCTTATTAGAGTCATTGAGACGACCCTTCAGTGCAATTGGAAGTTCTCCGATACTAGGAAGGATGAATTTGGCCTCATTAAGAATTGTTGCAACTTCATCTAAACCTTCCTTGCGGATTTTCCAGTTTTTATCGCTGATCTTTGACACAAGGTCAGAAGTGATTTTGTCACTAAAGGAATAAAAGCATAGTTAAGGATGGATCACCAGAAAGCTTACATAACTGGACGGATCACCTACAAGTTTAGACAACTCACCCGATCTCAGCCCGTGGCAGAAGATCCATTACGTCAGCAGGCGAGTCCTCTTCCTGCTCCTCCCCCTCGTCACCATCATCTCCTCCTGCACCAGACTTTGTAGATCCACGGGTTGGTGCTGATGGAGTCTGTCCCTTCATCTGTCAGATTGAACATTAAATGGTATCACAAAATCACATGCAGTATTTCAGCCAGACCGATATTGTAATGGTTAGTTTATTATCCAAGTCTAGATGGGCCTGGATGGATGCAGTTCTTAGAGTCACAATGGAAACCAACTTTTGGCCTTCTTCTGGATCAACACAGTAAGAATACATGGAATCATTTACTATCCAGAAATACACTTATATTAGGCATTTCTTGCTCGTATCATTGCGGGACACAGGACTGTGGGTATAGCTGCTACTAGGAGACACTAGGCTAAAAACGGTTATGCTCTCTCCAGGCTGGAGGGGGTATAGCTGGCAGAGGAGGAGCTAACAGTTTTTAGCTTAGTGTCATAGGACGCAGACCTCCCTGCTTAGGCTACTTTCACACTTGCGGCAGTGTAATCCGGCGGGCAGTTCCCTCCATATGGAGGTGTTCAAGGCGCTGTCTCCGTTGGGGTTGACCGGACGTGGACTTGATGGCGTCCAGACTCTCACAATATCCCTTGATCCTTCTATCGCGCAAGAGACCCCAAGGAGTACGACAGATGCCCTCGTGGCGCCATAGGATGGCTTTTCTCTCCTGTACATCTTCATACCTCTTCCACTACTGCCGCGGATTCTGCGCAGAATCAGGATGGTGGGCATCCTGACGATCCTGATCGCAACCGACTGGCCTCACCGAGTGTGGTACACCGACCTCCCTCTAGGGGACACACCGTGGCCTCTTTCGCTCAGGGCTAACCTTCTCTCACAGGGTTCGATCTACCACCGGCGTTTAGATACGCTACGTTTGACGGTTTCTCTGATACGGTCATTTGTACGATTATTATGACCAGAAAGCCCACGTCGTCCAAAATCTATTACAGGACTTGGAAGTCCTTCCTGCGTTTGTGAGGAACGTGGTCTTCCTCACAGACTGTTCTCCCTTCCTACTATTCTGGCATTTCTTCAATCTGGATTGGAACGTGGACTCTTTGAAGGGACAGGTTTCAGCCCTGTCCATATTTTTCCAGCGGTCCCTGGCTGGGTTAGGCCCCGTTAAGACATTTCTGAAGGGGGTGGCTCACACAGTGCCTCCTTATCGTCCCCTATTACAGTCTTGGGACTTGAACCTGGTCCTGAGCTTGCTCCAGGCCACTCCGTTCAAGCCTTTGAGTACGGTCTCTCTTCGCTTACTCTCCTGGAAAGTGGCCATCACGTCTATCAGGAGAGTTGGAGCTGGCAGCCCTTTCTTGCAAGGAGCCATTTCTGGTGTTTCACCAAGGTAAAGTGGTGCCCTGCCCAGTGCCTTCTGTTCAGCCAAAAGGGATGTCGGCCTTTCACGTCAACGAGGACATTGTTCTCCCCTCAGCCTTCTCATCCGAGAGAGCAAACTCCATCGGCTTGATGTTGTGCGGGCTTTGAGGATCTACCTGTCCGTTTCTGGTTCTTTTCGGCGTACAGACTGTTTGTAGTCCCTCGTAAGAGGTTGGCGGCCTCCAGGGCGACTATTGCCAGGTGGATTCGTCAGTGATTGCTGAGGCATACTGCCCCCGGGACAAGGCACCTCCCCCTGGGATCACAGCTCACTCTACCAGGGCTTTTTGGGCTCACCTTCACCATGCATCTGCAACTTGGTCCTCCTTGCACACGGTCACAAAATTTTACCGGGTGCATTCTCTGGCCCGCAGGGTTTTGCAGGCCGCAGTGTAGTAACTTCCGTGAGGGAGTTGTTTTCCCATCCCCGTGGACTGCTTTAGAATGTCCCACGGTCCTGTGTCCCCCAATGATACGAGTGAGAAAACAAGATTTTTGTTAATCCACCAGTAAAATCTCCAGCTTAGTTCATTGGGGGACAAAGCACACACCCAAATTTTATTATTGCAGCATGTAGAGCCAGTTGGGACCTCGGTTCTGGTGTGGTCCTACGGCAGTGTGTGGCTCTAGTTTGTTTCAGTTTACTTTCTGCTTCTCCTATTGCTAGGGCACAAACGGATATGATCTCTCAGGCTGGAGGGGGTATAGCTGGCAGAGGAAGAGCTAACAGTTTTCAGCCTAGTGTCGCCTCCTAGTGGCAGCAAATAGCTATACCCACGGCCCTGTGTCCCCCCCCAATGAAATAAGAGAAAGATTTTACAGGAGAGTTGACAAAAAATCTTGTCACTTCTAACGCAGTACAATAAAAGTCAGTCCTGTGTCCCAATATGGGCAGATACTTGCGCTGCTGCAGGCTCCGGAGTAGTGTGGTAGGTATTCACACTCAAATGCAAATAGAAAGTTTGGAACCGCGCTGCTCTAGACTAGATTCCCCGGTCACTGATGGATGGCATCGGGCTCCACAAGCCTTTTCTTTATCACCCCAGCAGGGTCCGATCTTCCAAACACAATAGCCTCTATGAGGTTCAAAAGGATAGGCAAAATAGTGAAGTACCCTTTATCAGATGGTTTAAAAAGGTTTTAATCTACTCACAAGAGTTGTTCAAAAAAAGGCATATAGTAATTTCACTTTAAAACGAGACGTTTTAAAGTGAAATTACTATATGCCTTTTTTTGAACAACTCTTGTGAGTAGATTAAAACCTTTTTAAACCATCTGATAAAGGGTACTTCACTATTTTGCCTATCCTTTTGAACCTCATAGAGGCTATTGTGTTTGGAAGATCGGACCCTGCTGGGGTGATAAAGAAAAGGCTTGTGGAGCCCGATGCCATCCATCAGTGACCGGGGAATCTAGTCTAGAGCAGCGCGGTTCCAAACTTTCTATTATTGTCACTTCTAACGCAGATTGCGGTGCAATGCAAGACTTTCCTGCTCGCACCAGGTCCAAAAAAAAAAAGGGGAGTGGTGTGGGCTACCGGCCTGTCTTAATCATTTTCGACACCTGTTTTAGTCATAGAAAATGGTCTAAATGTAAGCCAGCAAGGAAGCTGACTGACATTTAGACTGTCGGTGGATACAACAAAGTTATGTAGAGTCCAGCACCTAACTTTAGT
Source organism: Bufo gargarizans (assembly GCF_014858855.1). Taxonomy (NCBI): domain Eukaryota; kingdom Metazoa; phylum Chordata; class Amphibia; order Anura; family Bufonidae; genus Bufo; species Bufo gargarizans. Next base: position 47,102,575 of record NC_058089.1, read on the forward strand.
GGATTCACCGCCAGATACAGGACCCCCCCCCCCCATAGTCTAGTCTTTATAGACCTGTCTCTATACAACTTAAATACCCAAGATGCAAACCACAACCATAAGGGGGTACTACTGTACTTACCTTCTCAAACTCTGCATCAATTTGAGACAGAAGAGCCGGCTTTTCTTCTTCAAAAAACATTCGCAGTGGGGCTCCCATATACAGGAACATGACACCCAGCAAGGTGATGGCAGAAATCCTGATGGCCTGCAATTACATGACATCATGAGTCACAGGAACTTACACGGGTACAAAAGCTAAAGTCAACAGCATAACAAACTTACAGGGTTTGTGGCAGCAAGAGCAGTCTTTACATTGCTGATGAAAGCCTTTACATTGATCCTGAAAATGCATGGATATAATGCCTAATCAGAATGCCGGCAGTTGTCTTCTCCAAAGTTTGCAAGATGGAAGCTAAAACTTACCCTGTAAAACCAAACTCTTTTATTGCATTTGAAAGCCAGTTCAGGGTTTCCGATTGGTTCTTAGGATTTTTCTGTGCAAAAGCCAGGGAGACGACCTAGAAATAAGCAAGCAGTAGATTGTATCGCAGCTCAGTATCCAGTACCGAAGGATTAATATGGGTCAAGGTAAGGCCATCACCTGCTCAGCTGTCCAGGGGAGTGTACAGGCCTCTGCGATAGCACTGAGAGCTTCCTTGGCATTCCCCCCACATTTCACATCTCCAACTTTGTCTACAAGTCCATCAAGGACCACGTTGGCAGAGGTTTTAGAAAAGTTGCCTTTCTGAGCAATGAGAGCCACAATGTGCAACTTCATCTGCATGACCTAGGAGAGAATTTTTTTACAACATTATTCAAAGACCTAGAGCAAGGAAGAAGTGTATAAAAGAGAACTGTTAGTCCCTTGTTTGTCTGACAGCCATCTCTCCTATATCACATATGCATACTTGGCTGGGCTAAGCATGCAAGTATAATAAATGGACTTTCTCCCCAGACACCTTTGGCATGGCTTTCTCTCTTAAGAAGGGTTGGCCAGTTGAATTCAAACTTGCCAAATCCTCCCCCAACATTTGCCATCAGGAAAAAACACACACACACATTAGGACAGGTCCACATTTGCAACAGGTAAACCTGGTAGTCTGTTCTAGCAGATTACTGTAGTCAGCACAGTCGGACCCCTATTCACTATAATGGAATCCTGCATAAAGGCTTGCATTCTCCCAGATGATTACCACAGCATGCAGCAGTATTTTCCCAGCAGAATGCAGGCATTTTTTGCCAGAAGGCCACCAGATCCCATTATAGTGAATAGGGATCTGGCGGTGTCAGACTATGCCAGATACGGTAACTCCAATAGTCTGTTCCCCTGCTGGAACAAGCTACTGGATTTACTTGCTGCAGATGTCAACCTTCCCTTAGGTTGTTCTTCCCTCCAGCAGAAGTCCATTATTTGATCCTTGCAAGAATTGCTTCAGTCTTAAACTGCATGTACAGGTCCTTCTCAAAAAATTAGCATATTGTGATAAAGTTCATTATTTTCTGTAATGTACTGATAAACATTAGACTTTCATATATTTTAGATTCATTACACACCAACTGAAGTAGTTCAAGCCTTTTATTGTTTTAATATTGATGATTTTGGCATACAGCTCATGAAAACCCAAAATTCCCATCTCAAAAAATTAGCATATCATGAAAAGGTTCTCTAAACGAGCCATTAACCTAATCATCTGAATCAACTAATTAACTCTAAACACCTGCAAAAGATTCCTGAGGCTTTTAAAAACTCCCAGCCTGGTTCATTACTCAAAACCGCAATCATGGGTAAGACTGCCGACCTGACTGCTGTCCAGAAGGCCATCATTGACACCCTCAAGCAAGAGGGTAAGACACAGAAAGAAATTTCTGAACGAATAGGCTGTTCCCAGAGTGCTGTATCAAGGCACCTCAGTGGGAAGTCTGTGGGAAGGAAAAAGTGTGGCAGAAAACGCTGCACAACGAGAAGAGGTGACCGGACCCTGAGGAAGATTGTGGAGAAGGACCGATTCCAGACCTTGGGGGACCTGCAGAAGCAGTGGACTGAGTCTGGAGTAGAAACATCCAGAGCCACCGTGTACAGGCGTGTGCAGGAAATGGGCTACAGGTGCCGCATTCCCCAGGTCAAGCCACTTTTGAACCAGAAACAGCGGCAGAAGCGCCTGACCTGGGCTACAGAGAAGCAGCACTGGACTGTTGCATGTCATTCGGAAATCAAGGTGCCAGAGTCTGGAGGAAGACTGGGGAGAGGGAAATGCCAAAATGCCTGAAGTCCAGTGTCAAGTATCCACAGTCAGTGATGGTGTGGGGTGCCATGTCAGCTGCTGGTGTTGGTCCACTGTGTTTTATCAAGGGCAGGGTCAATGCAGCTAGCTATCAGGAGATTTTGGAGCACTTCATGCTTCCATCTGCTGAAAAGCTTTATGGAGATGAAGATTTCATTTTTCAGCACGACCTGGCACCTGCTCACAGTGCCAAACCCACTGGTAAATGGTTTACTGACCATGGTATTACTGTGCTCAATTGGCCTGCCAACTCTCCTGACCCGAACCCCATAGAGAATCTGTGGGATATTGGGAAGAGAAAGTTGAGAGACGCAAGACCCAACACTCTGGATGAGCTTAAGGCCGCTATCGAAGCATCCTGGGCCTCCATAACACCTCAGCAGTGCCACAGGCTGATTGCCTCCATGCCACGCCGCATTGAAGCAGTCATTTCTGCAAAAGGATTCCCGACCAAGTATTGAGTGCATAACTGAACATAATTATTTGAAGGTTGACTTTTTTTGTATTAAAAACACTTTTCTTTTATTGGTCGGATGAAATATGCTAATTTTTTTAGATAGGAAATTTGGGTTTTCATGAGCTGTATGCCAAAATCATCAATATTAAAACAATAAAAGGCTTGAACTACTTCAGTTGGTGTGTAATGAATCTAAAATATATGAAAGTCTAATGTTTATCAGTACATTACAGAAAATAATGAACTTTATCACAATATGCTAATTATTTGAGAAGGACCTGTATGTACTGAAACAGGGAAACAAACATCCCGTGGCTCTCCAGTTGTTGCGGTAGGCCAACCCTGCTCGGGTGTGGTCTGCTCAATGACCTCGTAAACCACTACAAAAGAAAGGTAACAAGATTTACAAACCTGGAAGTTGGTTTCTTTAAAACCTGGTTTCTTGGCCAACATTTTGACTAGTGCTTGGCAGGGAATATCATTCTTCTCCATTGATTCAACAGCCTGAAAAAAAAGAAACACAGAAACATAATTTTGCCTGCTTTACCCTCCCCGACACCAAGTGTTATTTTAGTCTCCACTCTGTTCTTACTACTGACTTTTTTTTTGAGAGTCCTAACTTACCTTCTGGAATTCTTCCATGCTCGCCAATCTTTCCTTCCAGTTACTACTATCTAGCTGCTGCATGCAAGTCCCAGGAAGAACCGCTGCCGCCTTCTCTTCACAAACCTCAGGCTACAAGAATAAAAGGTCACTTAGAAATGGCACAAAACACCACAAAAACGGATTCTCCGACAGTACCAACGATCTCAAGAGCTTGCATGATACTTACAGAGAGCTCTTGTTCTAACACCTCTTTCACATCTGCACCCTTCTTTCCCTTAGCAGCTCCACCACCAGATGCTGGGGCTTTGCCCTTCTTAACAGGACCGCCAGCCTTTAAAGTAAAATAAAGGGGTTACAAGATCAACCTGTGAACTGCAGACAGGGATCCATGCGTTGTGACGCAACATACCTTGGCGGCCGGTGGTTTCCTAGGTGCCATTCCAGGTTTGGCAGCTTCCTTTGTATCCCTTTCACTAGGCGCACTTGGTGGAGGTGCTGCTTTCCCAGGAGCTTTGGTTTCCTTCTTCTCTCCAGATCCTTTCTTGCCCCCGGCTAGGTCGATTTTGTCAGCACATTCTTTGATCTGTGTAAATGGGGCGAGAGCAATTCCTCAAATGCTTGCGCTTTATATATTTGCAGTTTCATGTAGGTTTGACATCTCAGTTATGCCAACTCACTCTATCAAGCTTCAGCTTGTCCACTTCAGCAAGAAACGGGTTAACGGCTTTCTCGCCAACTACTTTTTGAGCTGTCCCCATGGCTTCGAAAGCAGCATCTCTCACTTCCGGCGCAGAGTCATTGATTTGCTGTGGAGTAAACGAACAAATGAATAGTAGTCATTCCCTCAATTAACTAAAAAAGGAGTTCTGTGGACACCCCAATCTTAGGGTCAGAGTTTTACCTTTAGAAGTGCTGCACAGAACGGCTTCAGTAGACTTTTGGGCAGGGTTGAGGGCGTGCAGTGTCGGAAGCTTCTTGCAAGAAATAGAGAAGTCTGCTGCTTTATTGTTGGGTTCTTGTTATCCATGACGGCGAGGACATCTTCACTTATGTTCTGCAGCGTGGTCTGAAATGAGAATCGCACATCAGACATGTACTCTCACTCTCGAAGGACCTGGAGGCATGTATAGTTAAACCACAATGATCACTTACTGTGAGAAATATGGCATCAATGGCCTCCTGTAAGGCTTGAACCACTTGAGGCTTCTTTTCCTTAAACTTCTCTAATATAGTTGGCACAATCTTGGGGAGGGGGAAACAAAAAAAAAAAAAAAAACAAAAAAAAAAAAAATATATATATATAATAGAATAAAAAATAGTTACATACACATGTTCAGCGAGGGTCCAAACACTGACACCACGGCTAAAAATAGAGCAGTAGCTCACTGGAGCACCATGGCGTACATACGACTGGCCATGCCCAGTCCTGTATATCTCAGTACAAATAAGTGAACGCTGCTCTTCCATAGTGTCCCAAGGTTAGACTCCAGATATCAGTTTAAAAAAAAATGGAAATATTTCACTGCAATTTCTTTGGTATAGCACAGTGATAGGCAAACTGCGGCTCTCCAGCTGTTGCAAAACTACAACTCCCACCATGCCCTGCTGTAGGCCAGTGATGGCTAACCTTGGCACTCCAGCTGTGGTGAAACTACGACTCCCAGCATGCGCCATTTATTTCTATAGCGTTCTGAGAGCAGCCAAGCAAGGAGGGCATCTTGGGAGTTGTAGTTTTACCACAGCTAGAGTGCCAAGGTTAGCAGTCACTGCTGTAGGCAGTCTTTGCATGCTGGGAGTTGTAGTTCTGCAACAGCTGGAGAGCCGCAGTCTGCCTATCACTGGTATAGCATAAGAGCAACTTTACTACGGTAAGTATATGAAGATGCCTTCTCAATGCGTAAAGTGGCTGCTCTGGTGGCATCCCCAGCTATTCTCATACCACCCCCCAACATCTGTTGTCAGGTGATTGTGCAGAACACACTAGAGTTAGTGTCTGGCATTCATCTACATATATAAAATACATATTAAAAGGGTTAGCCAATTCCCATAATGACCCCGGAGGAAGGTTGGGAGCAGCCAATAGCAGCCAGTGACCAGGGTTTGCAACAGTTCGAGACAACTGGCCTAGACATTTTTGCTATGGTAGCAGTATACAAGAATGATAATCTATTAAGACACTGGTTGATGATGTCCACACCCCATGACTTTACTAAACCCAAGCTTTATGAGTCACCAATAAGCAATTGCAGCTTTGTAGCAACCGAATAGGCAGACGGCATACTCACTTGGCCGGCGTATGTGCCAAACTTCTTCCTGAGGCCAGAGGCAAGTGCTGCTACGCATTTGGCAGCCAGTGCTACAAGCAATACATTCGTGTCCTTGCCAATCACCTGTAATATAAAATACATTTAGTAAAAGCTTTTCAGTGAAATTATCAGCTTCAGCCACAACCTCTCACTAAAAGATTTACCTTCTTAAGGGCCCTCACAAGATCTCCATAGTCGCCAGCCTCAAGCTTGGGGTTTTTGACCAGGATATCCACAGCTTCCAAAGCCTCCTTTCTCTCCTGCCATTTTTTGGCTTCCTAATAGAAAATCCATGAAAAAAACTTAGACGGGATTCTTTTTTTCTTCCAGACAAAGATCTACTTGCAAATTTCATCAATTACTTACAATCTTATCATAGAAATCTTTCGGCAATTTTGAGAGAATTTCAACAGCTTCAAGCAGCTCATAGGCATCAACCTGAGGAACAGCTTCTTCCTCAGCTTCGTCTCCTGAGAAGAGCACCAAGATGTCATGTGTAATGTTACGGAGACCCGATAACATTTACCAATCATGGGATTTGGAAAACCTACCTTCAGCATCTCCACTTGCTTGCTGCTGTTCAAACTTTGCCTTCAGGTCTTGCTGCGAGCGCAGGAAGCGGGTCTGCTTGGGCGCAGACTGTGGGATCTTCACCCACTCCTCCTCTAGATCTTTAAGCTGCAAAAGATGCAACAACATTTACAATGAAATTAGCAGCTTGTTCCCAATTTCATGTGCAGTTTCAGCAATTACAAGCAGAGCAGCTCACATGGTCCGGGAAAGGCAGGGGCTCTGCGCTCCGTCCGGATGTGGTACGCATTCCAAATATGTGCTCCACATACTGGATGTTAAACTATACGACCGGAAATGACGCGATAGGAGTCTGATCCAGCGCACCACTGACTGGGTTGTCGGGAGGATGTGCTGCCTGGGTGCACTATTTAAAATGTCAGCTTTTCCATCCCTTCACATGCCCACAGCATCTGAAAGGGGTGGTGCGTCTACGTTCCTGGGAGTCCATGTAAGTGCAGGGCTCCAGACTAAAAAAAAATATCAAGGAGCCATTGGCTCCTAACCTGAAAAATGTAGTCGCCAAATTGAAATTTTTAGTCGCCAAATTTAAAATGCATATAATTACGGTATTAAAAAAAAAAAAAAAAAAAAAAAAAAAAAAAAAAAACACATGTCTTAGGCTACTTTCACACTTGCGCTTGATCGGATCCGTTCTGAACGGATGTGATCATATTAATGCAAACGGAGGCTCCGTTCAGTACGGATCCGTCTGCATTAATAACTTTCTAAGTGCGCAAGATGCCTGAGCGGATCCGTTCAGACTTTCAATGTAAAGTCAATGGGGGACGGACCCGCTTGAAGATTGAGCCATATGGTGACATCTTCAAGCGGATCCGTTCCCATTGACTTACATTGTAAGTCTGAACGGATCCACTCGCCTCCGCACGGCCAGCTGAACGCTGCAAGCAGCGTTCAGCTGTCCGCCTGTCCGTGCGGAGGCGAGCGGAGCGGAGGCTGAACGCCGCCAGACTGATGCAGTCTGAGCGAATCCGCTCCATTCAGACTGCATCAGGGCTGGACGGAGGCGTTCGGGTCCGCTCGTGAGCCCCTTCAAACGGAGCTCACGAGCGGACCGACGAACGCTAGTGTGAAAGGAGCCTTACCTAGGGTTGCGCCACCAATGATTCTAATTTATAATACTGTAGATGGGTACACTACAAGGGGCATACTATAGGCAGCACATTGGATGCGCCTGAGCTCTGGGTATACGTGTGCATCAAAATCAGAAGTGGCCACCGGCGCTGACCAACACGGGTCTTGGTGTACACTGACAGGACAGAGCTTGGGCATCACGTGGGTGACAGCCTAAGTACTTTTCCACACTGGCACAGAAGCAGATGGCGGTATAGATTAACCTTATGTGTTCTGGGTCATGTGTAGAGACAGTATAGTACCAATGGACAGTGCATGGCGGAGAACCGCATATAAACATTGACGTACAAAGACACCTGCACACAGACAGGGCACACGCATGCAGCATCCTGCTGTACACTGCAAGCCCCGGAATAGCTGGTACTTATTACTGTGGCTGAATAAAATGCCAGTAAATACCAGAACCTAAACAGTTTGGCAGCTGGGATGAATTGTGGAGGAGCCATCCTCGCTCTCCTCCGCCAGCACACGCGTGGTTAATGTATTTTTCATGAGGCCACACACATATTGTGTACAGTAGACATAACGGCATACCCTGCAACGGCGTGCGTATGCCAAATGTGACACATCCACCTCGTATCGTCGGCGCCGACGCTCATCCTCCTCATTGTCTGTGCATGCAACATCGGCGATAGGGAAATATACAGTAAGCGTCCCCGCAGTGTGAGAAGGAGGTGGCCCCTCCCCCCTGTACTGCTGCTGCCACCAATGGGCTGATAGCAGGGAGGGGGAGGGGAGGGGCTAATGCCACTGCACCACCAATGAATATCGTTTATGCTTACAATACAAACACAGGCTGCCATGCGGGTGCCGGACACATCCCATACCCGGCACCCAGCCTCTATGACTGCTCGCTGCGATCTGCCGCTATTAACCTCCCAGGTGCAGCAAAACATTTTGGTCGCCATCTGGAGCCCTGAAGTGTCCGCTGTCTATGTTACTGCTTTTGACATCGGGCACTAGGCTGCAAAGGATGGACCCATTGCGCAGCCAGCATTAACCTGGTGGACTCTTAGGCCCCTTTCACACGGGCGAGATTTCCGCGCGGGTGCGATGCGTGAGTTGAACGCACTACACCCGCACTGAATCCTGACCCATTCATTTCTATGGGGCTGTTCACATGAGCGGTGATTTTCACGCATCACTTATGCGTTGCGTGAAAATCGCAGCATGTTCTATATTCTGCGTTTTTCACGTAACGCAGGCCCCATAGAAATGAATGGGGTTGCGTGAAAATCGCAAGCATCCGCAAGCAAGTGCGGATGCGGTGCGATTTTCACGCATGGGTTCTAGGTGACAGTCTATTCACTGTATTATTTTCCCTTATAACATGGTTATAAGGGAAAATAATAGCATTCCGACTACAGAATGCTTAGTATAATGGTGCTGGGAGGGTTAAAAAAAATAAAAAAGTTAACTCACCTTATCCCCATGATCGCCTAGTTCCCGGTCGGTCTCTTCTTTAGCTGTGGCTAAAGGACCTTTGGTGATGTCAGATCACATGCTCCATCACCATGGTGATGGACCATGTGATTGGAGCATGTGATCTGACATCACCAAAGGTCATTCAGCCCAAGCCCACAGCTAGAGAAGAGACCGACCGGGAACTACACGATCTTGGGGATAAGGTGAGTTAACGTTTTTATTTTTTTTTAACCCTTCCAGCACTATTATACTAAGCATTCTGTATTCAGAATGCTATTATTTTCCCTTATAACCATGTTATAAGGGAAAATAATAGAATCTTCAGAACATCAATCCCAAGCCCGAACTGCTGTGAAGAAGTTCGGGTTTGGGTACCAAACATGCGCGATTTTTCTCACGCGAGTGCAAAACGCATGACAATGTTTTGCACTCGCGCGGAAAAATCGCGGGTGTTTCCGCAACGCACCCGCACATTTTTCCGCAACGCCCGTGTGAAACCAGCCTTAGACAGACGTCTAGACCTATATTAGTCTTTTGTCTGTTTCTGCCACCCTTTTACCTTACTTCATTCTATCATATATCATTTATACCCCCTCAGCAGTTTTTGTTATCACGCTTTACTTATCTGGCAAAGTATCTAGATTTCGTCATATCATTTTTGGCATGATTGCTTCTATGTTTTTTGATGTGATACATAGACCCAGTATACTTACCCCCTGAGGAACCCATATTGCTGGGGGAAAAACTGATCTCTCTCCCCCCCCCCCCCCCCTTTTTTGGGAGGGGAACAGTCTTTTTCTAATTTCATTGCCAGGGCTACTGAGGGCTTAGTCTCTGGATTAGTCTCTGGGCTTAGGGGGCACGATAGGGCGATACTTAGGGCAAGTTTTCTCCCTCCCCCAGGGACCCCGAGCTCATGCCTCACTATATCTTGCAATTTACTTTATCTTTACATGATTGATCAATCATTGTATCCCAATCATAGTTTGGGCATTAGGTTTTAAGAATTATCATTAAATATTGTAGTTTAAAGGGTCTTTTTTTGTGGATTTTAATTCGGGAGCAGCTCCCACTAACTATGTATTACAGTTTACATTAGAGACCCTGTTAAACCTTAACAGTTGACTGTGTAGTCATATGCCAACACTAAAATTTACATACCACAGACCCTTGGCAAAAGTCATGCTTACACTGACCACACAGCTCCTGTACGATCAACTTAAAGGGGTTGTCAGGTTTCCAACATTGACGACCTATTCTGAGGTTAGGTCATCTATATTAGACCAATGGGTCAGCCTCCCGCCACCCATGTACAAGTGATGCGTTCTCATCACCATTTACCTGCTCGCCGTCTGCATTGCAGCAGTAAGCATGAGCAATAACAACTCTGCCGTCCCATTCACTTGAATGGAAAATATCAGGTGTAGTTAGACTAATTACCATTCATGTGAATGGGACGAAAGATGTCCACACTGCAATACAGACAGCGAGCAGGTAAACCGTGAAGAGATGGCAGCTCTCATAAAAGCATTGCAGTCTCTTCAAAAAAGCTCTTTCCTAAGGATAGGTCATTGGTATTGGAAACCTGACAACCCCTTTGATGTCAATACAGCATCATGCAATTCAGAAGGATCCTTGTATTACATGGTTTGTGCAAAGACATCGAAACATGCACACGTTTTACCTTTTTAAATTTTTGTTAAAGTTTTCAACATGCAATTTTGGTGAGAGATTTGCATTACATATAGTCTGATAAGTTTGCACAAACCATGAATTTCAGAATCCTAAATATACGGTACGTCAAAGTGATCACACAGAAGCTGTGCGATCAACAGTGGAAGCACGGCTATAAGTCACAGAAACCTTAGACACTGGCCCATTATCTCCTTAGGCTACTTTCACCCTAGCGGTACGGACCTCGGGCAGGCTGTTTCGTTGGGTGAACAGCCTGCCGGATACGTCCTGCTGCTAGAGACAGTGTGCCTCCGAACTGTCGCATCTTCCCCTTTGACTATAATGAAGGCGGAGTTCCTGCGATAGGCTGCCGGAATAAATGTCAGACATGTCGTAGTTTTATTCCAGCAGCCTCTCGCCGTAACTTCGCCCCATTATAGTCAATGGGGACAGAGTGGCAGTCCGGATCAGCCTGCCGGAGGTCCGTGCCACTGGTGTGAAAGTAGCCTTAGATGTCATGCTCAATAGCAGCCACAGCAACCAAGATGCATTATTCAAAGAAATGGCATGTACTCCAAAAATAAAATAATCGAATACCCCTTCAGCCTGCCTTAGATAAAGTCTCTCACCTGCACTGGATTAATGTTCTGTAATGGTGGCCTCAGAGCGTCTCTGATCCAGCGATAGATCTCCACGGCAAGTAGCTTGGCTTCATCTCGCACCGCCTTCTCTCGAGATTCGAAAAGCTTTGGCAAAACTTTAATAATTGGCTTCAGGGACGTTATTTTTGAACCAAATTCACTGTGAAGAGAAAAGACTTGATATAAGGCAGTGTGTATTAAAAATTTGCAAGTGGTTTCAACCTCAGAGACTACTTACCTCAGGGCTCTCCGCAGTGTCTCCACGCAGGCCACCACAATCTTTGGATTCTTATTATCTAGGCCTTTCAGCAGCTCCTCCTGTACAGTCTCCCCCTTCTCGATTTCTATGTACGTCAAGCAGATATCTGACCCAAGTTCCTTTGCTCTGGCTTTTGGCTGATTAAATACTTTGTTCACAACACCAGAAACCACCTCCCCTGTAGTCCTAAAAAGGAGTTAGAAACACATTTAAAGCGCACTTAAAAATGCATCAAGATGCATCAGTGCCAACACAGGGCATATTTTTGACCAGGCAGCTGGCAGACATGTAGGTGTCCTCGATGTCCATCAGATCATGTATAAGGCTACTTTCACATTAGCGTTTTCAATTCCACTATGGAGATAATAGGATCTCAATAGTGGAAGAAAACGCTTCAGTTTTGTCCCCATTTATTGTCAATGGGGACAAAACGGAATGCACCAAAAAGCATAGTGTTTCTGTACGCGATGTCGTGCGGAGCAAGTCGGATCCGTCCTGACACAATGCAAGTCAATGGGGACGGATCAGTCTTCTCTAAATCAATAGAAAAAAAAAAAACGGACCCATCCCCTATTGACTTTCAATGGTGCTCATGACAGATCTGTCTTAGCTATAAAAGACCTAATACAACAGATTCCGTTCATGACGGATGCATGCGGTTGTATTCTTGTAATGGAAGCGTTTTTTTAACCCCTTAGTGACCAAGCCTGTTTGGGCCTTTATGACCAAGCGTTTTTCTTCTTTTTCATGGTCTCGTTCCAAGAGCTATAATTTTTATTTTTTCGTCTATATAGCTTCATGAGGGCTTGTTTTTTTTACGGGACAAGTTGTAGTTTTTAATGGCACCATTTTGGGGTACACATAACTTTCTGATCAACTTTTATTAACTCTTTCTGGGAGGGAGATGGGGGAAAAATAGCAATACTGCCACTGCATTTTTACGGCGTTCATTTTTTGGTACAAATAACATAATATCTTTATTCTCTGGGTCAGTACGATTACAGTGATACTAAATACTTATAATTTATTTTACGTTTTACTACTTTTTTTTCCCAATAAAACCCCTTTTATTAACCCAAAAAATGATTTTGCATTGCCACTTCACAAGACCCATAACTTTTTTTTTTTTCTTTTTCTATGGAGTTGTGTGAGGGCTTGATTTTTGAGGGACAACTTGTATTTTTCATTGGTATCATTTTGGAGTAAATGGCGCTTTTTGATCGCTTATTATTACGTTTTTTTCGTTGTTAACTAAGAATAAATTAGAAATTCAGTCTTTTTTTTTTACGGCGTTCACCATAGGGGATAATTTATGTAGTCTGGGTCGTTACGGACATGGCAATACCAAACATATAGGGGATATTTTCTTTTTGCAATTTTTTTCATTGAAAAGCGTATTTTCAAATGGGAAAAAAAGCATATTTTATTTTATGGAATTTTTTTTATTTAATAAATGTGTATTTTTTTTACTACTTAAAAGTCCCACAAGGGGACTATAATATACAGTATTTTGATTGTTTTTAAAATGTAATGCATTATCTCTATAAATGCATTACATTTCAATAGCAATGCTATTCAAACCTTGACCAGCAGGCCGCGCCAGAGAGGCACAGCCTGCTGGAGAGAACTGAAGACAGGCTCGGGGCCCTGAACGGAAGCAAGGTAAGCTTCCGAACACATCAGCACCCCGCGATCGCATTTTCGGGGTGCTGATGGAGACAGAGGGAGTCTGCTCCCTCTGTCACCACTTTACATGCAGCGGGCGCCATTGCGCCCGGCACGTAAAGGGTTAAACAGCCCGGATCGGCACTCCTGCCGGTCCAGGCTGTTAGAGCAGGGCCCCGGCTCTCATGTGAGAGCCGGGTCTGCGCTCCCCGCTGCACGGGGGAGCCATGCAGTGCTTAGACCGGGCCGCCGTAAAAACGCGGCGGCCCAGCCTAAGGCCCCTTAGTGACCGCTGTAAAAACATGTATGGGTGGTCACTAAGGGGTTAAAGATCCATGACAGATCCGCAAGAAAAAAAAAAACGCTAATGTGAAAGTAGCCCAAGACAAAAGCTCCACTTACTTTCCCGCGACATGTGCATTTTCTACAAAGACAAGAGCAGCCTCCAGGCCTTTTAACTGGGCGACAGCGTTGGATTCTGTGACAAACTTCTTCATTAAGCCGAGATATTTGGACCATTCCGGGCTCTTCTCATCCACAATCTTTTGGAATAGTTTCATAGCCTCTTCGTAACCGCTTAATCTGGCTTTCCATACCTGCAAGCGACAAAAAAAAAATAAAAAATAAAAAAATTAAAATAAGGCAACAAGGCCAGTGCTCTGCTTTTTTGCCAGCCTCATAGAAAATGAATAGTGGGTGGCTGCACATGCGCACTCCTTCACCTGCGAGGCCCCGTTCTCCAAATAGGTGCAGGTCCCAGCGGTATATGCCCCCATTGTCCATGATGAGACAACCCCTTTAAGTGGCATAACTGGCTTCACTCAATTCAACAAAGTTTCACTATTTTCGTGATGTAATGTCGAGCATACTACTCCTTGTCCCCCAATTTATAACCCCCTTTGTTATTATTTAATTTGCTCAAGTTAATTGTAATTTTTTTCCTTGTATCCCTCTGTTAATGGGACTATAAGGTCTCTATTACACGAGCGGATGCCGTGTGGGTTACCCGCTGAGTGAAAGAGCCAAGTCCCGTTCCGGACAGCAGAGACACGGAGCATTAACATGATTGATAATGCTCTTAGCCTCTGACCTTTTTACTACAAAAATCAGTGACCACTTTATCTCACCGTAATTTTGTAGTAAAAAGATCAGAGGCAAAGAGCATTATCAATCATGTTACTGCTCCGTGTCTCTGCTGTCCGCAACGGGGCTTGGCTCGCTTTCACGCAGCGGATTACCCGCATGGCATCCGCTCGTGTGAAAGAGCCCTAAGGATCATGCAAGATCAGATCAATGTTTGGAAAAGAAAGTAACACAATGCATATTCTTTATTTAATTATTGAAAACAATAAAACATATGTTTAAATGCTTTCTGTCATGAAGCTGACTGACATAGCGATGTGCTAATGTCAGCAGTACATACCAGTGCGCTTTATAACTGCCTGCCGCCGTTCTCTTAAAATAAAGACTTAAAATATGCTAGTGAGCCTCTAGGTGCTATTAGGGCGTTGCTTCAGCACCCTAGAGGCTCAGTCTACGCACCCTTTGGCACGCCCAGGTCCAGTTGATTGACTTTAGAGTTCTCCTCAGTGTCCTGTAAATCCCACACCGTTCCTTTTAGTATTTGGCGCAGGCACAGTGAGTGAAGGACACGCTCCTGCTGCCGGCTTTCTTGCTTCGGCGCAGGCAAGAAGCCGGCAGCAGCAAGTCCTTCACTCACTGCGCCGAATACTGAAAGGAATACAGAAACCCTAAGATGGGGAAAAAAAAATAAAAATAAAAAAAAAATAAAAATAAAAAAAAATAAAATAAAAGAAGAAGATTCCAGCACAAGAGAACTCTTTGCCAGATACAAGTGGAAGGCCGAAGGCACCATTAAGTATAATGGGGTCTGGCAGAGTTCCAGCAAAAATGTATAGGGTCGGCCAGACACAAACAGCTGTGGTTTGCGTCTGCCGATTCCCAAGATTCTCTGCTTGATCAGGAGGCCAGATCTCCATGTTCCAACAAAGTAGCCTAAGGCTAGGTCTACACAATGATGTTTGTCGCACGACAATTTTTATGATATTCGAGATGGATTTTTTTGCGAATGTCGCGTAGCAGCATGTAGCATTGCGACACCATAGACTATCATTATAAAAATTGTTGCAACAAATGTTGGTGCAGTTGTGCACCACATGTCGTCGTGAAGACCTAGCCTAGGGCATTTTGACCCTTAACCACTTCAGCCCCGCTAGGTGAAACCCCCTTCATGACCAGGCCACTTTTTACACTTCGGCACTACACTCCTTTCACAGTTTATCGCTCGGTCATGCAACTTACCACCCAAATGAATTTTACCTCCTTTTCTTCTCACTAATGGAGCTTTCATTTGGTGGTATTTTATTGCTGCTGACATTTTTACTTTTTTTTGTTATTAATCAAAATGTAACGATTTTTTTGCAAAAAAATGACATTTTTCACTTTCAGCTGTGAAATTTTGCAAAAAAAAACGACATCCATATATAAATTTTTCGCTAAATTTATAGTTCTACATGTCTTTGATAAAAAAAAAAATGTTTGGGCAAAAAAAAAAATGGTTTGGGTAAAAGTTATAGCATTTACAAACTATGGTACAAAAAAGGAGATTTTTGTATAACTTACCAGTTAAATCTCTTTCTCGCTCTTCCTTGGGGGACACAGACCTTGGGTATAGCTCAGCTCCCTAGGAGGCGTGACACTAAGTAAAACTGTTAAGCCCCTCCTCCATCAGCTATACCCTCAGCCTGGAGATAGAGGCTACCAGTTGCGTGTCCAAGTAGTGAAAGGATAACAACCAATAACGGAAACAACCAGCCAGCAACCCAACGGGGCGCCAGACCATAACCCTGTAACCAAACACAGAAGGGTGGGTGCTGTGTCCCCCAAGGAAGAGCGAGAAAGAGATTTAACTGGTAAGTTATACAAAAATCTCCTTTTCTCGCCCATTTTCCTTGGGGGACACAGACCTTGGGACGTTCAAGAGCAGTCCAAGAAGGGAGGGACCACAAACCCAAGGCGGAACACCACCAGAGCATCAGGAAACCGCTGCCTGCAAAACCAGGCGGCCCAAAGCAGCATCCGCTGATGCATGCGTATGCACCCTATAGAACTTTGTGAAAGTGTGCAGAGAGGACCAAGTGGCTGCTTTGCACAACTGTTCAGCCGAGGCCCGATGCCTCTGCGCCCAGGAAGCTCCGACTGCTCTGGTGGAATGAGCAGTGACGCCGAAAGGCGGAGGTCTGCCCTTGGCTCGATAAGCCTCAGACACCGCCAGTTTAATGAAACGGGCAATAGCCACCTTGGAGACCGCCAACCCTTTGCGCGAACCCTCCGGAACCACAAACAGGGAGTCCGTGCGCCGAAAGGACCCGGTGACCTCCAAGTAAATCCTCAACGCCCTGACCACATCCAGACGGTGCAGTTCCCGTTCTCTGGGGTGGGAAGGAGAGGGACAGAGCGACGGAAGGACGATGTCCTCATTGATGTGAAAGGCGGAGACCACCTTTGGCAGGAAAGTCGGGACAGGCCGAAGCACAACCTTATCCTGGTGGAAGATCAGGAAAGGTTCGGAGCAAGAAAGAGCCGCTAACTCCGACACCCGTCGGAGAGACGTGACGGCCACAAGAAAGATGACCTTGCAGGACAGAAGGCGAAGGGAGACCTCCCGTAAAGGCTCGAAGGGGGCTGATTGGAGCGCCGAGAGCACCACATTCAGGTCCCAGGAAGGAACTGGAGGGCGGTACGGCGGAACAGAGTGAGCCACCCCTTGTAAAAAGGTCTTAATTGGCCCTAGAGGGGCCAGGGGACGCTGGAGAAGAATAGACAGCGCCGAAATCTGACCCTTCAGAGAACTGAGGCACAGCCCCAGGTCCAGACCCGACTGGAGGAAGGACAGGATTGTGGGAAGAGAAAACCGGAGAGGTGGGATGCTCCGGGACTCACAGAACCCCAGATAGGACCTCCAAACCCGATAGTAGATCCTAGAGGATACGGGCTTACGAGCCCGGATCATGGTGCGGACTACGTCCGCGGAGAAACCCCGTCGCGTTAAGACGGCGGTCTCAATAGCCACGCCGTCAAACGTAGCGAGCCTAAATGCTCGTGGAAGATCGGTCCCTGAGAGAGAAGGTCTTCCCTGGAGGGCAGTGGCCACGGTGCGTCTGCCAACAGCAACATTAGGTCGGCGTACCAAGACCGGCGGGGCCAATCCGGGGCGATTAGAATCGCGGGGACGCCCTCTGCCGCGATCCTCCGAAGAACCCGTGGCAGGAGGGGAAAAGGAGGAAAGACGTACAGAAGGGAGAATTCGCGCCACGGAAGGACGAGCGCGTCGGCGCCGTATGCCTTCGGGTCCCGTGCCCTGGCCAGGTATAGGGGGACCTTGTGGTTGAATTTGGAGGCCATGAGGTCCACGTCGGGGCGACCCCAGCGAAGACAAAGGGCTTCGAACACCTCTGGGTGCAGGGACCATTCTCCCGGGTCGATGGTGGACCGGCTGAGGAAATCCGCCGCCCAGTTGTCCACCCCCGGGATGTAAATCGCAGATAAGGCCGGCACGTGCGTCTCCGCCCAGAGGAGAATGAGGGTCACCTCTTGCATCGCTGCAGCTGCGAGTGCCTCCCTGATGGTTTATGTATGCCACAGCCGTGGCATTGTCCGATTGGATCCGAACAGGGTGGCCCCTCAGCAGATGGGTCCAGTGTCTGAGGGACAGAAGAATCGCCCTCAGTTCCAGAATATTGATTGGAAGTCTGGACTCCGATAGAGACCAAACGCCCTGGACGGACCGGGGAGGGAAAACCCCCCCCCACCCCCGTAAGCTGGCATCTGTGGTAATCACCAGCCAGTTCAGTGGAAGGAAGGACTTCCCCCTTAGAGGGATATGCAACCACCAGCCGAGGGAAGCCCGAGCCAGGGGAGGCAGAAGAAAGGTCCTGTCCAGACTCCTCGGTGATTTGTCCCAGGCCGACAGAATTGCCCTCTGAAAGGTGCGGGATCGGAATTGTGCGAACGGCACCGCTTCGAAACAGGCAACCATCTTTCCCAACAACCGCATGCTGGATCTGAGGGAAGGGCGGTGATGACGGAGGAGACTGCGAACCGACCCGCGAAGGGCCAGACGCTTGTCCGACGGAAGGCGGACCTCCGCCAACTCTGTATCCAGGAGCATCCCCAGGAAGATCAGCCGTCTGGAGGGGGTAAGGGAAGATTTGGGGTGGTTGATAATCCAACCGAACCGCGTCAGGGTCTCCAGAGTGAGTTCCACACTGCGGGATGTCTGAGAGAAGGAGGGTGCCTTGACCAGGATGTCGTCCAAGTATGGGAGAAGAAAAACACTTCTTGAACGTAGAAGGGCCAAGACAGGGGCCAGGACCTTGGTGAACACTCGAGGAGCCGTCGCCAGACCAAAGGGAAGGGCGACGAATTGGAAGTGATCGTCCCCCACCGCGAAGCGCAGGAAGCGGTGATGACATGGAGCAACCGGAACGTGGAGGTATGCATCCTGAATGTCGATTGAGGCCATGAAATCCCCTCTTTCCAGGGAGGCCACTGCGGACCTGAGAGACTCCATCCGGAATCTCTGCAGTCGGAGAAAACGGTTCAGGCGTTTTAGGTCCAAGATCGGACGCACTGAGCCTTCCTTCTTGGGAACCACAAAGAGGTTCGAGTAGAACCCCCTGAACCTTTCCGTCGGAGGCACGGGGGCGACGACACCCTTGTCCATTAGAGAGTGAATGGCCGCGAAGAAGGCGGCCACTCGTACGGGATCTCGCGGAGGACGGGATCGGAAGAAACGGTCTGGCGGAATGGACGCAAATTCGATTTTGTATCCGCAAGATACAATCTCGAGCGCCCATGCGTCTGAGATGTGGGCCCGCCATACGTTCCTGAATAGGAGAAGGCGGCCCCCCACCCGGGTGGGTGGGGGCGCACCTTCAGGCAGAGGGCTGCTGGCCTGTGGGAGCCCGTGCAGGCTGGGACTTGCGCCAGGTAGGTTGCGTCCGAAAAAACGGCTTCTTGCGTCTATCCTGGGCTGGGCCAGAGGAAGAAGAACTGGCCGCGGGTCTAGACCCGGTGGGCTTGCGAAAGGACCGAAAACGGGACGAACCAGCGCGACCACGGGGGGCGCCCATTGGCCTGGACTGGGGGAGGTGAGTACTCTTCCCACCCGTGGCCTCTGATATAAGTTCGTCCAGACGGGTTCCGAACAGGCGGGAACCCGTGAATGGTAGGCCGGCCAAAGAGCGTTTGGAAGCGGCGTCCGCCGCCCAAACCTTCAGCCAGAGTTCCCTCCTGACAGAAACTGCCAGGGCAGAGGAACGGGCAATGAGGGCACCCGCATCAAGGGAGGCCTCACAGACGAATTTTCCGGCCTGAACAATTAGTTGGGCTAAGGAACGGAGGTCCTGAACAGGGACGTCCGACCCTAACTCCCGTTCCAGTTGCAAACCCCATTCAGAGACCGCTTTGCCAACCCAGGCGGAGGCAAAGACCGGTCTAAGGGCCGAACCAGAGGCAGTAAATATGGCCTTGGAGAGGGATTCCGTACGACGGTCCTCAACAGACTGGAGGGAAGATCCGTCCTGTACAGGAATAGTAGTGCTTTTGGACAGGCGAGCCACGGGAGGATCAACCTTAGGCGGGGATGTCCACGTGGTCACAGAATCCGCTGGAAAGGGATAACAAATGTCCAGCTTTTTGGGTGTAATAAAGCGGACGTTAGGCCGAGTCCAAGCCTTGGATACCACAGAAGAAAAATCAGCGTGTATGGGAAAAACCTTGGAGGCCTGTTTGGGGCGGAGAAAGGACACGCCGGCCTGTTCAGAGCTGGGGGGGTCATCGTGTAGCTGAAAGGTATCACGGATGCTAGTGACAAGATGCCCCACCGCGGACGCCAATTTGGACGGAAGCTCTGAGTCCATGTCCACGTCCGAATCCGCCAGTTCTCCCTCAGAAAGCGTATCCCTTTGAGAGGATAGACTTGACTGAGCTCGCACGCATGGCGGAGAGAGCGAAGCATCTGGAGAAGATGTGCGCTCAACCCTTGAACGTTTCTGAGTATGCCGGGCCCTGGAAGATTCGCTGGGAGGCAGGGAACCAGTGGGGGCGGCAGAAACGGTAGTCCCAGCGGGTGCGACAGGGATTGTGGCAGCCTGCGGGAGAGGCGGTCTATCCACGAGACGGCCCACTACGTGTGTAAGGCTTTCCACCGCCTGAGACAGAGACCTAGCCCAGTCAGGGGGTTCAGAGGCACCGGGGGGCGCAGCGGGAAGCGGGCCCTGCACCGGGGCCTGACATGCAAGGCAATGCGGCTCAGATTGCCCACGCGGAAAAAGTTCCTTACAGGCGGTACAGGCATGGTACCAGGGTTTGGGGGCACCTGTGGGATCTGACATGCTGAAGTGTGGTTGTACTCTAATATAGAGACCACAAAGGGTTATAGCAGCTATGACCAGGAGGGTTAGGAGAGGGTTAACTGTCCTACCAGTGCCTCAGAAGAACGTCAGGAGATGGCCCAGATCAGCAGCAGCAGAGAAGCAGTGAACAGCAGTGAGCAGCAGAGAGCGCCCACAGAAGCCGAGCGATGTACACAGGAGGTTAGAGTCCCCCACCGTGTCCCAGCTTCCTGTCAGGAGTGAGGAAGCGCGGGAAACCTCAGCAGAAAGCGCGGGGAACAAGCTCCGCCCCCTCCAGCGCTTGAAATGTCTCCTGTGAAGGAGAACGTAGCTCCGCCCCCAAAATGACGCGCGCGTAAGCCCCGCCCCCTGCCGGGACCGCTAAGCCCCGCCCCCCGTTCTCGGCGGGAAGGGGGAGAGAGAGAAGAGAAAAATGGAGTCAGCCCCGAATGAGGGGGAGGGGGGGGAGAAAGATAGCAGCGTGGGGGGGAACGGCGTGGGGGTGCTGAGGATGCTGCTGTGCTGCATTGTCCTGCAGATGAGCGCTCAGAATGAGCGACCACGGGTGCCCCCCTTACCCAGAGGGGTAGATGCTGCAGATAGGGACGGGGTATGGGCTGGAATAGCCATCTCACCGTCCGACGTCTTCACCCTCAGTCCTTTCCAGCAGGGTCGCCCCTTCAGCCACTGGCACCGCAGTGGCAGGAAGCTGGAAGAGGGGCTTGGCGTGCGGGCGACCCCCTAGCTGGCGGGATGTAGGGGAGCCATTGCTGCCCAGATCCTCCTATTGCTTCTGTGGGGGAGGCAGCAGTGCAGATAAGTTGGCACTGGCGCAGCTCAACCCCGGGAGAGCAGAGAGGTCTAATGCGTCTCTGGTATCCCTAGGAAAAAATAAAATAACAAAATTAGAAGAAAAAGTAAAAATAACAAGGAGAAAACAGCCCTGCAGTAGCAGGGAGTGTCTTGCCTCCTTGGACACTAAGCTAAAACTGGTAGCCTCTATCTCCAGGCTGAGGGTATAGCTGATGGAGGAGGGGCTTAACAGTTTTACTTAGTGTCACGCCTCCTAGGGAGCTGAGCTATACCCAAGGTCTGTGTCCCCCAAGGAAAATGGGCGAGAAATGTGAATTTCCGCTTTTTGAAGCAGCTCTGACTTTCTGAGCACCTGTCATGTTTCCTGAGGTTCTACAATGCCCAAACAGTAGAAAAACCCCACAAATGACCCCATTTCGGAAAGTAGACACCCTAAGGTATTCGCTGATGGGCATAGTGAGTTCATAGAACTTTTTATTTTTTGTCACAAGTTAGCGGAAAATGATGATTATTTTTTTTTTTTTTTCTTACAAAGTCTCATATTCCACTAACTTGCGACAAAAAATAAAAAATTCTAGGAACTCACCATGCCCCTCACAGAATACCTTGGGGTGTCTTCTTTCCAAAATGGGGTCACTTGTGGCATAGTTATACTGCCCTGGCAATTTAGGGGCCCAAATGTGTGAGAAGAACTTTGCAATCAAAATGTGTAAGAAATGACCGGTGAAATCCGAAAGGTGCACTTTGGAATATGCGCCCCTTTGCCCACCTTGGCAGCAAAAAAGTGTCACACATG
Organism: Bufo gargarizans; assembly: GCF_014858855.1. Lineage (NCBI taxonomy): Eukaryota > Metazoa > Chordata > Amphibia > Anura > Bufonidae > Bufo > Bufo gargarizans. The sequence continues at coordinate 47,124,684 of NC_058089.1, forward strand.
TGGTATCGCCGTACTCAGGAGAAGTTGGGGAATGTGTTTTGGGGTGTCATTTTACATATACCCATGCTGGATGAGAGAAATATCTTGGCAAAAGACAACTTTTCCCATTTTTTTTATACAAAGTTGGCATTTGACCAAGATATTTTTCTCACCCAGCATGGGTATATGTAAAATGACACCCCAAAACACATTGCCCAACTTCTCCTGAGTACGGCGATACCAGATGTGTCACACTTTTTTGCTGCCAAGGTGGGCAAAGGGGCACATATTCCAAAGTGCACCTTTCGGATTTTGCAGGGCATTTTTTACACATTTTGATTGCAAAGTTCTTCTCACACATTTGGGCCCCTAAATTGCCAGGGCAGTATAACTACGCCACAAGTGACCCCATTTTGGAAAGAAGACACCCCAGGGTATTCCGTGAGGGGCATGGCGAGTTCCTAGAATTTTTTATTTTTTGTCGCAAGTTAGTGGAATATGAGACTTTGTAAGGAAAAAAGAAAAATCATCATTTTCCGCTAAATTGTGACAAAAAATAAAAAATTCTAGGAACTCGCCGTGCCCCCCACGGAATACCTTGGGGTGTCTTCTTTCCAAAATGGGGTCACTTGTGGCGTAGTTATACTGCCCTGGCAATTTAGGGGCCCAAATGTGTAAGAAGTACCTTGAAATCAAAATGTGTAAAAAATGGCCTGCGAAATCTGAAAGGTGCCCCTTTGCCCACCTTGGCTGCAAAAAAGTGTCACACATGTGGTATCGCCGTACTCAGGAGAAGTTGGGGAATGTGTTTTGGGGGGTCATTTTACATATACCCATGCTGGGTGAGAGAAATATCTTGGCAAAAGACAACTTTTCCCATTTTTTTTATACAAAGTTGGCATTTGACCAAGATATTTCTCTCACCCAGCATGGGTATATGTAAAATGACACCCCAAAACACATTGCCCAACTTCTCCTGAGTACGGCGATACCAGATGTGTGACACTTTTTTGCAGCCTAGATGCGCAAAGGGGCCCAAATTCCTTTTAGGCTGAGTTCACACGAGCGTGACAGATTTGGTCCGGATGCGTTCAGGGTGCGTTCAGTTAAACTCGCACCATTTTGCAAGCAAGTTCAGTCAGTTTTGGCTGCAATTGCGTTTAGTTGTTCAGTTTTTTCCGCGCGGATGCAATGCGTTTTGATGCGTTTTTCACGCGCGTGATAAAAAACTGAAGGTTTACAAACAACATCTCCTAGCAACCATCAGTGAAAAACGCATTGCATCCGCACTTGCTTGCAGATGCAATGCGTTATTAACGCAGCCCCATTCACTTCTATGGAGCCAGGGCTGCGTTAAAAACGCAGAATATAGAACATGCTGCGATTTTAAAGCATTGCAGAAGTGATGCGTGAAAAAAAATGCTCATGTGCACAGCCCCATTGAAATGAATGGGTCAGGATTCAGTGCAGGTGCAATGCGTTCACCTACTGCATTGCACCCGCGCGGAAATCTCGCCCGTGTGAACTCAGCCTTAGGAGGGCATTTTTAGACATTTGGATCCCAGACTTCTTCTCACACTTTCGGGCCCCTAAAAAGCCAGGGCAGTATAAATACCCCACATGTGACCCCACTTTGGAAAGAAGACACCCCGAGGTATTCAATGAGGGGCCTGGCGAGTTCCTAGAATTTTTTTTTTTTTGCATAAGTTAGCGGATATTGATTTTTTTTTTGTTTTTTTTCTCACAAAGTCTCACTTTCCGCTAACTTAGGACAAAAATTTCAATCTTTCATGGACTCAATATGCCCCTCACGGAATACCTTGGGGTGTCTTCTTTCCGAAATGGGGTCACATGTGGGGTATTTATACTGCCCTGGCTTTTTAGGGGCCCTAAAGCGTGAGAAGTCTGGAATATAAATGTCTAAAAATGTTTACGCATTTGGATTCCGTGAGGGGTATGGCGAGTTCATGTGAGATTTTATTTTTTGACACAAGTTAGTGGAATATGAGACTTTGTAAGAAAAAACGAAAACAAAAACAAACAAAAAATTTCCGCTAACTTGTGCCAAAAAAAATGGCTGAATGGAGCCTTACCAGGGGGGAGTGATCAATGACAGGGGGGTGATCACCCATATAGACTCCCTGATCACCCCCCTGTCATTGATCACCCCCCCTGTAAGGCTCCATTCAGACATCCGCATGATTTTTTACGGATCCATGGATACATGGATCGGATCCACAAAACGCATGCGGACGTCTGAATGGAGCCTTACAGGGGGGTTATCAATGACAGGGGGTGATCAGGGTAATCAGGGTGATCACCCCCCTGTCACTGATCACCCCCCTGTAAGGCTCCATTCAGACATCCGCATGATTTTTTACGGATCCATGGATACATGGATCGGATCCACAGAACGCATGCGGACGTCTGAATGGAGCCTTACAGGGGGGTTATCAATGACAGGGGGTGATCAGGGTAATCAGGGTGATCACCCCCCTGTCACTGATCACCCCCCCTGTAAGGCTCCATTCAGACGTCCGCATGATTTTTTACGGATCCATGGATACATGGATCGGATCCACAGAACGCATGCGGACGTCTGAATGGAGCCTTACAGGGGGGTTATCAATGACAGGGGGTGATCAGGGTGATCACCCCCCTGTCACTGATCACCCCCCCTGTAAGGCTCCATGCAGACGTCCGCATGATTTTTACGGATCCATGGATACATGGATCGGATCCGTAAAAATCATGCGGACGTCTGAATGGAGCCTGACAGGGCGGTGATCAATGACAGGGGGTGATCAGGGAGTGTATATGGGTGATCACCCGCCTGTCATTGATCACCCGCCTGTCATTGATCACCCGCCTGTCATTGATCACCCGCCTGTCATTGATCACCCGCCTGTCATTGATCACCCGCCTGTCATTGATCACCCGCCTGTCATTGATCACCCGCCTGTCATTGATCACCCGCCTGTAAGGCTCCATTCAGACGTCCGCATGATTTTTACGGATCCATGGATACATGGATCGGATCCGTAAAAATCATGCGGACGTCTGAACGGAGCCTGACAGGGGGGTGATCAATGACAGGGCGGTGATCAATGACAGGGGGGTGATCAGGGAGTTTATATGGGGTGATCAGGGGTTTATAAGGGGTTAATAAGTGACGGGGGGGGGGGGGGGGTGTCGTGTGGTGTTTGGTGGGACTGTACTGACCTACCTGAGTCCTCTGGTGGTCGATCCTAACAAAAGGGACCACCAGAGGACCAGGTAGGAGGTATATTAGACGCTGTTATGAAAACAGCGTCTAATATACCTGTTAGGGGTTAAAAAATTCGGATCTCCAGCCTGCCAGCGAGCGATCGCCGCTGGCAGGCTGGAGATCCACTCGCTTACCTTCTGTTCCTGTGAGCGCGCGCGCCTGTGTGCGCGCGTTCACAGGAAATCTCGCGTCTCGCGAGATGACGCGCCGATGCGTCCAGGAGGAATAAATCAACCACCTCCCGGACGCATCGGCGCGTTAGGCGGTCGGGAGGTGGTTAAGAAGGAAGAAAAAAAAAAAATAAAACACACCCACATGAAAACCCCTTTGACGTTGATCAATTATCTGGTGAAATGATAAATTCTTTAGAGAGGAATAGCGAGAACGGAAATCTACCACCCCATGGGCACAAATCTGATGACTAAACTACATGGTTTGAAGGCACTAAATAAAAATAGATCAAGTCCTTGTCTGTCATTGAGGAGATGAAGCCTGCAGACATGCTGGGTCATCAGAACCTCCTGCCGCTCCTCTTCACAAGCAATGAGTGAGAAGGCAGCAGCATAACGTGAAGTGCGCGGTCAGCACGTACCTTGTGCTCGCATTTCTGGTCAATAGGAAGCTTCATCCACTCGCTGTCGTCCCCCATGATGATCTCCCTGTGTTTGTTCCTGTGCTATATATCTGTGAGGAAAAACAAAACCACAACAGTCCATTACCAGACAGAAAGATGGGTAAAATGCTCATTCATTAGAAGGCAGAGGCAACTATTTACTGGGGTGTGGAGAGCGTTCCCATCATGCCAACTACTCCTCGTCCATTGCCGGCATCAACTCAGATCCCAGTAAGGTTAGACATGAGGAATTTTTCCCAATGTGCACACTGGGTTCATACAAACTCTCGCTCCTGATAACCAGTGCTCATCGGTCGGCTGATCAGATCTTGTATCAGTGTGAAAATGCTCGCTGGTCAGCAGCACATCGCCTCGTGTAAAGCGGACACGCTGCTGACAACGTGAAGAGTACAGCGCTCAAATGGTCACAGTAACAAACACCCTTCCTCCATTGGCCTGTGGAATGGACCTTTAATGTCGTTGTTCCACAAATAATATTCCAGAGTTCTCAAACCAGCATCTGGATCTGAACACTTTTGTAACTGCACGTTAAAAATTATTATAGCTACTGAATTAGTCAATTAAATATATCTGTATAGCGCCACCTGCTGTTAAAGGTTTCAACTGCCATTACCTGATGCTTACATGGCGTCCCCTGAGCTGCCAGCCTGAAAAATCCAGCAGAACAGTTGGAGCATTTTTATTTTTTATTAATCATGGATAACCCCTTTAAACAAGTGCAGATTCATCTTTTTTGTCACATCTTTCTTCAGTTTGCAGACTTCTCTAAAGAGACGTCTAAGGGAAAACAGATAAACTAAAATGCCAAGGGATAGAAGTTGGTACTGGCCAAAGGGTAAGGGTACTTTCACACTTGCGGCAGGATTCCGGCACCAATACACTTCAATGTGAATTAATGCCGGCAAGTGTTCAGGATTTTTGGCCGGAGAGACAAATACAGCATGCTGCGGTATATTCTCCGTCCAAAAAAAACTTAAGAGGGACTGAACTGATGCATCCTGAACGGAATTCTCTCCATTCAGAATGCATTAGGATAAGGACGAATGCACACGGCCGTGAGCGGTCCGTGGTATCCCGGCCTGGATTCTTACCGACAACAGGAGCGCACGGCGTCATTGGTTGCTATGACGCCGTACGCTTCATGCCGCCGCTGCACTACAGTAATACACTAGTATGATCTATATGAGTGTACTACTGTACTGCAGCATGAAGCACACGGCGTCATAGCAACCAATGAGGCCGTGCGCTCCTGCTCTCAGCAGGAATCCAGGCCGGGATACCACGGACCACTCACGGCCGTGTGCATTCGGCCTAAAACCGATCAGTTTATTTTTTCCGGTATTGAGCCCCTAGGACGGAACTCCGTGCCGGAAAACAAACGCTAAAAAACGTGTGAAAGTACCCCAAGTTCTGGGTAGAGAAGGAGGGAGAAAAAAAATAATAAAATAAAAGCTTAGCTTCAGGCCTCATGCACACAACCGTTGTGTTATGTGGTCCACAAAACACAGATGGCGACCGTATGCGTTCCGCAGCCATTAATATAACTGCCTATTCATGTCCACAAAACGGACAAGAATAGGACAGGTTATATTTCTATGGTTTTGCGGACCACAGAATAGAGCAACGGATGCGGAAAGCACAGGGAGTGATGTCCGCATCTTTTGTGCCCCCGTTGAAGTGAATGGGTCCGCATCCGAGCAGCCTTAGGCATCCTTCACATGTCTGATAACATCCTTGACCACATCCATGATCTACCAATGGACCAGTCCTTTTTACAGGCCCACAGACTAACGGGCGAGTTTGCCCTGCACATTTCCCATGTCTTCCACTGATTGCGGAAAAAAAATAATATATTTTTACAGGTGTGTGGAAAAAAAAAAAAAAGAAAAAGAAAGGTCAGGAGAACACAAGACAGTACACGACTGATCAGACGTGTAAGGCTGCTTTCACACTAGCGTTCGGGTTTCCGTTCGTGAGCTCCGTTTGAAGGAGCTCACGAGCGGACCCGAACGCAGCCGTCCAGCCCTGATGCAGTCTGAATGGAGGCGGATCCGCTCAGACTGCATCAGTCTGGCGGCGTTCAGCCTCCGCTCCGCTCGCCTCCGCACGGACAGGCGGACAGCTGAACGCTGCTTGCAGCGTTCGGGTGTCCGCCTGGCCGTGCGGAGGCGTGCGGATCCGTCCAGACTTACAATGTAAGTCAATGGGGACGGATCCGTTTGAAGATGCCACAATGTGGCTCAATCTTCAAGCGGATCCGTCCCCCATTGACTTTACATTGAAAGTCTGGACGGATCCGTCCCAGGCTATTTTCACACTTAGCTTTTTTTAGCTAATATAATGCAGACAGATCCGTTCTGAACGGAGCCTCCGTCTTCATTATTATGGGCGGATCCGTTCAGAACGGATCCGCCCGAACGCTAGTGTGAAAGTAGCCTAAAATGGGCCTTGGATGATCACTCAAGTAAAATTTCCTGCAAGACTGGTCAATGGGCCAATTAAATCTATTACAGGAATTAACCATTTGTGGCATGCAGAGTAGTCTGTATAGAGGACAGACAATACCGGTTGGAAGAGCAGTCACCGTTGTATGTACACAGTACACATGCTGGCAATGCGGACATGTTCTGGCCTGGAAAGGCAGCCTGACCGCTACCTGTGTAATTATGCAGGCAGGGCGGCGGGTGCGGCAGCGTCGACAGCAGAACGCCTAGTGCCGACAGCTCTGAAGCCATTTTTATCCCTGTACACATTAATACTTCCTGACGAGAGGAGGAGCAGCTTCCCTTCACTCAGGATCATAGAACACGAAGATGTCCAACCAGGTGAAAGGTGTCCTGCCGTTTATATTGAAGATCTATCGGCAAGATAGGTGATCAATATCTGATCGGTGGGGGTCCGACACCCAGCAGCCTGGCGATCAGATATTTGAAGAGGACCCCCACCAGATACTGATCACTTATAGGAATGTCAGGACAACCCCCTTTAACTTTACAAGATGGCAATACCCCTTTAACGACAAGTAGGCTTGAGCGAAACAAGCTTAGTCAGATCGTAGATCCAAAGTCAATTTACTCAAAGTTAGTTTTTAATGGAGTTTCTGTACAGCAGTAAAACCTATGGGCAATTTCGCATCGCCCAAAGTTGCGTGAGACTTCAGCGAATTAGTCCGGTATTCCAATCTGCACATTTAAAAAGATTAAATTAAGAATTTGAAGTCTGTTTTGGTACCAATTCCTAATTTAAAATATGTTTTTAAATGCGCACTCACGCTACTTTGGGCGACACAAATTTGCCTACACGGAGCCAATACAATTTAATGTTGTACGGAAACATTGAAAACTAATTTTTTTGAAAGAATCGACTTCGGATCCATCATCCAAAGCTCTATTCGTTCAAACCCAATGACCAGTATATGCCATCACTTCATAACTGGTGGTGAAGGGGGGGGGGGGGGGGTGTCCAACCTCTGGGACCGCCTAATGATGGCAAATAAATGGGGCCGCTGCACTGATTTAGTGCTGTGCACCCTTGGCTAATCACTGTGTAAGGAAGACCTCTTACATTTCCGGATCGGCGGAGGTCTCAGAGTTCAGACTGCCACGAAAGTGATGTGTCCTACTGATATGCCATCAATTTATAAGAAGGGATATCCCCTGGGAACAGGACCTCTCAGTTCTCCTTTACTCAGTACAATATCATCAAGTCCAAGCTACTCTGCCACACAAACAATGTAAACCACACAGAAGTGCAATAAGGCGTTTACAGAGCTACTATCCATGTAAAAGTATCTGATCAGTGGGTGGGTGTCCAACACCTGGGACCCTCGCTGATCAGCTGTTTGAGAAGGCACCGGAGCGCGCAGCCTTCCCTACGCCAGCGTCCTCACACTGCCTAGGCGTCGCTCAGCCTCAAAGTGAATGGGGCCGACCTGCTATACAACGGACAGCGCTGTGCAGGGCGAGCGGGGAGAATGCTGCAGCGCTACTCTACAGGCCGGTGTCTTCTCAAAACAGAACTTTCCCTATTATTGTCCACATTACGGACAAGGATAGGACTCTATTAAAAAGCCAGCTCTTCTGTTCTGCAAAATACAGAACGCACACAGACGTCATCCGTATTTTTTGGCAGACTGCCCACAGTCGTGTGCATGAGCCCTAACACTAATGGCCAGCTATCCCACCAGCAGCTGCAGCAATCCAGCGAGTGCAATGGCCTAACGGCTCACCAAGCACAGCGCCGTACATTGTATAGCGGCTGTGCTTGGCATTGGAGCTCAGCCCCTATTCACTTCAATGGGACTGAGCTACAGCTAGGCCATGTTACGTCACTGTCCTAGGAAAAGGCTGCTGCGCCGACAGGAACTCCGTTCTCTTCAAACAGTTGCTCTTTGAGGGGCGCCAGGTGTCAGACCCCCACCATCCTGATATGGATATACCTATTCTGAGTAATAAACAGAAAAACCTCTAAGGCCCCTTGCAGACGAGCGTTCCTCCCGCAGCGAGTCCGCAACGCAGCTCCTGGCCTGACCTTCCAGCGCTGCTGGGGGTCACATAGCATTATATAGATTTATGTTGTTATGTAACCCTTACAGTTATGGAATGTATTGGATAACACTGGCATAATGCTGCCAGTGCTGGGAGGTCAGGCCGGGTGCTGCGATGTAGACTCGCTGCGGGAGGAACGCTCGTCTGCAAGGGGCCTAAAGTCTCTAAAAATAGGCCCTTAAAGGAACAGTTTTTCTAAACTCATCTGTAAGGCTCCATTCACACGTCCGCAATGTGTTTTGCGGATACACGGATCCGCAAAACACGGAAAGCAGCAATGTGCGTTGCCACATTGCCGGCAATTGCGGACAAGAATAGGACATGTTCTATTTTTTTGCGGAAACAGAAGCACGGATGCGGACAGCACATTCCGGCCCTATTGAAAATGAATGGGTCTGCACCCATTCCGCAAAATTGTGGAACGGATGCGGATCCATTTTGCGGACGTGTGAATGGACCCTAAAAGCAAAGGAACAATGTAGAGAATGACAACTACAATTTACAGCAGACCGATCAACGCAGGAGCAGTCGCCCATTATGAGTAACAAGGTGTGGAGTCAGCAGGTGCCGTGTATACAAAGCTCATTACCTGCGTCCCCGGGAGACCCGCTCACATACACAACTCCCCGCAGATCCTCCTCACGTGATTACTACGATTGCACCACACACCAGTACCAATCCTGTGCTGAGCCCGGAGCTCTGGGGGCCATTACACAGACACAATGGAAGCCAATCCATCACAGATGACACCTAGGTATGGCACGGAGGCACCTATAGTAACTGACCCACACCCATTAATTTACAGATCCTGCGGAGATTGCTGTAGTGGACACATGACATCACTGCTGCAGGATAGGCAAGGGATTTCAAGGGGTTTTCCAGGCTCACGATATTGAGGACCTATCCTCAGGATAAGTGTTCATGCACACGGCCATGGACTTTTTATTTTCATTTTTTTTTTAACCGTCCGCAAGTCATGGATCCTGGACGTGTACATTCTGCAGAACAGGAAGTCTGGCCCTCTGTAGAACTGTCCTATCCTTGTCCATAATGCAATTCAGCGGGTGTAACGGAACAGACAGCGCACGGTATGCTGTCCGTATCTTTTGTGGCCGCATTTGAAGAGAATGGATCTGCATCCGACTGCCCACAAAATCGTGTGAATGAGCCCCAAGTCATTCATAGCCAATAAGTGGGGACCCTACACCCCCAATCTGTTAGCACATGCATGGGAGCTGTGCTACAGTATCTCAGCACGGCCACTACCCTTTGAACGGCTTCCATTTAAAGTGCTAACTCTTGCGCCGGCAAGGGACTGCCGACTGGTGGCGGTGCCGGACTCCACTGATCAGACATCATTGACCTATCCTTTGCATAGGTCATCAATGTCAGGAGCCTGGAAAAACCCTTTTAAAGAGGACTTTCATAAGTTTGGACTTTCTAAAATCAATACTTCACATAGGTCAAGATTAGGAGAGGTCACACAATAACGGTATATTTTACCTATACACTGCACTGTTGCAGCACTATGCCGCCCTGAATGCTAACCAATGGCGTTGTACAGGGAGGAGACGCCAGCTTTCCTCAGGGGGAGTCTCCTTCTCCCTGGCCGTGCGCGGTCCAATCGCAGCAAACTGTCACAGCCAGGAAGAAGGAGGCGCCTCATCTCTGCATCCTCCCTATACCAATGCCATTAATTAGCATACAGGGTGCCGCAATGGAGCAGCAGGACAACATCTCCGAATCTTGGCCCACAACGTGAAGTACAAACTGATGAAAGGCAGTGATGGTCAGTTCGCAGTGTTTGCCAGCGAACACATGCGGGCTGCCATCTTAAGTAAGGTAGACTCGCCCGTCCAGCGATGCACAGGTAGGCCCTCACCGATGCTGGGAGCCGGGCTGAAATCAAATACAGTCACCGGGAGCAGGCAGTTCTGAGAACAGCCGTTGGGGGCCTTCATCGGGTTGTTCTCGGAACTGCCTGCTCCCAGTGACTGCATTTGATTTCAGCCCGGCTCAGGTAAGGGCCTACCTGTGCATCGCCGGACAGGTGTGTCTACCTTACTAAAGATGGCAGCCCGCATGTGTTCGCTGGCGAACACTGCGAACTGACCATCACTGATGAAAGGTCCTCCGTAATGTGAGAGTAATGGCTACTGCTATATTTAATACCATTTACACCTCTTCCTCAATCCTAAAACCCCAGACAACCCTGTAAGATACAATAATCTCTACTTGTCAGTGAACAGCAGGAGTAGCCGTCAAGGGGGCCTGCAGAATGTGAACAAGGGTAGGGTTTTCATTCACTGACTGCAAACAAAGATCTTTAAAAACTGAATAGAATTTAGGGGTGTGGGAGGAGTTTAGAATGGTAGTTCACCCCCACCCCAGTATGGGAGGACCCCCTGTATTCAAGGCAGAACGCCTGCTGATCACACCAACCAGACCACCCTGGGGTTTGTGGCCCCTGATGTGTTATGTCCCGGGCCCCCCGATGCTACACAGAGCAGTATTACCTGCGGCTCGGGCTTTTAGTCTTACTTCCGGCTCTACTCGTCAATAAGTAATGAAGGGAAATATAATTTCTTAAGATGCAGACTGCACCGCCGTCTTCCTGGCAGCTGCATCTCTCCCAGGACCCGCCGTGCCCCTGCACCCCGCGCTTTAGGCTGGGGTTACACCGTGATCTTACCCGCAACATGACCAGCCGCTGTACAGAAAGGGGCGACAGCGCAAATCGCAAGCTGCTGCAGAAACGCAAAAATATTAATAAAAAATGGAGCAAAATGTGTGTGAACAAGGCCTAATGGGCCCCTCAGGCTCCCACTGCAGTAGGTGGTTGCTTAGCAACAGCAGAGGCAGTCAGTTGGCGACAACAGCAGATCCACACACCGAATACCAGACCCGGAGTTGTCAGTGTCAGAGAGGACAGGAACAACTCCAATAGCGGCAGCAGCATTGTTCCGATGTGTCCTCCTGCCCCCGGAGCCCTGGCCGTACCTGATGTGCCGGGGGGCTCGGCCCTGGTTCCCTCCGCAGCGGCCGGAGACTCTCCGGTCTCACAAAGGGCTCGGCGGCATCGCCAATGATGTCACGGCCCGGAGCCGGAGCCCCGCCCCTTCCGGTAGCGGGAGCCAATGGCGACCGCCTGGTACCAGCCTCAGCATCAGCAGCCGCCCTGTCCGGGGGCACGGCCTCGCTCGGCTCCGGCGCCCCCTGCAGGAGATATCACAACTAACAACTCCCTCTGCAGGTAGGTGGCCTCGGCACAGCATGAAGCAGACCCTCATCAATCCGCTGCCTGGAGCGGACCACAAGGTTCTGCCCAGAGTACAAGGGGCAGGTATAACTGAGGGGATACTCTGCAAAACAGAGCAGCGAGGGGGCGGCGGTTTTTTAGCCGTTTCCCCCTGATGGCCATGTTCACACAACATCTGTCAGCAGCTTTGTCCCTATGACACTGGCTGACCTGTTACATGTGCATGATGTTTTAAAGGGGTTAACCAATCCCTGAAATGGCAGCCAATGGGAGGCTCATATACATCACCGCCTGCCCCCCAATGTTTTCATCCACACAACAGGGAGACACAGCCGGGCAGCATGGCAAGTACATTGTGTGTGAGGGGCCCTGGTATATAGGAGGGCATTTTAGGGGTCAGATAACCCCTATTATATGCAAATGAGCCTCTAGGTGCAACAATTGCCATTACACCTTGAGGCTCTGCAACTGCCGTGCCCGCTTCACTGACAGGACCAGGCAGTGTAAACGTCATGACGCTTGGTCCTGTCAAAGAGCAGAGGACACAGCAGTTGCAGAGAGAGCTGAGCCTCTAGGAGTAATGGTAACGCCCCCGTTGCACCGAGAGGCTCATTTGCATATAATAATCATTTTTCTCAGCAATGCGGGCACATGGGAACATGCGACCAACACAGATGCCTTCTGCTGCCAAGCGCACATGTAACAGGTCAGCCAGTGTACAAGTCTGCTTACAGATGCCCATGGTCTTAGAATCTGTGCCGTGGTCCCACTGAATGGAGCTAAACCAGCGGCAGACTCCCACAACATCTGCGCAAGGAATTGCCCTTTCTTGGCGTAGTCCAGAAAACCCTCACATCAATAATCTACGGCTGCGTGAACAGCGGTACAGACTCAGACTGAAAACAAATTGATGCCACGCAACTCTTGCCAAAAAATCTGCTGGGCAAACCTAGCCGTAGAGGAGAAAACCTTCTGGAAAGAAAACGCACACCACCGCTTCAACAAGCTGCATCATTTAAAAAGAAAAAAAATTTGTCCCGATTTTCACGATTCCCAGTAAAGTTCTGGAGCAGACACTTAGAGAAAATAAAAAGCCATAAATAAAACAAGAGAAACCACTAAAAAGCAAGGTGCGAACGCTTCCTCAGCGCAGACAACATCTGGCAGGAAACTAATACCCTAATATCTGACGCCGAGAGTTTAACAGGAACACGCCCCCTAGCGGCTCCTTTTTTGTTAGATTGACAGCCTGCAGTGTGTCTGGGATCGCCTAAGTCTCACGCATGCGCAGTGCGCCGCTGAAACCCGGCTAACAGCGGCAGCCGGAGACAGGATTAACCAAGGCTTAACCAAGGAGCGCACCGCGCATGCGCAAGACATATGCGATCCCCGCCGCACTGCAGGCTGTCAACCTACCAAAAAAAGGGGACGATTAGGGGGCGTGATGAAGCAAGGAAGCCACTGCCCCCTTGACTTCAGCTGACCGGCAAGATGGCGCTTAAAACATTGTTTTTTGAATCTATGGCGCATCAGACTAACGGATCAAACATATGATTATTAACAGACTGGGGGCTACTATGAGTTAATGCTGGCGGTTTTATATGCGTTTTTTTCAGGTGACAGGTTAAAAGGGGTTGTCCCATCTCCGACCTTGGGGGCATATCGCCAGTATATGCCCCTAGTGTCTGACAGATGCGGATCAAACCTAAGGGTCCTGCATCTAACCTTAGAACGGAGCCCACAAAGTGATGGATGACGCATTGCATACGCGCAGCCGCCTCCCGGCTTTTTCTGGAAGTCCCATAGAAATGAATGAAGGGCGGCCATGCATGCGCCTTGTGCCCTCCATCACTTTGCGGGCTCTGTTTTAAGGATAGGTGCAGGACCCGCACCTATCAGACATTGAGGGCATATCCTTGCCCTACACCCACAATGCGAATACCCCTTTACAGGTGTCAACAAACCCGGGGTGGTAATTATACTTATACCTGATCCCTGCCGCTGGGCTCTGGCTCCATCGCTGTCCCAAGTCCCCTTGCACCAGCATCTGGTTTGACACCAGTTCACGTGAAGGCGGCAGACGTGTCATGTGACCTGAGGAACAGCAATGGAGCCAGAACCCAGCGGCAGGGATCAGGCTCTGGCCCCGTGTTTGACCCACTCCTGGTTTTGGCCACAATCACTGATCAAACACCGGGGCCTCAGTTGCCTATAAGCCTCTGATCCCTGGTAAGCAGATACACCACAGCACATAATGCATTCCTATGAGCAACAGGTAGAACCACACCGAGGGTGCAGGGCGACATTTGTTCAGTCACATAACAGGGTTTGCACAGCAACATACCCAGGTCACAGTAACTCCGGCGGAGAGGTCAAGTAGTTTATAGCCCTGTACACACTAACAAAGGAGACTGGTAAACCCCCACCGCGCAAAGAAAGCCCGACGTGTCACACTGCAGTCCATGGCCACTTGTATCTAAACTTCAGCCAGAAAGCCAAAGATCATTAAGCAACATCCATATTTATTTAATTACATTGTTTGCAGGAAATGTATTTAAATCATAGCCCCCCTACAGTTTCTAGTAAGCCCCTAATGCTGCGCCCACCATCCATAGAGGTGGCCACATGCCTCGCTGATCTTCCTCAGCATCAGAAGTGGTTATGTGGCCCTCCACAGGAGACACTGGAATGAACCCCCCGGAAAGGGGAGGGTTACAAAGGTAATAGACCGGAGTGCATCACTCGAAGATCGCCCTGCAGAGGGTCACCTGCTGCCCACCCAGAAGCCAACAACTCAGAAAGTCAGCGGGTAAGGCTACTTTCACACTTGCGTTCGGAGCGGATCCGTCTGGTGTCTGCACAGACGGATCCGCTGCTATAATGCAGACAATGGGATCCGTTCAGAACGGACCCGTCTGCATTATGTTTCAGAAAAAAATTCTAAGTGTGAAAGTTAGTCAGACGGATCCGTCCAGACTTTACATTGAAAGTCAATGGGGGACGGATCAGTTTGAAGATTGAGCCATATGGTGTCAACTTCAAACGGATCCGTCCCCATTGACTTACATTGTAAGTCTGGACAAATCCGTTTGGCTCTGCACGGCCAGGCGGACACCTGAACGCTGCAAGCAGCGTTCAGGTGTCCGCCTGCTGAGCGGAGGCCAAACTGTGCCAGACTGATGCATTCTGAGCGGATCTGCATCCACTCAGAATGCATTGGCGTTTTACGGATGCATTCGGGCCGCTTGTGAGAGCCTTCAAACGGAACTCACAAGCGGAACCCCGAACGCAAGTGTGAAAGTAGCCTAAAGCAGGAGGGAAAAACTGATCTCCAGTGTGTACTGATCAACATAGTGACTGCCTGTATTCCTCTGTAAGAGGGTCCACAGGATTAACCCTAGAAGTGCTACATATATAGATATACACAAAGGCAGAGAAACATCACGCATACATTACTTATCCTGTACTGATCCGGTTACCTCCAGTATTATACTCCAGAGCTGCACTCACTATTCTGCTGGTGCAGTCACTGAGTAGATACATTACTTATCCTGTACTGATCCCGCGTTACATCCTGTATTATACCCCAGATCTGCATTCAGTTTTTATGGCTGTCCATTACAGCTTAGCAGAGCTCCTTTAGACCCGGGTCCAGAAGACGTTTGAGGTAAATATGCTGGATCTTAGGCAATTTGGGGCAAGAGGCAGAAATGATCGTTACTGAACACAGGACACCAGGTTATAGGGACCTGTCACAGGCAGTATACTGGCCTCGCTGAGGGCAGCACCGCCGAGCTGGTCACTTCTTGGCTGGCAGTAGTTTTACATGCGGAACTCGCAACGCCAACGCTGCGAGCGAGACGAGCCTAATGAGGCTCGCTGCCCGTCTCCAGACGTTGACTGTTATGCATAACAGAAAAGAAGCCTGTCAATGTCCAGAAGTGGGACGGAGCCTCAGACTCCCCTCGCTCGCGGGGTTCAGCATGTTAGTAATCTAGAAGCGACTGCCAGCTCAGAAGACCAATTTAGTCGGCGGGTCTGTCACTACGCTATGTTGCCCTTAGGACAGGTGACAGGTTCCCTTTAGAGGGCTATTCCCATCTCAGACCTTGATGGCACATCACTAGGATAGGCGGGGGTCCCACCTCTGCGACCCACTCCTGCCTCCAGAACAGGGCCTGCCAAGTGAACAAGGGCACGCCGCGCTCTTAATTCATCACTATGAGAGTTCTGAAATCCGCCAAACCCTGGCTTCCGGCAGTCCCATGGCGGTAAATAGAGCAGTGGCGGTGCTTACGCGGTACTCTCTCCATCTACCACTACAGGACTTCCAAAACTATTTCACCTCCCATATGAATGAATTAAAAGGGTTACCTGAGAACCACACACGGCACCCCACACTGCACCTGGTCCCTGCACTATTGCTTCTCCCCTTGCGCAGATGAACACATTCGGTGTTGGGGAGGGGGGAGAACAGCCATTTACTGCCCTCCCCAACCGGTGTTTTCATCCGGACACGGAGAGAAGCGGCAGCGCTGGAACCTAGAGTGGAGCAGGATAAGTATATTTAGTGTGGGGGGGGGCTTTCTATACTCTGATGACCCCTCCATCACAAATGCATAGCGCACGCTCCTTCACTTTGGGGCCAGTCGAAGAGATAGGAGGAAGTCCCAGAGGTAGGACCTGCACCTATCTGACACTGATGGCATATCCCATCACAGGGATCCAAAACCTTCAGCGCTCCAGTTCAGGCAGTTGGAAAACCAATGGAGCACGGTTGCATGCTGGGAGTTGTAGTTTCACAGCAGCAGGAGTCTTGAAGGTTGCTGATCCCCATCCTAGCAATGAGCCATCACCATTCCAGATAGGAATACCCCTTTAGGCTGCCCACCAGTGCACAGAGGGTGGGCCAGAGCCCCTCAGTGCACCCGACAGCTCATTTGCATATAGTTGTTTTGCTACACAACACAGCAACAGATCGCTCTGAGCCAACGGCGGATCCCTCAGTGCAGACCGGGGAGCCCTCAGGTGGAGCCCCCGGACACGTTTCATGGTGCAAATATATGATTTCCCCTTTTCTTGCACAAATCATTCAAAAAACTAGTTATGATCAGTGACCGCTTCCTCAGATCTCAATATCTGCCCATCGTAATGCCAGGGCAGCCAGCCCCCCATGCCAGGCCTGCACATCAGCCCGACACCTGGACCCGCAGCCTCCCTCACCTTCCCCACAGGAAGCCCACCCTATGTAGGCCATGTCAGGGCCCCTCACCCACCCGTCTCCAGACAGCACGCTTTTCCCAGCCACTGAGTCACGACCAACCCCTGACCTGTTTCCTCGCCGCTCTGTGCTCCCTCCGCGATCTATCGCGATACACCCGGCTCTCCGGGCTTGCCAGAACCTCCGCCGTTTAGGCTGCCCGTTTGAACTGTCTCACTGCGCAGTATCCTTAAACCTGATTGGATGGAAGAGCGACGGCAGCGGCTGCCGTCCGATTGGCCGGTTTGAACGCGGTGGGCGGGGCCTGGCGAGAAGTTGCTGTGCCGCGCTTGACGTATTCTCTCATTCCTGTCAGGAGTGTCGGGAGGAGCGGCGGCTCAGGGCTGAGGGACGGCGCTTATTTATAAGCCCTGTTCACACACGGCGGCCTCTAGGTGATTGTTCACGGTTGGGTCATAGTAGACGGGTTCTAACGTAAACAGCAGCAAGTGACAGACTATAGAGCCCTACAGAATCATTTAGGAGCTCCACGGAGAAACCGCATCAAAATTCCACGTTTATTGCTGTTTTTTTGTGCAGATTTTCATGTGGTTTTTCGGTCTCCCTTTTATTTTTATATCCATTAATCAGAAATTGATGTGGAAAATCGTCCATGACCTGAAGGGGCTCAGCGCCTGGGTCCAGGACTATGCGGGCCCTTGGGTGACAAAATGGGCCCCCAAACCCTTTGGCTTGACAAGTGAAGGGCAAGTTTTCACCGATCACCGTGGGCTCCTAAAGCCCCCAGTGGGGCCCAGTAAATCACCAGTGCCTCCCGTTCTAGAAACCGGTGGGGATTTCAAAACCCAGACTCTCGCTTAGGTTTCCTGCTCACAACCTTAGGCTACATGCACACGACCGTGTGTCCCCCGTGGCCATATTGTGGCCCGTATAAGGCGGGTCTGCAATACACGGGGCACCGGCCGTGTGCATTCCGCATCACAGATCGCGGACCCATTCACTTGAATGGGTCCGCAATCACGGAGATGCTGAACGGAGGCACAGATTGGAACCCCACAGAACCACTACGGAGTGCTTCTGTGGTGTTCGTGGCTGTGCCTCCGCACTGCAAAAAAGTAGCGCATGCACTACTTTTTTGCGGTGCCAATCGCGGGCCCCGTTCAAGTTATCTTCTCCCTGGCTGCGAGCGCATTCAATCAGAGAGCCCCACTCTTAGGCCTAGTTCACTCGAACGTATGGCTTTTATAGTTTTTTTGCGGCCTGTTTTTCACGGATCCGTTTTTGAGTTCCGTTGTTTCCTTTCCGTATGCCATGTACAGTATACAGTAATTACATAGAAAAAATTAGGCTGGGCATAACATTTTCAATAGATGGTTCAGAAAAAACGGATACAGAAGACATACGGATGCATTTTCGTATGTGTTCTGTTTTTTTTGCGGACCCATTGACTTGAATGGAGCCACGGAACATGATTTGAGGGCAATAATAATAGGACATGTTCTATCTTTCAACGGAACGGAAACTAAATGCAATAGGCTACTTTCACACTTGCGGCAGTGTGATCCGGCGGGCAGTTCCGTCGTCGGAACTGGCCGCCGATCTGCTGCTGACTGAAAGCATTTCTGAGACGGATGCGGATCCGTCTCACAAATGCATTGCAAGGACGGATCCGTCTCTCCGCTTGTCATGCGGACCGACGGATCCGTCTTGTACATTTTTCTCATTTTTACCGATATGCGCAGGCCGGAACGACGGATCCGGCGCTAATACATTCCTATGGGGAAAAATGCCGGATCCGGCGTTCAGGCATGTCTTCAGTTTTTTTCGCCGGAGAGAAAACCGTAGCATGCTGCGGTTTTCTCTTTTGCCTGATCAGTCAAAACGACTGAACTGAAGACATCCTGATGCAAACTGAACGGATTACTCTCCATTCAGAATGCATGGGGATAAAACTGATCAGTTCTTTTCCGGTATAGAGCCCCTAGGACGGAACTCTATGCCGGAAAAGAAAAACGCTAGTGTGAAAGTACCCTAAGCAAAACATTCAGTTTTTAATGCAGAACCATTTAAATGAATGAAACCGTATACGGAACACAAAAAAAAGGCCTGTACACTTGCAAAAAAAACGTTTGTGTGAACTAGGCCTTAGCCAGGGAGAAGGAGCTCAAGTTCTCGCAAGATTTTTTTTGGGACATCCCATGGTCCCTGTGTCCCCCAATGAATATGGGCGAGAAAAGGAGATTTTTGTATAACTTACCAGTAAAATCTCTTTCTTGCTCTTCATTGGGGGACACAGCACCCACCCAGTATTGTTGTTCGACAACCGTTGTGGCTGTTGCTGGTTAGGACCCCGTTGGGTCTTTTGACATGGTTGGTGTTCCATGTTTTTGCTTTGGTTGGCTTGCTTCTACTGCTTGTACACATTCTGAAGCTCTCTCTCCAGGCTGGAGGGGGTATAGCTGCCAAGGGAGGAGCTAACAGCTTTTACTAGTGTCAACGCCTCCTAGAGGACATAGCTATACCCACGGTTACTGTGTCCCCCCCAATGAAGAGCGAGAAAGAGATTTTACTGGTAAGTTGTACAAAAAATCTCCTTTTGTCCCTCGGCTTTGAGACAAGGCCTCCAGATGTCAGAGGTGTGTAGTATTGAAAATATCAGGCATGTATGAGTTAACCCTTAATGGTATGATGCTTATTCAACAGTGCCACCTAGATATGAGCAGTTAATACTACACCAGTAGCAAAAGTGCATTCTGGGTAGTATTATGACGTCACGTTCCTTATCAATGCACACGCCTATCCAACAATGATTGGAAAGTTCCAAACTAGGAAGGTGTGTTCATCTGATAAGTTTTGGGTCAAGAAACCAGATACCAAAAAGAAAAAAAACAAAGCAAGAAAGGGAGATCTCTGGAGAACGATTTGGATTATCAGAACAACTCTTTAGAGCTGACTGCCCCAAGACTCTGCACATCACTTGACGCTTGGGTAATGTATATTTTTGTTTTATGTAGTATGGAGCTAAATTAATTGGCTTGATACTTAGCCAGATACCCGCACATTTTCGGACGTGTAACGTTAGTTGCTACATCAATATTTTCGCTGATTTTCAGTTATGATGCATATAACTGAATAAAGGGGATAATATTGGAGAAACTCTCTCTTGGGAATCTTTATATTCCCTAGTTTGATATCAAGCCAATAATTTATAAGTTTTGTTGCAATGCTACCATTGTCTGAGATTGGTCATCATTTTGGGCAGAGCAAGGGCTCATATCTGTCTTTTTCTTGAGTTTTTGCACATAATCCATTGATTTTATATCTCTCACAATTTTAAAGCCGTATTGCATAATATTCTTATGTTGGTTGCGTAGTGTTTTGTTGGCACCATATAGTGGCGAATTCTGAGTACTGCATATCGTTGTATATTATTGAAATTTACGTTGATACATTTTTTATTGTATTTTAAACTATTGTATAATAAACCATTTATATTTTTGCATAAACGCTTGTACCCTGTTTTACTGATTGCACAAAATAATCAGGTTCTCGATTGAACTCTTTTTGAGATGTTTATGTCCATCTCACGGATCAATATCATTTGCCTAATTTTTCTTTTGATCCGTTATATATATATATATATATATATATATATATAGCATTTACGTTATATACCCGACATTGTACATATTGTGGGATGTCTAATCGCAGGACTGTGGCGTGACAACCTCACTGTTCCCTTTAACAACACATCAGTGAAAGCAATGACGCAGGACCACACAGCAGCGGGGCAGCGCTCTGATCAGTCCTTTGGGGGTTTCTGATATTTTTGAAGGTAAGAATAGCACAGACATAAACTTAATCATAGTAAAAAAAAAAAAAAAACAACTAAGGCTACTTTCACACTTGCGGCAGAGTGATCCGGCAAGCAGTTCCGTCGCCAGAATGCATTGCAAGAACGGATCCGTCTCTTCGTTTGTCATACAAACGGATCAGTTTCTATATTTTTTTCACATTTTTACCGGTCTGCGCAGACCTGAAGGACGGATCCGGCATTGCGGTATTTTTAATGCCAGATCCGGCACTAATACAATTTAATACATTCCGGCAACTGATCCGGAATTTTGGACGGAGATAATACCGCAGCATGCTGCTGTATTTCCTCCGTCCAGTGACTGAACTGATGCATCCTGAACGGATTTCTCTCCGTTCAGAATGCATTAGGATAAAACTTATCCGTTTTTTTTCCAGTATTGAGCCCCTAGGACAGAACTCAGTGCCAGGAAACAAAAACACTAGTGTGAAAGTACCCTAAGCAGGGGTGCACCCTACTGACAAATAAATGATAAAACACAGTTGCTAATTTTTTCATGCGATGACAGGAGGAATAACAGAAGATCAACACAGAGTTCTAACAAAATGTGCTCCAGAATTGTTATCCCATGAGGCATACAAGTATTTTTTAAAACTATGTCTGGGGAGTGGACAAGTCAGAGGGGTCTCCATATCAGGACCCTCTTCTCCCCATTTGGCCTCATGCACATGACCGTTGTGTGTTTTGCGGTCCGCAAATCACGGATGGCGTCCGTGTGTGTTCTGCAATTTGCGAAACTGCACGGACAGCCATTAATAAAACTGCCTATTCTTGCCTATTAAAGTGAATGGGTCCGCATCCGAGCCGCAAAAACTGCGGCTCGGATGCGGACCAGAACAACGTTTGTGTGCATGAGGCCTTAGTAGGAGGACTCAGCGTGAGCATGTGGGACATAGTGGACTCCATTGCAGTCTCAGTTGACAGCTCTAACAATCAGGGCTCCGCTAGGTCTGGGTAGACCCTGCCTAAACTGCTGTCCTGGTTCATCATTGCCCTTACTTCCCGACAATCGGCTTCTTGTCCTGTGTAAAGGAACCTTTAGCCTCAAAGTCCCTACAGCTTTGTACTATGTAGCCCTAGCTATTCTGTGTGCCTCCGTATGATGCCTCGTGGCCGTACAGAGCCGCAGCATATGGATGGGCTAAGAGGTTTGGTAGTGATCCTCCTTTTTATTGAGCTAGAGACTATAGTACAATGCAGGCTGTAAGTGGGAGAAAGTGACATGTGTAAGACAACCAGTCACATTTCAATAGAAGTGAATATGGGATAAAATGCCATAATGGTGTAACGCCTTTAATTTGCACCACCATGTTCAAAGTTATTTGCTGTGTATTTTCTTAAAGGGGTATTTCCATCTGGTAGTGACTGTTCTCTAGGATATGCCACGACTTTATAATCATTGGAATTTGAACCTCTAGGACCGCCACTCCGCCGGCAAACCCAAGAATGAAGGGACCACAGTGCACGTTCAGCATTATAGCTCCTCAAATCCGTAAAATGGTTGCAGCACTATATACAGCAGTCAGAGCTCCGCTTTTCTGACACAGAGCTACCGGTGTACTTTAGGCTACGGCGGGCATAGCGGATCTGGCCAAAAACAGTGGTGGCATTGCAGCGATTCTTTCACTGCTTTTAACCTTTGCAAAGGTTGAAAGCCACAGAAAAAACCCGCAGTACAAGTTGAGATGCGGCGGATTGAAAACCTGCAAGTCAATTTACGCAGAGAGTTTGATTCACAGCGTGTGGATGAGATTTCTGAAATCTCATCTACTTTGCTCATGCACAAAATTCTGCTTTGGATAATCTGCAGTTATGGTCTTACCCTTCTAGACAGATTGTACAATTCAGGCTCTCTGTACCCACCACTAGAAGGCGCTTAAGAGCTTACACAAGACCAATATATAAAAATAGTATGCACTAAGCTCCCCCTAGTGGTAGCAGGAGGCAGACAGAATATTGTCATCTAGCTATAGTATACAGCAGAATCGTTCCTCAACTCCAGCCCTCAGGGCCCACTTGACGGCCATGTTTTCAGGATTTCCTTAGATGATATAATAAATAAATGTCAATGCATCAGGACTTACCACAGGTGTTCATTCTGTGGGATATTCTCAAATCATGACCAGTAGGTGAGCCTGAGGACTGGAGTTGAGGAACATGGATATACAGGATAAGGGCTCATGCACACAAACATTTTCTTTCCGTGTCCGTTCCGTTTTTTGTGGGACCGTATACGGAACCGAAGGTACTCCGTGTGCATTCCATATTTCCGTTCCGCCAAAAAATAGAACATGTCCTATTATTGTCCGCATTACGGACAAGGATAATACTGTTCTATTATGGGCTGGCTGTTACGTTCCGCAAAATACACAGAATGCACACGGACGTCATCTGTACTTTTTGCGGACTGCAAAATACATACGGTCGTGTGTATGAGGCCAAATGGAGGTCTGTATCAGAAAAGTGCAGCTCTGACCACTATGAATATATCTGTCTATAAAGATCATTCTACATCTTTCTGCAAATGTAACCGCGTCAGTGCTGGATATATTGCATTTTATTCTGTAGTTTAGCTGAAGGTTTTGGTACAGAGGTGGAGGATTTTTCTTCTGAATGATACCAATAAAACAGCCGGTTAATCAGTCAGCACCGGCTTTTTCTGAAATTCTGTTAACCACTTAAGGACCACAGGTTTATACCCCCCTAGTGACCAGGCCCTTTTTTACAAATCGGCACTCCACAACTTTAGCGGTTTATTGCTCGGTCATGCAACTTACCACCCAAATGAATTTTACCTCCTTTTCTTCTCACTAATGGAGCTTTCATTTGGTGGTATTTCATTGCCGCTGACATTTTTACTTTTTTTGTTATTAATCGAAATTTAACGATTTTTTTGCAAAAAAATGACATTTTTCACTTTCAGCTGTAAAATTTTGCAAAAAAAACGACATCCATATATACATTTTTCGCCAAATTTATTGTTCTACATGTCTTTGATAAAAAAAAAATGTTTGGGCAAAAAAAAAATGGTTTGGGTAAAAGTTATAGCATTTGCAAACTATGGTACAAAAATGTGAATTTCCGCTTTTTGAAACAGCTCTGACTTTCTGAGCACCTGTCATAATTCCTGAGGTTCTACAATGCCCAAACAGTAGAAAACCCCCACAAATGACCCCATTTCGGAAAGTAGACACCCTAAGGTATTCGCTGATGGGCATAGTGAGTTCATAGAACTTTTTATTTTTTGTCACAAGTTAGCGGAAAATGATGATGATTTTATTTTTTCTTACAAAGTCTCATATTCCACTAACTTGCGACAAAAAATAAAAAATTCTAAAAACTTGCCATGCCCCTCACGGAATACCTTGGGGTGTCTTCTTTCCAAAATGGGGTCACTTGTGGGGTAGTTATACTGCCCTGGCAATTTAGTGGCCCAAATGTGTGAGAAGTACCTTGCAATCAAAATGTGTAAGAAATGACCGGTGAAATCCAAAAGGTGCACTTTGGAATATGTGCCCCTTTGCCCACCTTGGCAGCAAAAAAGTGTGACACATCTGGTATCGCCGTACTCAGGAGAAGTTGGGGAATGTGTTTTGGGGTGTCATTTTACATATACCCATGCTGGGTGACAAAAATATCTTGGTCAAATGCCAACTTTGTATAAAAAAATGGGAAAAGTTGTCTTTTGCCAAGATATTTCTCTCACCCAGCATGGGTATATGTAAAATGACAGCCCAAAACACATTCCCCAACTTCTCCTGAGTACGGCGATACCACATGTGTGACACTTTTTTGCTGCCAAGGTGGGCAAAGGGGCACATATTCCAAAGTGCACCTTTCAGATTTTGCAGGCCATTTTTTACACATTTTGATTGCAAGGTACTTCTCACACATTTGGGCCCCTAAATTGCCAGGGCAGTATAACTACACCACAAGTGACCCCATTTTGGAAAGAAGACACCCCAAGGTATTCCGTGAGGGGCATGGCGAGTTCCTAGAATTTTTTATTTTTTGTCACAAGTTAGCGGAAAATGATGATTTTTTATTTTTTATCTTTTTTCCTTACAAAGTCTCATATTCCACTAACTTGCGACAAAAAATAAAAAATTCTAGGAACTCGCCATGCCCCTCACGGAATACCTTGGGGTGTCTTCTTTCCAAAATGGGGTCACTTGTGGCGTAGTTATACTGCCCTGGCAATTTAGGGGCCCAAATGTGTGAGAAGTACTTTGCAATCAAAATGTGTAAAAAATGGCCGGTGAAATCCGAAAGGTGCACTTTGGAATATGTGCCCCTTTGCCCACCTTGGCATCAAAAAAGTGTCACACATCTGGTATCGCCGTACTCAGGAGAAGTTGGGGAATGTGTTTTGGGGTATCATTTTACATATACCCATGCTGGGTGAGAGAAATATCTTGGCAAAAGACAACTTTTCCCATTTTTTTATACAAAGTTGGCATTTGACCAAGATATTTTTGTCACCCAGCATGGGTATATGTAAAATGACACCCCAAAACACATTCCCCAACTTCTCCTGAGTACGGCGATACCAGATGTGTCACACTTTTTTGCTGCCAAGGTGGGCAAAGGGGCACATATTCCAAAGTGCACCTTTCGGATTTTGCAGGGCATTTTTTACACATTTTGATTGCAAAGTTCTTCTCACACATTTGGGCCCCTAAATTGCCAGGGCAGTATAACTACGCCACAAGTGACCCCATTTTGGAAAGAAGACACCCCAAGGTATTCCGTGAGGGGCATGGCGAGTTCCTAGAATTTTTTATTTTTTGTCGCAAGTTAGTGGAATATGAGACTTTGTAAGGAAAAAAGAAAAAAAAAAGAAAAATCATCATTTTCCGCTAACTTGTGACAAAAAAAAAAAAATTCTAGGAACTCGCCGTGCCCCTCACGGAATACCTTGGGGTGTCTTCTTTCCAAAATGGGGTCACTTGTGGCGTAGTTATACTGCCCTGGCAATTTAGGGGCCCAAATGTGTAAGAAGTACCTTGCAATCAAAATGTGTAAAAAATGGCCGGTGAAATCAGAAAGGTGCACTTTGGAATATGCGCCCCTTTGCCCACCTTGGCATCAAAAAAGTGTGACACATCTGGTATCGCCGTACTCAGGAGAAGTTGGGGAATGTGTTTTGGGGTGTCATTTTACATATACCCATGCTGGGTGAGAGAAATATCTTGGCAAAAGACAACTTTTCCCATTTGTTTTATACAAAGTTGGCATTTGACCAAGATATTTATCTCACCCAGCATGGGTATATGTGAAATGACACCCCAAAACACATTCCCCAACTTCTCCTGAGTACGGCGATACCACATGTGTGACACTTTTTTGCAGCCTAGATGCGCAAAGCGGCCCAAATTCCTTTTAGGAGGGCATTTTTAGACATTTGGATCCCAGACTTCTTCTGGCTCTTTAGGGCCCCTAAAAAGCCAGGGCAGTATAAATACCCCACATGTGACCCCACTTTGGAAAGAAGACACCCCAAGGTATTCAATGAGGGGCCTGGCGAGTTCATAGAAATTTTTTTTTGGCCATAATTTAGCAAAAACTAATTTTTTTTTGTTTTTTTCTCACAAAGTGTCACTTTCCGCTAACTTAGGACAAAAATTTAAATCTTTCATAGACTCAATATGCCCCTCAGCAAATACCTTGGGGTGTCTTCTTTCCAAAATGGGGTCATTTGTGGGGTGTTTGTACTGCCCTTGCATTTGAGGGTCTCCGCAATCATTACATGTATGGCCAGCATTAGGAGTTTCTGCTATTCTCCTTATATTGAGCATACAGGTAATGAGATTTTTTTTTCCGTTCAGCCTCTGGGCTGAAAGAAAAAAATGAACGGCACAGATTTCTTCATTCGCATCGATCAATGTGGATGAAAAAATCTCTGCCCAAAAAAAAAAAGGAGGGGGAAGGCGTCTGCCAGGACATAGGAGCTCCGCCCTACATCCATACCCACTTAGCTCGTATGCCCTGGCAAACCAGATTTCTCCATTCGCATCAATCGATGTGGATGAATAAATCATTGCCGGGATTATTATTTTTTTACATACAAAGTGTTTGCCAAAGCATAGGAACGCCGCCTCCTCCTCAGCTCGTATGCCTTGGCAAACGTATCTGTTACTGCAGAGTAGAAATCTCGTCTTGCAGCGCCGCATACACCGACTTGCGTGTAATCTGACAGCAGCGCAATGCTTCTGTCAGAATGCACATCAGTGCTGCAGCTGCTTGATCGCTTGGTCCACCTGGAAGGTAAAAAAACAAAAAAACAAAAAAGAAAAAACCAGGCCGCAACGCAATAATTTTATTAACATTAACTTTAGAGAACATTAACTTTTCTAAACTTTTGAAACAGAACAATAACTTTTTTGCTTACCGGTGATTTTTTCTTTTTTTTTTTGTTTTTTTACCTTTATTGGACAAACCTCTCCTTCCCCATGGGACAATGTGCAAAGCGCAAATCGCCCAGAGATGCGGCGAAGTACATTATGCACTTTGTCCCAGGTGAAAGGAGAGGTTTGTGGCAGCTCTGTGTGAAAGGGCCCTAAGACCCCTGTGTGCCTGTCCTGTGTACGCAATCCCTATGCTAATAGTGTACCTGAGTGTGGAACTTGCGGAAACACTCCCCTATGCATAGGGCAGGCTGGTCAGGACAGTCAGGACAAAAAAAGGTGGTGTCACGCCTTATTCCACCCCTGCTACAGACACGACATCTTTTTCTTGTGGAACGTTGAGTTGGGGTACCAGGATAGACAGACGGGAAGTGTCTGCCATGTAGCCGGCTCACTACATCAGGGCCTTGGGGCACGGACCCTCCTGGATACAGGATTTCCGAAATGATCTCTTCCTGGAATTTTAGGAAGGATCCTGTTCTCCCAGCCTTACTGTAGAGAACAAAACTATTGTACATCGCCAATTGGATCAAATAAACAGACACCTTCTTATACCAGCGTCTGGTGCGTCGGGACACTAAATAGGGAGCCAACATCTGGTCATTGAAGTCCACCCCTCCCATCTGAAGGTTATAGTCGTGGACAGAGAGGGGTTTCACAATGACTCCAGTTGCCCGTTCAATTTGGACAGTCGTGTCTGCGTGAATGGTGGACAGAAGGTAAACGTCCCTCTTGTCCCTCCACTTCACCGCGAGCAGTTCTTGGTCACACAAGGCAGCCCTCTCCCCCCGTGCAAGTCGGGTACTAACGAGCCGTTGGGGGAAGCCCCGGCGACTAGGTCGCGCGGTACCACAGCATTGAATTCCGACTATATGTAAGTGCCGAAAGAGGGCCACGCTTGAGTAAAAATTGTCCACGTATAAGTGGTACCCCTTGTGGAATAAGGGTGACACCAAGTCCCAGACAATCTTGCCACTGCTCCCCAGGTAGTCAGGACATCCGACCGGCTCCAGTTTTGAGTCTTTTCCCTCATAGACCCTAAAACGATATGTATAGCCTGTGGCCCTTTCACAGAGCTTATACAGTTTGACCCCATACCGGGCGCGCTTGCTGGGGATGTACTGTTTTATGCCAAGGCGCCCGGTAAAATGTACTAGGGACTCGTCTATGCAGATGTTTTGATTAGGGGTATACGCATCTGCAAATCTGGATGACAAATGGTCTATGAGGGGCCGAATTTTGTGGAGCCGGTCATAAGCAGGGTGGCCTCTTGGATGACAGGTGCTATTGTCCGCAAAATGCATAAAGCACATGATGACCTCAAAACGTGCCCTAGACATTGCAGCAGAGAACATGGGCATGTAATGTATTGGGTCTTTAGACCAATATGACCGCAATACATTTTTTTTTGTTAGACCCATGCTGAGGATAAGGCCCAAAAAAATTTTAAACTCGGAAACAGTGACTGGTTTCCACCGGAAAGGCTGGGCATAGTAGCTTTCCGGATTGGCGGTAATAAACTGTGTGGCGTAGCGGTTGGTTTCAGCCACAACTAGGTCATAGAGATCCGCGGTGAAGAACAGCTCAAAAAACTGAAGGGCCGATCCTAAATGAGCCGTCTCCACGCGAACTCCAGACTGGGCGGTGAAAGGGGGCAATACGGGTGCGGCGGAATCAGGGGATTGCCAATTAGGATTTGCCAGCACCTCTGGGAGACTAAGGGTTCTACGGGCCTGTGAACGCGGTGGCTGCGACGGGGGAGTTATTGCACGTGCCACCGTACCAGCTGGAACTGCCCTTCTGGTGCTCGCCACTTCACCAGGGACTACGGCAGTGCTGGTAGAAGGTCCAGGCTGTGCTGCGCTGCTGGTGTATGCCGCACCATAAACAAGATCAGCGCTAGCACCACTCTGCTGCAAATGAGGATCATCATGCAGGGTAGGCAGAACTCTTACATGGGATCGGGTACGTCTGGCCGTAGCAGGGACCTCTACCTCGTCATCCTCACTAGCCGTTAGAGTGCCACTGCTGTCTACAGGTTCATATTCTGAACCACTGGATTCAGCGGATAAGGCGTCCCCATCGCTTTCATCCATCACGGTCAGAATCCTGTAGGCCTCTTCAGCGGAATACCCCTTGTTTGACATTTTGGGTTCACTAAATTTAGGGGGTATTCCTCTGAGACTACCCAGGAAAAAGAGCAAACCTGCTTAGTAAAAAGGAGTGCTTGCGAAGTAAAGCTGCGATCGCTAATAAAGATCCAAAAAGCTCAAAAGTGATCTTTTATAGCGGCGCAGCGATTTTACGTTTTTTGCAGTGATCAGAAAAAAAAAATTCTGTCACTGCGGTGGGGCGGACTGAACGCAAGTGTGCGCACAAAATCAGGCCTGATCGGGCGAACACTGCGTTTTTTGTAGAACCTAAGGTGACCCTAATGTACTTATATAGATCTGATTGCGATCAGTATTGATCACTTACAGATACTATATAGTACTAGTGCTGATTAGCGACAGCGATGACGCTAATCAGCGACTAATCGGTGACTGCGGTGCGGAGGGCGCTAACTACCTAACAAGTAGCTAACTACCTGGCGGTGATAAGGGACCCTAACAGGGGGGTGATCAATGACAGGGGGGTGGATAAGGGGGTGATCAGGGTGTCTAATATGGGTGATCAGGAGCTAAATAAGGGGTTAAATAAATGACAGGGTAATATCTAATGTGTAGTGTGGTGTTTGGTGCTACTTACTGAGCTGCCTGTATCCTCTGGTGGTCGATCCAAGCAAAAGGGACCACCAGAGGACCAGGCAGGAGTTATATCAGACGCTATTTTCAAAATAGCGTCTGACATAACCATTTCATTGGCCGATTCAAAAATCCACAGCCTGCCAGCCAATGATCGCGGCCGGCAGGCTGCAGATGAACTTGTGAACTGCGGAATCCTGTGAACGCACGCTCCTGTGAGCGCGCGTTCACAGGAAATCTCGGCTCACGCGAGATGACGCCAATCGGCGTTAGTGTGACCTGGCAGCGCCGCAGCATTGACGCCTTTCGGCGTTAGTGTGACGGCAGAAGGTTAAATCACTTACCGGCAGACCCAATAACAAGGGGCTCATTTGACTTGGTTATAGGTCAGTAATAGGGAAGTGAAGCTTTAGATCTATCTCTGATGACTACAACAGGCTGATTTATAAGGCAACTGTATTTACTGAGGAAAAAATAACCGTATTTTTCGCCGTATAAGACGCACCGGCCTATAAGACGCACCTAGGTTTTTGAGGAGGAAAATAAGAAAAAAAATATTTTGAACCAAAAGGTGTGCTTTTGGTGGGTTTTGAA
Source organism: Bufo gargarizans (assembly GCF_014858855.1). Classification (NCBI taxonomy): domain Eukaryota; kingdom Metazoa; phylum Chordata; class Amphibia; order Anura; family Bufonidae; genus Bufo; species Bufo gargarizans. Next base: position 47,155,211 of record NC_058089.1, read on the forward strand.
CTAATTGTGGTCTGTGGATGGCACTGTTATGGGGGGGATCTGTGGGTGACGCACTGTTATGGGGGGGATCTGTGGGTGACGCACTGTTATGGGGGGGATCTGTGGGTGACGCACTGTTATGGGGGGGATCTGTGGGTGACGCACTGTTATGGGGGGGATCTGTGGGTGACGCACTGTTATGGGGGGGGATCTGTGGGTGACGCACTGTTATGGGGGGGATCTGTGGGTGACGCACTGTCATGGGGGGGATCTGTGGGTGACGCACTGTCATGGGGGGGATCTGTGGGTGACGCACTGTCATGGGGGGGATCTGTGGGTGACGCACTGTCATGGGGGGGATCTGTGGGTGACGCACTGTCATGGGGGGGATCTGTGGGTGACGCACTGTCATGGGGGGGATCTGTGGGTGACGCACTGTCATGGGGGGGATCTGTGGGTGACGCACTGTCATGGGGGGGATCTGTGGGTGACGCACTGTCATGGGGGGGATCTGTGGGTGACGCACTGTCATGGGGGGGATCTGTGGGTGACGCACTGTCATGGGGGGGATCTGTGAGTGACACTTATGGGGGGGATCTGTGGGTGACACTTATGGGGGGGGATCTGTGGGTGACACTTATGGGGGGGGATCTGTGGGTGACACTTATGGGGGGGATCTGTGGGTGGCTCTTATTGGGGTCTCTGTGGATGACACATATATAGCATCTTATGCTATGTGTCATCCACAGATCCCCTCCATAAGTGTCCCTGTAGTGAATGACCCTCAATACAGGGCTGGGGGCCGGCATCTGGCTTTATAATGACAGCGGGGCCCGTGCAGTGACTGTATTCTACTACACGGGCCCCGCTCACTGTATAATCGTATGTCTAATAGTAAATAGTTATGTGCATAATCGCATAATGAGCGGAGTACTTACAACTACAAGCGCTCGCCGAGAGGACAGGCACTGGCAGCGTGAGTCATACGTCATGCGCCCACACCGCCTGCTTCATTCATAAAGTGGGCGGCGCGTGACGTATGACTCACACACTGCCAGCGCCCGTCCTCCTAGCCTGCATCGCGGCAGGTGTATCATTCAAAATCGCAAAATAATTTGCACAGAAAATTCGCACAAAAATTCGCAAATCGCAAAATAAGCTGCATTCGCCGTATAAGACGCACTTTTGGGGGGGAAAAAAGTGCGTCTTATACGGCGAAAAATACGGTACATTTACAGTACAGCCCAAAAGTTTGGACACACCTTCTCATTCAAAGAGTTTTCTTTATTTTTATGACTATGAAAATTGTAGATTCACACTGAAGGCATCAAAACTATGAATTAACACATGTGGAATTATATACATAACAAAAAAGTGTGAAACAACTGAAAATATGTCATATTCTAGGTTCCTCAAAGTAGCCACCTTTTGCTTTGATTACTGCTTTGCACACTCTTGGCATTCTCATGATGAGCTTCAAGAGGTAGTCACCTGAAATGGTCTTCCAACAGTCTTGAAGGAGTTCCCAGAGATGCTTAGCACTTGTTGGCCCTTTTGCCTTCACTCTGCGGTCCAGCTCACCCCAAACCATCTTGATTGGGTTCAGGTCCGGTGACTGTGGAGGCCAGGTCATCTGGCGCAGCACCCCATCACTCTCCTTCATGGTCAAATAGCCCTTACAGAGCCTGGAGGTGTGTTTGGGGTCATTGTCCTGCTGAAAAATAAATGATGGTCCAACTAAACGCAAACCGGAAGGAATAGCATGCCGCTGCAAGATGCTGTGGTAGCCATGCTGGTTCAGTATGCCTTCAATTTTGAATAAATCCCCAACAGTGTCACCAGCAAAGCACCCCCACACCTCCTCCTCCATGCTTCACGGTGGGAATCAGGCATGTAGAGTCCATCCGTTCACCTTTTCTGCGTCGCACAAAGACATGGTGGTTGGCACCAAAGATCTTAAATTTGGACTCATCAGACCAAAGCACAGATTTCCACTGGTCTAATGTCCATTCCTTGTGTTCTTTAGCCCAAACAAGTCTCTTCTGCTTGTTGCCTGTCCTTAGCAGTGGTTTCCTAGCAGATATTCTACCATGAAGGCCTGATTCACACAGTCTCCTCTTAACAGTTGTTCTAGAGATGTGTCTGCTGCTAGAACTCTGTGTGGCATTGACCTGGTCTCTAATCTGAGCTGCTGCTAACCTGCGATTTCTGAGGCTGGTGACTCGGATGAACTTCTCCTCCGCAGCAGAGGTGACTCTTGGTCTTCCTTTCCTGGGGCAGTCCGCATGTGAGCCAGTTTCTTGGTAGCACTTTCAAAGTTTTTCCCAATTTTTCGGACTGACTGACCTTCATTTCTTAAAGTAATGATGGCCACTCGTTTTTTTTTTTTACTTGGCTGCTTTTTTCTTGCCATAATACAAATTCTAACAGTCTATTCAGTAGGACTATCAGCTGTGTATCCACCTGACTTCTCCACAACGCAACTGATGGTCTCAACCCCATTTATAAGGCAAGAAATCCCACTTATTAAACCTGACAGGGCACACCTGTGAAGTGAAGACCATTTCAGGTGACTACCTCTTGAAGCTCATCAAGAGAATGCCAAGAGTGTGCAAAGCAGTAATCAAAGCAAAAGGTGGCTACTTTGAAGAACCTAGAATATGACATATTTTCAGTTGTTTCACACTTTTTTGTTATGTATATAATTCCACATGTGTTAATTCATAGTTTTGATGCCTTCAGTGTGAATCTACAATTTTCATAGTCATGAAAATAAAGAAAACTCTTTGAATGAGAAGGTGTGTCCAAACTGTTGGTCTGTACTGTATATTCCCACTATAGACACTATCACCTTGGCTACATGTATGGCGGAAGTAGTCACTATAAAGATGGCGCTCGGTCGCGAGTGCAGCGGGCCCCATAGCCATCAGGTTTCTGCTGTTTCGAACAGCAGAGGCCCAGGGCGAATGTATGCGATCAGCCTGTGACAGCGGAAGATGTAATATGGCTGTGATGGCTCAGAGCCTCAAGCAGGCACCAATACCCATCACTGGTATATTCCCATACAGGCCAGCAGGTGGCAGCACGGTATCGGAATACATGGATAAATACCAATCACAGAACACAATCTGATGATTAATTTTTTTTTTTATATTTTTAATAACTAGTCACCCCACTTTCCCCAAAACTTAAGTAACAATAATAAAAAAAAAAAAAAAACATAATAGGTTGGGATGAGCGAATAGACTTCGGATGAAACCTCGTTTCAGTACTGTATGGAGCGAGCGCTCCGTACAGTATTAGAATGTTATTACTTTGCAAAGTCTCGCGGCCCTTCATGTAATTACAGTAGAAATCAATTTCTGAAGTTAAGAAAATATTTCTAGAACCTGGTACCTTGCAAACAAACCAGATTTCGGTAAATTATTTTTTCACAGTAAAAATCAACTTATTACGCGAAGTGTCACGAGACTGCGAAGTACGGTCATTTTTATTGCACTTGCTGCTCTTTGCAGTTTTGATTAGATGCAAACTGGATCGGGTTACCCTGAATTTATACATGTGGAATGACAAAGTTGAATCACTCTAATAACTTCGGCTCAGAGACAATACATTCTAATACTGTATGGAGCGCTCGCTCCATACAGTATTGAAACAAATAATTTATGCAAATAGACTTTGGTTGAATCATCTGAAGTCGATTCGCTCATCCCTAATGATAGGCATCGCTGTGTAATGGCAAAAAATTCAAAATGGCCAATTGGTCATTTTTTTGTTATTTTACCTCCCCTGGCTATGTGAACGGAAAAATAAAAAAAAGCCATGGCTCTGGGAAGACGGGGAGTGAAAAATGAAAACGTTAAAATGTAAAGTCACAGGGCCCGCCAAGGGTAAAAGGGGTTGTCCCATGGAAATTATTCAAAATTTTGCAAAACAGCACCTGGATCTGAATACTTTAGTAATTGCCTGCTATTCAAATTATAGCACAGCCGCCGAGTTATTCAATAAAATGTGTCTGTATAGCGCCACCTGCTGTTTGTTCTTTTCACCGATTTCTCTGTCCATCTCTGAGGTGGATGCACATTCTCAGTTCCAGCCTTCAACTGCCACCAGCTTGATCTGAAGTTAGAAGCTGTGACAGGGCTCATGCACACAAATGTTGCCCATTTTGTAATCCGCAAATTGCAGATCTGCAAAACACTGAATCCGGCCATGTGCATTCTACATTTTGCAGAACAGAACATCCGGGCAATAATAGAACAGTTCTAGCCTTGTCCCTAATGCGGACAAGAATAGGACATATTTTTGCGGATGGCACGGACATACGGATAGCACTGGGTGTGCTGTCCACATATTTTGCGACCCTATTGAAGTGAATGGGTCTGCATCCGACCCACTAAAAATGCAACTGTAACAGCAGGTTGCCAGACCCGCAACGATCAGATGATCACCTACTGGAACCTACAGGGTATAAGCCAGCTAGAACAAGCTAGAGTAATTTTCTACTTGCCTATAAGACAAATGGTAAACATTCAAGGGTCTTAGAAAGCTGAGTGACAACCCCTTTGAGAGGCTTCACACATGTTGAGGATTTATCTCTATTGGTATTTTTTTAATGCCGATTTATTTTTTAATGATTTGTAAAAAATAAAAAAGTATTTTTATATACATAGCGCAAATTTTAAAGGGTTGTCCAGGACTTTAATACTGATGTTCTTTCCCGAGGCTAGGCCATCAATATCAGCTTGGCGCCGATCCCGCTCCCCTGCAGATCAGCTGTTTCGTGGGTAGTTACGCTGCTGGAACTACACAGCTCTATCTATGGTGTAGTGGACGGAGCTGGTTACTACAGCACTGCACCCAAAAAAGCGAGTGGGAGCAGTACAGCGGTTACCAGCTCTGTCCATTATACAATGGATGGAACTGTAGGTCAAGCGTTGACTTCGGAAGCTAGTCTGAAACAGCTGATAGGAGTGGTTGTGAGTTGCCAGGCCCCCGCTGATCAGATATCGATGGCCTATCCTGACGACATGCCATCAATCGTAAAATCCTGGAACAGCCCATTAATGTCTGGTATTACAGTTTATCCTATTTCCATTGAATAAGGATGAGAGGCAATACCAGAAACAGCCCATGGACAAGAGGGGCATGTTTTGTAGGCAAAAGGCAGACAACCCCCTTTAAATAAGTCATATAATGGCCCCATATCTGCAAATACAAGTTGGTCATTATTTCTGATTAGATATTATAAGCCCTAGATCTTAAGGAAACGGCAGCAGAAAATAATAGTTGAATCATATACAGAATTAGAAAAAGTTTGCTTTCACGTAGTAGGAACTGTAAAGACCAGAGACAGGCACGTAAGAAAATCTATCTTTATATTAAGTTATCACAACAAGTCTAAAATACAGAGGTTAAATAAAATAGAAAAAAAAAAAAAACATCCAGAAATCCTTGTTAAAAAACATTACAAAATAAACAACTTGCTGCGGACAGTTTTTTGTTCCAGCTTAGTATAAAAAAATTAGAATTTATCTTTAAAACCCGCGCGGATCAGTGCTTAACCCTTTCTGTGCCGACGGGGGCCTGCAGATCCATGTTCAGTTCCGGTGACTTTGCAGGTGGTGTGAGCAGAAGTGAGTTAGTCATTATCTTATGTTCCCGAGTGATCTTGGCACAGAGGTGGAAGGAGGGGGGGGGGGGGGGGGGGGGGCTGAATACCATTTGGCAAATATTGAAGTATTGTCCAAATTATTAATGCAAGGCAATGCTGCGTGTCAGTAAATCACTAAGCGGTGATGTTTTTTTTATTTTGGAGATAACCCCCGGACAGTTTTAAAAACAACCTACACGAATACAAGACAAAGCACTTTGCCTCGAAAGAGCGCTGGTACGTGACAACATCTCATCTGTGTGCTCTTAACAAAGAGATAAGATCACCCCGATCAGACAAGGTGAATGGAGCAGCCAAAACACGGAGACACACAGGAAGGGTATGTACCAAATAATGCCAAGTCTTGCCCTTCACGTGTATTCGGTCACAGACCTTTGAGGAGTCCAGTTTTATCCAAGTGTAAGGAAGCAGAGCCGAGCGCTCAAGGAAGAGACGTAGACTCCTGATTAGTTGAATAGTACTGGGGAGGGGTAAACAGGACCTATGCCTCCTCCAGCCTTGTTCTCATGTCCTCTGGTGCCTCAAACATCACTCTCCGTGGAGGGCAAGTGCCTTCCCCTCCAGCCGGTATCTGGTAAGGAGACTCTCCGTTCAGGGCTTGGTGGGAGAGTGACACTGCCCGTCTCAGACTGTTCTTCTTGAAGCAACTGTTGTGTCTCTGTCAGGTCAAGAGAAGCAGTACTGGCTTGTAAAGAGACCGTGTCTGTCTTGATGCACACGTGGTCTCGAAGGATGCTGCCTCGAGATGGCTTCACCTGCTTGAGATCGTCCCACTCACTCTCTTCCCCAGACAGTAAGCCAAAGCCCTCCAAGATTCGGATTTTCTCTTTGGTAAAACCATTGTCGGAGACAACCTGCAAAAATGGAAAAGGTCATGGAATGATGGGCAAGGAAGGCAAAGCGCAATGCTGGAGCAGCATTGGTATAAGGGCTCGTTCACACGACCGTATGGCTTTTTTTGTGTTTTGCTGGCCGTTTTTAACGGATCAGTTTTTTATTTCAGTAGTGTTTCCAGTACTCCCGTTCCGTTTTTTTTGTATGGCATATACAGTTATTACATAGAAAAAAAATTGGGCTGGGCATAAAATTTTCCATAGATGGTTTCCGCAAAAATGTAACAGATATGGATGCATACGGAGAACGAGATTTGCGGGCAATAATAGGACATGTTCTATCTTTGAACAGAAACGGAATGCATACGGAGTACCTTCAATTTATTTTTTTGTGGAACCATTGAATAATGGTTCTGTATATGGAACGCAAAAAACAAACAAACATTCGTGTGAACGAGCCCTAAGGTTGTGAGAGATGCATCGGTTTTACATCTCTGCAGCAAAAAGTTAAGATGTAAGCCATACAAATGAAAAGAAATCACTTGCAAACAAAAAAACGCAGTATAGACACACAAAAGACTGCGCTATGACAGATAATCAACCCAAAGCCAGATGTCCCAATAAAGGCTACAGAACAAAAAAATGTTCATATAAAAAAAATCCCAAAATGTTTTTTCACCATAACGAAGGAATCCTTTAATCTGTGATTTGCACTGATACAGGTCTTTAATTTAGATGTAATTTTAAATTTATCACTAAATTAAAAATAGCTACAAGTAAAAATCTAAAACTGATAAGTCCATAAATTACAAGAGGGAGGGAAATGTGTTAGGTATAGTGCATGCTCACGCAGTTAGTGAAATTAAATCAGGAACACTATATTATGCCATGGTCTTCAATATTACGCACACCCTTAACCCAAAGATCATCAGATCCTTCGTTAATGCACTGGTCAATTAATGTATGGATCCAGTAAAGCGGCACAATGTATTCACTAGGGGGCTGTATTATGGAAGTACCGCAAGTAATTCTCATAGGATTAAATGACCCATAAACTGGGGTGAGTATCTTGTATCTCTGCTTAAAGGGCTTCTGTCACCCCCCAAAACTCATTTTTCATTTTTGGGCATAATAAAATACTTATTGGACGACTATTCCCTATATAGGGCTCTTACCTTGTTCTGTGGCTTTGTTTCATATATAAAATAAAAATAAAATCAAGCTTTTAAAATATGCTAATTACTTCACTACCAGCAAGTAGGGCATCTACTTGCTGGTAGCCGCCCCATCCTCCTTTTAAAAAAAAACGCCCCCTCCTCCAGTTGATTGACAGGGCCAGCGAGCGCTACTTGCTGGTAGTGAAGTAATGTGCATATTTTAAAAGCTTGATTTTTAATGAAACAAAGCAACAGAACAAGGTACGAGCCCTATATAGGGAATAGTTGTACAAAAAGGATTTTAATATGCCCAAAAATGAGTTTTGGGGGGTGACAGAAGCCCTTTAAAACTAGAAGTACAGGGAGGTACAGTATGGAAGTCAATTAGGTTAACACAGATCTGTTATACAGTCATGATGCCCAATACACCTGGAACCTTAAAGGGAACCTGACAGGTGACATCTGAGAGCTGGTAGGGAGAGAAGCCTATGAGTAGCTATGATATGTAGGATTATATGATTTTGAGCAGGATTTCCGAGTAAAAAGCATAGTGATCGTAACAGGACTCATAGGAAAGACAGAGTCCTGGTTGATCCGCCCCTAAAAAATGATTGACTGATTTCAGTGCATCAGTGTGTGTACACATAAAGGTGTCAATCTTTGTGTGACTGGAGTAATCAGGACTCTCACTATTTCACCTAGGAGTCCCATCAGGCTTTTCCCCAACAAAAATATTTTTTTTTTTTTTTTTTTTTTTTTTTTTTTTTTTACACATGCATAGTATTTATAATGGAGCTTAGCTTCTCTCCCTCTATAATATTTTGTGCTCAGATAAAGCAGCAGAAATCACCTGACTGGTTGCTTTTAAGAGATCTTTTAAACCAGTCCATAAAAACCAGAAGAAATAGTCAAGAGTCAATCACGTGCAGCATCCACCAATACCTGCAGGTAGCAGAAGAACTCAGAATAGGAAGGGAGAGAGACTGTCAGAGGGAGTAGAGCGCTGCGGGGGAGGAGATGGGCGATATGGAGAAGGTCATATAAATACATGTAGGGAAACAAATGCCAAAGTGATCCTGCGGCTCTGTGGTGACACAGAATGAAAATCAGCAGTCAAGGGGTATGTACACCTTTGAGGGCAAATTTCTATTATTGCATTGTACTTATTTTGAGCTAAAAATCATTTTTTCAATTGGTTTTTATAAAAAAAAATATGGAATCCTTTTTTGTGGATTTAGTGTCTTTTCCATCATCTGGGGAGCAGACGGACTCCTTATCTCTGCTCTCTGACATTATAAACACTCATTATAGCTCAGTTTTTATCTTACTGATAAGATTGTGGCTTAAATAAACCTCTTGTGACAGAATGGCTCAATATTTTTAATAAAGGCCAATTGAAAATATGATTGCCTCCAAAAGGTGTACATAGCCTTTAACATTTCTGTACACCCCTGATTCAGTGCTTACCTCCTTGCGATGCCTTTGCAGATGACAAGCCCCTGGCCTGTGCACAGCCTCAATTTTCACCTCCTGTGTTGATGTGCGGTAGGAAGGGTTGCTGTACGTCAGTGTTCCCAATGCTGGGTCTGACAGCTTTGCCCGACGATGCCTAATAACAAAAATATATGAACTTTACAAACCTGGAGAAGTTCTAAATTTCTACCCATATGACCTTCCTTGAATCCTATGGCAGCGTCACAAAAACCGTGAGCTTCCGCGTTACCTATCCTAATTCTTCCAACAAGTTTCAAAATATGTCCAGACTTTTCCAACCATCAAAATAGTTTCTACCTCTATTATGGACCTTGCGTGTAAGGTTTCCTCTTCCTTTAACCCTTCGAGGACCTTGCGAATTTCTATTTTTGCCTTTTCATTCCCCGCCTTCCCAGAGCCATAACTTTTTTTATTTTCCCGTTCACAAAGCCTAATGAGGGCTTATTTTTATTGCGGGACAAGTTGTACTCTCTAATGGTACTATTTAATATTGCATATCATATAGTGGGGAGGAATTTAAAGAAAAACAATACGTAATTCTAACATACCGTATTTATCGGCGTATAACACGCACTTTTCCCCCCTGAAAATAGGGGGCAAATTATGTATGCGTGTTATACGACGATATAATGTTAAGAAGCCATGTTTTTACATACCGGAGGTATAACATTAAGACGGCGCAGCGCCTGCCGCAGCTCCCTCCTCATGCGCCGCCTGTCCCAGCTCCCTCTGTCATGCGCTGCCTGTTCATTCATAAAGTGAGATAAGCGGGCAGGTGGCGCATGAGGAGGGAGCTGGGGCAGGCGGCGCATGAGGAGGGAGCTGGGGCAGGCGGCGCATGAGGAGGGAGCTGGGGCAGGCGGCGCATGAGGAGGGAGCTGGGGCAGGCGGCGCATGAGGAGGGAGCTGGGGCAGGCGGCGCATGAGGAGGGAGCTGGGGCAGGCGGCGCATGAGGAGGGAGCTGGGGCAGGCGGCGCATGAGGAGGGAGCTGGGGCAGGCGGCGCACGACCGAGGGAGATGCCGGTCTGCGCCGTCTTAATGTTATACCTCCGGTACTACAGTAAGTACCGTACAGCGCGTCTACAATTAGATATAGAGATCAGATTGAATGTTTAACAGTTGCGGGGCCCGGTGTATTAGAGTAGAGTCACTGCAACGGGCCCCGCCATGAGTGTCCCCGCCTCCTCTCGCCACACTGATCCATCTGATGGGGGATCTGTAGATGACACTTATGGGGATCTGTGGATGACATAAGTGTCATCCACAGAGCCCCATAAGTGTCATCCTTTTACATTATTTACCTTATAAGTGGTAATAATATTAATAAAAAAAAAGTTCTGAGCTACCCTTATTTTGCTTCAAAGTTCTTTATTTGAAATTAAAAAAAAATTCCTGAAATTTCCCTCTTAAAATGAAGGTGCGTGTTATACGCCGATAAATACGGTAGTTTTGTTTTTTACTGTGTTCCCCATGTGGTAAAATTCACCTGTTTCTTTCATTCTCCTGGTCAGTACGATTACAGCGATACTACACTTTTCTTAATATTTTTTTTCTATTTATAGCCATATTCTGACCCCTATAGTGACTTTCTGATCACTTTTTTTTTTACATTTTTTGGGGGAGATAAAGTGCCCAAAAAATTGAGAATTGGCCATTTTAATTTTTTCCATTGTGCCATTTGCTGTATGGGATAAATCTATATACGGTATATAAAGCTGAGTGAGTGTGTGTGTTTATGTCCGCTAAAGGAACCTGCACCGTTGCATTTACAATCACGAAATTTGGCACACAGGTACATCAGGTGTTCGGGAAGATTTTAGACCGGGTCTCAGCTCTCTAGGACGTACCGTTCCTGAGATAGTTTAAAAAGAATGCAAATATGGTATATGACATGACCTACATTAGCCAATAGAAGCCTGCAGGTCTTTTGCTTCATATCCCAACTGCCATACACACGGTCACATGTCCCTTGTCAGCCAATAGAAGCTCGCAGATCCTCCAGTCTCCACATACAGAGTTTTACACCAGGTTTCCATAACAACCCAGCCATCTATCCTCACTGCTGTAAGAGAGCTTTAAAGGAAATCTGTCACCAGGATACTTGCTATTGAAGTAAAGTCATGGCCTAATAGCACTTACTACCTTATTTCAAGATGTGCATTTGTTCCAGCAATAGATGTTTTTATGCTCTGAAAATCAAGTTTATTTGGTATGCAAATGAGCCAGTAAGGTGCCCAGAGGGGCGTTACTCTTGCAGGAAGGAGCCCAGACACGCCCCCTGCCACAATGTGTCCACCCTCAAAAGACGAACTTCTTAAAACCCTGCACCAGGTCCCACTAAGCCACGCCCATGATCCGGTTAGGCCACGCCCCTCCCACTACTGAGCCGACTGGGATTGAAAAATATAAGGTAAAAATCTACTTCTGTCAGCTGCAGGGGTGGTGACTTTCTCCCTGCAGCTCACACTCAGACAGCACAGTGCTGCTGTCTTAGAGTGAGCTGTTCAAAAGGACACGCCCCTGATCCAGTAAAAGGCCACTGTTAAGAGGGCGGGCCCCTGTGGAGGTCACTGTCAAGGGGGTGGTGTGCTGTGAAGCTCACTGTTAAAGGGGAAGGCTGCTGTAAAGGTCAAAATTAAGGGGGTAGGCTGCTGTGGAGGTCCAATTTTAAGGGACAGGGCACGGGGGGGGGGGGTCATTGTTAAGGGGCGGGATGCTGTGGAGGTCACAGTTAAGGGGAAGGTCCGCTATTCAGGTCAGTGTTAAAGGGGCAGGGTGCTATAGAGGTCACTGTTAAGGGGGCAGGGTATTGTGGAGGTCACATTTTAAGGGAACAGCTCTGTGGAGGTCACTGTTAAGGCGGCAGGTTATTGTGGAAATCACTGTTAACTAGACAGGGTACTGTGGAGGTCAATGTTATAGGGGTTACTGTCTATCTTTTATCGCACACATTGTTATATTTGTATAGTAAGGGAACACTGTGATGCCCATGATATGTATTTTTTATTGGTTATGTATTTCTTTTTTTTCTTTTTTTTTCGGGGAAAGGGGGTGATGTATATTTTAATATTTTTATTTTCACTGGGTGACTATAACTGGCACTCATTAGAATGCCATTTGTGTTCTGTGATGGCTAAATAGCCATCATAGAACACTCCATTTACAATACAGTGCTGCCACCTGCTGGCCAGTGTTAGTATATTCTAGTAATAGCTACCGAAGCTTGCTTGAGGCTTCCGGCTATTACTATACTGTAACAGCTTCCTCGATCTCAGCGCACGGCTCTTTCTTCTGGATCGCTTAGATGACCATGGTATCTGAGGAGTTAAATGTATGGGATCAGCGATAGGGCTGATCGTTTACATTCGCCACGGGTCTCTGCGGGTGATATGGTGCCCACTGCATGTGTGAGCAGGCTCCATCTTTAAAAGGTCGCCAAGGGCTTAAAGGGGGTATTCTATCTGGGACATTAATGGCATATAGCTAGGGTATGTCAGTTAGGAGCAGGCGTGGAACCCGCACCTATCTCCAGAAGGGGCCCTTGCAAAATGAACAGAGAGCAGCCGCACATGCACAGCCACACTCCATTCATGAATAGAGGGCATGATGCATATGTACGGCCACCTCTCCATTTACAAATATGAAACTGCCAGAAATAGCAGAGCCAATGCTCCCGTAGCGGTGAACAGAGTGGTCGCACATGTGCAGCTGCTCTCTGTTCTGTTCTCTGTTCACTTCTAAGTAGGAGCAGGTCCAAGAGGTAGAACCCATACATATCTGACATTGATGGCATATTCTAGCATAACTAGTATTCTAGGGCAGGCATGCTCAACCTGCGGCCCTCCAGCTGTTGCAAAACTACAACTCCCAGCATGCCTGAACAGCCTACAGCTATCAGCCTACAGCAGGGCATTGTGGGACTTGTAGTTTTACAACAGCTGGAGGGCCGCAGGTTGAGCATGCCTGTTCTAGGGTAACTCATACCCATTTAAGCCCATGTACACACCTGTAAATCAGCAGAGCACAGATCAAAAGGAGTAGGAACAAGAGAGACAGTGATCCAGCGATGATGTGAGGTACACGCAGCTTTTCCCCTAGTAAAAACAAAATAATATCGGTAATGCCACATGTTTATATATGCAATTACAAATCTAAGGGTGTAGACCACAAAGAACCAGGTTCTCTACATACCTGCACTGGCTGGGATAGCTCCGTTGTGAGTACACAGTCCTAGTGATGCCTCAGCGTCTGAGCAACTAAAATACAGTCACGAAAGATAAGGATGAGGGCAGATACTTAAATCTAGTAATCTCCTTTTTAAATATGACATAAATCTCACAATACACCTACCTTACTGATGTCACACCTGGTGTACTGTCTGCTCGCTCACCCTGGGTGTTAGGACTGGATGGGCCAGAGATTTTCTCGCTATTGTTTGTTGGATGAGGAGGTGAAGGTAAAAATCCAGGAACTGAATAAGAATTTAAAAAAAATCTCAGAAAATGGATATTTGGCACTAAAATATGGAGTCAAAATGACATGTTAAGTATATTTTGCCCTAGCCCTTGGCTTCTGATGGAAAAGCCTTGGAAACCTTGGTGAAACCTCAATATAGGGCATGACCCATCAACTCAACCTCTCCTCCATCTCAGAGCTAGGTTAATGTGTTTCTCACTGAAGTTACCCTGAGGTATTACAGTCCCCCTGAACTCAGTTGTAGGCCAGACAACATAACAGATATGGAAACCGAAACCAACACTGCAGCCCTACTATTGGGAGGTCTCAACGACAGGTCAGAAGATCTTTTAGGAACATCCCGTTGAAATAGACATAGCAATGATGCAGCAAGAAGACCAGATACTCACTGGTTGAACAGACTTCATTCACCAAGTCATCTGGACAAGCACAGACAAAATCATAACTTCGAGCGAAGCAAAGGTGGGAGCAACCGCCATTATTAACTCCACACGGGTTGCTACCTGCATGGTGGAGAACGGCAAACGTTTAGTCCATGACCGGATGTAATATAAGAATAAGAAAAGGTGAGCTATTCCTTACCGGTTTGTCTCAATGGAGACACCACAATGATGTCCATCAGTCCTTCCATGTTACCCAAAATGGTTTCTTGACTTCTTCCCGAGTATTTGTCCACCCTCTGAATGGACTTTGTCTGCCAGTCAGTCCAGTAGATCCAGCGGCCCTCCTGTTTGTCAAAATCAACAGAAAATACATTCAAGGTATGGATAAAGAAATAATTTAGTGGCCCCTATGCTTGTCCATAATGCCAGCACTTCTTTTATAAAAGTAGCAGAGGATTTCACAGAAGGTTTACCTGGGTGAGTGCGAAGGGGTGAGACACCTGACTGACGAGCACTTGACGGGTCTTGCCATTTAGATCGGCATTTTCTATGCGATCCAAGTGAGCATCCACCCAATAAATTCTGATAAAAATTAAAATACTAAATATATTAGTCAAAAATACATATGATGTACAATAAGAAGCCATCATTTAAAGTGACCCTCCAGTCAGAAAGTCAAAAATGATAAGCAAGTCAGTGCGTACAGGGGATGTCGACCTGTCATTTCTTTCCCCGCCAATCTTGCTGCTTTTTAGCTCAGCTCCACTTTATTCGGTTACTACAGTTTAGCTACCATGCCTACAATGTGCCTGAGACCTACCACCCGTCTCATCTTTGACAGGCTGCAGCAGAGCAAGTATTGACTTTAGGGCTCATGCATACGAACAAGTGTCGCCCGTTCCGTGCATTGGGGGACCGCAAAAAGCACGGGCACCGTCCCTGTGGCTGGCGCAGGTGGATGCAACTTGAATCGGTCGGTGATCCGTCCACACCGCAAAAAAAATAAAAGTTCTATTTTTTTTTTGCAGTGCAGAGGCACGGACAGAAACCACAGGGTTCGCTGCCTCCGTTCCGCACCTCACCTTCCGGATTGTGGACCAATTCAAGTGAATAGATCCGCATCTGTGATGCGGTGCACAAACGGCCAGTGCCCGTATGTTGCGGAGCCACTGTTTAAGAGCCGCAATATGGGCACCTGCCGACAACGGGTATAATTCCTGAGCTCTTGACTGAAGGATTGCTTTAAAAAAACATTTATATATACTATGAGACATGACCACTGACCTACGGGTGTCATAGTCCAAAGTCAGTCCATTGGGCCACCCAAGATCCGTATTAATGAGGACTTTGCGGTCCGAACCATCCAAGTGAGACCTCTCAATTTTTGCAACATGACCCCAATCAGTCCAGAATAAATAACTGCAATAGCAAGAGGAAAATTATATTTCCCTTTCTCATGATACTCTAAAAGGAATCATCAGCAAAGAGAAGGAGAATTCGGAGACTAGTCATGTCCTTACCCTTTTCTTGGAAACACAGCAATAGCTCGAGGCTCATCTAGGCTGTTGTTGATCAGAACCTTCCGGTATCTCCCATCCAGCCGTGACACCTCAATGGTGTTTGCACCAGTGTCTGTCCAATATAGATTTCTTGCTACCCAGTCCACAGCCAAACCATCCGTGGTCTTCAGCCCCTCACCAATGATTGTCTCCATAGCAATTCCTTCAAGATCCACTCTCCTAATAGGAACAAAGATATTCAGCACGTACAAAACTACACAATACATCCTTTAAATCTGTTTCTTCACTCAGAGGAGTGTGCCAAGCAATGGACTCCCCTATATGAAATCAATATGACCTAGCGGCATACAAACAGAGGTTTTATTTGTGAGACAACCACTTTTTAATCAGAAGCTGGCGCAGCAATCAGCAGATTGCCATGGATCCAGCTTCATTAACCTTTGGCAACTGTCCTGATAATTAGATAATTGCAAGAAGAAAAAAAAAAAAAAAAAGCCTTGAAATGTCAAGTTACACAGAGAACATCCCCACGTGCGCCCTTCCTCAGCACCTGATTACATCCAGGAAAACATCAGTGTAGTAGATTTGGTCTTCTACGCTGTCAAAATCCAAAGAGATCACATTGTTCAGTCCTTTAATGGGGACATAGACATCAGTGTAGTCCTCTGTGTCCAGAGAAATGCGTCTGATGGAATCGCGGCTGGAGAAGAGCAAGTAGGTATCAGGGGACGGGTCACACGTTCTACCATCATCCTTCAGCAGTATACCGGTGGGGCAGGCACAGGAGTAGCTGACGGGGTTTGGAAGGCAGAGGTGGGAGCACCCACCATTTTTTTCCCCACACTTGTTGTATCCTGTGTGAAGGATGTTAAGAAGTTAGGAGCCACATACAGACAGAAAACATGGAGGTAATGGCACAGTGACAGTGTTATAACTATAATTAGACCTCAGAGATGATGAATGAACTCACCCAAAGCATGAGTCCGGTCTACTGCTTGAATGTCCATCAGCCCGGGCAGATTGTCTCTGACCACAATAACGTTTGCCCCGGTGTCTTTATCTGCCCTTTGGATTTTACGCGTTTGCCAGTCTGTCCAGTATATATGTGCTCCAAGGAGAGTTAAACCATATGGATGCTGGACTGGAGATACCAAGATGCGTCTGTTCCTTCCCATTAGATCAGAGGCCTCTATTCTCTGAATACAAAAGGAAAGCCATTTTGTATTCAATACATCTAGCTAAACATATCAAAACGGCAGAATATCGCTGCGCTCCACTGTGGAACGCATGTCTAAATCCATCTTCACTTCCTTAGCCAAGTTCTGTGCGTTCCACATGCACATGACCCGTAAGTGACGTCTCCACTGACATCACTTCCGCCGTCGTGGCTCCTTGCACGCCACTGTGGAGCGCATAAGACAGGAAGCGCCCCCCCCGTCCAGTGCCGCTTCCTACACGCACCTCCCCACTGTACCTACATATGAAATTGCACTTTGTCAGCCTGCAAGGACTTTAGATAGTCATCCCTCCCTCCTGCAATTAATTATATATTTATTTAGTACGTACAAGCGTGCGTTCCACGATGGAACGCACACGACCGGAAGTGACACATCGCATGACGTCTCTTCCGGTTTTGGATTCCCGCTTTGCCTTTTCTTGAATATATTTAATGATATAAATAGCTGGTGTTGTATGTACATTTGTATGACTCCTAAAGGGGGCTTTACCTCAGACCCCCAAAACGCGTTGGGTGCCGAGAGTTATTTGTATAAAGGTAAATTGACCAGACGCTGGATGTCCGGCTGCCATCATTTCTACCATACAAGCAAAACCGGCCAGGGGGGGGCTCTGTCTGAAAGGGTCTTGAGCTTTATCCAGCAGACATCCCCCCAGTAAAGCGAGTTCTACTTCTACTTTTTATCCAGTATTCTCATCCAGAATTGTCCATTGGATATATGAGATTTTAATAATACCTTATTTCTCCTTACTGAATTTATTCTCTTCTCACTATATTCATTCCAACACAGGAATGGCGCCATTATAGTGGTTCACATTTATTTTCGGTTATTTGTAGTGTCCTGGGGTGCCCTTTCATTTGAGCCTCCATTATTCATCCTAAACAGTTTATCCATGGGTTCTTACATTAACAGGGTTGCATTCTGATTTAATGATAGCACAACATAAATATGGTGCTTTCACTTCAAAAGAAGACTACTGACACCAACACTAAACATACCTCTGTATGTGCATCAGCCCAAAGAAGTTGAGAACCAGCTTTGTCCACCGCTAGTCCGTTGGGCCACCCCAAGTTCATACTGATCAACACCTTCCGGTCTGAACCATCCATTCCTGCTCTTTCCAGCTTGGCATTCTCTCCCCAGTCTGACCAGTACATATATCTAAAAGAAACAAAAAATAAATAAATAAAAATTAAAATGGTACCTTTCACCAGTCACGAGAGATAGTTATCCATCAGTGGGCTCAAAAATGTTCTTTGTTTTTTGTCCCTTACCCCATTTCATGATACAAGGCGATTGCTCGGGGGCTTCCCAGATTTAGCCAAACAAGCACTTTCCTCATTGAACCATCCAAATTTCCCACTTCGATTCGATTGCTTCCAGTGTCTGTCCAATATATTTTGCGCCCTATTGCATCCACTGCCAGACCATCTGTGGTCACCAGACCTGGGATACAGCAGCAGTCCATTATTATGATGAGAGAATTAAAATATTCCTCATCTTGATTTACTTGTAGGTACTCTATGGAAGAGTTGCTATTGAGTAGTTCATTACCTGTAGTTATTATATCTTGGTGATTCGATCCATCAAGTGCCGCTCTACTGATTTTACGAAGCGTGCTGTCCGCCCAATACACCAATCCTACGAGAAGGAAGCATCATGAATATTTGACGGATCACTTGTTCTCCAACAGTTTCTGTCTAGAATTCCCTCCGATCCCCGGACATCCTCAACTTTAGTAAACTATGCGAATGACATACCATCAACAGGATCCACCCCAACAGCAATTGTGTTTTTCATGGTCACATTTATTGGAAGTACAACATCTGCAAAATATGGGATATCCAAAGAAACTGAGCGGATGTCTGTCCTCCTGGCGAAGATAAGGAAACGGTCCATGCCTGGAAACAAAATGTGATAGCAGAAAGGGGTTAATACATCCTATTCAAGAAAAGTGACTAAAAAAATTAAATAAAAATGCTATAAAAAAAAAGTCACCTGAGGAGCAGGTTCTGCCATCCGCTTGCAGGTTTACCCCAGTGGGACAGGCACAGCTGTGGCCTTTCGGGTGGGGAGATAGAAGGCAGATATGGCTGCAGCCTCCGTTGTTTATGGAGCAAGCCGAGTGAACTGTGAAAAAATAACAAAGAGAATATAACGTGAGAAAGAATTATATGTCACTGTAAACTTCAACATAGAATCCTGTCCCCAGAGTTGGTCACGAGAACACACTGGGCAAAACAGTCATCTCAAGGGATTCTCTTTTTTTGTGTCCTTTGAACCTGTGTCGTGCTCCACCCCCTCAGGCAATGCACTATGTATAAAAGTTTTGGAAGGAGCATTCCCTTAAAAGGGGTTGTCCCACAAAACACACAGCCCCGCCAGGATCCAACTGGCAGGGGTCCAACTGATGTGGCCTCTCTGATCACGAGAACATGAGCTCCGTGGAACCCATCCGATTATTGTGATGGTCATGTATGTCTGTTGCTGCTCCAGTCAACGCAATGTACTTTTGAGGACGCAAACATGCTTAACCTGCTGCTCCATTCATTTGGGAAGAGACCCCCTGTTATTGTTATCCGCAGGTGCCCCCCGCATGGTCAAGCCCCCTAACAATCAGGCACTTATCCCCTATCCTATGGATAGGGAAGAAGTTTGTTTCAACCCCTTTAAATCACATCAATCAATATAACAAAATCAATGGATTATATTAATTGGCGTGGTGTTATACCTTTGGGTCGCTGGCGGTGAAACACATGAATATCCATAAGATTCTCCAAATTCTCTCTCACTGTTTTCCTGTCAAGGCCAGTCTTTCGATCTGCGCTCTCAATACTCTTAGACTGCCAGTCTGTCCAGTAAATTCGGTCTTCGTAGAGGGTCAGACCAAAAGGATGAGGGAGGTCTGTTCCAATGAGTGCCTATAATAACCCATCAACAAGAGATTACTTCTTCAGTCCTTGACCGGTGTCTTTAAAGAAAAGAGCACTAGTGACAACTCACCGTACGGTCTGCACCGTCAAGTTTTGCCGTCTCTATGGTCTTCATGCCAGCATCAGCCCAGTACAGCCTCTCGGATTCATAATCAATTGCCAGTCCGTTGGGCCAGGTAAGATTGGAAGAGATTATGACCATACGTCCAGAGGCGTCCATCCCAGCACGCTCTATTTTAGGATTGGCTCCCCAGTCTGTCCAGTACATGAACCTACGGTGGAAAATATCTTGTATTACTCAGAGTAGAAAATGGGTAAGCTCCCTTTTACGATTTATAAAAACAAAAGAAAACCATTACAAAATTCTGAAAAAGTTCTCACCCGCCTATTGGATCCACCACAATATCCCTTGGTCGGTCTAAATTCTCCCAGATCAGTACACTGCGTAGTGAGCCATCTGTATTAGATACTTCTATTCGGTCAGTCCCTAAATAAGAGCAGAGACATAAAAGGTCACAAATCTGGGGGCCGCACTGTTCCTTCCAGGACCCCCTCAACAATCAGCTGTAATCTGTCAGGAAATACACTAGCAAGTGTTAATTTTCGCTGCAGTGCCTTGATAGGGAAAAAGTATTACAGAGGCGCGGCTTGACAGAAAGCATGTCAAAATCCCATAGACTGCAACAGTATTCTATTGAAGTCTATCGTACACCTGATCAGAAGATTGCATATTTAAGTACCCTAAGGGGACTAAAAATGTTACCAATAAAAAAGCACCATTGCTGCATCTAAAAACATCTCATCTATTAAAATGTTATTTTATATATATATTATATACATATACATATACATACACACATATATACACATACACACACACAGTATTTATATTTATAAAAACGCGGTAACGGGAAAATAAAAATCAGCGATTTGCGTTTTTTTGCCTTTCCACAAAAAAAAAAAAAAAAAAAGAAAACGTGATCAAGTCAAGTAATATGTATCCCAAAATGGTGTACTACAGCTGAGCCGTCACACAGCATTATATATGGAAATATAAAAAAATTGGGCTTTCAAAACTTGATGATTTAAATAAATTTTTAAAAGGTTTTTATTTTTTAAAAAGTAGTAAAACGATAGAAACTACATAAATATGGAATCACCATAATCATACAAAATAAGGTGGTCCTGTCATTTTTAGCACATATTGAACGACATGAAAATAAAATCCAAACGCTCATGGCGGAATTGCTGTTTGTTTCACCCCACAAATTATTTTTTCCCCGTTTTCCAAGATATGATAAATTAAAGGGTGCCATTAAAAAAATACAACTTGCCTTACAAACAATATACCCATATGAGGCTCGTTGAAGGCGGGGTGAAAAAAACGAAGGCGCAAAAACAGGAATTGGCCTGGTTCTACAGGGGTTACGGTCCTATTAATGGACTGGATGCTACAAATCTCAAAGACCCGCCGCAACAGGAGGATACAGGATCCTAGTGCCTATATTCCGTACCTGCATCTGTCCAATATAGTTTCTGTGTCACCCAGTCTATAGCCAACCCTGCAGGACTTTCTAAGCTGGTCTCTATGATGACCTGGTGGGAAGAAACAAAAAGTTAAAGATTTATTTTTAAGAAGAACCAGCCTTGCAACTATGGCTTCAGATTGCCCCAGGAATATAAAATAAAAAGATACTTTTACAGCCTATTAACTAGGATCACGTAACTATAGTAAATTCCTTTAATCTGGAATTTATGGGACCTGAATGGTATCGAACATAACATCAGACATCATATTATGGATTACTGGATCATTATAGACAGCATATAAAATGTACTTGCAAGCGTGGAGAGGCCTGAAGAATACAAAACAGTATTTGGTTATCTCAGCTAAAAAAATAAAAAAATAATATATCAAAATTGTCCAAGTAAATTTATGGGCCATAATTTCTGGATTACCAGATTTCACACTTGTATTTTCCCTGGTGCAAAGAATAAAAAGCGTGTACGCTCACTGCTTGCAGACATAGTAATCTATCGTATAGTTCTTCTATACAGTACTGCCAGTCTTCTCACCTCCTGGCCGCTACCATCAGACTTTGCACGGTTGATGGAGTCTGCGTTGGTGTCTGTCCAGTACATGTAGTCATCAGTAGAATCCCAGTCCAGTGCAACGGCGCTGCGTACATTGGACAGTGGGATGACAAAATCGGAAAAGTCGCTGGTGTCGAAGCTGATCCTCCGGATGTCCGTCCTTCGGGCAAAAAGCAGGAACTTGTCAAGACCTGATCGAAGGTCAAAGGTCATCATCTTAATTCTTCAGCTTCAAAACGGCATACAGAGCAAATGCAGGAATTTGGGCTCATAGCTAAAGTGGGAACTCAACGTACTGTATTTAATATAAAGACTACAGCCTTAAGATATTAGTAAGGCAGGTGATTTGGTAAGGAGACCATCACCAAAACATAAGACATTGGCGGGTAGGCTGAAAGCCAAGACCACGTGTAAGTGATATTCTGCACTAAAGGGTACGTACAAACTAATGCAAACCATCTAAAATAAACAACTGCAAACAATCCTGATTGAAAAATATCCTACTGTTTTGTGTTGACAGCCCACATGCAGACATCAGTGTCTCCGTGGTAACAGACTACAAACCCTGTGATCCTGTAGTCAAGGGGGTGTAGCATGGGCATGTAAGATGGCGGGTCGCCCAGCCCGTCTCCTTTATCATTTTCTATGCCAGTTTTTGGCACAGAAAACTACTTGAATCTATGCCAGCACGGGAGCTGGCATAGATTTAAGCTTGGTGTACACCGGTGGATTATGCGCCGAAGTTAATCCTACACCGCCAGGGTAGGAGTATTAAGACCGGCATCTAAATCACTAGTCTGAATAAATTACCCCTGAAATATTTAGTTTGGAGCACTGGCCTGTAATTAGTGGTAAAATGCTTACATCTTTAACATGTTAAGCAGAGCTCAGGGGGGGATTATGTAATTAAAAGGGGTTACCTGAGATGTGCCATGATCCTGGGCGGTTGTCTCTTCGGGGATCACTTGATCCCAGCCTGAGATTACAACCTGTACAGCAAGTGCGAGTCTGAATTTCTCGCCAAAGCGCTTGTGTGAGAGATTCCAGCAGGCTGGGATCAAATGCCCAATGTACAGCACGAGATCCCAGAAATGGCAGCTACAAGGGGTTGCATCGCATCTCGGATAACCCCTTTAACCTGTATACAGTATTATAAAGTCTCTTCTTCTGTACATGGTACTTACTTAGTGCACAGGTCTTGGATCCAGTCTTTCGGAAACCAGTGGGGCAAGCACAAGAAAATATGTCTCCACTGGGCAAACACAAGTGGGAGCAGCCTCCATTATCAGTGCCACAGCGGTTCTTTCCTTAAAAAAAAAAAAAAAAAAAAAAGAAGAAATTAGGCACTTACATAATACATGGACGTAAAAAAAATAAATAAATCTGGTCAAAGAAAAAACAAAATAGGAGGATCTGAAGTACATTGGCTCACCTGCAGGTTGCCTCTGTGGATGCAGGGTATGGATGTCCATAGGGAAGTGCAGCTTGCTTCGTATCACCTCCTGGTTCTTGCCAGTGAACTTGTTGGCGCTGTTTATACTTTTAGTGTGCCAATCGGTCCAATAAAGACTGTCCTCAAAGACTGTGATGGCAAATGGGTGAGGAAGCCCTGCAGAGCAGAGGACAGAGGTGAGCAAGCAAACTTATCAGGGTGTGCAGTAGGGCTGGGCGATTAATCGATTAACTTGCCTGGCCCACCCCGCCGTCTTTTGCCTCACTGCCGCTTCCTCTAAAAAACGCATCTCAGCTGCATGCAGTATTACTAAAGTTAAGGGCCATGTACAGGTTTATGATTGCACTTTACTCATTTTTGGCTAGAAATCATATTTTCAACTGGCCTTTATTAAAAATATTAAGCCATTCTGTCAAAAAGGGTTAACAGTTTTTCTAGCTGTGTGACTGGCACTTTCATTTTGTGCCGGTCATCTAATAAACCTTATCGCTAAACTACTAAGAGGTCATAAAAACATATTTAAACCTATCTAGCCTATTCCTACGTTTATCTATGCCCCCATTACGCCAGAAATCTAGGGGGGGGGGGGGGCGTTGTTCCTGCTCCTAGAGGCTCCGTTCTCCTATCTTTGTCATCTCCCTCCAAGTCCTGATTGACAGGGCCAGGCAGCGCGCGCATCTGTCTGCCAGCCCATTGCTCTGGTGAAATCTCGCGCCGTTCAGTATTCGGCGAGGAAGCTGGCAGCCTGCGAGGGCTTTTCCCTCACTGCGCCGAATGCTGAACGGCGCGAGATTTCACCAGAGCACAGGGCTGTCAATCAGGACTTGGAGGGAGGCGACAAAAGGTGGGAGAATGGAGCCTCTAGGACAGGGATGCTCAACCTGCGGCCCTCCAGCTGTTGTAAAACTACAACTCCCATGATGCCCTCCTGTAGGATAATAGTTGTAGGCTGTCGGGGAATGATGGGAGTTGTAGTTTTGCAACAGCTATAGGGCCGCAGGTTGAGCATGTCTGCTCTAGGAGCAGGAACAACGCCCACCCCTACTCCTAGAGGCTAATAAGCATATTATAAAAGTTAGATTTCTGGCGTAACAGGGGCATAGATAAATGTACGAACAGGCTAGTTAGGTTTATCTGCTAGCCTAATAGGTTTAAATCTGGTGAAAAAATCCCTTTAAACCACATTTTTATCAGTAAGATAAGGATTGAGCTAAAATAAGTGTTTAAAATGTCAGAGAGCAGAGATACGTAGCCGTCAGCTCCCCAACTGCTACTAGAGCATGTCAGCTGTGTACAGAAAAAAAGGGCTCCATATTTTCAATCAAATCCAATTGAAAAAAAAAGTGATTTTTAGCTCAAAATAAGTAAAATGCAATAAGAAAAAAAAAAAAATTGCCCCCAAAAGGTGTCCATAGCCTTTAAGTTCACACCTACTGTGTGAAATGCATTGCCCTGATTAATTTAATCAGGACAACGGATTTTACATTTAATGCCATATGTTGGCATCAATTGCCATCAGTTAGGTGTGTAATCATTTTATTTTTTTCCATGGACAAAAAGTGCTGGACTTGCAGGATTTTTGTCAGTGAAAAATTAATTACACACCTAACTGATGGCAATGGATTCCATCTGATGCTGACGGACTGCATTAAATGGGAAATCTGTTGTCCTGATCTGAACGGATCAGGATAACGGATTTCACACAAGAACTGTGTACATAACTGTCAAGTTAGGTACAATTATTATAGTAATACATGTTTAAAAAGTTATGTCTATAAAGAAAATAACATTATATATATGTTAAATAATATTTTAGAATTTACCGTAATTTTTTTTTTTTTCAGTTTAATTAGCAAAAAGAAGAAAACAGATTCAAATCGAAAATAGTCTATAGGTTTGAAAAAAAATCTAGATTTTATTTTGTGACAAAAATCGCCCAGCCCTAATGTGCAGAGAACTGCATGCTTTTGCAGGCGCTTCCAACCTTGGTTAATCACAGCTTTGCGGTTGGATCCATCAAGATCAGCTCTCTCAATGACATGGTGTTTGGCATCAACCCAGTACATTCGTCTCCCAGCATAATCGATGGTCAGTCCATTGGGCCAAAAGAGATGTGTGTCAGCAATCACGCGCCTATTTGAGCCATCCATGCTGGCATATTCAATACGAGGTGTATTACCCCAGTCTGTCCAGTAGATGGTGCTATAGTGATACAAAAATGCACGCAAAATTATAAAGTACAAAAATAAATTGTGCTATCAAAATGAATCATGCTAACATGTAATAAAAGAAATGTGAATATCTTTGTAAAGGTTAACATTTTAGAACAATCTGAAAATAATTTCTGTTTGTAGCGGCAGGTGCTGATTAGCACCCACGTACCCTTCCATTGGATTCAGAGCTATGGCTCGAGGTTTCTCCAGGTTGTTCCAAAGGATGACCCTACGATGAGTCCCGTCTAGATTAGACACTTCAATACGAGAGGTTCCAGAGTCCGTCCAAAACAGCTTGTCATGGATCCAATCAATGGCCAGACCCCCTGAAGCCAAAAAAGATAAAAACATTATATAGAGAGGACATCTCAATTGTTATTTGATGTCAGGACTGCTACAAGCCACGTAACCATGGAAAGCAAGCATACAGAGGACATCCCCTATTCCCAAATCTTTATAGAACCACCTAACATTCCTCCTTGCAACTCACCTGGACTCTCGAGACCAGTGGACACCACCTCCTGCACATTGCTACCGTTCAGGTTGGCACTCATGATACGATCCAGCGTGACATCTGACCAGAAGACCAACTCCTGTTGATGGTGGAAATCCAAGGCAATGGCATTCTCAAGATTATTAAGAAGAAGCGTATACTCAGAACGATGAGGCAGAACTTGCCGAATGTCAATCCGATTGGCAAAGAGCAGAACTGGTTCTGGCCCTAAGAATAAAAGAAATATTAAAAAAAAAAAGTAGTCATAAGCATTACATTAAATGAGAGGTGACAGCCCCCAGAATCAATGGCTGTAGATGGCACAAGGAACCTCGGCCCAACACCATGAGCAGATGTAGGCTTGGCCCATGATCTAAATTTATCAATGCATGATTGCTGGGGGTCCAATCATGAGAACAGCAGTCCGGACCCCCCAAGAGATCATGTGGATAAGTGAAATATTTGTGGACCAAGCATTTTGTCTACCTCTGGTTATAAATCGGGTCAATAATCCAGACAGACAATCTGTTATGGGACCAACCCAGATTATTTGAATCTACTATATGCGGACAACAAAATATTGGGGATGGAGACATGATAGCTTTACAGATTTGGTGGAGAAATCTTACCCAAAGCCTTGCAGCTACGTTTATCTGGCCGTAGTTGATATCCCGACTCACAAAAGCACTGGAAGCCGCCTTCTGTGTTACTGCAGCCTTGGCTACAATACCCTTCCTCTGCGCATTCATTTACATCTGTGTGGATCAGGATCGCAATCAGTTACAACTTTTCAGCATTTCTTACCATAAGATTTAGATTATCAGTTCTATAAAGACTCATTTTTCAGAAACAGTGACTCCTGTCCATGGGATATGTCTGGTATTGCAGCTCATTCAAGTGAGAGTGGGCTAGGCTGCAGTATTAGACACAGCCCATGGACAAGTGTGGCGCTTGCTTGGGGAAAGGGTGTGGAGGTTGATTGCTGCAGGCATAGTCTGTACATAAGAATGGAGGTCAATCCTATCCACTTGCACTAACAGGCACACATACAGATGAGACACTATGTAAAAAAAAAAAAATGGACTCCCTTAGTTCTGATGAGCAGCAGGGGTCCCAAGAGTCAAAACCCCTCTCCTAAGACTGGCCATACACACTAGATAGCCATCTTTCCCAACCCCGCTAAAAACATGTATACTTGGCTGAGCATGCACGCGTCCTTAGGAGGGAGGTGGAACAAAGCCGCTGTGAGACACCTCTGGCAGTGGATGATCTCCTTGGGAACAAAAGGATGGGGCCGATGAAATCCAACATCCCTGATCCTTATTTGTCCCGACACCTCCTTACACATTAGATGGTTGGCCAGTCCATCCTAAATGTATGTAACATGCATGGCCAGGTTAAGTAGACCATCAGTAATTAGAGATGTTTTTCTGGCACCTATCCTTAAGATAGATCATCAATAACTGATCAGCGAGGGTCCGCCCATCAGGTGTGCCGGGAGTTGAACCACCACTGATCTGGTATTAATAAGGATAGGTCTTCAATATTACAGTCCCAGAAAATCATTTTATGTCCCAAAAACTTCCTCATTCACTCATAAATCCTTACATTTGCCATATAGAAGCCTCTCTTTTAAAGGATATTGCTATATAGGGTTAGTTTTTTTTTTTTCCTTCTTCTTACCTTGGCATGATCGACCATCTTCCATAAGCTTGTACCCAGTCTGGCAGGTACACTGCACGAGCCCCCGCACGGTCTGGCACTTTTGAGCACAGCCACCATTGTTGTGGTTGCAGTTCTCGTCTCCAGTGCGGGGCCCTGAGAAAACAAGAACAGCGCATGATAAATTCTACATCAAAGATCACAACAGTAACAACAAATTGTCCGAAAAAGTTGAAGTTTCATGGAGTTGTGATAAAATAGAATATAACAGCCTGGTAGAATTGAACTCACTGCAGTTTTGATGTGGGCTCTCGTCGCTGCCATCGCCACAGTCATTCACTCCATTGCACAGTTTCCTTTGTCCGATGCAGCGGCCATTACTGCACAAGAACTGGTCCTGAGCACATTGTGGAGCTCCTGTCATGGATGAGACAATGTATGACTACGCCTCCTGTTGGTGATATACCACAACTGCACCATGCAAGTAAATTCTGACATATTTATTAGGATGAATTACATTAACAGGAATCCACTATGACCCTCGTTCCATATACCATGCCAGCTTGACCTCATCTTTCGCATCCCCCCCTCCAGCTTAACCTGACCTTTCACATTCACCTTTCATCTTTGCCCTGACCATTCATACTGACCTTCCATGTCTGACTTGACCCTTGGCTTGACATTTGCAGTTTCATTGGACAGCCTCATTCATCTGACCTTACCCCTTTCCATTCTCATCCCAACCGTAAACCATTCGACACCCAGTCTTCCCAGTTTAGCTCCGGTCAATCTATTTTTACGCCCCTTTGAAACTCACCAGTTTTTTCACATCCCATCTCATCACTATTATCGGAGCAGTCGTCTTCACCGTCACATCTCCAGGACAATCCAACACATCGGCCTGTGCCGCATCGGAACTGGTCAGCTGTACACACTGAAGTCGCTGTGGGGTTTACAGAGAACGTTACCTCCTATTACATCAAATACTGGACACAAGGAGGAAGATTTACCAAGACTGGCATTGCATGCACCAGTCTTAGCCTAAATTCATTCTGCACCAAATTCATTAGCACTTGCCATTTACAGTAGTCCTATAGTGTTAAGTGGAGTGGCAGTGGGAACGCGTGACCACCACTCCATTGCAAGAGTCATTACCAGCTTTCTCCCCATCTTATTGTACACCCCGAATGCTCAACTCTTTCAAAGAGGGGTTATCCATAAATGGGACCTTTTCTATAGACTCCACATGGTCGCCAGACCAGTGGTGGTAATTATACTTACCTGATCCCGCCACTGGGTTCTGGTTCAATTGATGCCGGCCCCCCCGACTCTGCAGGTCCTGGGTCTTCCCACATGAATATCTGATTTGACCAGGGGGTCACGTGAAAGCTGGCTGCAGCCAATGACTGATGACGTGTCATGTCACTTTGTCATGTGACGCATAAAACCGGGTGTTAATGCAGGGAGAACCGAGAGATGCAGGGCTGGCAGGGTAGTGATCGAGGAGGAACCCAGCAGCAGGAATCAGGCAAGTATGATTATCAGTGTGGCTACAGCTATGCTGTGGGGTCTATAGAAAAAAGTCCCCATTTATGAACATCTTTAAAAACTTATTACTCACTAATAGAGTAGAATTTACACAAGATAAATTTGTCATTTTTTGCTGCAATTAGTGCAAAACCGCAGCAAAAGTCTGCATCAGTTTTTCCAAAATCTTGCATAATATACACCCAGAAACGTTGGATTTTCTGCCTCTACACACAAGTGGGACATAACAATCACCCATGTGTACCCGTCAAAGCATTTCAGCGCAAGATATATATGGATACCACACATGACTCTGGATTTTGCAAAATGTTGTTCCCGCTCCTTCTTCGGCTGAACTAGATCATACAGCACCACAGCTCATGAACAGGGTTCACACTGTAGAAATAAACTCTAAAATCAGGTTTCAAATTCTATTTTTAAAATCGTGATCTATTTTTTCAAGGTCTCTCCTTGCCATCAGTGAACGATCACATAGCTGCAAGGTTCTGAAACACTGGAAAGGGATCCCCTCCCCAAAAAATTTTTTGCAGATAGATGGCCATGTGACACCTAACTTATTTATAGGGACTCTAACAAAAAATATTTGCTTTAAGTGGAGAACCCCTTCGAAAAATAGTTGAGAATGAGCCGGCAAATTCACAATACAAATTCCATATGCTTACTGCAGTTCCTCTCATCGGACTGATCGTCACAATCTGCGTCCCCATCACAGCGCCAGCCTGAGTTGATACACAGTCCACTGTTGCACATGAATTCCCCAGAGCGGCACGGTTGATGGGATGCTGTAAAGTTAATGTATATAGGTGTTTAATATCGTGGCAAAGAGAAGTAAAAGAGAAGATGTCTACAGCAAACGAATTCCAGTGCCAAGTACAGGCACGAGCGATCTGAAAAAGGCCAAGTGGCATCAGAGGTGAGAGGAAACCAGAGAAGACTGGAGACATGACAGAGGAGAGGCAGCTGTACTCACAGCAGTCGGACTCATCGGACCAGTCTCCGCAATCATCATCGCCATCGCAGTGGTAAATGTCTAAAATGCATCGTCCATAGGCACACTGAAATTCTTCTGTGCTGCAGCTTGGGGCTGGAACATCAGAGGCTGTTGGAGATAGCAAAATCACTGACTGCACCAAATGGTCCACTTTAGTGGTTCACTACTGGTGGCAAGTACCACAGAAATCTGCTGCATGTTAGAGAGAACTTGCTCAGTCCCAAAACCTCACATCCCATTGGATAGATGGCTACACATTTTAAGTTCCGGCACTATGAACACCAGTAGTGGTCTTCTAATGAGAAGTCTTCTTAAAGCAGATTATCTAGACCAGGGATGGGCAAACTGCGGCTCTCCAGCTGTTGTAAAACTACAACTCCCAGTATGCCCTGTCTGCCTAGAGCTATCTGCCTACAATAGGGCATGATGGGATTTGTAGTTTTACAACAGTTGGAGAGCCGCAGTTTGCCGATCCCTGATCTAGACCCATTAGGAGAGAAAGATCACTTACGACAAGATTCCTCATCAGATCCATCCTTGCAGTCAGCATCACCATCACAAAACCAATGTTCGGCAATGCAGCTTCCATCAGAGCAACCAAACTCCTTGTCTGAGCATTTCCTCATATCTAGGAAGGGAAGATAACCAGGCAATTAAGATGGAATTATCTCACAAGCCCCTACTATGCATTGATCTGGATCATTCAAAGGTTTGATGTTCCACCCATACAATTCTATGACAACAGTTTTCTCTTCTCCTCATTGAAAACCCATACACATTTGGCTGAACATGGGGGAGTCAGAAGAGATGGGTGTAGGCCGGACAAGCACTCGGCTCACATCTACTGAAGGCGCATGGCCTCCTTAATTGTAATATAACACACATGAACGCCTTAGACTCACCTGCATAGCTTTACAAAAGCAAGAAAACATCAAAAGGAGTGACCTTAAAACGGGTTTGAATCACGAGCAAACATTTTGTTAGCAATCCATTACTTCCCTTACAATTCCATTAACTAAACCTATATCATGTTTTTGATAAAGTTGACAACCTATTTGCTCTGAATTGCACCTAGCGTTAATGAGCCGTCAGAGCTACACTGAGAAATCCACCGTTCTGTGGCCTCTTTCATCTACTGTGACCAACAAAGGGTTTGTGCAAGATTTAAAGTATTCCCTATCCATAAGATATGGAGTTAGCATTTGATCAATGGAGGTCCGACTGCTGGAACCTACACTGACCACAAGAATGGGGGCCTGTATCCACCATATTGGGTGGCTGTCATTTCAGCATGCTGCTGCTCTATGGGACTTCCCAAGACAGGTGACTAGAGCGCTCTACTATTTCTATTAGTCCCATAGAGATGTTTTTAGAAATTTTGTATGGAATGATCACTTGGTTATAAGAAAACTTCTTAAAATCTTCGGTTTCGGACACGTGAGCGAAAATCATGAAAGACCGTAAGATTTACCATCGTTTAGTCATGAGATGCTATTTAAAGTTCTACTAATTATTATTGGTTGGCTAAGGCATTGCATCCGTCATGGATCAGCAAAAACTCTTCCATCACGATAATACAACCGTCTGCATCGGTTATGAAAGGATCCGGTTGTATTAGGTTTAAAATAGCCATGAGGGATCTGTCATGAACTCCATTGAAAGTCAATGGGGGACTTATCAGTTTTCTATTGTGTCAGAGAATCAGTCCCCATTGACTTACATTGTGGGTCAGGACGGATCCGTCTTGCTCCACACCACATCGCGGACAGAAAAACGCTGTTTGCAGTGTTATTCTGTCTGTGATGGGGGAGCAACCAAACGGAACAGAATGCATTCCGTTTCGTTCAGTTTTGTCCCCATTGATAATGAATAGGGACAAAATGGAAACTGATCTCAATGGCGGAAAGGGAAAGCGCAGATGTGAAAGTAGCCTAAGACTTTCAAGGGGATGAGAGTCCCTATTGCGATTATGTAATTCTGTATGAATAATTTTGGTATAAAATCAGCTGTACTTCCTGAATAAACTTAGATCAGTATACATTTAGATCTTCATGGTGTTTGGTCTCCTTGCATAAGTTATACCTTAATAATCTCAATTTATTACAAGACAAGATCTGTGACAATATTCTCATGATCCTTAGTGGTCCTAGTAGTCGGAAACCCCTATAAATCAGACACTTATCCCCTATCCTATGGATAACCCCTTTAATTCTATAAATGTGGACCTCAAATTGAGGATAGTCAAGTGTTGAATTCCAAGTGTTCCGTGACGACAGGCAAGAACGAATCTGGGCACCATACAATGTAAAGTTGTCTTTACATCACCTGTTTCACTCATTACCTAATGTTGAGGGGGACATAAAATAGAAAAGAACCATATAGAGTATATATTGCTGATCCCAGTCTTACCACATTGCTCATCGCTGTTGTCTCCACAGTCATTGTCCCCATCGCAGTGCCACAGGCTTCGGATACAGTATCCGTTTTGACAGGAGAATTCATCCTCCTCACATTCTCTGGGAGCTGTAGGAAACAGAGGCAGAACTAACCATCTACTAGCTTGCATCATGGTATAGACATAGGCTGCAAACAAACAAGACTAGAAATATGGTGACAATGATTCCGTGGTTTGAATCCAATGCATGTCCCAAAAACATACTTGGGTCAGCAGGCTCTCTCTAACTGACCCTAGAAGAGGCCTATGTCAGACATACTGGCACCACAGACACAATGGACAAGCCAATTATTATTATTAGGAGTACTCACGACAATCCTGCTCGTCTGAGTCATCCTCACAGTCGTTGTCCCCATCACACACCCATGAGCGACGAATGCACTTCCCATTATCACAGTGGAAGTCCAGAGGAGAGCAGGTGGGTAACACTGAAAGAACAATAGTATTTACCAAGGATGTTTTAAGGCAACCACTGTGATGGCTAGCTTTCATTCAGGAGCCTAAATCATGGGAGTATAGACCTGACCTAACCCAATTTATTAGTCCTGCATGGATTTGCACTGATCTCCGCACCACCAACAGAAACATTTGAGCAGCCACTCAGATGTACCCATCTTTTGTTACTCCAGAACTCTTCTGGGATTTTAAATCACTGAACCGCTCTATGTGCTTCCGGACTCTGACACATATTTGAGTCTTGAGCCATACTGGCCACCATGGGTACAAACGAATGACACACATGTATGTTACTTACTGCAGCCATCTTCGTCGCTGTGGTCCCCACAGTCATTATCACCATCGCATTGCCATTGTGCAGGGATACATGTGCATTCTCCAAACGCGCTTACTGCACATGTGAAGTGGTTTCGCCCACACGCACACTCCGAAGTACTGGAAAACCCTGAAAGATCAAGAAAAATACCTAGAAGCTCAGCAGTTATAGAGGCACCAGATCTTACCGTACATATCTCTGAATCACATTATGCATCCTCTCAAATCACTGTACGAGAGGGAGTAACACTGCTGTTGACGTGAAACATCTGTTAGAAGATCCAGCCAACGTTAAAGTAACCCTAGATGCCCAAGTCTATACTGTCTGTAGGCTTCAAAAGGGGATTAAATTGGCTGCTGATGGTATTAAAACTAACTAGATCTACTAACCAACATCTCATGGGTAGACAAGATAATACCAAGTACACTAAAGAGACATTCAGTAAATAAAAGCTAGCCATCTCTTCCTCCCCCCCCCAAAAAAAAGTATCAATCCAACTTGTCCAATCCTCCTCATCTCCCAGTAGGGCACTGTTGGGCTACCACCATATCTATTAGATTTCATACTAACTAAATTTATTCAGCAAAGCTTCATGAAATGTGACCAGTTTTGCCATTTCTAGTTTAAAGCGGAACTCTAACAAAAAAAGAAAAAATACTCATTTAGAAAACGATGGAAATTTGTGGGGCAGTCGCTTTCCTAATACTCCATTCATCCTTCATCACTCTCCTAATTTAAGTGGATGCTGGAACACACTGAAGATCGGTGGTCCACTTTTCCCATAAATCCAGAAACCCAATGTATGACACTAATCGGCTGGATTATCTATGTTGTGCAAATATATGGAGCCTTCAGAAGCAATTTTCTTCCTGTTAAACTTCCTTCGATTGATTGGCTTTGACGTGATGAGAAAATGAATATTTTGTTTCGAAATGTTCCTGGCAAATGTAGATTTTATGAGTAGACCTCTACCCTTGACCCATATCCATATGACTGATTGTATTGATTACTTCCAAGTATCTGGTTTTTCGCTTACTTATCTATACAAAAGGAGAAAAGAAACAGCTGGTGCACCTTGACTAGTGACCTGCCAATATAAGGGTTCTTTTACACGTACAGATGATCTGACAGGTTATCTGAAACTAAGCAGACCATTCCGATATGTCAGATCATCAGCGGAGAGGAGGGTGGCATTTACAGGCAGCCATCACTGCCGCTGTATGGGGACAAGCCATCACATGTCCCCATAGAAAATCATTATCCCTGCAAAGCAGATCAGTTTTGACAGAACGTTCTGCTGCACAGATTTTCCATGCCAGCAGAACGACAGTCACCCAATGAATGAGCATTTGCTCGTTCGTCGGGTGATTGCCGGCAACTTTCACACAGGCAAATTATCAGGAAGGAGCATTTATACCAGCACTCATCCCTGATAATTTGCCTTAAGGTGGTCATAAAGTTGATCAAAACAGACGATGTCAACAAAATGGACGTTTGTCAGGTGAAATTTCACAAATATAGTTTTAGCAGACCAACGACAGACCATTATCATCTGAAAAGAAGTTGGCTGTGTTTAATATTTTCGTCCGATAGTTCGACAAAACATCTTTTGTTCAAAGAAAGACCGTTCGTGGACAAAAGATCTTTCTTTGAAAGAATGTTCCCAGAAAGATATTTCGCCCATTGCCTGACTCCACTCAACGTGTGTGGCCAGTTTGAACAACTATGATGGCCAATAAGGACTAAAATGTGTATGGTCGTGTCTGTGAAACAAAAGTTCACCAGAGGATTGATTGTTCGAGTGCTGTTTGTTCATCAATCTTTTGATAATGTGTATGGCCACCTTTAATTGGTTCCTGTAGAAAGGACCGTAAGGGACAATTTGGAACAGAAGAAGAAACTGGACACAAGATTGTTTGTAGATCCAAAATTGGGCTTAATCAATAACATCTATGACTGAAATGTAAAAAAATTCTCTAGGCCAAACAATTCCAGGAGCTTTGACTTTTTTATTTTATTTATTTTTTTAATAAGAACTTTCATATACCTAAAAAATAAAGAAGCCCACATGGAATTTATAGGCACATTCGATTCCTGGCTCTAGATATATGCCAATACCAAGTCCATGACCAGCTCAATGGTAATGTACTGAACGGATTGCCAGTAGGGTTGATGAAAAGTACTTTATAGCGTACTTATATCATGTGCGCCAGCAGTTGGTAAGCCAACCCTCCAGCCATGGAACATCTGACTCACTGATCATGTCAGTGATGCATGGGCGGTCAACACCATCTGATTCTCATTAAACAAAACCATCTCAAAATAGTGTCCGATAAGTCAATCTAGGCTTTAGAAGCTGGTCATGTGCGGCCAACATCAGCAAAGGACTAGAGACGGCAAGACAAAGCATGCACTCTTCAGTGGTTCTAAGCTGCCCATATACAGTAATATTGGAGGTCATCTGGGAATTTGACTCAAAATACCAAAATCTTTACATAAGATGGAGACCGTTAGAAAAAAAGCGACCCAAAGACAACTCATACCAGTAACTAATGGCTAGGTATACAGTATATGCTGACCACAAGTGTGGCCAAAACACTCTGGACGTTTCTCCTCACTGTTTTTTTTATGGCTTGTCCCGGAAGGCTTCACCGCCTGCCTCATCCCCACGTCATGGTTTGCACTTGGTATCAACTGATTCATAAAAAGGCATGTAAATATTGTATAGGTACATAGATCTAAAACATGCAATGACTGACACTTTCAAAGCATTTCACCCATTTTTGTCTATTGTCTGCATATTTACCGAGGAAAAAGATCAAGTAAACACAGATTTCTTACATAAGATAGAGGTGGAATTTCTAGTACAACTCACATGCAATCTAACAACGCAAAAACATTACTTTTATTTTTTTCATTTGTGGGGGGGGGGTTACATTCTTAAAAAAGGGACAAGAAGCAAAAATTCACATGTTGTAACCCAAACTGTTGGTCACAACTATATCCTGGGTAAAGGCAGCCTATCCTACTTTTGCTCCTTGAGGTGTAAGGTAATGGGGACCTTCTGCTGTCCCTAAGCTACAAGTTTCTGACAGACAGAAAATTACCAAGAAGGTAATGTAATGACCCAAAACCTTTTTGGGTAAGGGATAACTGGGAAAATTGACATTGGTTTGCTTCGAAGCTTCATTCCTTAGTAAAATGCCAAGGGGGTTAGAAACATGGCTGCTTTCTTCTAGAAAGTGCCCTACTAATGTAGACAGGTGCCTGGTACGGCAGCCGAGCCCCAGTCACTTCAATAACGCCGAGCTGTAATGCTAGACACTGCCCATGGACAGGATCGGCAATGTTGTGCAGGGCGGCCATGTTTTTGTGCAACCCCTTTCTTGGATTTGGTGTTAGTAAGGGCCATCAACCAATTTTAGTTGACTAGGGCCAGGGATGGCCAACCTGCGGCTCTCCAGCTGTTATAAAACTACAATTCCCACCATGCCATGCTGTAGGCAGTGTGGGCATGCTGGGAGTTGTAGTTTTGCAACAGCTGGAGAGCCGCAGGTTGGCCATCCCTGGACTAGGCTATGGGGGCACTGGGTCCATATGTCCATTATGGCACCTCCCCCTAAAAAAGTCCACTTTAATCTTATAGCTGGCTTGTTTTGCAGTATATGTTGGCGGGGACCTCATTACAAATTTTACATTGTGGCCCACGTACAGAGATATTATGTTCAGTTATGACCTAGATTCCCTCCACCTGTTCAGACCCTAAAACGTCCCATTTATATCAAACAGTCCACATCGCCTCAAAATGGACAGTGACCCACTTCAGTCGCCCATCCGTTCCGTTCTTTCGCCCCATATCACGCAGACTCCCCTCCCCCCCACATGCTGCACACTCATGTATTGTTCCCCAAAGACAATGGCCCGTTTATATTCAACCTCCATCCGGCCTGTTTGGCCGTGACAGGGAGGGAAAGAGTAACAGAAGTTCTATAGCATACGGGGTTAATTATTTCCACTGCCAAACAATACCGACACAACAGAGAGCGGTGAATGAAAGTGGAGATAGAAAGGCGACAAGGCCTGGTACCAGACTCTAACCTTTCCGCCTTAATCTAGATTACACATTACCATTCCTTCAGAGCAAAATAAAATAAAAAAATAATAATCCTGCGATTTTATGAACCATCCAAGAATACATTTTAAGAAATTAAAATCCCAAATACACACAACATTGAGCTAAAAAGTTATGAAATCTTAAAAGGTGAACGCACACACACAAGAAAAGTAAAAAAAATTATAATAATAATAATAATAATAATAAATAATAATGTAATGTAGTCTTGTGACTTAATTTGAAATGTGATAACATTCTCCAATCACTTCTAAAAGCTACAAAAATTCTGCTGGTTCTCTTCACCAGAAAGCAACTAAAGAGGCTGTACAGCAGGGGCCAGCTGTTGTAAAACTACATCTCCCAGCAGGCACGTCTGCTCAACTGTCATCTGAACTCCTATAGAAATAAATGTAGCACGCTGGGAGTCGTAGTTTCACAACCGCTACAGTGCCGAAGGTTGCTGACCCCAGCTGTACAGGATGAGAAAAACATGGTTGGTTTCTTCAAGGAACAGCACCCCATCTGTATACAGGTTGTGTTTGGTATTGCAGCTTGGCTCCATTGACGTGAATAGGTCTGAGCCGCAATACCGCGCAAGCCGTTGACAGGTGTGTCGCTGATTTAAAAAAAAAAATGAAATAAATATTTCTAATCCTGGACAGCCCCTTTAGAAAAGTATTTTAATCACATTTTACGCCATTTGTCGCGCAACCTATTTTATAAAGCTGTTGCATAGTGTAGCACTGCGACATGCTGTGACTGCGACACGTTGCAAAAAAAATAATAAAAAAAAATAGATCCAAGATACATTTTTGTGCGACTCACGTCACAGTGCGACCCCATAGACTAGCATTATAAAATATATTGCACGACATGAACGTTGTGCGACATGTTGCTGTGTAGTTGTACCCTTTATGTCGCTGTGTAACCCTAGCCGAACACGATGGAAAAATGTATGATGACGACAGCAAAGGAGGCACTATGAACAATCACTTTAAGTAATTTTGTAATGTGACGGACACCAATTACGCCAAGTAAAGAAATAACAATCGCCGCAATAGAGCAGCTCGGGATGAACTTAATTGGTAAATGATAGACTGCCCAGTCTGAGAAATCAGGGACATGTAATAGAGACAGAGACGATTGATATAGCTCAGTAGCGCAGAGGCCAGTGATCGGCTGCAGCGGTCAAGTGTGGACCCTTTGTCCATGCTGTAGGTTATATTGGTATAGATATAACTGGGGAGAATCCAGGGTATAGTCCAGAACTCTCCACAGCACTGCTTCATCTGGGGTTTAATCTCCGCACAGGACACGGCCTACCATCGGATGCAATAAATGAGAATCTGATGAAAGGATCTCTAAGCTGAAGAGCTGCATTGTTTGAGGCAGTTTGTGGCACCACTGCTTTGCCAACTTCTCAAGAGATTGTGCCCTTAATACCCATAAAACAAAAAGATCAGCACAAACTATTACAGACCTCCAGTCCCACAATCCGCTACTTTATTGATCTGCCTTTTCACGCTTAAGTAGAAGAAACTCCTAAATATATACAATGGGCAGAGGACTCGTCACCGGGAGCTTCCCCTCGGCACACAAGGCAAAAGCAATGGCTGCAATTTCACTCTCTGTGGTCGTATAAAGTCCCACAGGACCGTATGTACTGGTTCTCCCATGAACCACTATCTGCACCCGGAAGAATTCAGGACAATTGGGTTCCAAAATCAGAGACTGACGGATGCAATCAATGCAAATAAGGCAAAAAAAAGTTTGCAATTACCTCATTAGCAGAAATAGCTGTTGTTTATGTGGCAATCATAAAATGGGTCTGTGACTGATCTAGCCACGAATATAGTAAAGTCATATCGGTAAGGCCTCATGCATACAAACGTATTTTTATTCCGTGTTCGTTCCATTCTTTTTGCGGGCCGTATACGGAACCATTTATTTCAATGGAGCCACACAAAAAAAAAAACACAACATTTCCTATTATTTGTCCGCATTACGGACAAGGATAGGACTGTTGTATTAGGGGCCAGCTGTTCCGCAAAATACGGAATGCACACGGACGTCATCCATATTTTTTGCGGACCGCAAAATACATACGGTCTTGTGCATGAGGCCTAATATCTAGTTTTCTATCAATCACACAAGAGTCAAGGACTGCATATAACCTGATGTCATTAAATCACTTTTGGAATTATCTCAGTTTTGACAACCCCTCTTTACATTAAAAGAGGACCCTTCACCACTCCTGACATGCCTCTTTTTTTTATAGCTTCATGCATTCCCCATGTATCCATTCTTATACTTCTATGTTGTGCCATTCCTTTATCATTTCTACTAGAAGTTATGAATGAATTACTAGCAGTCTGCAGTAAGGGTACAGAGTTGGGGTGGGGGGGGGGGGGGCAGGTGTCTGCACAGTGCGAAAATAGCAGCACTGATTGGATAGAGTGAGTCTGTGCAGGTACAGACCCCCAACTGGTTACCTCCCCTCTGTACCCTTACTGCAGACTGCCAGCAATTCATTCATATCTTCTAGTAGAAATAATAGAGGAACGGCACAACATAGAGTCATAAGAATAGAGGCTCCAGAATTATTACATGGGAAATGCATGAAGCTATTAAAAAGAGGCATGTCCGGAGCAGGGACGAGTCCTCTTTAAGGGCCCCTCCGGCCCCCACTATCAACTTTTATCAGTGCTAAAGCAAAGCAAAAAAACAGGGTCAAATGCAATAAACTTAACTGATTACGTAAATCCCCAAAAATTGCCGTAAAATACGGTAAAAAGCCAATCAAGATTACAGAATCATGCGCAGTTTTTCAAAATAGAGAAAACTAAGACAAACGTGAATAAATTAAGTGAGAACGTTGTCTCATTAGATTGCAGCTCCTGCAGCATTTAGTACAATAAGCGGCTTAATGATGCGAGGGCCACGGGAAAAAACATAGGCGATTGACTGGAAACAGTGGTACTGGGTGTGGGCAGGATGTTCAGCCTAGTTAGGGCTCACGCACACGACGAGTCAGTTTTCCATTAGGAAAAAAATAAATAGGACAGTACTCTCCACTTTTTCCCCAGTCGCATCCGATTCGGTCTGGTTTTTCCATACGTTTTTCATCCCAGAAGGAATCTCTGATAAACAGAAGCCATCCATTTGTTTTTTTTAGTTTTTTTTCACAATCCATAGACTTTAATGGGTGAGGCTGATCCAGAACAGAATGGGACATGCGCCATTTTAAAATGAGACAGATACCTGGATCCTTTACAAAACGGGTCAGTGCGTGGCCCCATTGAAATTTATCGGTCGGGTGCTGTGCACGGGTCAGCAATGTCTAATATTGTACTATTGAGAGATACTTACCTTGTGTTTTCTATAAATCTTGGAAAGGGTTTCATTCATTCAGTGAGATACATTTATAAAATAATTGGTTTCTAGAGAGAACAGAAAAGATGCCACCCGGGACCCTGGCAGTAACGTATATTGCCCCAGCCATACGTGCCAAGATTTCCCACCAACACCTATGATCGCAGAGGCCCCTCGTTCTCAGACAGCCCCCCCCCCCCCCCCCCCCCAACACAAGCCGTGCCAGTAGCATTGCCACACAGACACAGCGGGGGTCCAATCCTTCCTTATTCTACGTGAAAAGGATCATTAAATAGCCCCGAGATTTTACTACAATAAAGCAGAGTGCACCGAGTTGCAGTTCTTACCAGTTAGAAATTCTGGTAACATACGGAAAACCTCTACACGTAACTACCATAGCGGCAGACCAGGCGACTGCTATGGGGCCCAGGGCAAGAAGGGGCCCAGTCTTAGGCCCCCTGCACACGGCCGTGTTTCACAGCCGTGTGCGGGCCGTGGAACCGCGGCCTGGATCCCTCCTGAGAGCAGGAGCGCACGGCG
Organism: Bufo gargarizans; assembly: GCF_014858855.1. Taxonomy (NCBI): domain Eukaryota; kingdom Metazoa; phylum Chordata; class Amphibia; order Anura; family Bufonidae; genus Bufo; species Bufo gargarizans. The sequence continues at coordinate 47,196,607 of NC_058089.1, forward strand.
TCACTGGTTGCTATGACCCCGTGCGCTCCCTGCTGCCGGCACAGTACAGTAATACACTGGTATAGATCATACCAGTGTATTACTGTATTGCGGCGGCAGCAGGGAGCGCACGGCGTCATAGCAACCAGTGACGCCGTGCGCTCCTGCTCTCAGGAGGGATCCAGGCCGCGGTTCCACGGCCCGCACACGGCTGTGAAACACGGCAGTGTGCATGGGGCCTTAGTTGGGATCATCTCCTCTTCTACTGGGGATGCAAACTTGGTCAGGACTCTATCCTCTAAAGCAGGCATGCTCAAACTGCGGCCCTCCAGCTGTTGTAAAACTATAGCTCCCACAATGCCCTGCTGTAGGCTGATACCTGAAGGCTGTTCGGGCATGCTGGGAGTTGTAGTTTTGAAACAATTGGAGGGCAGCAGTTTGAGGATGCCCGCTCTAAAAAAGGAACAACCTTTAGCAAATGAGGCAGTGGAAAAAATAGCCCAAGGGTTATTGAAAAAGGTTTAGGCATAAACCCTTCTGTCCTGTGTGGGGGGCCTGGTTTGATCCTTGCTATGGGACCCTTACTTCTCTATGTACGCCACCGTTCTACACTCCCCCCCCTCCCCCCAAAAAACGCATTTAAGAAAAATTGAAATGCAGTTATATAACAATGTATACGTGAGCATTGCAAAATTCTGTCAGTAAAGGTCACCAGTAAGACTGGGCACATACAGTAATCTCTGATAAGGTCAAACATTGCGGTGACCACGTACGGCCACAGCTGTGGTCACATGTGATAGCCAATGCCCGCATTACCTTCGGTACTGTATGGTATGCTTGGCCACATATGCATGGATGGTGCAGTGTCTGCCCATGAAAATATTAGAAACCCCAATTAGGGTTTAAAGGGGTTGTCCACAATTTTACCATTGACGGTCTATTCTCAGGATAGGCCATCAATATCTGATCGATGAGGGTCTGATGCCACCCCCCCCTGATCAGCTGTTTCGGGGGACTACACAGCTCCATTCATCATATAGTGGACAGAGCTGGCAAGTGCAGCGCTGCTTCCATTGAAGTGAATGGGAGCAGTGCTGCAGTAACCAGCATCATCCACTACACAGTGGGCAGGGCTGCATAGTTCGGGTGCCAGAGTCACCCCAAAACAGTTGATTGACACCCGGCCAAGTCATACATAGTAAAATCCTGGAGGACTACTTTTAAAAAAGGGGTATTTTAGTGTCTGCTATTAAAAAATATTGTTTGTACGAAAAAAAAAATTATAATAATAATAAAAAATATATTTATTTTACACACACCCCTTTTTCTAATATAGTTTCTGTGCAAATTCTTCATGGTTCAAGATCTCTGCTCGCTCTCACTGAATAAGAACCTTCATTTTAAAAATTTCTAGTAGATAATAAGCAGAGATCTTCAAAACCAATACAGTAAGCCTGTTAGAAAACGGTATACCCTTTCATTATATGTAAAACTGTACTTGCTGAAACTGGAATGCCCCTTTAATTGCACACAAGAAAGCGGCGTAAATCTGGATGTGAGCAACACGCTGTGGGTTTCACTGTGCATTTAAAGTTTGCTTATTATCTGGATGGACCCAAAAAAATTAAAATACAGCGAGGACACGACATAAAAGCAATGGCCTCATTTTGGCTAAGAAAGAATGGATTAGGGGGAAAAAATAAATAAAAAATGGCGTGAAATATTTGCCCAAAACCAGCGGCAGTCCTTGGGATAAATTGTTGCAAAGAAGTGGGATTCTAAAAAAAAACAACAGGGGGCCCCAGCGAGGTAGAGGGGTTGCAAGGCCGCCCATTGTAAAGAGAGCGCTGCAGGTGCTGAGAGCCCATTGTGCGGCGAGGCGCGCTATATGGACAACACAACCTAACCCCAAATACACAAACACACAACAGGGGTGGCATCTCCGCACACAACACGCACTAAGTAAAAAGTGCTTCTTGTTTTGAAAGACACCCCCCCCCTCCCCCCCTCCCAAGTGAAGTGTAAGAAAATAAGGAAGAATTGTGCAAGGCCCCTTTAGAAACACAAGGAATCCCCTACTGTTCCCGGCCCTACACAGCCAAGCTCCTGGGGTCTGCTTTCTGAAGCCGCTTATTATCCGGCTCCAGGGGTGATCGAGGACTGAAACATTCCCACAATCCCCTGCAGGGGAAGATTCGCCCTGATACGCAGCAGGGGGGGGGGGGGGGTTACATAGCAATGGAAGGGAGGGGGTTGCATGTTTGTGCATCAAATAGAAATAATAGAATCACGTCAGGTCTGTCCACAGGGAAGGTTTACCACTTTTTGGGTTCAAAGAAAGGCAAAGCGGTCACCCCTATAACACCTTTCACCCCCTACTTGGGGTTAACGCCTTCAAAAGGAAACAAACTAGAGAGAAAAAAAATAAAATGCGCATTGTGAATGGGGAGGAATGAAACAGGAGTCTAAAAGAACGTAAAATGTATCTAGTTGGGAGGTGACGTTCTGTTCGGGTCAGTGCAATTAGATTGTGAGCTCTGCAGGCAGGGTCCTAGACAGCGCCATGAGAACGTTGGAATTTAGGGTCACATGTGATATATATATATATATATATTATTCTATGCTATCTCATAGAAACATGATGGGCCAGTAATTTTAAAGTCCATATAAATACACAGTTGAGTTCCAAATAATAGCAGTCAGACATCACTAACCTGATCAATCCCTGTTTTTGGTAGCGATGATATTTCTACATGGCAAATAATTTATTAGCAGGTGTAGTAGAGTAATAGAAACCCAACAGTCATGACATGCATGCTGCTGATTCTCTGTAATTCAATCACTTATTGAAAGGGGCATGTTCAAAATAATAGCAGTGTGGAGTTCAATGAGTGAGGTCATTCATTCTTTGAAAAACAGGTGGCAATTATTCCCCTAATTTAAGGAAGGAATGTAGCTAATGTTGTACATGCAGGTTACAGTGCATTCCTCTCTGAAATTCTGATAAAAATGGGTCGTTCCAGACATTGTTCAGAAGAACAGCGTACCTTGATTAAAAAGTTGATTGGAGAGGGAAAAACATATAAAGAAGTGCAGAAAATGATAGGCTGCTCAGCTAAAATGATCGCAAATGCTCTAAAATGGAAACCAAAACCTGAAAAAGACGTGGAAGAAAGCGAAAAACTACCTTTCGAATGCATAGAAGAATAGCCAAAATGGCAAGGACTCAGCCAACAATCAGCTCCAGGAAGATCAAAGAAGGTCTAAAGTTACCTGTGAGGACTGTTACAATTAGAAGACGCCTCTGTGAAGCCGAGCTATCTGCAAGAAGCCCCCGCAAAGTCCCACTGCTGAAAAAAAGACAATGTGCTGAAGAGGTGACAATTTGCCAAAGAGCACATTGACGGCCTAAAGAGACATTCTGTGGACTGATGAAAGTAAGATTGTTCTTTTTGGGTCTAGTGGCCGGAGACAGTTTGTCAGACGACCCCCAAACACTGAATTCAGCCCCAGTGCACTGTGAAGACAGGGAAGCATGGTGGGCAAGCATCATGATATGGGGAGGTCTCTCATACTACGGTGTTGGGCCTATTTATCACAGACCAGGGATCATGGATCAGTTTGAATACATCAGAATACTGGAAGAGGTTATGCTGAAGAGGAAATGCCCTTGAAATGGGTGTTCCAACAAGACAACGACCCCAAAAACCACCAGTAAATGTGCAACATCTTGGTTCCAGACCAACAAGATTGACGTTATGGAGCGGCCGGCCCAATCCCCGGATCTTAATCCAATAGAAAACTTGTGGGGCGACCTAAAAAAAAGCAGTTTCTGAGGCAAAACCAAGAAATAGAGAAGAACTGTGGAATGTCGTCCAATCATCCTGGGCTGGAGAACCTGTTCACAGGGTCCAGAAGTTGGTTGACTCCATGTAACACAGACGTCCAGCAGTTCTCAGAAACAGCGGTTATACAACTAAATATTAGTGAAGGGATTCAAAAGGAAAGCAAAAACTTCAAACATTGTTCAGTTTATATAGTGAATGTTTGAGTTTGTAAAGAAGAATACAAACACTGCTATTTTTTTGGAAGTCTAATAATGACTTCTCTTCAATTTATTTTTTTAGAGAAACACAAATTTGGTATATTTTTCTTCATGTTTTGATTTGGAATAGAATGTGTAGTGTTCCCAATGCATTTGTGTGTATGCAAATAAAAGCTATAAGGAGGATTTTGAGCTTTATTCACTTTTTTAAACACACTTATTTTGAACACAACTGTATACCGAGGTTCTGTAATAGGAAATCCAATGCAGTATAATACAAAAAAAAAACAATGGAGATGTCGGGTCTGGCGGCAGAGCAGGTCCGGGTCACCGGTTACATCAGGCTGCGCTCGAGGGTTTCTAGAACTCTGAGATGAATACAGAGACGACTGCACATTAGGCTGGGTTCACACTTGAGCGTTGCGCAAACGCGCGTTTTTGACGCGCATTTTTATGCGCGTTTTTGTAATAGTAAACGCGCGTTTGACGCGCGTTTGTGTGATTCACTACAGTGTCCTATGGCCACAAACGCCCCAAAAGTCGCTCATGTACTTTTTGGAGCGTCGGGCGTTTTACAGCGCGATCGTACGCGCTGTAAAACGCCCAAGTGCGAACCATTCCCATAGGGAATCATTGGTTTCTCCTTGTTGAGCGTTTTACAGCGCGTAGGAACGCGCTGTAAAACGCTCAGGTGTGAACCCAGCCTTAGATGATGCCACAAGCCAAACCAAGAAACCAAGCAGGGGGTCCAGGTTGTCGACTGATGCGGCTTGTGAAGATGCGGCGGTCTACCTGTCTGTGGCCTGAAAACGCAGACAACAGGGAACAACCCATTGTATTTAAGCAAAGTGATAATTTTACCTAAAAATATACTTAGAGGGGTTTTGTCATCTCAGACTTCGATGGCATATCACTAGGATATGCCATCAAAGTCATATAGGTGCGGTTCCCACCTCGGAGACCCGCACCTTTCTCTAAAACGGCCCCACAAAAGTGTTGGCTATTTTAGGCAGGCCCATAGAAATGACTGAAGAGCTGCCTCTCTGCTCACTTTGGGGGTCTCGTTCTGGACCTGCAGGTCTCTATCTGAAATTGGTGGCATATCTTAGCGATAGGTCACCAATGTCTAAGATAAGACAACCCCTCTCCTGACTGACTGTTTTGGTAACTGCTTACAATTCCCCATGTAATAATTCTGTTAGGCTATGTTCACATCAGAATTGGAGGCTCACCGATAAGAAAGATAGTTGAGAAAAAAAAAATAAACAAAAACACTCTGCATGCAGGGGTGTTTTTCTCATCAAGCTGATGGATACATTGGCGGAACCCAACAGAGCCCATGATATGTCAATGAGGTCCATTGGGTGCCGATGGTTTCCTTTGGTATAGCGCTGTAGCTTTCACTATAAATGGAGGCCACAATGCAGATGTGAGCAAAGTCCAACACAACCTCAGGCATCTTTTCATCAATGATGGGCATCATGACATTTTTTGGCATGCCACGTAATGAATATGATCCATATTCGCAATGACCTCCCCACCCAAGTGCACGCGCAGTGACCTCCCCACCCAAGTGCACGCGCAGTGACCTCCCCACCCAAGTGCACGCGCAGTGACCTCCCCACCCAAGTGCACGCGCAGTGACCTCCCCACCCACGCGCATCCTCCATGCGCTGTGACCTCACCACCCATGCGCATCCCCCTGTGCAGTGACCTCACTACGTGCATCCTCAATGTGCAGCAATGTGCAGTGAGCATGCACCATATGGAGGTGATCTGAGGTATAGAGAGTTGTCCCGGATCGCTCTATAATTTGTCCAGTCATACAGTGATACAGACGCAGAATATTACCACAGGACTATGTAGATATGCTATCATCATACCAGGAATTTTTTAATTTTTTTTAAGGCAGCTACGCTCTCAATGTCACAGCACTTGTTTTGACAGTATACGGCCCGGTTGTGATTCAGTAAACCATGTTACGGTGATGAATGTACAACGCCTGGATGAAACTATAGTAAGAATTGTATGGAGCGCTGCATGTCTGTCATCTGTTACTGAAAAGATAATCAGCCTACCCACATGAGAGTAATCCGCACAATCGATTCACCCCAGCACCACACCCTAAACAGTCAGAAGTCACACACATTCCCATCTGCCCAGAGTAAATCCTGCCCAAAGGCTCCAGTGCTTATTACAGCTCACAAAGACGACATTCAGAAACAGACTAAAAAGTAAAAAACTGCTACTCTCCACACCTTGCTGAAATCAAATTCCCAGCAAATCCTCCTTCTGGAATTTGCAGTTCCACAACTGGTCGATCACGGCACATTGCCTTATTACAGGACTATACTGTTCTATCAGTCCAAGCTCCATTTTTCTGACGCAGAGCGCCAAATCCTAATGCAAGATAACATGCTCACTGCCTGCAGCCACCACTAGAGGGAGCTTACTGCATACTGCAGGGGGGTGGTCAACCTGCGGCTCTCCAGCTGTTGTAAAACTACAATTCTCACCATGCCCTGCTGTAGGCAGTCTTTGCATGCTGGGAGTTTTAGTTTTGCAACAGCTGGAGAGCCGCAGGTTGGCCATCCCTGGCATACTGCTTATATAATGAACTCACTATTAACTCCGTATGCAATAAGCTCCCCCCAGTGGTGGCTGTAGGAGTCAGCAAGATTAGTTTTAAATCTACAATATAGCTATGCAGGGGTTTGGACCCCAGTATCAGAAAAATGCTCAAAAACACTACAAAGAAATGAATCAGCACAGAAAACAACACAGGCCCGGCCGGCACACATTCGTGGCCAGTCCTATCCCAAAACAGCATGCTCAGCTGACAATAGTTGAATATTTATAGAGACCTTAAATGGGCTGTCCAGGATACCCTTCTGTCATAAATCCCCCATCCCCCACTGTACCTTTGAAGGGAAGTATACTTAACTGTTCCACCACGGTCTTCGTCCCTGCATATAAACTTCTAGAATGGACAGGGTCACGTCACTACTGCAGCCAGTCATTGGTTGCAGCAGCACTTAATGACCCCGCGGTGGATCTAGGAGCCGGAATAGAGTGGCGTGGAGCAGGTATATATGCTTCCCTTCAGACTTGGGAGGAGGTATAGAATTTAAACAGAAGGGAACCCTGGACAACCCCTTTAAGTTCCTAGCTCCTTGCCTTCCCCATCCAATCACTAAAGCCGGTCATAACCATCAGTAGAACCCCATTTAAAAAAATTAAATAAAAATAATAAGTGCGCAATCAGCTTGCAAATACCTCTGCTGCAGGCAAATTACTCCAATTATTAAGAAACCCATTAGGCTTCTCCTCAATTACCACTCTGTAAAATCCAAACCTATTTCACGCTACCTCTAAAAATACAGTTGAAACCAAGAGGAACTTTGTGCCTCATACCTCAGCCACTGGGAACAGCTCACAAAGCAGCTGTTACCAGTTACAGTGTGCAGGAAAGTGGGCTCATGTTGGAAGGCTACCACTCAGCGGTATATAGTTTCCATGCTGCCCACATCATTAAGAACACGAGACCATATGAGAAGTCTGGAACGAGTCTGGAGGAATTCTGATCGGAGGCTTATATTTCACACGGCGGTCATCAAGCAAATGCAAAACACGACGCAGAGAGCCATCATATGCCGGCAAGTGGAGCACTTACTACCCATTGTACACCTCTTGGAGAAGTCTATCCCATACTGCACAAGGCATAAGTTCTGACAAGCAGGCCTCTTGGGATCCCGAGCGTATTGTTCGTCTGACATCCTTAAAATAATACATCTAAGAGAGTTTTCCAGATGTGTCTACGCTCCCTCCCTTTAAGTTGTGTATGGCGGGGGGAGGGAGAAGGCCAGGCTCATTGTCTATGGAGGAACATGTACTTACAAGCATGCCGGTCTTCTGCTGGCACGCTAAGGCACATGCTAGATGTACTGCCCAGCCACCTCAAAGACACCAGAGAGGGATCTGCATTTCATCTGCAAGAACGGTCCACAGATTAATCTAAAATTAAAATACTGCTAAGGCCCTGTTCACATCAGGTTACTGGCTTCCATTGACAACATAGGCTGGGATATCCTCCTGATGTACACCTCCGACTGAGGCCTGCAATGTAATCAGCTGTACTGATAGTCACCCATGGGGGCCCCATTGTAATAGAAACGGCGTATACTGCGCCAGTCTATGCCCTTTATGGTATACCAGTCCCACAGAGGCCCAAAGGATACGGTAGGGTAAAGGGAAACAAAATGGGTAGTCCGGCCTAGGAGCTGACCAACCCTGCCTCGGAACCTGTACCCAAATAAAGGACCTATCTGCAGTCCCGACGCTCCCACACCACGGCCCCATTCCCTTCCCCACCATTCTGGGAGTAGCTTCATCCCGTGACCACTATGGCCAATCACTGACCTTTACCGAGTGGCCGCAGCATTTTAAGCCACGCCAAGCCATTTTTCCTTTGCTCCAGTTTTGATAAAATTTCAACCTAAGATCCCCAACAGCAATGTAATATTTAAGAAGCAAAACATGCAATAGATCAGAGAAGCCATGTAGAAACCACACTAACACTGAATACAGGAAGGCATAAACCGTGCAAGTAACACACAAAACAATGTGATATTAATTCATAGTCTTCACTTCAGCTAATGGCATTTATCATGTAGAGAAAGTGAATACAAAGCACTTACTAATGTATTGTGATTGTCCATATTGCCTCCATTCATTTTTCCCATCACATTATACAAGGGTTAGGACCACCCTGCAATCCAGCAGCGGTGGTCGTGCTTGCACAATATAGGCAAAATTGCCGGCCTGTCTGGTGGCCGGGACTGTGTATAGGCTGGAGCTTCCCCTCTTCCCCCAGAGTGTGCAAGCACGACCACCGCTCCTAGATCGCAGGGTGGTCATAACCCTTGGATACGAGCCGTGTATAATGTAAAGGAAAAAATGAATGAGGCGATATGGACAATCACAATACTTACTAATGTAAGTGCCTTGTATTCACTTTCTCTACATGATAAATGCCCTATGCTGAAGTGAGACAACCCCTTTAAAATGACCATATTGCATCTGACAATTTGATATGCGTATATAGTTCTTCCTGACCCTGGATTTGTGTGACATGTCTAGTCCATTATAAAGATCCAAATATATTAAACCCGAGGGCACTGCCGACACAGCCAGTGGGTATTTGCACACACGCACGATTACATAATATCGCAATACTACAACAGTTACTATACAATGCATCCCAGGCCTATTTGACAGCATGCGAGTATACGGCAGTAACCACGTTACTCTCTGTACACTACATATAGAGATATCGGTACAGTCACCTCATAGAGATCAAGTCTTCATGACCCCAGGCCAACCGTCTGGATCTAATGAACCGCCATTGGCGCAGATGAGCGACGATCGTATTCATGCATAAAATGAAATCATCAAAACTCTACCTACCATCTGTCTCCAGTAATATATTTCCATCACATTTACGTTCTGGTCCGCTGCCCCTTTGATCTTCTAAATCCCACAATGTTACATCAAACACTCTCCCATCTAAATCATTCCTGGATCTGACATTTCTGAATTTTAATTTACCAAAAAGTTCTATACATTCTTGACCCAATGCATCTAAAATGAAAGATGAAGTCAGTTTCCAAATAGCCTTAAAGAGGACCTTTCATCAGTTTTGCAAAAGTCTAATTAGGGCGCTACCTTATAGGGCGGCCCCCACTGATGCCATGGCTGCATTTTATTTTTTTCAAAAGATCCTGCTATCCCCCCTCCCCCGTTAAATTTGGCACCTTGTACTATAAGGTTCCAATTCACACGTCCGTAGAGTATTGCGGATCCGCAATACACCCAGCACCCCCATAGAACTGCCTATTCTTGTCCGCAATTGAATTGAGAGGCGCCTAGGAAGAATGGTAAGCACTATAGGATCCCAGCTTTATTCCCTGCCTAATGTGCTACTTATCTTATAAAGTCTGGACCTATGAAAGGTCCTCTTTAATAAAAATAAAATATGTGCGTATACAGATTCTATGCAGGTCTATATGTTTCCATGGTAACAGACAACAAAAACATTTTGTAGTCTGATCCTCCAGTCATATTGCATTCATCTGTCTACAACCTCTTATCTTCCAAATGTAGGTTGGTAAATAAATAAAAGATAAAAAAAATAAAAAAATAAAAAAAAAAAAAAAGGGACTGATGGGGTACAGTCCTGATCAAATGTTTAAGACCACTTGAAAAAAGGGCAAAAAAATAAAAAATCATATTTAGCATAGCTCAACGAAGCCGCTGCCAGGAGTCCGCGGCAAATCAGGCTGAGCCTAGTGCGCAGGCGCCGGATCTGGCAGAGGGACGGGTGGATTGAGGAGGCGGCGCTGGGCACCAGACGGCGAGGGGTCCGAGCGGGCACCATGGATTAACGTAAAACCCCTTGGGCACCTTAGGTAGGTGAGTGACAGCTTATAAAAACCTGTTTTTTGGGCTAATAGAGCCACAAGCAGGTTTAATAAGGGCAGTTTAGGATTCATGTTATTAGCACCAACATGGCCATATGTTTAGCTTATAGGGCACACATCTGATGACAGAATCCCTTTAACAAGGTTCCAAGTAGAGCTTCAACGTGCAACAAGAAGAAATGGGAGCGAGAAAATATTTTTTGAGCATTCAATTTAATGAAAAACAACGAATAAACTGAAACAGGATGTTTTTCAGCTGATCAAAAGTTTAGGACCACACCTCCAAAAAAAATAAATAAATAAATAAAACTAAACCCCCAAAACAGAAATCCAACTTCCAAACATGAACTCAGTAATGAGTAGCTCTGCCGTTATTGTTTATCACTTCAAAAATTAGTTTCGGCATGCTTGATGCAAGCGTTTCCATGAGGTGAGTGGGAACATTTCTCCAAGTGGTGAAGACGGCCGCACGAAGGCCATCTACTGTCTGGAACTGTTGTCCATTTTTTGTAAACTTCCCTTGCCATCCATCCCCAAAGGTTCTCAATTGGATTTAGATCAGGGGAACACGCAGGATGGGCCAAAAGAGTGATGTTATTCTCCTGGAAGAAGTCCCTTGTCCTGCGGGCATTGTGTACTGTAGCGTTGTCCTGTTGAAAGACCCAGTCGTTACCACACAGACGAGGGCCCTCAGTCATGAGGAATGCTCTCTGCAACATCTGGACATAGCCAGCGCCGTTTGACGCCCCTGCACTTCCTGAAGCTCCATTGTTCCACTGAAGGAAAAAGCACCCCAGACCAGTATGGCACCCCCTCCACTGGCGCGTAGAAAACATCTCAGATGGGATCTGCTTGTCATGCCAGTAACGTTGGAAACCATCAGGACCATCAAGGTTACATTTTTTCTCATCCGAGAATAAAACTTTCTTCCACCTTTAAATGTCCCATGTTTGGTGCTCTCTTGCAAAGTCCAAACGAGCAGTTCTGTGGCGTTCAATGAGACGAGGTCTTTGAAGATGTTTTTTGTTTTTGAAGCCCTTCAGTCTCAGATGCCGTCTGATGGTTATGGGGCTGCAGTGAGCACCAGTAAGGGCCTTAATTTGGGTCGAGGATCGTCCAGTGTCTTGACGGACAGCCAATTGGCTCCTCCGGCTCAGTGCTGGGGAAATTCTTTTGGGTCTTTCACTTGACTTTTTTGTTCCATAACCCTCAGGATCATTTAAGAAATTCCAAATGACTTACTGCGTCCCACCTCAGCAGCAATGGCGCGCTGCGAGAGACCCTGCTTATGCAGTTCAACAACCAGACCACGTTTTTTTGCCTTTGCCATCACAACGTGTGACTACCTGACAGAAAATGACAATGAATCCACATCTTTGCACAAATTTGGCCTTTTAAAGGCATGTGGTCCTAAAATTTTGATCAGCTGAAAAACAGCCTGTTTCAGTTTAATCATTATTTTCAATTAATTGAATGCTCAAAAAATGTTTTGTCTCACTCCCATTTCTTCTTGTTGCATGTTGAAGCTCTACTTGGAACCTTGTTAATATCCAACAATGTAAAATATGATTTTTTGCCATTTTTCAAGTGGTCTTAAACTTTTGATCAGGACTGTAGGATTAGACTACACATGGGCTTTGTTTGAAGTCTGTTACTATGGATACCCAAAGATCTCCATAGGAGCTGTAAACACAAAACAGCCTTATAATCCACCACAGCTTACTAGAAATTTACAGTACACTATAATAGGTCAATGGACACAAACATCTATAACCTTTAATGGTATCTAAGGTAGGATTGCTTCTTCTCAATGCCACTTAGGTAATGTCTGAGGGTCTAAAAAAGCTCATAATAACGACCTTATCAAATTTGAGGTATTCCTCCAAAAATGTCCCCCCCCCCCTCCCCTTTCCATCTTCAGGGATATCAGCTGGGCCTGCTGTTTCGCTCCATCATTTGTTTTTTAAGCGCACAAAGCAATGAAAGATTGAAGGACAGAACACAGAGGGCTGTTGACAAAGCTCTTCAACGTAGGAATGTTCCCTAAATGGCAGGCCGCCAGGCTGAGAGTAATAGACCCTTACATGTCTGCCGAGACAGTCATTTCCAAATATAACCTGGAGCCCGACAGGGACCGATGACTGCCTAAGAGGACGCCATCAACGAGAAGAGCCAGCCTGTGGTCAAAGCAAGAAGAGAACCCTCATCATGACCTACATGCAGCCACACTGTAACCTGGACCAATATGCCTAGGTTACAAATATACTGGTGACATCACCGAGCCATGAGAACTTAGTGCCCCATGCCACTGTAACCGGAGAGGACTTGTGCCAGGTGTTGGAACACGATCTGCTATAGGATTTCAAATAAAATACTTCGACAAACACAGAAAGCAAGGGATGAATACTTCTGCAACCTGTGACCTAAATTGTGGACGTTTACATGTTTCATCTATAGATCATTGCCTTTTCCTTCTGGAATGTGGTCTTATCGTTCCCTAAAGAGGTCCATGCCCATTCTTGATTGAAAACCATGGCAAAAAAATAAATAAATACAACTGTGCCCTTAGGCCTCTTTCACGCGAACGTTCAGTGAAACTCGCACCATCTTGCAAGTTCAGTCAGTTTTGTCTGAGATTGCGTTCAGTTGTTTTTTTTTTAATCACATGATTGAAAAACGCATTGCACCCGCACGGAAAAAAAGATATATAATAATAATAAATATATAGATTTACAAACAACATCTCTTAGCAACCACCTGGCTTGCGGATGCAATGCGTTTTTCACTGAAGACCCATTCACTTCTACGGGGCCAGGGCTGCGTGAAAAACGTGGAATATAGAACATGCTGCATTTTTCACGCAACGCAGAACTGATGTACACAGACCCATTGAAATGAATGGGTCAGGATTCAGTGCGGGGGCTATGTGTTCACATCACGCATTGCGCCCGCGCGGGAAAACACGCTCGTATGAAAGGGGCCTTAGACAACGACTTGGTTTTCCACTTCGGATAAACACCCCCAAAGATCACAAGGTCTCCTAGTGCTGTAACCTCTATTGATCATCTGTATCCTGTGAGGCAGGCATGCTCAACCTGCGGCCCTCCAGCTGTTGCAAAACTACAACTCCCAGCATGCCCTTACAGCCTACAGCAGGGCATTGTGGGAGTTGTAGTTTTACAACAGCTGGAGGGCCGCAGGTTGAGCATGCCTGAGTGTGAGGGAACCAGGCAGTCAGAGTTTAGATGGCAAGTTTCCTGCAGAGTCCCCACAGGGGAAGTGAAGCATTACACACTTCACATTGAAAATCAGTGTAATGCAAGGATGTGCTGGGTCCTCCATGTGAAGACACCCTCCTGTGGCACTTATTCAGTCTAGCTAATAGATAAGAGCTCTGAATGGGAGATCCTACTATATGAAAATGCTAAATTTTCTAATAATAGTATTTAAAAATAAGGCTTTCTAAAATCAGTAATGTCCTAGGGAAAAACAAACAAAAAAAATAAAATACAAAACACACGAGTTCTGTGTCCTACAGATCTTGATAACTTATTCTAAGGATCAGGGGTGAATTGGTCCGCCCCTGCTAAGGCTAGTTCAACTATATCAGGTCGGTGGTGATCTCTGCCGATCAGCTGTTTAACGCTGCTGCACCGGAAACTATATGTTACACCACGTAGTGGCCGTGCTGGGGTACTGCAGCGCAGCTTCCAATTAAGTGAACTACTGCCACACCAGAAACTACACAGGGTACGGAGCCTTCTTCTTCCATTGGCATCTGTAGCCCGGAGAACCCTTTTAACTGGCTGGTCAGGACTGAAAAATAAAAATAAAAAAAATAAAGTCTGAGGGTCATCCGTCTCTTTAGAAAATCTATTTCCAGGCACCGACTTTCTCTGCTCAGTATGGGGTCTCCTCATTCTATTCCCCACCACATAACATTCCTACCTCCCATCCCCACCCCCCATTTGTCACAGTATTCCTTAACTTCCCAGGGCGTGAAATCCCCATTATTCCCCTCATAACCACCACCTGTGCCAGGCCATTCTGACTTCTTGTCATCCCAAAACCTAATTTTCACTTCCTCCAAAGAGTGACGGGCCCTTGGTTCCATCGGTCTTCCTGTAAGGGGCACAGTCTTATTGTCGGCGGACCCCGGGTGTTCCGGGTAATCAGGACGCGTAAATAAAAAGACGCTGAATAACTATTTTGCATAAAATTCAATTAATGTTACAAAACACTTTTCAATTCCATCCCGGGCTGACCATTTCCCATAGAGGGAATGTAAAGACATGAAATGAACAGAAAGAACATAGCACTGCATTCTGCAATGAACAGAGGGGGGAAGGGGGAGAAAAAAAAAATTCAAATAAATTAAAACTCTTATCAGTGAAGATTTTTAAGCTCTATAATGTCTAGGTCCATTATGTGTAATTAGGGCCTATAGGAAAAAACAATGAACACCAGGCCCCGCAGCCACATAACGAACAGTTGTCAGTGTTTACACAAAGGGTCTAATTGACTTCTAATGAACCCCTGACAACAATGCTTTGGTCATCCGGAAGTGACGCCACAGATTCAACACTTGAAATCCCCCCCCGCATCATGAAAGGTCCGCAGATCAAAGGAGGTAAATGGAGAAAGAGGAAGTTTTAAATAACAATATAAAAGGGAAAACAAAAAATAGGCGCAATTCACACAGCAGGAAAAAAGAAACAGCAACCACCTGGTATCTGACAAATGTGCACAAAAAATAAAAATAAATATATATCCTTATATTTTATATACAGCATTGAAAAATATGGCAGAACCATAGAAAAGCAGCATGCCATATGTGATGCAATCGGACATCTGTTAATCCAAGAAGTCTAACAATGCGGCACTTTGGTTTCCCCACAAACTTCTAATGTGCAACGAACAGAATCCCAAGAAGGGGTTGTCCCACGAAAAATATTCTACAGTTTTCAAACCAGCACCTGGATCCGAATTCTTTTGTAATTCCATGCAATTAAAAATTTTGCATAGCCTCTGAGTTATTCAATAAAATATATCTGTATGGCGCCACCTGCTGTTTTTTTCCTCATTTCTTAATCCTGCTCACTGAGATGGTCGCACGTGCTCAGTTTCCTCCTTCAGCTGCCTCCTGAGCTGTGATAGGGTGAGCATGGACACGCCCCCTGAGCTGCTAGCTTGATGTAAATCTAGCAGAGTAATGAATGGAGATTAGATTGTCAAAATCTCATGTACATGGTGCCAAATTTTTCTGTGCAGAAATGGACCTGTGGATTAATAGTGCAGATTTTAAGTACAGATTTCACCCTTTGCAATGCAAAGCGTTAGACATGGAACAAATCTGCAAGTTAGGCCTCATGCACACGACCGTTGTGTGCATCCGTGGCCGTTGTGCCGTTTTCCGGTTTTTTTCACGGACCCATTGACTTTCAATGGGTCCGTGGAAAAATCGGAAAATGCACCGTTTGGCAGCCGCATCCGTGAGCCGTGTTTCCTGGCCGTGAAAAAAATATGACCTGTCCTATTTTTTTCACGGCCAACGGTTCACGGGCCCATTCAAGTCAATGGGTCCGTGAAAGAACACGGATGCACACAAGATTGGCATCCGTGTCCGTGATCCGTGGCCGTAGGTTTTAGTTTCATACAGACGGATCCGAAGATCCGTCTGCATAAAAGCTTTTTCTGATCTAAGTTTTCACTTCGTGAAAACTCATTTCCGACAGTATATTCTAACACAGAAGCGTTCCCATGGTGATGGGGACGCTTCTAGTTAGAATACACTGCAAACTTTGTACAAGACTGCCCCCTGCTGCCTGGCAGCACCCGATCTCTTACAGGGGGATATGATAGTACAATTAACCCCATCATATCCCCCTGTAAGAGATCAGGGCTGCCAGGCAGCAGGGGGCAGACCCCCCCCCCCCCTCCCCAGTTTGAATATCATTGTGCGGCCCCCCCCCTCCCCTGTTGTTAACTCGTTGGTGGCCAGTGTGCGCACCCCCCTCCCTCCCTCCCTCTATTGTTTTAATACATTGGGGCCAGTGTGCGCGCCCCCCCCCCCAACCCCCCCTCCCTCCCTCTATTGTTTTAATACATTGGGGCCAGTGTGCGCACCCCCCCAACCCCCCCCCCCCCCCCCTCCCTCCCTCTATTGTAATCATCATCGGTGGCAGCGGAGTAGAAGATTTTCATACTTACCTGCTTCTTGCTGCTGCGATGTCTGCGTCCGGCCGGGAGCTCCTCCTACTGGTAAGTGACAGGTCTGTGCGGCGCATTGCTGTCACTTACCAGTAGGAGGAGCTCCCGGCCGGACGCAGACATCGCAGCAGCAAGAAGCAGGTAAGTATGAAAATCTTCTACTCCGCTGCCACCGATGATGATTACAATGGGGGGAGGGAGGGGGGGTTGGGGGGGTGCGCACACTGGCCCCAATGTATTAAAACAATAGAGAGAGGGAGGGAGGGGGGGTTGGGGGGGCGCGCGCACACTGGCCCCAATGTATTTAAACAATAGAGGGAGGGAGGGGGGGGGTTGGGGGGGCGCGCGCACACTGGCCCCAATGTATTAAAATAATAGAGGGGGGGTTGGGGGGCGCGCGCACACTGGCCCCAATGTATTAAAACAATAGAGGGAGGGAGGGGGGTGCGCACACTGGCCACCAACGAGTTAACAACAGGGGAGGGGGGGCCCACTGGCCACCAATGAGTTAAAAACAGGGGGGGGGGGGGGGTCTGCCCCCTGCTGCCTGGCAGCACCTGCCAGGCAGCAGGGGGCAGTCATGTACACAGTTTTTTTGTATATTCTAACCTGAAGCGTCTCCATCACCATGGGAACGCCTCTGTGTTAGAATATACTGTCGGAAATGAGTTTCACGATGTAGCTCATATCCGACAGTATATTCTAACATAGAGGCGTTCCCATGGTGACGGGGACGCTACAAGTTAAAATATACCATCGGATTGGAGAAAACTCCAATCCGATGGTATAACAGAACTCCAGACTTTACATTGAAAGTCAATGGGGACGGATCCGTTTGAAATGGCACCATATTGTGTCAACATCAAACGGATCCGTCCCCATTGACTTGCATTGTAATTCAGGACGGATCCGTTTGGCTCCGCACGGCCAGGCGGACACCAAAATGACTTTTTTTTCATGTCCGTGGATCCTCCAAAAATCAAGGAAGACCCACGGACGGAAAAACGGTCACGGATCACGGACCAACGGAACCCCGTTTTGCGGACCGTGAAAAAAAACGTCCGTGTGCATGAGGCCTAAGACATTCAGTTTAGGATGTGACCATTTGGAAAATCTGCATAAAGGCCTGTGTGCACCCAGCATCACGGATGAGGAACCATTCACTGGAAGGTGTGGTGCGGAACGGAGGCACGGAACCACTACGGAGCGCTTCTGTGGCGTTTCTGTCCGTGCCTCTGCACCGCAAAAAAAAATAAAACATGTTCTAGTTTTTTGCAGTGCGGACAGATCACGGACCCATTCAAGTTGAATGGGTCTCGGTCAGTCCCGGCTGCTAAACTGATGTTGCCCGTTCCATGCAGGGAACGGCCGTGTACATGAGGCCTAAACTACCCGGCCCTGTGCATGTACCCGTAACATTTTATTTGGGGCTTTCTTCCTAAATCTCCTTTACTTTTACAATAGTTTTATATTTTTGTGACCAACAGATGATTAATAATAATAATAATATTATTAATAATAATAATTTCTAATCTGGGAAAAGTCAGGCTCCATTCTTTCTGGATTAGGGATCATGCACACAAACGTGTGCTGGCCAAGCCCGTTGCGGTCCGCAATGCACAGGCACCGACCGTGTGCCCACCATCTGCGGACGTGGAACTAATTCACTTGGATCGGGTCCACGATGCGAATCTGACGGTGCACAAATTTTTTGCGGTGCGGAGGCACCGACAGAAACCACACGAAAGCGCGCCGTAGTGCTTCCATGCGTTTCTGATCCGTGCCTCCGTTCCGCACCATTTGGATTGTGGACGCATTCATGTATATTGCAGACCTGCTGTTTGAGGACCACAATACGGGCACGGCCAGACAACGGACGTGTGCATGAGCCCTTAAAGGAATTTTACTGTTGATAATTATATATAATGTAAGTGCAGAGAACGGGGAAAATCCCCAAAAGTCACAACAACTCAAAGTGCTCCAAAAACTGTCCCCACTAAGAGTATTACAGGCCCACTGGAACCCTGCGTGGCATCGTATGGCGACTCTTCCAGGTTTTGTGTTCTTCTCTAGAAGCATTGCATGACAGGACAGGACATACAATTGAACGCTTTCTAATTTTTGCCCATGGATCCTGGCAACATTTTAGCTAATATGGGACCATTGAATGCCATGATCCTACTACTACTACTTCTTATAGAAGAAAAATGGCCCTGGGCTGCAATACCAAGCACAGCTGCTATCCAATGGATAAGCTGCGAGGAGGTTGTAGCACTCACAGGAGCAGCATGACCTCTTCAAACATCTGATCGGCAGGGGTGCCGTGAGTCGGACCCCACAAATCTGATATTGATGACCTATCACAAGGATAAATCCCTTTAAGGGCTCATGCACACAACCGTTGTTTTGCGGTCCATTTTTCACGGATCCGTTGTTTCGTATCTAAGGTTATTTTTTTTCCTCGGATTTAAGTCCTCTTCTGTTCCGTTATTCCACAAAACATATCCATACGAGAGTCTTTTTTGGGGATCGGAAACAGTAACTTAGTAAATCACCAAACACATGAGCAATATGGACTGGGCATAGCATTTCTACAGTACGGATCCGCAAAATACATATGACATACGGATGTGTTCCGTGTGCGTTCCGTATTTTTTGCGGACCCGTTGACTTGAACGGAGCCTCGCACTGCGATTTGCGGACAATAATAGGACATGCACTACTTTTTTGCGGAACGGAATGCACACGGAGTACCTTCCTCTGTTTTTGCGGACCCGTTGAAGTGAATGGTTCCGTATATGGTCCGCAAAAAACTGGAATGGAAAGAAAATACGTTCGGGTGCATGAGCCCTAACTCTATAGTAATTGCGCCATCCCTCTTACAGGACATCCCAGTCTAGGAGGAATCCTCATGTGGCCACCATACACCGCCTCTCCAGTACTGTGCAGCACACATTTTTAGGTCCTTTATGGAAAATTCAACATACCGCATAACGTTGTTATTTTAGTTATTTTTCTCCGCTTTCCTCTGACTCATATTAATAGATTCAAAAACTGCGGCCAATTATGGTTTCCATGAGAACGGGTTTACGAGTGGCAATAATGAGGACACTGCCTGCTGGATTCTGTCACTTCTCCAACGTTACCAGCGAAGAACACACCAGGCCTCATTTATAACTAGGGCAGACAAATGGTGGACGTGCGACCCAGTCACCAATCAGATCCCAGGAGGGTTAGAAAAGACCAGGAGTGATCTGATTATTGCTAAAAGGGACCCAATTAGGACAACCCATGGGTACATGTACGTCACAGAGAGAGGCCCTTATTATAGCACATGTCCACTGGAGACCCTTGACCTACCAAAGCTGTGTTATCATGGCCAACAATCATAGAAGGCATGAGCCAATAAAACAACTTTTAATATACATCATATTATAAAGAGCACCTAAAACAAGGAGCCTTATTTATATATACACGTATACCCAGGAAAAGCGCCGTCAAGATATACAATATATAAAATTTAGAGCAATGGGGATAATAAATAAACCATGACAGGGTAGCGGGGGTCTCTCCCTGAACCATCCCCATTACTGGCTCAGCCCAGAGAAACACCTTGATGGTAGGTGCCATCTGTCCCCGTACCTATGCCTTAACATTAGCTCCTTTTTTATAATATAAATGTATATTAAAAGTTACGTTTTATTGTCTCATACCTTCACATTCTCTATGGGAATATCTAAGATTATGGTTTGCAACAATCATTTTTTACTATGGGACTAATGGGAATTTGATCTATCAGGGATGATGGACATATAAATAGGGATTGTCAGACAAGCCTCACTATCAAATTTTAAACAGGGAGCGATAGCGGTCAGGTTCACACGTCCACTATGCTTGATCTGGCACAAATGACGACCGACAGCTGGACAAAAAAATAAAAAATAAAAATAAACATTGCATGCAACGATTTTTGTCTGGCTGAAACCAGGCATTTGTGCCTTAAAGTGGCCTGATCACGGCTGGGCCCCCATTATGGTCTGGTGGTTAATTGTCGGATCCAGCAAAATCCGGCAGGCTGCCGTCTGCCAGAACAGCATGCCGGATCTGCTGCCATGGATGTGAATGTACCCTTAGATTTGCTGTTCACTTAGCAAAAGACTATTCAACGAACTTCTGTGAAACTACAAGCCCCAGCATGCTGACAGTTTTTGGTATGTTGGGGCTTATAATTTCACAAAAGCTGAAGAGTCTGGAGCAATGTAAAAGTTGCCGGATGTATAAATGTAAAACGGATGGTATGCCATCCGTTTTTTTTTTTTTTTGTGGATCCATTGTAACAATGCCTAAAACTGACAAGAATAGGACGGGTTATATTTTTGGGGCGGGGCTACGGAACGGACATACGGATGCCTATCGGTGTAGACACACGGTGTGCTGTCTGCATTTTTTTGTGGACCCATTGAATTGAATGGGTCCGCATCCTATCCGCCCAAAAAAACGGAACGGAAACAAACAAGGTTCGTGTGCATGTAGCCTTAGGCCTCATGCACACGGCCGTTGTTTGGGTCTGCATCCAAGCCGCCGTTTTTGCGGCTCGGATGCAGACCTATTCACTTCAATGGGGCCGCAAAAGATGTGGACAGCACTCCGTTGCTCCGTTCTGTGGCCCCGCAAAAAAAATATAACATGTCCTGTTCTTGTCCGTTTTGCAGACAAGAATAGGCATTTCTACAATGGGCCGCCCGTTCCTTTTCGCAAATTGTGGAAGGCACACGGGCGGCTTCCGTTTTTTTGCAGACTGCAAAAAACGGAACGGTGTGCATGAGGCCTTGCAGGACTTGGTCACTTTCACAGTCACTGATTATATATTGCACACCGTTCCGTTTTTTGCAGTCTGCAAAAAAACGGAAGCCGCCCGTGTGCCTTCCACAATTTGCGAAAAGGAACGGGCGGCCCATTGTAGAAATGCCTATTCTTGTCTGCAAAACGGACAAGAACAGGACATGTTATATTTTTTTTGCGGGGCCACAGAACGGAGCAACGGAGTGCTGTCCACATCTTTTGCGGCCCCATTGAAGTGAATAGGTCCGCATCCGAGCCGCAAAAACGGCGGCTTGGATGCAGACCCAAACAACGGCCGTGTGCATGAGGCCTAAGGCTACATGCACACGAACCTTGTTTGTTTCCGTTCCGTTTTTTTGGGCGGATAGGATGCGGACCCATTCAATTCAATGGGTCCACAAAAAAATGCGGACAGCACACCGTGTGTCTACACCGATAGGCATCCGTATGTCCGTTCCGTAGCCCCGCCCCAAAAATATAACCCGTCCTATTCTTGTCAGTTTTAGGCATTGTTACAATGGATCCACAAAAAAAAAAAAAAAAAACGGATGGCATACCATCCGTTTTACATTTATACATCCGGCAACTTTTACATTGCTCCAGACTCTTCAGCTTTTGTGAAATTATAAGCCCCAACATACCAAAAACTGTCAGCATGCTGGGGCTTGTAGTTTCACAGAAGTTCGTTGAATATGCGGTCGGGAGTATGTAGCCTAAGTGAAAGGATTTGCCAGGTCCCTTTATTTTCAGGAATCTACAAGATGCCCTATTGGCTTTATGCATAGTTACCAACGGTCCTAAATTTGCAGGGACTGTCCTTGATTTTCAGATGCAGCCCTGGCAAATGCCTTATGTCCCATGCACATGGCAAAGCCCAACACCGCGACACTTGGGGACAGATTTCCTAAAGCTGCCATTTCATACTCCAGTCTTAGTAAAAATTCCAGCGGGGCAAGATCTCTCAACAAATTTGGCGTATCTGTGCCAACTAGGACCTGGCGTAGATTTCAGCTATAATTTACGTCAGTTTTCAGACACACAATGATATTTTAGTGGCACTGCGGTGGTTCCGTCCCTTCTGCTAAGCCCAACCCACTATGTAAGAAAAAATAATTGCTGTCACTACTTTTTTTACGGTGCGGAGGCACAGACAGAAAGCCCACGGAAGCATTCCATAGTGCTTCCGATCCGTGCCTCTATCCCACACCGCATCTCCTGGATTGCCGACCCATTCAAGTTAATGGGTTCGCATCCGTGATACGATGCCGGGGCCCCTATATTGCGGACCCACTGTTTGCGGGACGCAATACAAGCACGGACGGCCTGAGGTCGTGTGCATGAGACCTTATTCTGATCTTTGCAAACTTAGAAATCCTTCCCCGAGTCTCACACCGGAGGGAGTGTCCATCCAGCACTTGCTTTTAATTATTTAACCCGAATATCCCGGGGCCTCAGCTTTAATTAAATTACAATTTCAAGGAGCACTTCAAAAACATTATTACATTAGTTACATTGATTAAACGGAGTCCTTACATGACTTCTTACATCTCGACAAATATCCGGCTAACTCGGTGGCATCTATCCAGCAGATGCGAAGCGGAGGATTCCAGAATACCTTTTCTGGCTGTCCTCACCCCTACTCCAATACTTCAGGCGAAACGGAAACTCTGCGTTGTGCCTAGCGCAGGACCTGAGAGGGTGGAGTGTGGCGCTTTGATTGTGCCCATTCAAGCCCTGTACTGGGCATCACACAGTTTTGCCCAGAGTTCTCCTTTAGGCTAGGTCTACACGACGACATTTGTCGCGCGACATTTTGTTGCACTAATTTTGCGCGACAATTTTTATAATGGCAGTCTATGGTGTCGCACTGCGACATGCTGTGACTGCGACGCGACAGTCGCAGAAAATCCATTCGAGATGCAGTGCGACACCATAGACTGCCATTATAAAAATTGTCGCGCAACATTAGTGCAACAAAATGTTGCGCCCTTTTTGTCGCGCAACAAATGTCGTCGTGTAGACCTAGCCTTAAACTAGGTACAAAGGTCCTGGTTAACCCATACTTACCAACTTTTCATGAAAGTTTAAAAAAAGGGGGTTGTGTCCACATCCAGGCAAAGACCCTGTCCTCTTCAGACACACAGAGGCACCAGGGCTGTAATATCCCGGCGCCACATACAGTTAATGCTCTGAGATTAGCCAGTCCAGGTGGTCCCCCCCCCCCCCCCTCTTTCACACCAGAGATACGAATTATGTCTGATCTGTGCAAAAAAATAAAAATAAAAAATTCCTGTATGGATTGCATCCGAATTTCTCACGTGTGAAGAAAAACTGATGAATAAGAATCTACATTTCCTATCAACCATAAGTGAAAAACCCATTGCATCCGAATGCCTTCTGTTTTTCACGCGATCCCGATTCACTTCTATGGAGCTAAGGCTGTGTGAAAAACCACACAATATAGAACGTGCTTCGATTTTCCCCTGAACGCAAAGATGAAGCGTGAAAAACACCGCTCATTCGCACAGACCCATTGAAATGAATGGGTCCGGATTCAGTCCGGATGGGCAAAAAACTCGCTTGTGTGAAAGAGCGCTAACCAGAAGTCCATGAGCCCCGATGCAAAATATATAACAGGGCTCCCAACCTATCGTGTGTCTTGTATGTCAGAGGGGCCTCTTGGGTGACCGTACCCCCTTAAACACTAATGAACTACATGGCTATTCGGGTATTTGGAAATAACATTAAAATTAGTCCATATTCGCATATGGCGTAAAAAAACAAAACAAAAAAACAAAACATTGAAACTTGTCATCGAGTGAGGAGCGTTCAGTGCAAGTATCCAGCTAATTACATTCCTGTTTGACTAAAGATGCCGCCATAATTACTATAGAAGCAAGAAGCTGTACGATTAATTACCGTCGCCGTTTCTTCAAGCCTGGCAGCACAAGAGGCAATAACAATAGTTATAGAAAATGTAACGCTACATCTTAGGGAACCATCGCCCATAGCCCGTCAGTGGGATCTCATTAACGATTCATATGGTTTCTATCTTGTAACGTGAAGTTCGTTTTCGATAATTGCGTGCTCGTCAGTGGGGGTGAGAGCTGCAGTAACTTGCAGCAATCATCTCCTTTGCTTCATCAATCGCTCATCCCCATGTAGATTAATTGGAGATCAATTTATTAAAGCAGTTGGCCCATCTTATACATTGGGGGCATATCAATAGGATATGTGCCCAATGCCCGATAGGTGAGGGTCCCACCTGTGGGACCTCTACCCATTTTTAGAACGGAGCCCACAAAGTAAAGGAGGGTGCACCGCGTGCTGCCCGTATTCATCTGTATGAGAGTACTGAAAAGAGCCGCACTCGGCTACTTTCAGAAGTCACGCTGAAATGAACGGGAAGTGCACCGCGCAAGCGCAGCCACCGCTCCATTCACTTCTATGGGGCCCGACAAAAATGGCAGAGCTAGTACTCGGCTATTTTCGGCAGGGGACTCTCACCTATCAGACATTGGGGGCATATTGCTAGAATAAGCCGCCAATGCACAAGATGGGCCAGCCCCTTTAAGAGACTTGACTATTTTTAGTCTAAAAAAATATATATAGTTCAAGTCCCTTTTTTAACCGGCTATGTTAATCGCATGGCTGGTTTCATGCTGTGTTCAGCAGTTGGACGGGGGTAGAAATAGCGCGTGTCGGGGGTCAGAACTCCGGCCCCAGAAAATTTACTAAGGCGATTTGGCTTTCCGTTTGTGAGATCCGTTCAGGGCGCGGTCCAAAACGGATCAGTTCTGCCCTAATGCATTCTGAATGGAAAAGGATCTGCTCAGAATGCATCAGTTTGCCTCCGTTCTGTCTCCATTCCGCTCTGGAGGCTGCCTGCAGCGTTTTGCTGTCCGCTTGACGAAACTGAGCCAAACGGATCCGTCCTGGCACACAATGCAAGTCAATGGGGACGGATCCGTTTTCTCTGACACAATAGAAAACGGATCCGTCTCCCATTGACTTTCAATGGAGTACATGACGGATCCGTCTTGGCTATGTTACAGATAATACAAATGGTTCCGTTCATGACAGATGCATGCGGTTGTATTATTGTAACAAATCCGTTTTTTGCAGATTCATGATGGATCCGCCCAAAACGCAAGTGTGAAAGTAGCCTAACATTTACGCCTGGAAACTGGTGTAAATCTTGGTGAATAACTTTTTTTTTTTTTTTGCCTTTTGCCAGGCGCAAGGACTGCCATAGACGCGCCTATTTATGACAAGGCGCACACTTAGTCATAAATTAGACAATTCTCACAACAACGCAAAGAGGGAAACGAAGACCGGCCTAAAACAGCCAGTCTTCGTAAGTGTGCTCCATTGACTCTGGGCAGCAGATCCCGGTTCATACAGGACGATCTTTAGCCCAGAAACGAGGATTTTGGTGTCCGCATCAAGGATGCTTTCACCTGACGAGCTGGGTTATCGGTGGCACATTGAGGCTAAAGCTATCCGGCAGGCTGTTCTGCTTCTAATTCTATATCAACACGGGTATGGAGGAAATCTTGTGCCATGGAAAATGCCCATAGCAGCCAATGAGGCCACCACTTCGTTTGCCAAATGGTCCCTACAAAAAAATAAATAAAATTATTATAGGTACTATTCCACATCGACAATGGCGACGTAGACCTTTAGCCTATATAGAAAATGCTTCTACCCAGTGTCCTTTGCAACAAGTCTATCCCCATTAAAGCATTTCTCTAGCAGACGTCAATCAAAGTAACAACCATCTGAGCTCAAACCCCCCCATTGTGGAATCGTTAAAGGTCCTAGCTAGCTGAATCTGTGGCCCCCTGTCACTCAGACATACCACAGCCCCTTAACTCTTAGTGCCTCAGCGCGGTGGAGACACTTTCTCCCCTCAGGCACTAAATGGATTAAGAACGGATCCCACCCTCCAATAACACAGCCGCATACTCCGTTCCCAACCCCGAGGGCATCCAGATTTGAGGAATAACCAATTAGCCCACACGACAATGCGCCCGCTTTGCATGTGAATGGAATATACTGGTTTGGGGGTATTCCCAAAACACGGCCTTGCCAAGGTTCCCGCGGGACTGAAGTGAAAGCTCCTGAATTTAGTGGCCAAATCTGGGCAATTAAAGAGGGTTTGAGACACATCCAGACTAAAGCCGCTTCCAGACCTCGGCATTAATTATATAAAAAATAAATAGGGTAATTAGCCATCTGACGGAGATCAGGGACGTTCAATGTGCTTACCTATGCAGCCATCAAATTAACTATCCCACTTTTACACTTGTAACCTGCCCTCAGAATAGACGAGAAGACGTCAGCAGCTACGGAGGACAAGCAATGTGACGTCTACCACAACCATCATACCAACCTCAGACTACACGCAGATATATACCGTATATAGTCCTAATGCAAGGATGCTCAACCTGCGGCCCTCCAGCGGTTGCAAAACTACAACTCCCACCATGCCCTAATAGCTGTGGGCTGTCCAGGTATGCTGGGAGTTTTAGTTTTGC
Organism: Bufo gargarizans; assembly: GCF_014858855.1. Classification (NCBI taxonomy): domain Eukaryota; kingdom Metazoa; phylum Chordata; class Amphibia; order Anura; family Bufonidae; genus Bufo; species Bufo gargarizans. The sequence goes on from NC_058089.1 coordinate 47,223,702, forward strand.
AACAGCTGTAGGGCCACAGGTTGGGCATCCCTGTCCTAATGGGTTCAAGGATTTGGCAAGATCATGATTTTGCTGCTACAGACGCAACGATCACCATTATCCAGGCTCCAAATGATCAGTGTCGATGTCATAATTCCACTCAATAGTAGATAAGGGGCTGCCAGGCACTTTAGTTGCCGCTTATGGGTTTTGAAAACAAAGTTCATCACCCTGGGGTCCAGGCCGTAAGGGTAGGTCTACGCTGATCACGTCCAGGATCATTGCAGCGTGGTGGTGATCCTATACAAATGAGAGAGGATCCCAGCGCAAGTCACCTGTGTACCGTGACTACGACCCTTGAATCCCAGAGTGGGGATTCAAGGGTCGTAGTCGCGGCACGCATACGACTCGCTCTGCGAACCTATTTAATTTCTATGGGATAACCACTACACTGCCGTGCGCCTGCGATCCTGGCCGCAACCAGCGTCGCTGTGTAACCGTACCCTAAGGCCTAGTGTGTGGCACCAAATTAGGGCTTATTCACATCTGCGTCTCCATCAAAAACAGAGGAGAAAAGACCTGCATGAAGGACTTTTTTTTCTCCATTACAAAAAGCAATTCCCCAATGGACCCTTTTAACGTAAATGAAATACTCTTGGCTCCTAAGGCTACATGCACACGACCGTATGCCATCCGTCGTTTTGTTTTTTTAGCGGATCCATTGTAACAATGCCTAAAACGGAAAAGAATAGGAACCGACATGGAAACAAAATACCTTTGTGTGCATGTAAGCCTAAGGCCTATTGCACACGACCGTATGTCTTTTTCAGTGTTTTGCGGTCCGTTTTTCATGGATCCGCTGTTCCGTTTTTTGTTTCCGTTGTGTTTCCGTTTCTGTTCCGTTTTTCCGTTCCGTTTTTCCGTATGGCATATACAGTATACAGTAATTACATAGATAAAATTGGGTTGGCCATAACATTTTCAATAGATGGTTCAGGAAAAAAACGGAACGGAAACGGAAGACATACGGATGCATTTCCGTATGTGTTCTGTTTTTTTTGCGGATCCATTGACTTGAATGGAGCCACGGACTGTGATTTGCGGGCAATAATAGGACATGTTCTATGTTAAAACGGAACGGAAAAACGGAAATACGGAAACGGAATGCATACGGAGTACATTCCGTTTTTTTTGCGGACCCATTGAAATGAATGGTTCCGTATATGGAACGCAAAAAATGGCCAGTAAACGGGAAAAAAAAACGGCCGTGTGCAATAGGCCTAATGCAGTACCAGCTAAGTGGATGAGATTTTTTAAAAGCTCATGGACATTGCAGACATTTTCCATGCAGAAAGTGATCTACGGTGCAGATTTTTAAATCCGCCGCATGTCAGTTGTTTGTGTAAATTTTCAGGGCAGAGTTCACCCGGCCTTTGCAATTCAAAGATTGAGATATGGGGCAAATCTGCATCAAAAAAACGTGTGGAAACGCAGCAAAACCCAAAAGCTACTACACTGCCATGTGCAGGTACCCGGACGGTGCAGAACAACAAATTAATAGCACAAGTGTGAAAAAGGTTACGGAAATATTCTCCATACTGCCGTAATACAGCGCTCAAGGAAACATTTACTAAACCTGGCTTTTTACGCCTACGCCGGTCTTCGGTTCCCTGTCTGCGCTGCTGCTAGAGACCACTAATTAGGCGCATCTGTGGCAGTCCGTGCGCCTGGACTAAGAACTATGCCAGCCCCCGTCCCCGTCACCCCCAGCTGGCATACAAGGTGCAAAACTGGCCATGCGCTAAAATTGTGTAGCACGGCCAGACAGAAAAAGGGACTTGTGACCCTTTTTACTTCCAAAATTGTCGCAAGTCCATTGAAAAGGGTGAAATCCGCACAAAGAATTGACAGGCTACAGGATTTCCAAATCCGCACAGCAGGTTAATTTCTGCACGGAAAAAGCAAAGCGTACATGAGATTGGCCTGATCCGATACACTTTGCTAGTAGTTTATTACGTTGCGTCTTTTCCACACAAGAGATGGCTTGTAATCTGCAATGTGTGCAGGTAGCCTAGGTATACGACGACACCACACGGTTGCGTTGCGATTACGACAAGGCTGCACTGTGGTCTATTTAATCTAATGGGACCGCACGGTTCAGTGGGTCTGTATTGTTAATGGCCGTGCAAAACCTTCAATACAGTGCAGCCTTTAACAATGCAGACTCAATGGACAGTGCGGTTTAATAACAGCCCACTGCAGGCCGCAACAGTACCCGACTGCAGCGCTGCCGCGGCACTACCGCACGATGTGGTCGTATCCTAAGGCTGATGGACTTCTAGCGGGCCCTCATTACGCTTATGAATATCTTGGAGCCTGTATAGAGCAGCTTTATGGCCACATGCACCGCACCCAGCACTTTCTAGATTGCAAACGACTGCCGGTCTGGAAATCATTAGCCCTTGAGACTGAGAAATCTGCTTTTTTACCGTTATAGGTCTGGCTACAGAAATCCTGGGCAACCAGCTGATATCATGTAGATGCTATGAAAGGTTTAAGGCCTCTTTAGTTAAATGGGTCCGCAAATTCGGAGATGCGGAACGGAACCCCACGGAAGCACTATGGAGTGCTTCCGTCGGGTTCCCAACCCGCAAAAAAAAAACAAAAAAAAAAAAAAACACACAACTGAATTTGTTCTATCTTTTTGCGTAACGGATGGATCACGGTCCCCTTTAAGTTAAATGGGTCTGGAGCCACCCCGGCCGCCGCACGCACGTTGCCCGTGCATCGGGGACCCCATTGCATGGAACGAAACCAATATGTTTGTGTGAAAAAGGCCTTACCCTGTACAGCCCCCCCCCAATTAGGAAACTAAGTATTTGACTGAATAGCATCTCACAGAGCATCAGAGGAAGAAGACAGTACCCTATGGGCATAAAATCATAGAGCCACATGCAGTATCGTTCCATACTATAGCCGTCACAGTAGTCTAGCGTGGTCATTATACCGACTGGCTGCCTCCTGGAAAACAAGAGACTTCCGAAATACTGCGCCAGTACGGCTTTCCTTCATACGTCCTCAGGGGGACAGTTGTCAAAACAAAATAAGTCTCTTTTGTGACCTAAAAAAGTTGCACGACACGTTTTTTGCGACATTTGGTGTTCCTCACCACTTTTTAAAGTGGTCAGTGTTTAAGAGCTAAACGTGAGATTAGACCTGAAATATGGAACATTTACTATGTGTGAATTTTCCAAAAGCCACAACTCCCTGCCACGCAATCCCAACAGATGTACTTTAAAGGGCATCTGTCAGCAGGTTTGTACCTATGACACTGGCTGACCTGTTACATGTGCGCTTGGCAGCTGAAGGCATCTGTGTTGGTCCCATGTTCATATGTGCCGGCATTGCTGAGAAACATGATGTTTTAGTATAACACCTAGAGGCTCTGCTCTCTCTGCAACTGCCGTGTCCTCTGCACTTTGACAGGTCAAAACATAATGATCTTTACACTGCCTGGCCCTGTCAATTAAAGTGCAGAGGTCGCAGCAGCAGCTGCAGAGAGAGCAGAGCCTCTAGGTGTAATGGTAACGCCCCCGTTGCTCCTAGAGGCTCATTTTCATATAATAAAACATAATTTTTCTCAGCAATACGGACACATATGAACACGGGACCAACACAGACGCCTTCAGCTGCCAAGGGCACATGTAACAGGTCAGCAAGTGTCATAAGTACAAAACTGCTGACAGATGCCCTTTGAAGAGGTATTCTGGTTGTTCCAAGTTATCCCCTAGCCTAATGACAACTATTAGATCTGTAGGGATCCTACCACTGAGCAGTCGACCAATCACGAAAACAGGGACCCTGTACGTCCTAGGGCCACCTAAAATAATCAGAGCAGCAGGTTGAAAATGCTCAATGCTACTCCATTCATCTCTATGGGAGTTCCAGAGACAATGAGCACAGCGTTTGGCTATTTCCAGAACTCCCATAGAGATTATGGAGCAGCAGTTCACAGGCTTGGCCCTGTCAATCCAAGTGCAGAGAGAGCCGAGCCTCTAGGAGTAACGGTAACGCCCCCGTTGCTCCTAGAGACTCATTTGCATATATGAAAACATCCTTTTTCTCGGCAATGCGGGCACATATGAACATGGGACCAACAAAGCAGATGCCTTCAGCTGCCAAGTGCACATGTAACAGGTCAGCCGGTTTCAAAGGTACAAAACTGCTGACAGATGCCCTTTAACACATGTAGGTGTAAGGCTACTTTCACACTTGCGTTTGGGGTTCCGCTTGAGGGCTCTCACAAGCGACCCCAAACAGATCCGTACATCCCCAATGCATTCTGAATGGATGCGGATCCGCTCAGAATGCATCCGTTTGGCTCCGTTCCGCTCAGCAGGCGGACACCTGAACGCTGCTTGCAGCGTTTTCGTGTCCGCCTGGCCGTGCGGAGCCAAACGGATCCGTCCTGACTTACAATGTAAGTCAATGGGGACGGATCAGTTTGACGTTGACACAATATGGTGCAATTGCAATCGAATCCGTCCCCCATTGACTTTCAATGTAAAGTCAGGACGGATCCGTCTGACTAACAATTAGACTTAGACTTTTTCCTGAAATATAATGCAGACGGATCCGTTCTGAACGGATACCTATCGTTTGCATTATAGGTGCGGATCCGCACCGAACAAAAGTGTGAAAGTAGCCTAAGCCACATTGCGTTCATGTCAAATACATTAACGTGCAGTATTTTATAAATGTGGAGCAGACACACAAAGCAAAGACAGACTTAAAACTGACACAAAAACAACCAAGAATGATAAATGTCCCCCTCAGTGCGTAACATTGACATCTTCACGATATCGCATCACACGTTCCCTTTGTGTCCGATGAGATGTGGGAACTGTTGCTTCTCGTAACGTTGCCCGTTACATGGGCTTTCAATAGCCAGTTTTGTTTCTAGCTAATGGATGGCAGCTCGGGAATTTCCAAGGTTGCCGAAGGGCAATGTATGCAACTGTACAGCAATTCAGTTCAGAAATCTAGCCCCCTGTCCTACTGGCGATCTCCTTATCTTTGTGCAGCTTTAGATACATACAGCAAATAAGGCACGGACGTGTCTTCTACTGTACATCTACCTCGCAAGTTCCCCTAACACAAAAAGAATAACGAACATTTTGTAAAAAGTTGTTTGAGCCACCAAAATCTATCTTCAGGTCAGAACAGGCTCCTGAGATCCTTACACCAACAATCTCCAAGATCAAGGAACTGCAGCAAGTACAAGAAACGTTTTAGTTCTGCTGAAGACTCAGTTCTCCATGTCCAAGAACAGCAGGGACAGTGGCACAAATGGCTGCTAGTTACCTCTTGCATCACTTATCTAGAGGTGGAACAATGTAAAAATCCAACATGGTAGATCCTTCTTTCCCCCCAAAGCAGCAGCCGCCAAGGGACGACCTAGAAGGCACCATAGACATCCGAGTGGTGGAACGTGGCAAGATCCACCAGTTTGGCTCAGTGGTTGGCAACATTGCCATGCAGTGTTGGGATCCTGGGTTCAAATCCAACCAAAGGTAACATCTGCATGGAGTTCTTCTGTTCTCCTTATGTTAGCATGCGTCTCCCACACTCCAGAAACATGCTAACGGCTTAATTACTCCAGTGAACGCCTGAGATACAGATGATTTGGACAAGGGCTGATGACAAACCCCCTACAGTCACAACTGGAACCAACTAAGGAAAGTGGACCACAAGGCAAAAAAAATAAAAAAAATCTTAGTAAGGAAAGAATATTCTGATAATCAATGGCTCCGATTAGGAGTATGGAGGATGAGTGTTGGTAGCATCTTGCTAGGAGGTTTTTGGTAATTGGATGGTATGGGGGGGGGGGGGGGGGGGGGGTGACAGAGGTTGTTCTTTGGCCATTGACTGATTAAATAACAAATCCATAGAAATGTACACAATGAATTGCACATAATGGTGGCCATTGATGTCATAATGTGACGTGCTGAGATGCGACAATCTCAAAAAAATAAATAAAAATCAAGACATGATGGATTGTGTGTCACAAGTAGCACGCAACATTTACTCTATTGACTTTAATGTAAGTCGCATGTGACACACAACTTACCTGGGAAACCAAACCACATTTCTAAAGCTACTTTCACACTAGCGTTTTTTTACTGGATCCGGCAGGGTTTAGCAAAAACGCTTCCGTTACTGACAATACAACCATCTGCATCCGTTATGAACGGATCCGGTTGTATTATCTGTAACATAGCCAAGAAAGATCTGTCATGAACTCCATTGAAAATCAGTTTTGCTGCGGTTTGCTCTCAGTTATGAGAACAGAATACATTTTGCGCAACAGCAAGTCGCTTATATTTTTGTCGCCCTGTAGCCCCATTTGTCTAATTTTGTAAAATGGTATTTGTCTAATTTAGCAAAAAATAAATAAAAAGTAGCCTGTGTATGTCCAAGATTTTGTCGCAATGAAATAATCGTTACCGATCTCAATATAATATGCTATAAATTATTAAAATATTCCAATTCTAATAGCAGTTCTTACTAAATGATACCAGGTCATTTCCCCAACCGATGGAACACACATCCATCAGTCAAAGCCAAGTCTCCACGTGTCTATAGATCCCAACAGGGTCAATGGACAAAACGACGCAGATTTACGGTAACTGGTCGCATAAAGCCGGCCTTGAGACGTTGAATTTAAGACACGCCGGGCACAAAACTGTAGATATTACGGGGTGATCTGTACATGATGCGGCAGAATAGATCATTATTACAGTCAGTGCAAAGGACTCCTCACCAGCGCAGTACGTAGGCGGATGAGAGCTACAAACACTGGTACAGAAAGGAGAGACAGCAAACCTGGGGGCGCATAATAATATAGCATGCCCCTAGTGGAATAACACTGGGAAGAGCTGCAAGTGCACCCATAACTGAGGAGTATCGTCTTAGGACCTACCAAGGCCTCCTGCAAACGACCAAATTTTGCATCCGATCCGTATTTTTTTGCAGATTGTACACAGACCCATTCATTTCATGCCGTCAGCACCTGTATATCCATTCTACAAATAAGGGCTCATGCACATGGCGGTCCCCAAACTTAGAACTGTCCTATCCTTATCTGTAAAAACGGACAAGAATAAGGAACTGTTCCATTAATTTTTTTTTTTTTTTGCGGGGCCGTGGAACGGACATAATGATGTGGACAGCACACAGTGCGCATCTTTCGTGGGTCCGCATCCGACCTGCAAAAAACATGGATCGGATGCAGAATCAAAAACACGGTCGCGTGCATGAGCCCTTATAGAATATGTCCGATTTCTGTCCGTTTTGTGGACAAGAATAGTCGTTTCTAGGTCACAGCTTTGAGGGAAAAAAAACAAAAACACAGACTGCACATGGAAGGCGTCTTGTGTTTTGCGAATCGCAAAAAGACACGGTCATGTGCACGAAGCCCAATAAACGGCAGTGCAGAGGGGATTAGCAAGCACAATGAGCACAACAAAATTCGTCTGCCTAATGACTTGTGCGGAGGGAAGGGGGGACATGGTGACACGCACTTATTTATACATGTGAGGGCAGCCAGATCTAGGAGCAAACACTAAAGCCAAGTCTAAGGGGGTAACCCCATTTATCACAAAACAACCCCCACAATTATTATCGCCTTTTCTGACTGCGCGGCCGCAGCAAATCATCAGGATGCGTCCTCCGCAGGTACCTGCATAGGCAATGGCGCAGGGATGCATAAGCAAGTGCTCACAGGTGGTGGCTCAACAGGCTCATTATGAAACCCTCATCACAAAGCCAGTGTAGGGTCAATGTTGATTTACAGTCTCCTGATAAATGGCAACATGTAAGCACAACACACAAGAAGCAACAATGTATCAAGGCGCTCTCACCTGGCAGGTACACAAGCAGCAGTGCCAGGCAAGTCCACTCCAGCAGCCTCATTCCCAGTGACCCCAGAACTTGTCCTCTCAGAAGACCCAGGTGCAGGAGAGCCTTTCAGATCCAAAGATGCATACAAGTGATCCCTCAGTAGACGGTGATCCCACAGATCAGTGATCTTCCTGGATCTTGCATTGCCAGCAGCTCCTCATGCCTCCAGTCCAGGGCTGGTGCCCTTATGAGTGGCTGCACCTGGAAGCAGTGTCCTCTTCTCCCCTGCTGCAGTCCTGGATCCCCCAATTTGGCCCAGGATCCCCCCTCCTTTACCCTGCAGTATGGCTCTGCTGCAATGAATGGCAGTGCCCCCACTCTGCTGATTTACTGCTGCCTGCCCTTCCTCACTGTCTCTCCCCTCTGTGCTTCACTTTATTCTGTGTCCTACCCTCACTGCCTCCCAAGCCTCTTGTGGAACAAACCAACTGAGACAACAGCAGGGGGGGGTGGAGTTTGTGGATCACCTCCCATTTGTTTCCTAAATTAAGCTGGGAGTCACCACAGATGGACTGGTGGGTTTCTGGGGGAGTTGTGGGCGAGAGCTGACTGGTTGTAAAAAAAATAAAGGCGGGGGTCCTACAGTGGAGGGGCAGTGTTATTATGGGGGCGGTGAGAGCCCCCTCACCTGAGCCTGGAGTCTCACAGTCTCCTGTTGGATCCTTTTACAAACTTGTAGAGAGGAGGTGAATGGGACACAATGGCTTGTAATAATGAAAAACATAAGAGCCAGGCAGTGCATGTGTACCTCCGGGGGCTCCGCAAACTACAACTCCCAGCATGTCCTGACAGCCAGCCCGCAACGTTAGGAGTCTCCCAAACACTAGAGAGACAAGTTGTAGCCTGCCATCATACTGACTGTGACTATGGGTCGCACCGCGGCTGAAAATTACCACGTGGATTTAGTTTTGTGCTTTGACGCATTTTTGATGCGTATTTTTCACCTCTCATTGACTCCACTAGATGTTAGGAGGCTACAAGTCACTTTTCTTTTTTTTTCTTGTTTACCGGACGTGTATTTTAAATCCTTTGCGTAAAATTCCATTCCATGTGAACGTGCCCCAAGGCAGGGATCAGCAACCTCCGCCACTCCAGCTGATCGGAAACTACAACCCCCAGAATCCTCCTTTCACTTCCATGGGATTTACCGGAACAGCCGAGTAGGTGTGCATGCTGGGCGTTGTAGTTCCACAGCAGCTGGAGTGCTGAAGGTTGCTGATCATTCTTCTAAGGTCTCATGCACGCGGCCGTTTCGTGCATTGGGGAGCGCAATTGCGGTCCCCAATGCACGGGCAACATCCGTGCAGCGTGCAGGACCCATTCAACTTGAATGGGTCCGTGGTCTGTCCGCACCGTAAAAAAAATATGACATGTCATATTTATTTGCGATGCGGAACAACGGAAAGAAACGCCACGGAAGCACTTTGGGGTGCTAACGGTGTTCCGTGACTCCGTTCCACATCTCCGGAATTGCGGACCCATTCAAGTGAATGGGTCCGCATCCGTGATGCGTGGTGCCAGCGGCCGTGGATTGCCGTTCCGCCGTTTGCGGGCCGCAATACGGCCACGTTCTGTTTTTTGTGTTCTGTATACGGACCGTATACGGGACCAATCAATTCAATGGATCTGCAAAAAAAAAATTGGAATGTACTCCGTATGCCTTCCGTTTTCGTATTTCCGTTCCGTTCAAATATAGAACATGTCCTATTGTTCTATCAGGGGCCAGCTGTTCCGTTCCGCAAAAAAACAGAATGCATAGGTATACTGTATATTGTGTGCACAGTGTAGAGGTATACTGTATATTGTGGGGCACAGTGTAGAGGTATACTGTATATTGTGTGGCACAGTGCAGCGGTATACTGTACATTGTGTGGCACAGTGTAGAGGTATACTGTATATTGTGTGGCACAGTGTAGAGGTATACTGTATATTGTGTGGCACAGTGTAGAGGAATACTGTATATTGTGGGGCACAGTGTAGAGGTATACTGTATATTGTGTGCACAGTGTAGAGGTATACTGTATATTGTGTGGCACAGTGTAGAGGTATACTGTATATTGTGCGGCACAGTGTAGAGGTATACTGTATATTGTGGGGCACAGTGTAGAGGTATACTGTATATTGTGTGGCACAGTGTAGCGGTATACTGTATATTGTGGGGCACAGTGTAGCGGTATACTGTATATTGTGGGGCACAGTGTAGCGGTATACTGTATATTGTGGGGCACAGTGTAGAGGTATACTGTATATTGTGTGGCACAGTGTAGAGGTATACTGTATATTGTGTGGCACAGTGTAGCGGTATACTGTATATTGTGTGGCACAGTGTAGAGGTATACTGTATATTGTGTGGCACAGTGTAGAGGTATACTGTATATTGTGTGGCACAGTGTAGCGGTATACTGTATACTGTGGGGCACAGTGTAGTGGTATACTGTATATTGTGTGGCACAGTGTAGAGGTATACTGTATATTGTGTGCACAGTGTAGAAGTATACTGTATATTGTGGGGCACAGTGTAGCGGTATACTGTATATTGTGTGGCACAGTGTAGCGGTATACTGTATATTGTGTGGCACAGTGTAGAGGTATACTGTATATTGTGTGGCACAGTGTAGAAGTATACTGTATATTGTGGGGCACAGTGTAGCGGTATACTGTATATTGTGTGGCACAGTGTAGCGGTATACTGTATATTGTGTGGCACAGTGTAGAGGTATACTGTATATTGTGGGGCACAGTGTAGAGGTATACTGTATATTGTGTGGCACAGTGTAGCGGTATACTGTATATTGTGTGGCACAGTGTAGAGGTATACTGTATATTGTGTGGCACAGTGTAGAGGTATACTGTATATTGTGTGGCACAGTGTAGAGGTATACTGTATATTGTGTGGCACAGTGTAGAGGTATACTGTATATTGTGTGGCACAGTGTAGAGGTATACTGTATATTGTGGGGCACAGTGTAGAGGTATACTGTATATTGTGTGGCACAGTGTAGAGGTATACTGTATATTGTGTGGCACAGTGTAGAGGTATACTGTATATTGTGTGGCACAGTGTAGAGGTATACTGTATATTGTGTGGCACAGTGTAGAGGTATACTGTATATTGTGTGGCACAGTGTAGAGGTATACTGTATATTGTGGGCACAGTGTAGAGGTATACTGTATATTGTGTGGCACAGTGTAGAGGTATACTGTATATTGTGTGGCACAGTGTAGAGGTATACTGTATATTGTGTGGCACAGTGTAGAGGTATACTGTATATTGTGTGGCACAGTGTAGAGGTATATTGTGTGGCACAGTGTAGAGGTATACTGTATATTGTGTGGCACAGTGTAGAGGTATACTGTATATTGTGTGGCACAGTGTAGCGGTATACTGTATATTGTGTGGCACAGTGTAGCGGTATACTGTATATTGTGTGGCACAGTGTAGAGGTATACTGTATATTGTGTGGCACAGTGTAGCGGTATACTGTATATTGTGTGGCACAGTGTAGAGGTATACTGTATATTGTGTGGCACAGTGTAGAGGTATACTGTATATTGTGTGGCACAGTGTAGAGGTATACTGTATATTGTGTGGCACAGTGTAGAGGTATACTGTACATTGTGTGGCACAGTGTAGAGGTATACTGTATATTGTGTGGCACAGTGTAGAGGTATACTGTATATTGTGTGGCACAGTGTAGCGGTATACTGTATATTGTGTGGCACAGTGTAGAGGTATACTGTATATTGTGTGGCACAGTGTAGAGGTATACTGTATATTGTGTGGCACAGTGTAGAGGTATACTGTATATTGTGTGGCACAGTGTAGAGGTATACTGTATATTGTGTGGCACAGTGTAGAGGTATACTGTATATTGTGGCACCAGTGTAGAGGTATACTGTATATTGTGGGGCACAGTGTAGAGGTATACTGTATATTGTGTGGCACAGTGTAGAGGTATACTGTATATTGTGTGGCACAGTGTAGAGGTATACTGTATATTGTGTGGCACAGTGTAGAGGTATACTGTATATTGTGTGGCACAGTGTAGAGGTATACTGTATATTGTGTGGCACAGTGTAGAGGTATACTGTATATTGTGTGGCACAGTGGTAGCGGTATACTGTATATTGTGGGGCACAGTGTAGAGGTATACTGTATATTGTGTGGCACAGTGTAGCGGTATACTGTATATTGTGTGGCACAGTGTAGAGGTATACTGTATATTGTGTGGCACAGTGTAGAGGTATACTGTATATTGTGGGCACAGTGTAGAGGTATACTGTATATTGTGTGGCACAGTGTAGAGGTATACTGTATATTGTGCGGCACAGTGTAGAGGTATACTGTATATTGTGTGGCACAGTGTAGCGGTATACTGTATATTGTGTGGCACAGTGTAGCGGTATACTGTATATTGTGTGGCACAGTGTAGCGGTATACTGTATATTGTGGGCACAGTGTAGAGGTATACTGTATATTGTGTGGCACAGTGTAGAGGTATACTGTATATTGTGGGGCACAGTGTAGCGGTATACTGTATATTGTGGGGCACAGTGTAGAGGTATACTGTATATTGTGGGGCACAGTGTAGAGGTATACTGTATATTGTGGGGCACAGTGTAGAGGTATACTGTATATTGTGTGGCACAGTGTAGAGGTATACTGTATATTGTGTGGCACAGTGTAGAGGTATACTGTATATTGTGTGGCACAGTGTAGAGGTATACTGTATATTGTGTGGCACAGTGTAGAGGTATACTGTATATTGTGTGGCACAGTGTAGAGGTATACTGTATATTGTGTGGCACAGTGTAGCGGTATACTGTATATTGTGTGGCACAGTGTAGCGGTATACTGTATATTGTGTGGCACAGTGTAGCGGTATACTGTATATTGTGTGGCACAGTGTAGAGGTATACTGTATATTGTGGGGCACAGTGTAGAGGTATACTGTATATTGTGGGCACAGTGTAGAGGTATACTGTATATTGTGCGGCACAGTGTAGAGGTATACTGTATATTGTGTGGCACAGTGTAGCGGTATACTGTATATTGTGGGGCACAGTGTAGCGGTATACTGTATATTGTGTGGCACAGTGTAGAGGTATACTGTATATTGTGTGGCACAGTGTAGAGGTATACTGTATATTGTGTGGCACAGTGTAGAGGTATACTGTATATTGTGGGGCACAGTGTAGCGGTATACTGTATATTGTGGGCACAGTGTAGAGGTATACTGTATATTGTGGGGCACAGTGTAGCGGTATACTGTATATTGTGGGGCACAGTGTAGCGGTATACTGTATATTGTGTGGCACAGTGTAGAGGTATACTGTATATTGTGTGGCACAGTGTAGAGGTATACTGTATATTGTGTGGCACAGTGTAGCGGTATACTGTATATTGTGGGGCACAGTGTAGCGGTATACTGTATATTGTGTGGCACAGTGTAGTGGTATACTGTATATTGTGTGGCACAGTGTAGAGGTATACTGTATATTGTGGGGCACAGTGTAGAGGTATACTGTATATTGTGGGGCACAGTGTAGAGGTATACTGTATATTGTGTGGCACAGTGTAGAGGTATACTGTATATTGTGTGGCACAGTGTAGAGGTATACTGTATATTGTGCGGCACAGTGTAGAGGTATACTGTATATTGTGTGGCACAGTGTAGCGGTATACTGTATATTGTGTGGAACAGTGTAGCGGTATACTGTATATTGTGGGGCACAGTGTAGCGGTATACTGTATATTGTGTGGCACAGTGTAGAGGTATACTGTATATTGTGTGGCACAGTGTAGCGGTATACTGTATATTGTGGGGCACAGTGTAGCGGTATACTGTATATTGTGGGGCACAGTGTAGCGGTATACTGTATATTGTGGGGCACAGTGTAGAGGTATACTGTATATTGTGTGGCACAGTGTAGAGGTATACTGTATATTGTGTGGCACAGTGTAGCGGTATACTGTATATTGTGTGGCACAGTGTAGAGGTATACTGTATATTGTGTGGCACAGTGTAGAGGTATACTGTATATTGTGTGGCACAGTGTAGAGGTATACTGTATATTGTGTGGCACAGTGTAGAGGTATACTGTATATTGTGTGGCACAGTGTAGAGGTATACTGTATATTGTGGGGCACAGTGTAGCGGTATACTGTATATTGTGCAGCACAGTGTATCCTATATGTGTATAACAAACATATTTCACATGAAAACTTACAGTTACTTGGCTTGGCCCTTGGGGATCTCGGACGCCACTTCCACACTTTGGCCGGGGGCTCGGCGGAGCTGATGTTGTGTTTTATCCTAACGAGAAAGATTTCATAATAAGGATTTGGAGAAGAGGCAGAGGGATAGCAGAGCAGGGAGAGGCCGGTGCTGCTACTAGGGGGTCATACCATGGGGGAGTAATAAAGCCCACCATAATGTCCCCCCCCAGTAGAAATAGTTCTCCTTATAATGTGACAGCGCAAAAAATACCCCCTTGTAATGCCCCCAGTTGAGCTAATGTCCCCATAGTGCCCCCATAATGTGCCAGTATAAAATACCCCTATATAGTGCCCCCAGTAAATGCCCCCATAGTGCTCCACACCCTCCTTCCTCCTAGTGCCCCCCATAATGTACCAGTATAAAATGCCCCAGTAGATGCCCTCAGTGTCCCCCATAATTTGCAAGTATAAAATACCCTTCTTAGTGCCCCCGTAGATGACTCCTCTCCCCCCTTCCCCATAGTACCCACCATAATGTGTCCCAGTATAAAATTGTACTGTACAGAGCCCCCATATAAAATACCCCTTCTTTGTGGCCTCAGTAGATGCCCCTATAGTGCCCCCAATCATGTGCCAGTATTAATAACAGCCCCCCCATGTGCCAGTATTAATAACAGCCCCCCATGTGCCAGTATTAATAACAGCCCCCCCATGTGCCAGTATTAATAACAGCCCCCCCATGTGCCAATATTAATAACAGTCCCCCCATGTGCCAGTATTAACAGCCCCCCCATGTGCTAGTATTAACAGCCCCCCATGTGCCAGTAATAACAGCCCCCCCTGTGCCAGCAATAACAGCCCCCCCCTGTGCCAGCAATAACAGCCCCCCCGTGCCAGCAATAACAGCCCCCCCCTGTGCCAGTAATAACAGCCCCCCCTGTGCCAGTAATAACAGCCCCCCCCCACTGTGCCAGTAATAACAGCCCCCCCGTGCCAGTAATAACAGCCCCCCACTGTGCCAGTAATAACAGCCCCCCTCTGTGCCAGTAAAAGTATTGTATATATATAAAAAAAAACATACTTACCTCCATGTCAGCGATCACGTCATCGCGCTGCCTGCGCCGGCCTCTGATAGGCTGCAGGCACTAGGCCGGTAGCCTATCAGAGGAAGGGAAAGAGACACGCCTCTCCCTCCCCTGCCGCAGCATAGACATCTGTATCTCTGTCCTGAGGACGGCGATTCAGATGACTGGAGATGAGCACTTCCACAATGGAAGCACTCATCTCCCTGTGCCCTGCCGCCGCCAGCTCGGGGGGAAGCCAATTGCCCGTTGCCCCCCCCCCCCCCCCCCCCCCCGGATCCGCCACTGGCAAGAGGCCTAAGGCCTCTTGCACATGACCGTATGTATTTTGCGGTCTGCAAAAAGCGGATCCGCAAAAAATACGGATGATGTCCGTGTGCATTCCATATTTTGCGGAACAGAACAGCTGGCCCCTAGTAGAACAGTACAATCCTTGTCCGTAATGGGGCATGTTCTATTTTTTTGCGGAACGGACATACGGAAATGGAATGCACACTGTGTAACTTCAGTTTATTTTGCGGACCCATTGAAATAAATGGTTCCGTATATGGTAGACAAAAAAAACAGAACGGAAGGAAAATACGTTTGTGTGCATGAGGCAAGGCCCCTTTCAGACGAGCGAGTTTTCCATGCAGATGCGAGACGTGAACGCATAGCACCCGCACTGAATCCTGACTCATTCATTTCAATGGGGCTGTGTACATGAGCGTTTTTTCTCACGCATCAGTTCTGCGTTGCGTAAAAAATCGCAGCATGTTCTATATTCAGCGTTTTTCATGCAGCCCTGGCCCCATAGAAGTGAATGGGGCTGCGTGAAAAACGTATTGCATCCGCAAGCAAGTGCTGTTGTTTGTAAACCTTCAGTTTTTTATCACGCGCATAAAAAACGCATCAAAACGCACCATTGCACTCGCGCGGAAAAAACTGAACGCATTTGCAAACAAAACTGACTGAACTTGCTTGCAA
Source organism: Bufo gargarizans (assembly GCF_014858855.1). Lineage (NCBI taxonomy): Eukaryota > Metazoa > Chordata > Amphibia > Anura > Bufonidae > Bufo > Bufo gargarizans. Next base: position 47,239,911 of record NC_058089.1, read on the forward strand.
AATGGTGCGAGTTTCACTGAACGCATCCGGAGCGAATCCGTCACGCTCGTGTGAAAGAGGCCTAAGGACTAGTGCACACAGTCCTCATATGGCTCTGTTTTGTACAGTTCCATATTAAGGCCAGATTCACATCAGCGGCGCAGCATTCCGGCAGATAACCAACCGCCTGCCAGATTTCTCCAGATCCGACATTGCCGTGTGCTACCGGAATGCCCGCCGTCCTCATTAACTATAATGGGGTCTGGCAGAGATCCAGCCACAACTCGGCAGCGTGCTGGAAGGCTGTCTTACATATGTGGAAGCCTAAGCTGGTCATATGCAAAGAGGTATCTCCCAAGAAGAGCGCCTCCTCAGATGTTGACTCCTAGGCTGGTTTCACACGAGCGTTGCGGATTAGGGCCGGATGCGTTCAGAGTGCGTTCAGTGAAACTCGCACTATTTTGCAAGCAAGTTCAGTCAGTTTTGTCTGCGATTGCGTTTAGTTGTTCAGTTTTTTCCGCGCGGGTACAATGCGTTTTGATGCGTTTTTCACGCGCGTGATAAAAAACAGAATGTTTACAAACAACATCTCTTAGCAACCATCAGTGAAAAACGCATCGCACCCGCACTTGTTTGGGGATGCAATGCGTTTTTCACGCAGCCCCATTCACTTCTATGGGGCCAGGGCTGCGTGAAAAACGCAGAATATAGAACATGCTGCGATTTTTACGCAACGCAGAACTGATGCGTGAAAAACAACGCTCATGTACACAGACCTATAGAAATGAATGGGTCAGGATTCAGTGCGGGTGCTATGCGTTCACATCACGCATTGCACCCGCGCGGAAAACTCGCTCGTGTGAAAGGGGCCTTAATAGCCGCACGGCACCTTAAATACTGCACGGCCATTAACAATGCAGACTAAGGCTGGGTTCTCACCTGAGCGTTTTACAGCGCGTACGATCGCGCTGTAAAACGCCCGACGCCCCAAGAAGTACAGGAGCTTCTTTGGGGCGTCTTGTCGCGCGTTCCCGTACATAGACTTCAGCGGGAACTCGCGACAATGGGCGTTCGCTTGTTTCTGTATGCCCGATTGCAAACGCCTGTACAATCGCGCATACAGAGCGTACGTTCAGTGTTTTGCGGTCCGTTTTTCACGGATCCGTTGTTTCGTTTTTTGTTTCCGTTGTGTTTCCGTTTTTCCGTTCCGTTTTTCCGTATGGCATATACAGTATACAGTAATTACATAGATAAAATTGGGCTGGGCATAACATTTTCAATAGATGGTTCCGCATAAAAACGGAACGGAAGACATACGGATGCATTTCCGTATGTGTTCCGTTTTTTTGCGGACCCATTGACTTGAATGGAGCCACGGAACGTGATTTGCGGGCAATAATAGGACATGTTCTATCTTTGAACGGAAAAACGGAAATACGGACACGGAATGCATACGGAGTACATTCCGTTTTTTTTGCAGAACCATTAAAATCAGTAAACGGGGAAAAAAATGGTCGTGTGCAGGAGGCCTAAGGCTAGTTCACACTAGCGGCAGGGGACTCCGGCAGGTGAACAGCCTGTCGGATCCGTCCTGCCGCTAGTTCACATGTGCCCCCGGACTGCCTCTCCGTCCCCATTGACTATAATGGGAGCGGAGTTCCGGCGGCAGCACACGCCAAGAGGCCAGCGGACTAAAATTATTGCATGCAGTACTTTTAGTGCGGCTGCCTCATGGCGTGCGCTGCCGGAACTCTGCCCCCGCCACCATTATAGTCATGGGGGACGGAGCGGCAGTCCGGGGGCACACGTGAACTAGCGGCAGGACGGATGCGACAGGCTGTTCACCCGCCGGAGTCCCCTGCCACTAACTAGTGCGGTCTTTGTTAGTTTAATAAGAACCTGCTGCGGCCCTACAGCCATGCTGTGCTTGACTGCAGCCACGTGGTTATACCCTCAAAATGCCTTCACGTGCTTTTTTTTTTGCAGAACATTTTTGGGCTACTGAAAATCACTTTCATTCATCTGAATGGGCTTGTTGGGAAGCACATGGATTTCTACAAGCACAATTCAGGTGAATGGAACTGATTGTCAGCCGCCGAGAATTTCCTGTAAAAAAAATAAAAAATCTGCCATCTGCCCTGATAACACTAATCCCCTCATATGGGACAGAGGAACATTTTCTGTTCCCTCAGGTTCCATTTATTTAGCCATTAGGCCCTATTCTCCTAGTAAGGAATTCTTTGGATGGAAATCAGTTATATTTTTTTATTACTTAATCCTTTCATAATCTCCAGGGGAATAAAATCTGATAACATATTGACAGACATCTGATAAAATCTCACTTTGAAGTAAGTTTTTTTTATATGACATGTCTAAGTTAAAAATTAAATGCAATATAAAAAGAGTGAATGTATTACAATGTGGATTACACATAAGGCGTGTCATATAACAGTGAGTGGGGCCGGATGCTAGACTAGGTCAGTTCCCATGGCTATACCTTCTACTTAGCAACTAGGAGCCACATCTGGTACCAGGGGCAGACTGGAAACTTAAAGTGGCCCCATGTTGTAGGCTGGTCCAAAATGACAGGGGGATGACAACGCAAATAGGCAGGGACAACAGAAGTAGGCGGGGCCAGCAGTACCGTAGTGCAGCACAAGGTACCGCCCCAGCAGAACCAAATACAACAGTGCAGCACAAAGTACCGCCCCAGCAGAACCAAATACCACAGTGCAGCACAAAGTACCGCCCTAGCAGAACCAAATACCACAGTACAGCACAAAGTACCGCCCTAGCAGAACCAAATACCACAGTACAGCACAAAGTACCGCCCCAGCAGAACCAAATACTACAGTGCAGCACAAAGTACCGCCCCAGCAGAACCAAATAACACAGTGCAGCACAAAGTACCGCCCCAGCAGAACCAAATACCACAGTACAGCACAAAGTACCGCCCCAGCAGAACCAAATACCACAGTACAGCACAATATACCGCCCCAGCAGAACCAAATACCACAGTGCAGCACAAAGTACCGCCCCAGCAGAACCAAATACCACAGTACAGCACAAAGTACCGCCCCAGCAGAACCAAATACCACAGTGCAGCACAAAGTACCGCCCCAGCAGAACCAAATAACACGGTGCAGCACAAAATACAGCTGTCTTCACCACAGTATTTAACTGTATCACCTTCCTGAGGACGGTGATGCTGTTCAGTTTAGGAGGGTACCGGCGGCCATTGGCCAGATGCATAAGTACCTGATGAGTCTAGCATTAAATAATGCTTAGCGCATCAGATCAGTATGTATCCAGCCTGCGGCTGTGAGGAGGGCTCGTGTGGCCCTCCAGGAAATTTCCCTGTAGGGTCTATGGCCAATTTGCCCTGTCTGGTACCAGGATGTATATGGGATGCCACATGTTTGGTACCACATACTTGTGGAAGGCTTCATAGCATATAAAAAAATCTAAATATTAAAATTCCAAAATTCTGGTTTTAAAGGTGTTTCCCGCTTCTAGAAACTGATAATGATGTATCCTTGGTAATTCATATGAGATCTGTGGCGGGTCCGACACCTGACAACCCCACTGATCGGCTGTTCTCATAAGCTTCCGAAAATACAGTAAACAGATCCGAAATGGGAGGTGAGCTACAGGAACCCGAAAAGGCCACTACACAGTGAATACAGCTGTCTGCTTCCAACTTCGTCTACTGTGTTATTTCCATTGCGGGCGGCTTCTGAGAACAGCTGATTGATCAATTTGCCTGGTGTCGGACCCCTACTGATTGGATATTAAAGGGGTTGTGTCACTTCAGCAAATGGCATTTATCAAGTAGAAAAAGTTAACACAAGGCACTTACTAATGTACTGTGATTCTCCATATTGTCTCCTTTTCTGGCAGGATTCCAGAGGTTACCACCACCCTGCAATTCAGCAGCAGTGGACGTGCTTCTACACTGTAGGAAGAAAGTGGCAGCCTCTCTGGTGGCTGGAACCGGAGGAGTGTGCATAGGACGGTGCTTTTCCCTATTGTATGCAAGCACGACCACCGCTGCTGGATTGCAGGGTGGTCACAACCCCTGGAAACGAGCCGTGTATAATGTGATGGAAAAATGAATCAAGCCAGCAAAGGAGGCAATATGGACAATCACAATACATTAGTTAGTGCCTTGTATTAACTTTCTCTACATGATAAATGTCATTTACTGAAGTGAGACAACCCCTTATTTAATGACCTATTTTGAGGTTAGGCCTTCAATTTTTAAAGCCTGGGCAACTACTTTAAGAGGCCCATACACCTTTAATAGCTGTTGGAGGTTTTCTTCCTGACTCCCCATACACATGCATGCTTGGGGCAGAAGCATTTGGCCTCTTTCAGACGGGCGTTGCGGGAAAAGGTGCGGGTGCGTTGCGAGAACATGCACGATTTTTCTGCGCGAGTGCAAAACATTGTAATGCTTGGGATCGGTGTTCTGTAGATTGTATTATTTTCCCTTATAACATGGTTATAAGGGAAAATAATAGCATTCTGAATACAGAATGCATAGTACAATAGCGCTGGAGGGGTTAAAAAAAAATAATAATAATTAAACTCACCTTAATCCACTTGATCGCGCAGAAAAAGGACCTGTGGTGACGTCACTCCGGTCATCACATGATCCATCACCATGGTAAAAGATCATGTGACGGACCATGTGATGACCGGAGTGATGTCACCACAGGTCCTTTTCCTGCACACAGCAAAAAAGAAGACAGAAGAGAAGCCGGGCTGCGCGATCAAGTGGATTAAGGTGAGTTTAATTTGTAATTTTTTTTTTTAACCCCTCCAGCGCTATTGTACTATGCATTCTGTATTCAGAATGCTATTATTTTCCGGGTCTCCATCCCGATCGTCTCCTAGCAACCGTGCGTGAAAATTGCACTGCATCCGCACTTGCTTGCGGATGCTTGCAATTTTCACGCAGCCCTATTCACTTCTATGGGGTCTGCGTTGTGTGAAAAACGCAGAATATAGAACATGCTGCGATTTTCACGCAACGCACAAGTGATGCGTGAAAATCACTGCTCGTGTGAACAGCCCCATAGAAAAATGAATGGGTCAGGATTCAGTGCGGGTGCAATGCGTTCAACTGACGCATCGCATCCGCGCGGAATACTCGCCCGTGTGAAAGGGGCCTAACACCCAGTGCAAATAATATTGTTTCCACTCCCTCTTTAATTGGTCTATGTGTATGGGCTCCTTTAAGGTGTCAGCTTTTTGGCTGACAGCTATCTCTCTTTCGATTCCACATATACAAGCGTCCTACAAGCATGTATGTGATTTCTGTTGGGAGAGGGGAGAAAGCCACTGCCTGTCCCCTCTGACGGCTTGTCTTTCTGGAGAACAAAGTGACCGGGTGGCGACCTGCCTCAGCCAGTGATTGGCCATTTCCTGTGTGTCAAGCCAGGGAGCAGGAAGTGGAGAGCAACAGAGACTTGGACAGCAGCGGCAGAGGATTGCAGAGGGTAAGTATGGATGGAGCCAAATGCAGTAGTTTCATCCACTGTGTAGCGGCTTTGCCATGGTACTACATCCCAGCTCCCATTCAAAGGAGTTTTCCCATCTGAGACAATGGGGGGATATCGCTAGGATATGCCCCCATTGTCTGATAGGTGCAGGTCCCACCTCTGGGACCCACACTTACTCCGAGAACGGAGCTGGGAAGGTGGTGGCCAGAGGATCCCGGGTTTCAATGAGAACAGAGGCCAGAAAGTTGTGGAGGGCTCACTGTACAATACATGCACAGCCGCCCTCCATTCATTTCTATAGGGAAGTACAAAATAGCTGAGCGCTGGCTAGGCTATTTCCGTCAGCCCCATAAAAATTAACGTGAGCGGTGGGCGCGCAAGCGCAGTGCGCTCCCATTCGGTACTGTGGGGAGAGCGCTTGGTGGTGGCTGGACCTGGTGAAACCCGGGGTCCTCCGGCCACCACCTTCCCCTTGCCGTTCTCAGTATAGGTGTAGTCAGCTATTTTGCGCTTCCCCAAAGAAATGAATGGAGGGCGGCTGTGCATGTGCAGTGAGCCCTCCACAACTTTCTGGCCTCTGTTCTCATTGAAACCCGGGATCCTCCGGCCACCACCTTCCCCTTGCCGTTCTCGGTATAGGTGTAGTCCCAGAGGTGGGACCCACACCTATCCGACAATGGGGGCATATCCTAGCGATATGCCCCCATTGTCTCAGATGGGAATGCCCCTTCAAGCCAGGGACTTCCTGAAATGGATGATCGTGGTGGTGCCAATTGGTCAGACCCCCGATGACCTGAGGATAAGTTCTGGAAAAAAAACTTTAAAGTGAACCTGTCATCAACGTTATGCTGACCTCACTGAGGGCAGCACAAATTAGTGACAGAAATGCCGATCTCAGCCGTGTGTCACTTATGAGCTAAAAGTAAGTGGTTGCCGAGAACCAGCATCATAATCATTGCAGAACAAGAGTCACATCTACCTGAGAAGAGTCCTGGTTATTATAATCTCCTGCTCTCTCGTCCATCTGCTGATGATTGTCAGTTCTCTCCTAGAGAGAAAGAGAGAAAACTAGGTAGAAGACTGTCAGTCATCAGCAGGTGGGCAGGAGAGCAGGACTTCATGAATAACCAGGACTCTTCTCAGGTGGCCGGGACTCTTTTCCAGGCCCAGTCTGATATCATTGTGATGTAGGTTCTCGGCAACCATATACTTTTAACTTATAAATGACAGATTGCTGAAATCTACTCACCTGTCTCTACTTTATACTGCCGTTAGTATGGGCAGCATACAGTTGATGACAGGTTCCCTTTAGATATACTGCTAACCCTGGGATCCCCAGTCCGGCACTGTTCCCACCTGTCCTGTAATGTACCTCTCTGTTTCCTTTCCGCTTCTGATCTCTACAAGATGTTTTTATTGCACATGAATGTCATATGTCTACAGACACCTCACCTGAACCGCTTGATGATGCCAACAAACGATAGGGTTGGTTTTACACAACCACAAGACAATTTGCTATAAGGAAGTGATACTTTATCTCAAGCCAATAAAATGAACATAACCAGAAGGAATTTCTATAACTCTGTCGGACAAAATACTAGTGCAAAAAATAGAGAAATCTAGTCTGGTCCAGTTTATGAGAAGAGGAGACACCTCTGACAGCCACTTATCAGGCACGGTGAAATTTAACAATGCCATGGATTTCCTTGACCCAAAATATGATATCTCAAGGTAATAATATGAAGACAAAATATATGTGAATAAATAGTGATAAGAGAAATCTAGTATGGTCCAGTTTTCGTTTATTTTTTTATGGGGAGAAGAGGACAAGCCTCTAGTAGACACCTCTGACAGCTACTTATCAGACACTCTGAAATTTAAAGGGCAAGAAACTGGCTGTTGGCAGCTGAATTCATCCCATGTTCACATGTGCCCACATTGCTGAGAAAAATGATGTCTTAGTATATGCAAATGAGCCTCTAGGAGCAACGGGGGCGTTACCATTACACCTAGAGGCTCTGCTGCCTATGGAACTGCCGTGCCCTCCTGCACTTTGATTGACAGGACCAAGCAGTGAAAACGTCATCACACCTGGCCCTGTCAATAAAAGTATAGAGGACGCGGCAGCGGGGTGCACCTAGCCGCTAGGCGAAAACTGAAATGGCACCACTTCCCCCCTTCCCAATGCCAATTTCTTAACCTAACCCCTTCCCTTCAGCCCATGGCCCTTTGGCTGCCCCCCTCTTGACCCTACCTGGTGCTGCCTGAGGCGATTGCCTCACCTGGCCTCATTGGTGGTGCGCCCCTGCGCGGCAGATGCAGAGAGAGCAGAGCCTCGACGCCCCCGTTGCTCCTAGAGGCTCATTTGCATATATTAAAACTTCATTTTTCTCAGCAATGTGGGCACATATGAACATGGGACCAACACAGACGCCTTCAGCTGCCAAGCGCACATGTAACAGGTCAGCCAGTGTCATAGGGACAAAACTGCTGACAGATGCCCTTTAAAATGCCATATACATCGCGGATATTACTGGCAAGTAATTGGCTTATTTATTGTGCTGGGATTTCCTGCTCATTCACAGTTCGGGTACGGAGCCGTTGCAGAGGAAACAGGGAATGAAGCACTAAATAAAAATAAAATGTAAAACCTAAGAATTATGCAGAGGGCTTAGAATAATTCCAGTGTATATTACACGCACAGTTTTTTTTAATTTTTTTTATTTCTTGGACTGGTCTTGATCTTAGTAAACAGTACACACATTTCAGAAAGTGACTGGTGACCACTGGCAGACAGCTGTCTGTCCTGTCAACCCTTGATTCTGTCACTCATCTACATACACCCCTTTAATGCCCACAGCTGCCCATGCCACCCTTTGATGCCCACATTCCAAGCCTACAGACGCAATTTTTTTCCTCTCGCTTTGCACTATAGTATATCAGATAAAATGCGGTGAAGACAATACCGTCATGTGATAATGTGCTCTTTCCTATAATTTGCTGCAGAAATAGCAAAATGGGACATACCGTATTTATCGATTCCACTAGCTAGAATAATTGGGCTTGTGAAAATGTAAAGTTAGCAAAAAATAATAATTGGAGGAGAGAACGTGGAGGATGAGACTACAAAAAGGGTGTGATTGTAGTCTGTTACCATGGAAACACGTTGGTTGCTTAGAAGTTGTAGAATCAAATCAGTAGGTAGAAGATTTTTTGCCAAGTTGCTTTATTTTTATCTGATCTGTAAGGAAACATAGTGGGCTGCCTAAAGGACGGGGAAGTAGATCTCCTTAAAGGGGTTTTCCAAGTTCAGGGTCGATCTTGGGTATATGCTGCTCTTTATTTCTAGCCTATATATGAGTGGAGTATACGAGACGCTATGCTACTTTGCATAGTACCTGCCTCCAAAAGAGAGCGCTAGAGAACACCCATCGGTGCCGGTGACATCATCGGGCTCAGTGCTGGACGGAAGTCTTGGCTCACCATAGTGATGAGAAGCCCGGTACGTCAGTGACACAATGAAAAGAGATCCTTGCGCTGCGCGATTGTATCGTGACAAGGGGAGCATCAAAGCAAGGAAATGCTTGCCCAAAATCAGCCCTGAACCTGGAAAACCCCTTTAAAAGGAATGAGTCATCAGAAAACGATCTCATGGTTTTTTTTTTGTTAAACATTTTTTCGTTTTAGAATTTTTGGTCAATTTTTTTTATTTATCTAGGTCACTATAGTTAATAAAAATGTATATAATCCTGCAATTTTCACAAGGCCACTAGGTTGGGTTGCATAGAAGTTTTAAACAAATCGATAGGGCAGTTGCAAAGTTGCTATATTTTTATGTGCACTGTGAGGAAGCCCAGCGGGCCACCATAGGTCACTATATTTGGGCTCATGCACACGACCGTGGTTTTTGTCCACATCCGATCCGGATTTTTTGCTGGTCACATGCATATCCACTTGAGTGGGGCCACAAAAGATGCGGACAGCACACCATGTCCTATTTTTGTCCATTTTGTGGACAAGGATGGGACAGTTCTACTGTACCGTAAAATGTAGAACGCACACGATCGGTATCTGTGTTTTGCAGATTCACAATTTGTGAACTGCAAGAACAGCAACGGCCATGTGCATAAGCCCTAAGGGATAACATATAAGGGTAAATGCACACAATCAGGATTGCGTGCGGAAAATCCGCACCGTAGGTCATGTATATTGTATTCTATGAGATCCACGATGAGGGTTTTGACCTACGGTGCAGATTGTAAAATCCACAGCATGTCCATTTATTTTATTTTTCCTGACCGGATTTTCTCCTTTCACTTCAGTGGGAAGAGTATAATCCGCATGGGGAAAATCTGCACCAAATCCGCACCAATTGATGCGGATTGACCACACGGATTTCCCTGCGAACACCTGCGGATTTCAGTGCGGATTGTCCGCACATAAATCCTGTACATTTTTGCATTTATCCTAAAACAATACAATACAAGTCAGCTTTTAAGAAGCAGGCTGAAGAAAGTGGAGTAACACATGACTGCAGAATCAGACTACATAGATGGCTTGTCTGTAGTCTGTAACCATGGAGAGACTTAGGCCTCTTTCACACGGTTGTTCCGGATTTGCTACGGATGCGTTGCATGTGCATGTGCATTGCGGGAAAACCGCACTAGTAGGCACGCAATTGTAGTCAGTTTTGACTGCGGTTGCATTCCGATGTTCAGTTTTTCCGCGCGCGTGCAATGCGTTTTGCACGCGCGTGAGAAAAAACTGAATGTGGTACCCAGACCCGAACCCGGACTTCTTCACTGAAGTTCGGGTTTGGTGTTCTATTCACTTTATTATTTTCCCTTATAACATGGTTATAAAGGAAAATAATAGCATTCGTAACACAGAATACTTACTAAAATGTGGCATGAGGGGTTAAAAAAATAAACAAATTTACTCACCTCATCCTCTTGTTCGTGCAGCCGGCATCGTCTTCTTTCTTCATCTTTCAGGACCTGCAAAAGGACCTTTGATGACGTAATCGCGCTCACCACATCAAAGGTCCTTTTGCAGGTCCTGAAAGGTGAAGAAAGAAGGCGATGCCGGCTGCTCGCGGATGCTATGCGATCTTCACGCACCCCCATTCATTTCTATGGGGCCTGCGTTGCGTGAAAAATGCAGAATATAGAACATGTCTCAATTTTCACGCAACGCACAAGTGATGCGTGAAAATCACCGCTCATCTGCACAGCCCCATTGAAGTGAATGGGTCCGGATTCAGTGCGGGTGCAATGCGTTCACCTCACGCATTGCACCCGCACAGAATTCTCGCCCGTGTGAAAGAGGCCTTAGGTTTACATAGAAACTGTATACAGAAAACTGTAGAATCATACATTTTTGCAAAGTCACTTTTTTAATTTACTGAAGCAATAAAACAATTATTGCAAAAGTATACATACCCTTTACATTTTGTACTTTTAACCTGCGATCCCATGGGTTCTAAGTGACATTTACTAATGTATTGTGATTGCCTCCTTTGCTGGCTTTATTCATTTTTCCGTCACATTATACACGGCTCATATCCAGGGGTTACGACCACCTTGCAATCCTTCAGTGGGGGACGCGCTTGCACAATATAGGAATAAGTAACTGCCTTTGGATTACGCATAGGCCAGCCCTTTTTCCTATAGTGTGTAAGCACAGCCACCGCTGCTGGATTACAGGGTGGTCATAATTATGGAAACGAGCAGCGTATAATGTGATGGAAAAATGAATCCAGCCAGCAAAGGAGGCAATATGGAGAATCACAATACATTAGTAAGTGCCTTGTATGAACTTTCTCTACATGATAAATGCAATTTACTGAAGTGACACAATCCCTTTAAACTTGGAAAATCCTTTGTTTCCCATGAGATAAGCAACATCATTGTATTAAATCAGTCAAGCTGCACAGGGGGAGTCGAGGAAGATAGTTGTTGATGTACTCTTAAACTAGTGAAAAGAACAGGTTAGAGATAAGAAACAGTGAGAAGAACTGCATCATTATACAGGATTGTGCTATCAAGTGTGTTAATATTGTCTGTCCAGTAGCAGATAATGGGATTTCAGATGGTAACCTGGCGCCAGAGGGGATCATATGTGCCGCCAATCTCAGGAGTACATTTATAACCTTGAAATGAGATAAGCGAGCTCTGGAGAAATAGATATGCATATTACTAAAGATATGGATATGTGCTTTATCTGTGTGACTTGTTGCATTTAGCGGGAGTCTTCAGTAGTTTTGACCATGCCAAACTGCTGGCAGCACTAGGTAGGGGTAGGGGAGAGCGGCACAAACATAGCTGGAGTTTTGATCAGGATTAGTGTGAATATGAAGTTTTATTCTGCCAGATTCTGCTCCTGCAAGTGCCAAGAAGCTGGAACTTCACCATGAAGCGCTCTCTGCAGTGAACTGCTTCACAATCCCTCCCCTCTACTTTTATTGACAGCTGTATCATCCACCCAAGAAACCACTACAGCTGTCAGTCAGACGGGAGGGTCTGTGGAGCAGTTCAATGAAGAGAGCACTTCACAGTGAAGCTCCTCCTCCAGTGCACTTGCAAAAGCAGAATCTGGCAAAAGTTGATATTCATACTACTCCTGATAATACAGACTCCACAAAACGTACGTTTGTACTACTTTTTCCTGCCCCTACTTAATTCTGTTAGCAGTTTAGCAAAACTGCTGACAGACTCCCTTAAAGGGGTATTCCCATCTCAGACATTATTTACATATCGATAGGATATGCCATCAATGTCAGATTGGTGTGGGTCCTACCTCTAGGAGCCGCTTGTAGCGCAGCACCGCTCCATTCACTTACATGGGGCTGAAGGAAATAGCCGAGTCGGCGCTCTCTTAGGAATGAATGAAGGACAGCCATCTCCATTCCAAGTATAGGTGCGTGTCCCACCTATCAGACATTGGGGGTATATCCTAACGATATGCCCCCAATATCTGAGATGGTACAACCTGTTTAATTAGAGCCCACTGTGAGCCTGTACGGCCACGCAGTACTCTCAGGAATCATGGCCGCGTCGCAAGCTCCACACAACTGCGCCATGTGGTCGCACCCTTACAAGGTTTACTGTAACAAACTGAGTCTATGCTGCCTGCGAAATGGCTTCATCATGTCTTCTGACATCCTAGCATTGCTTGAGGCTGAAGTGTGTTCTAACATTCTCGGGCGTTCGGTGACTATTTATCATCCTGCCTTCAGCATCTCTATGACATAACTGTAGATCTCCAAGCTTCATTCCAGGAGTATCAGTAGGATCGTGCTATACCTCCAAGGCACACAAGAAACAGGTTAGTCAAACAGAAACATACATGCAGTATATAGGCATGGTAGGCAGCAGCTTAAGGCGCCACTGGGGTGATGAGACACAGTTTATGAAAATGAGTCAGAGGGGTTGTAACTGTATAAACATGTGAATGTTATGTGTAGAGATGAGTGAATTTATGCTTATGAAATTCGTTCACACTTCGTTTGGTGGTAAAAGCAGAATTACGTTATGGATTCCGTTACCACGGACCATAACGCAATTACATAATAATATAGTATATAAGGCCAAGAAAATACATTTGTCCATCCAGTCAAAAAATTCCTTCCTGACTCCAATCAGGCATCAGAATAACTCCCTGGATCAACGACCCCTCTAGTAGCTATAGCCTGTAATATTATTACGCTCCAGAAATACATCCAGGCCCCTCTTGAATTCCTTTATTGTACTCACCATCACCACCTCCTCAGGCAGAGAGCTCCATAGTCTCACTGCTCTTACCGTAAAGAATCCTCTTCTATGTTTGTGTACAAACCTTCTTTCCTCCAGACGCAGAGGATGTCCCCTCGTCACAGTCACAGTCCTAGGGATAAATAGATGATCAGAGATCTCTGTACTGACCCCTGATATATTTATACATAGTTATTAGATCTCCCCTCAGTTGTCTTTTTTTCTAAAGTGAATAACCCTAATTTTGATAATCTTTCAGGGTACTGTAGTTGCCCCATTCTAGTTATTACTTTAGTTGACCTCCTCTGGACCCTCTCCAGCTCTGCTATGTCTGCCTTGTTCACAGGAGCCCAGAACTGTACACAGTACTCCATGTGTGGTCTGACTAGTGATGTGTAAAGTGGTAGGACTATGTTCTCCTCACGGGCATCTATGCCCCTTTTGATGCAACCCATTATCTTATTGGCCTTAGGAGCAGCTGCCTGACACTGGTTTTTACAGCTTAGTTTGCTGTTCACTAAAATTCCTAGGTCCTTTTCCATGTCAGTGTTACCCAGTGTTTTACCATTTAGTATGTACGGGTGACTTGCATTATTCCTTCCCATGTGCATAACCTTACATTTATCAGTGTTAAATCTCATCTGCCACTTATCTGCCCAAGCCTCCAATCTATCCAGATCCCTCTGTAGCAGTATTACTTTACACAGTTTAGTCTCATCTGCAAAAATTGATATTTTACTGTGCAAGCCTTCTACAAGATCATTAATAAATATATTGAAGAGAATAGAGCCCAATACTGACCCCTGAGGTATGGCTGGTGCAGCACTATGAAGTGCCTTTTGCACTGTGGCATTAGAAGAATTCTGATATCTCTGACTTTTAGTCTAACCAGACTGTCTGTTACTCTGGAATTCCTCTAGCGCCGTTCTATGGAAACAGTAGGTTTAAAGTGCACACCAAATGCTTGAAATAACTTCTTTATTAACTTCAACTTTTCTTCATATATTACAATGCCGCCTCCGCAGCAGATAGTCCATGTACATAACACGTGTTGAATAAAGTATCAGAAAATGGCGGTATGCAGAAGATGGTGGTTCAACTGTTCAATCTTGTCATTCAACATAAAATGGTGGCTATATTTCTCTCTTCAGTATCTGTACTCTCACTTTAAGTTATTTAAACACGTTATGATCTCTCTGAGAGGTATATCTGAGGTTAACTAATAGTTCACTTTCTGAATTTGGTTGCAGTTTGCAGTATGCAGTAACTATTTGCAGATTGGTTGAGTATGATCTGGTATGGTTGTATGCAGTTTGGATTGCAATATGGAATTTGAATTTGGATTGTGAACTTTGTAGTTTGCAATTGGTGGAACTGTAAGTAAACACACATATAATTGGTTCAGTATACAGTTCTAATCACTATATTAACAGTAGAAACATTATATAACTGTTTTAAATACCTATTTTTGGCCTCTCTGCTTCCATAAAACACAGCTCTTAGTGGAGTGAATGTCTGTTCAGCTTCTCTCCTCTGGTGTAATGATTCTAGCAGCTCCTGCTGGGGGAATTTCCCACACAGGCTGTGTGTGAGGCTGGCTGTGATTGGTCAAAACTATTGCTGTGTGTGAGGCTGGCTGTGATTGGTCAAGACTTCTGCCCAGCAACAACAGTTTAACTCTATGCTTTCTGTTGTTTCTGCTGTGTCATTGAGCTTACCTTACATTATATAATGAATTTTAAAGGCATATTATCTTTTCTGCTTCTGTGAACACAATATATAACAGTTTTATGACATCCAAACATGAAGTCACTGTAAATAACTCTGCTTTTGTCTTTAACACACAAACATAAGAACTGTATTAAAGTTATTGGCAGGTCTAGCTGTATAAACATATAAGCTATATTAGCAACCTAGGACAGGTCTTAGCTGGCCAGCTACACTCCCTTCAAAATTACCTATAATTCTATGTTCTTAGTGGTAGGATTTAAACATGAATTTGAGGAATTTTCCATTATGTTCTCAACTCTCAAGTGTCTTTTATCACTCTCAAATAGAACAACTAACTTCTGTATAGGACGTTCCAACTTGAGTGGAGTAGTGAGACGTTTTCCTTTTTTGTCAAGGTTTGAGTCTCCTATTTATAACAACACTCTTCTTACTAGTTTGTCTTCATCCTTTTGAACTTCTAGAACTTTGGCCAATTTCTATTGACTTCTAGGTAAATCTTCTTCCAGAAACTTGCTTACTGATGCTGAAACAACAACTGTTGTCAGTTCAAATCTTGGTATTTTCTGAATACTGGTAGGTGCAACACTGGCCTTCCCCATAACCAGAGCACAGTTTATCTTTTCTTCTCCTATAACTCTGATGTAGGAGCACTGACGATAACCATAACTACTGGCATCTGAAAAGTGATAAAGTTCTATTTTCTTGTACTTTCCGAAATAATGAGGTACAAAACATCTGGGTATCCGAACCTCTCAAGTTTTGCAGGTCTCTTATCCACCTCTCCTATCTTCAAAAATTTTCAGGTATGGGCTTGTCCCATCCCAACTTCTGTCTGCATAATTCTTGTAGTATTTATTTTGCTCTGAGGATTACTGGGGCCAAGAATCCCAATGGATCAATTATAGAAGCCACTGCGGCAAGAATGGTACGTCTAGTTGCAATTTTCTCTTCAATAGATACTTCAAAGAAGAACTTGTCATTCTCTACATTCCATCCAAATCCAAGTACGTTCCAGACTGGAAGATGATCATAATTGAGATCTACATTCTTTATTGTTGATGCACGTTCATAGTCACTGATGGATTCCAGTACCTCTCTCTGATAAAATTTATGAAGGCGCAGGTTTCCTCTTGCGCATAACTCTTGGCTTTCTTCCAATAGTATGCTTTCAGATTCTGTGGACCTTAGACTTATAAGACCATCATCTACATAAAAGTTTTTCTTCAGAAAATGTGCTGCTGATGGGCAATCCTTTTCATTCTAATTGGCCAGGTACTTCATACCATAATTGGCGCAACCTGGAGGCGATGCTGTTCCAAACAAGTGTACTTTCATTCTGTATTCTGCTGGCTCTGAATCTGTATCTCTGTCCTCCCACCATAGAAACCACAGGAAGTCTCTATCTTCATTCTTCACATGAAACTGGTGGAACATCTTTTCAAAGTCACACATGACTGCTACGGGATACTTTTAGAATCTACAGAGTACTCCAGGCAGAGTGTTTGTAAGATCTGGTCCTTTTAGTAGATGATGGTTCAATGCAACACCATCATAATTTGCTGAGCAATCAAAACTACTCTAATCTTATCTGGTTTCTTTGAGTGGTAGACACCTTGATGTGGGATGTACCACACTTTTCCTTCTTTAGGCTGATTATTAACTTTCTCTGCATGTCCTTCATCGAGGATGCCTTCCAAAAATTTCAAATAATCATTCTTCAGTTTGGGATCTCTTACCATCCTTTTCTTCAAACATTTCAATCTTGCTAGGGCAAGATTTATTTTATTTGGCAGACAAGGTCGTTCTCTAAAAGATAAGGGCATTTCAAGATGACCTTGTTGATTCTGCTGAATACTTTCTTCTAGAGTGTGTACGAACTTTGGGGGAGATTTATCAAAACTGGTATAAAGGAAAACTGGCTTAGTTGCCCATAGCAACCAATCAGATTCCACCTCTCATTTTTCACAGCTCTTTTCAAAAATGAAAGGTGGAATCTGATTGGTTGCTATGGGCAACTAAGCCAGTTTTCCTTTATACCAGCTCTGATAAATCTCCCCCTTTATGTCTTCTTAGGATACACTCTTTTCTTTAGAACTTATGTCTGCAAAGGATCTTGATTACTTTTGCTGGACTTACAGTTGGTAACTCTTGGACAGATATTCGATGACACAATCCTGTCACCTGTTTGCGATCTGCTGTTTTCCTCCAACAACACCCCATCCTAGATCAGTTTGAACAGTGTAGGGTCCACCCTTTTCCTCCTGTGATTACCTTTCGTGGCACCAAGGCTTTGGGACAAACGTAACCTATCACAGTCCAACACCAAACTCCTTCAGCGGGGACATTTCATAAGATATGACAGATAGATGCTCCCATTTATTGGCTGTTTCACAGGTAGGTATGCGATCTCATACTAGAGGTATATCGCCTTTTGTATAATCTGGAGGTAGATCTAATGTGCAGTTTGAATTAAGTCCTCTAACTCTCAGTCCTTTGACCCTTTCACTGTTCACTAATATGTCTCTCCCCATCATTATGGTGAGTTTGAGCTTCACTGGTTCTGTAGCCACTTGTAATTTCTTGCAGATATCTTGATCAATGAAGGTGACATCACTCTGGGCATCCAGTAGAGCATAGGCGTATACCTTCTTGTTTCTCCTTTTAGGATTTGAAATGCAAACTGGTACATCCATTGATGTGCCATTGCTTTCTACTTCGCTCACTCTGCAAGAGAATACCGATACTTTCTTTCCTTCCTCAGTATCTTTATGTATTGAGGATTTATCCTTCTTTGGACGTTCTTAATGTAGTGGTGTAGGATGCATGTGGACTTTTTCTTACACTCTTTAGTAACATGGCCTTTTCTTAGACATCTGAAACACAGTTGGTTATCCAGTACAAATTTTTTATTTTCTTCTGGGGACTTCTCCTTCAATTGTTGGCACTTGTGTATGGAGTGGTTCTGTCTCTCTACTGATCCCAATAGTGACTTTGAACTTGCTCTCGTAGGAATCTGGACCTTTAGGTGCTGTGTTGGTTGCAAAGCTAGTTGCTCTTGCACGTCTTATCTCTCTTGCAGGCCTTTCTTCTAAGGATTTTAGGACATAAGATGATGTTACTGGATTACATGCTATCCGTGCTTCCTCATTGACGAACTCAGAGAACTCTTTAAAACTTGGGAAGTTCTTACCTAGATCTGTTTAGTCACATAGCGATTCCATCTAGAAGCTACTTCTTCAGGTAGCTTAGTTAGCATCCTGTGGTTTTCTAGATAGTCGTTCAGTACTTCCAATCCTTGAACATGTGGGATAGCATTGCTACATGCTTGCAGGAAGTCACCATACCTTTGGAGTCTGAAGTGTTCTTTAGGACCTATTTAAGGCCAGTTATTCAGTTTCTCTCTAAAGGCTCTTTGTACTAAGAAAAGTTTACCATATCTTGCATTCAATTTTTCCCAAGCTTGCTTGTAGGCTTCTTCGTCTCTTCTATAGAAGTTACCTTCAAGAACTTCCTTTGCTTCCCCACTAACATATCTCTGAAGGTAGAATAACTTTTCAAGTGGACTGAAGCAATGATGCTCAATGATCATTTCAAAGCTTGCCTTCCACTTTATGAACTTTAGTACGTCTTCTGAAAATACAGTCGTTTCCGGAACAGGAAGTCTAGCTAGGACTGTTCTCTGTTGTCTTGCTGAGACAATGGTTGTAACACTCTCCTGAGCATTGCCGTGACATCTAGGAATAGAATCATCCTGTTCTATTTTCTCACTTAGTTCTCAATTAGGTGAGTCCCTTTCTTTATCTTTTCTGGTAGAGATAGAGGGTAAATTCACACACCTTTTTCCTGACACTGGACTAGGCCTCTCGTTTTTCTGAAAAGGAAGGATAATAACTTATTTCTTCACTACATGCTGGAGATTCCCTTATATCCTCCTAGGGGTATGAAGGAAAGTAGGAGTCTGTTTCTTCACTTGGTACAGATTTGAACCTATGACTACTCTGATTCATATCCTCTTTGTGTACTCTGAGTCTGGCTTCTATGATCTTAACTTCTTTCTGCCTTTCCAGACTTTTCATCTGTTGGCACTGTGCCTCGATTTCAGCTTCCATTTGATTGTGCTGTGCCTCCATTTGATTGCACTGTGCCTCAATGGCAGCTTCCATCTCAATTTCAGCAAGTTGTTCAGCTAATTCCTTTCTTTTGACTGAAGTACTTGAGGACTCTGATATGTGGGTGGCACTTCTGCTAGCGAAGTAAGTCACACTTGAGATTGTGGTTCTTCCTAAGGACCTAGCATAGTCTCTCATAAAAAGATCGTTCATTCTATTTCTTGCTTGAACTTCATCATAGTTTGCTGCAGATGAAAGTTCTCTAATGAGCTTTACTAAATCTTTAGTGACCGCAGTGCATGTATCTATGTTCCTTACAATATCCTGGGAAGGTGTCGTAGATGACCGCAGGTTGACATATGCTGCCATAAGCTCTGATTC
This sequence comes from Bufo gargarizans, assembly GCF_014858855.1. Classification (NCBI taxonomy): domain Eukaryota; kingdom Metazoa; phylum Chordata; class Amphibia; order Anura; family Bufonidae; genus Bufo; species Bufo gargarizans. The sequence continues at coordinate 47,259,369 of NC_058089.1, forward strand.
AGATTCTTCTACCGTTTCTACCATGTCACTCAAGTTCCTTTTTATACTTTCTTGCTTAAGCTGTCTACGAATGTCTTTAATGTATGATTTTCACCTATCATACATCCGGGCAAACTTTTTCTCTTTCAGTACTGCTTCTTGCTCCAAAATTTCCAGCATTTTTGAGGTCGGTTTTCTGGCACGTGATGAACGTCTTAGTTCATTTTAGGGCTGCACGATATCGGAATTTTGTGCGATTGCAATTAGGGTCCTAAAAATTGCAATAACGATATGCAATGCAATATTTTAAGGGAATTGTGCTAGAGGTCTATTTGCTTGGATTTTCAAGGCAAAAGCACACACGAATTACTGATAATGCTAAAATGTAGTTATGCTCAACTCAAGAACTGAAATGCACAGTGTTTTTCAAAATAAAACATTTTTTACTAAATTAAATAACATAATTGCATTACTGAAAAAAGTACAAAATACAAAACTTGCCATTTTCTTAATAGCACTGCACGGAACAGATAAAAAAAATAGAATAGATATAAGAACATGTGTTCATTAAAATAAGATATTTCGAACACTAAACAAAGAACACTATAGTCAGCAGCAGCAGCAATATAAGGTAATATACCGTATTTTTCGCCCTATAAGACGCACCTGCCCATAAGACGCACCTAGGTTTTTGAGGAGGAAAAAATAATATTTTGAACCAAGAGGTGTGCTTTTGGTGGGTTTTGAACTAATGGTGGTCTGTGGATGACACTATTATGGAGGATCTGTGGATGACACACTGTTATGGGGGGTCTGTGGATGACACTGTTATGGGGGGATCTGTGGATGACACTGTTATGGAGGGGTTCTGTGGATGGCACTGTTATGGGGGGGATCTGTGGATGACACTGTTATGGAGGGGATCTGTGGATGACACTGTTATGGAGGGGATCTGTGGATGACACTGTTATGGAGGGGATCTGTGGATGGCACTGTTATGGGGGATCTCTGGATGGCACTGTTATGGGGGATCTCTGGATGGCACTGTGATGGGGGCATCTGTGGATGACACTACTATGGGGGATCTCTGGATGGCAATGTTATGGGGGATCTGTGGATGACACTGTTATGGAGGGGATCTGTGGGTAGCACTGTGATGGGGCAACCTATGCTATGTGCCATCCACAGATCCTCCCCATAACAGTGTCCCTGCAGTGTGAATGACCCCCAATACAGGGGTTGGGGGCCGGCATCTGGATAAGAAATGACAGCAGGGACCGATGCAGTCCCTGTATTCTAATGCACCCTGTTGTATAATCTTATCTAACCTGTAGGCATTGTTAAAATATAATAATCATGTGTAATCCAGCTGTATTACTTACAACTAAGTTCCGTAGCAGAGAGGAGGGAAGAGGCAGGCAGGAGGTAGGCCGGGAGGACGCGCGGGTGACGTGTCACTCACTACGTCACACGCCCGCGCTGCCTGCTTCATTCATAAAGTGGGCAGTGCAGGTGCATGACGTAGTGAGTGACGCGCCACCCGCCCGGCCTGCCTCCTCCGGAACTTAGTTGTAAGAAATACAGCTGGATTACACATGATTATTATATCTTAACAATGCCTACAGGTTATATAAGATTATACAACAGTGAGCGGGGCCGGTGCAATAGAATACAGGGACTGCACCGGTCCCCGCTGTCATTCCTAATCCAGAATCCGGCCCCCAGCCCCTCATCCCTCTGTTGATACACCCGCCGACCGCGCTGTGCGGCACCGCGGCGGCCGTGTATCATTGTAGATAATCGCAGCATTTTTGGGTCAGCCAAATCGCCATATCGCAATCGTCGATTATCGCGATATGATTGCTTTGGCGATAGATCGTTCAGGCCTAGTTCATTTGTTTGGGCTAGATTTGTTTGAGGCAAGACTAGTGCTGCATTAGACTCTTCTAAGTCTTGCTCTTCACCTTCTACCCTAGCTATCTTTGTATCCTCTAACAGTGGCATGGTAATACTAGGCTCGGACATTTTACTTTAAATGCTATAACAATCAATACAAATAATTAGATGCCTTTCATTTTAAATGCAATACTGACAAATGCAGAAATAAATGACTTTCAATTTAAATGCAATACTGACAAAATGCAAAAATAAATGACTTTCACTTTAAATGTAACAGTGTCAGGGTATTACAAACTGTCCTTTGTCTTTTATTCCTGAACACAAAAATGTCACTTTATACCAAACCTATGTGCAATGATAAGTAATAAGGAAAGCTCTTAAAGGAGACGTGTCTTTTCTTGATGATGCGATGCTCTGCGCTGACTTGCGATGCTCTGTGATGACCTGCGATGCTCTGTGCAGACTTGCGATGCGCTGGCTTGGATATGCTGTTGCAAGCTTTGGGCCTAGTGGCAGGAAACTAGCTGGCTACAGTACGTGGATAGCGGTGCGGCACTCTAGCTCTGGACTTTGGCCTCCCACCATGTGTCTCTTTCTCTCTCTAGGGATCGCAGGAGGGTTGGCGCTCTTTCTCTATTTTGCCTTTGCTGTTCTGCCACTTTTAAAGTCGGCTGCAGTTTGACTAATGCACATGTTCTATGGCCTCTATGGTAGCTCGGCTGAGGTGTCTTTGTTTGCTCACTCAGGGAACAGTTGCTGCGCGGCGGTATATGCTGGTGCTCTGCTGCTCTAATGCGCTCTTTACTGTGCAAGTTGAGGAGCGCTATCACTTCGCCCTCTGAGGGCAATAGTTCCACTGCGGCAGGCGCAGCACTATGAAGTGCCTTTTGCGCTGTGGCATTAGAAGAATTTTGATATCTCTGACTTTTAGTCTAACCAGACTGTCTATTACTCTGTAATTCCTCTAGCACTGTTCTATGGAAACAGTAGGTTTAAAGAGCACACCAAATGCTTGAAATAACTTCTTTATTAACTTCAACTTTTCTTCATATATTACACTGCCGCCTCCGCAGCAGATAGTCCATGTACAAAACACGTGTTGAATAAAGTATCATAAAATGGCGGTATGCAGAAGATGGTGGTTCTACTGTTCAATCTTGTCAGTCAACATAAAATGGTGGATATATTTCTCTCTTGAGTATATGTACTCTCACTTTAAGTTATTTAAGCACTTTATGATCTCTCTCAAAGGTATATCTGAGGTCTAACTAATAGTTCACTTGCTGAATTTGGTCGCAATTTGCAGTATGCAGTTAGCAGTAACTATTTGCAGATTGGTTGAGTATGATTTGGTATGGTTGTATGCAATTTGGATTGCAATATGGAATTTGAATTGTGAACTTTGTAGTTTGCAATTGGTGGAACTGTAAGTAAACACACATATAACTGGTTCATTATACAGTTCTAATCACTATATTAACAGTAAGAAGATTATATAACTGTTTTAAATACCTTTTTCGGCCTCTTTGCTTCCATAAAACACAGCTCTCAGTGAAGTGAATGTCTGTTCAGATTCTCTCCTCTGGTGTAATTATTCTAGCAGCTCCTACTAGGGGAATTTCCCACACATGCTGTGTGTGAGGCTGGCTGTGATTTGTGAAAACTCTTGTTGTGTGTGAGGCTGACTGTGATTGGTCAAGACTTCTGCCCAGCAACAACAGTTTAACTCTATGCTTTCTGTTGTTTCTGCTGTGTCATTGAGCTTACCTTACATTATAAAATGAATCTTAAAGGCATATTATCTTTTCTGCTTATGTGAACACAATATATAACAGTTTTATGACATCCAAACATGAAATCACTGTAAATAACTCTGCTGTTGACTTTAACATACAAACGTAAGAACTGTATTAAGGTTAATGGCAGGTCTAGCTGTATAAACACACAAGCTATATTAGCAACCTAGGACAGGTCTTAGCTGGCCAGCTACATGAGGTACTCCACTAGTGACAGTGACCCAATCTGAGTGTGTACCGTTAATAACCACCCTCTGTTTTCTATCTTTGAGCCAGTTACTTACCCACATATAGATGTTTTCTCCCAGTCCGAGCATTCTCATATTATATACTAACCTTTTATGCGGTACAGTGTCAAATGCTTTGGAGAAATCCAGATATACGACATCCATTGATTCGCCGCTGTCAAGTCTAGAACTTACCTCCTCATAGAAACTGATTAAATTAGTTTGACATGACCGATCCCTCATGAAGCCGTGCTGATATGGCGTTATTTGCTTATTTCCTTCAGGTACTCCAAGATAGCATCTCTTAGAAAACCTTCAAACAGTTTACCCACTACAGATGTTAAACTTACCGGCCTATAGTTTCCGGGCTCTGTTTTTGGAACCTTTTTGAATATTGGCACCGCATTTGCTATGCGCCAATCCTGTGGAACACTCCCTGTCAGTATAGAGTCTGCAAATATCAGAAATAAGGGTCTGGCTATGACATTACTTAATTCTCTTAGGATACAGGGGTGTATGCCATCCGGTCCTGGCGATTTGTCTATTTTAATCTTTTTAAGACGCCGCTGTACTTCTTCCTGGGTCAGACAGGACACTTTTATTGGGGAATTAACTTTTACATTCTGCATTTTATCTGACAGTTTATTTTCTTCAGTGAATACAGTGGAGAAAAAAATATTTAATAGCTTTGCTTTCTCCTTATTGCTCTCAGCAACTCCCCCCTCATCACTCTGTAGAGGGCTGACACCTTCAGATTTATACTTTTTACCATTTATATAATTAAAAAACATTTTAGGGTTAGTTTTGCTCTCTTTGGCAATTAATCTCTCGGTCTCTAGTTTGGCTGCTTTTATTTTTTTTTATATATTTTATTTTTTCATTATAGTTTTTCAGTGCTTCCTCGCTACCCTCCTATTTTAGTGATTTATATGCTTTCTTTTTGTAATTTATTGCTATCTTTACAGTTCTATTTATCCACATTGTTTTTTCTTGTTCCTTAACCTTTTATTCCCATAAGGTATGTACCTCTCACAATTAGAGTTTAGGATGCTTTTAAAAATATCCCATTTTGTGGCTGTATTTTTATTTTTGAGGACTTTGTCCCAGTTAGTTAGGCCTATGGCCTCTCTTAGTTGGTGTGACACAGTGAGGGGTTGTGTCTGGCAAGGCAGGTATTTTTCCTCCCAGCACCACCTCATTATGATTTGCCGCCTCGTCTATCTCGTTTAGTAGCAGATTTTTTGTGGACTCTGGTATATTAGGTGGTTTATAATAAACTCCTATTAGTAATTTATTATTGTTTTTACCTTCATGTATTTCTACCCACAGTGACTCCACATGCTCATGTGTCTCACTTATATCTTCTCGGACTGTGGGCTTTAGACAGGACTTTACATAAAGGCAGACCCCTCCCTCTTGCCGTTAGAGGCTTTCCTTTATTCACTCTGTCATAATAGAAGTCTATGGGCTGCATAACAGATCCGTCCTGTTTCCGTTATGCATTCCGTCATAGAATTGCGTTATGGTCCGTGGTCACCTTTTGCCACCAAACGAAGTGTGAACGAATTTCAAAATATGAAATTCACTCATCTCTAGTTATGTGCTCAGACATAAGGTGCATCTTCCGCGTGTTATAAAAGGGAAGGGTGCTGTCCATCTTAAGGAGAGTTCACAGCACTGTCATTTTTGCGTTCTGATCGGTCAGAAGAACAGAAAAAATAAGAGAAAAACAGGTCCTTTAAAAAACGGATCCTGTGCATCCATTATGCACATTTTACATCTGTTTTAGCCTACATGCAGTACTTTTTCCATCTGTTACGCGGAATCCACCTCGACGCCTGGTAGATGGGCCCGACACACGTTTGACCAAAAATGTGCGCTAAAAGCTTCCATTTATAGTAGGTATAATACCACTTTAATTTAGAATGATCCCCATTTCTCAGCTCTATTGTTTGTATGTGTAAAGTTGTGCAGCCATTTTATGGCCATGGATATGCACCTGTGACTATGTATATGAATGTGCTAGCCTAAATTTTCTTGTAGTACTGTAGTATTCTAATAGTAAATCGCATCTATAGAAATATTTGGAAATGCATTTTAATCTGATGCTACCTAATGACTTTTGCTGCACAGCAGCTGCGGCAACAACTGTTGTTTCACGGTCACAGTCCCTAGGAATGCATGGAGTCACACATCGCTGTGACTTACTCGTGACTGCAATGCCGTTTTCTCAAGAGCAAGCTGGACAAAAAAATCCCGATAATACAAGTTCAAGCAGTTATTCAGGAGTAGAGAAATATGACTGCTTTCTTCAAAAAACAGCCCTACACCTGTCAATGGATTGGGTCTGGAATTGTATCTGCTGCAAGCTAAGGAGGATGGGAGTGGTAGTGATTCTGGCTGCAATAGTTATTCACAGTGGCAATCTTTATGTGGATGCTTCCTAGGCCCAGGGCAGGAGGGCGCACCCTTTCTTCTCTCGGGGCACACCCTGATGTTGAGGCTCCTGCCCGTTGGTAGTTGGGGTGCCCTTGATGTTATTAGTGTTGTACGGGTGCGAGGCAGGAGATGTAGATGATGTAAGTAACCAAGCCAACTGTAGAAAATAAACGCCTTTCTTAAGTTCAGGATTGGAGTTATAGTACATTTAACAGCATCAAAAAAAACTATTCACAGTGCAAATCTTCTCAGGTAGCAATGTAAGGATATAAGCAACAATGGAGGTTGTAGTACTCCTTTCTTCTCCACAGAATCTAAGGCTGGCAATAAAAATCTTGCAAAACTTGTCTGTAATTCCCAGGTTGACGAGCACATAATTAAAAGGGATTGTCCAAGTAATTTTTTTTTTGTTCTTTGTATCTTTCTAACTAAGTAAATGTAAGGGGTTTTCAATTCACTTCATCTACAGTGGCCCTGTTCTCCTAATTAGCAAAGCGTCACATGACCTGTGATGTCATCTTCTCTCCCTGCTCTGATGATGTTTTGTGCACAAGTATGAGGGAGCATGAGGAGCAGGTCTGCCACTGTACACAGAGTGTCACTGTAAAGGATGTGGCCACGCCCTCTACACTGCCCAATCTGGTGGCTGAGCTGTCTGTCCTGTGTCTCCCCTCCCACTAGATTCTTCATCAAAGTTTAACCCCTTCACCATCAGCAGCACAGACTCAGGGCTGGAGGCGCTGCCTCAGGTACTGAGCAGCTGTAGGGTTTGCTCTTTTGCAGGCAGTGAAGAAACGAATGCTGTGCACAGGATCCTCTCTTCTCACCCTGCAGACACAGAGCTGACAAAGACCGGAGGAGTCTTCTGCTGGCTGTGAGGAAGTGTCTGCAGAGCATTGCACAAAAACAGGTAGGGGGAAGATCCTGTGTGTCACCAATGTCATTATACTATACAGCTGGGACTTGTAGTGCCACACATACAACATGAGTATCCCAGCAGTCGAACTGCAGGCGGGGCAGCACTTTTGTTCACTCCCTTTGCAGAGCAGTCGGAGGGGAAAGGCAGTCTTTGTTGACATCCTCAGAGATTGTTGTTACACGCCCCCACAGCTCTGCAACTGCATGTCAACAAAGGGCCAGAACTAGGGAAATGAAGAAATATTTTTTTTTTGCCTAAAACTTGCTTAGATTATGTATATATTGCTGACCATCAGATTTACAGCTGGCCAGGACTGTGTCAAAGTGCGGAAGGTGTCTTAGCCATGTCACTCTCACTGTAGTAAAGTTTTCTTATCAGCCTTAGGCCTTATGCACACCACTGTATGTATTTTGCGGTCAGCAAAAAACTGATACGCAAAAAATACGGATGAAGTCCGTGTGCATTGCATATTTTGCGGAACAGAACTGCTTGCCCTTAATAGAACAGTAATGCGGACAATAATAGGACATGTTCTAGTTTTTGGTAGAACGGAAAGGGAATTCACACGGAGTAACTTCCGGTTTTTTTGCTGACCCATTGAAATGAACGGTTCCGCATACGGTCCGCAAAAAAAACCAGAACGGACGCGGAAATAAAATACGTTCATGTGCATGAGCCCTTAAAGAGGACCTTTCATGAGTCCAGACATTATATAGGGCATAGTGCAGGGATGAAATATTGCTTTCAAGTTTGTCTGGGCGCCGCTCCATTCGCCTGCTGTGCCCCCGTTCACTATTCCCGCCTTGTATGCTAATGAATAGCATCAGTACATGGAGGAGGAGACTGCCCTGTTTCTCAATGGGCGTCTCCTTCTCCCTGGCTGTAGCGCTGTCCAATCGCAGCGGAGAGCATCACAGCCAGGGAGAAGAAAAAAAAACTCCCGCCCTTCTCCCTGGCAGTGACGCTCTCTGCTGCCAGGGAGATGGAGACGCCCATTGAGAAACAGGACAGTCTCCTCCTCCCTGTACCGATACTATTCATTAGCATATCAGGCGGTAATAGTGAACGGTGGGGAACAGCGGGTGAACGGAGCGGCAGACAGACACACTAGTAAGCAATATTACATCCCTGCACTAAGCCCTACATAACCTGCTAGTTATTTCATAATGTCTGGACCTATAAAAGTTCCTCTTTAACCACTCCAGGACCGCCGTACGCAGGATTGCGTCCTGCCGGCGGCCCTGCTCTTCTGGGTGGACGCATATACGCGTCCTCCCGCGAGAGCCGAGATTTCCTGTGAACGCGCGCACACAGGCGCGCGCGCTCACAGGAACGGAAGGTAAGCGAGTGGATCTCCAGCATGCCAGCGGCGATCGCTCGCTGGCAGGCTGGAGATCCGAATTTTTTAACCCCTAACAGGTATATTAGACGCTGTTTTGATAACAGCGTCTAATATACCTCCTACCTGTTCCTCTGGTGGTCCCTTTTGTTAGGATCGACCACCAGAGGACACAGGTAGGTCAGTAAAGTCGCACCAAACACTACACTACACTACACCCCCCCCCCCCGTCACTTATTAACCCTTTATGAACCCATGATCACCCCATATAAACTCCCTGATCACCCCCCTGTCATTGATCACCCCCCTGTCATTGATCACCCCCCTGTCAGGCTCCGTTCAGACGTCCGTATGATTTTTACGGATCCACGGATACATGGATCGGATCCGCAAAACACATGCGGACGTCTGAATGGAGCCTTACAGGGGTGTGATCAATGACAGGCGGGTGATCACCCATATAGATTCCCTGATCACCCCCTGTCATTGATCACCCCCTGTCATTGATCACCCCCCTGTAAGGCTCCATTCAGACGTCCGTATGATTTTTACGGATCCATGGATACATGGATCGGATCCGCAAAACACATGCGGACGTCTGAATGGAGCCTTACAGGGGGTGATCAATGACAGAGGGGTGATCACCCATATACACTCCCTGATCACCCCCTGTCATTGATCACCCCCCTGTAAGGCTCCATTCAGACATCTGCATGTGTTTTGCGGATCCGATCCATGTATCCATGGATCCGTAAAAATCATGCGGACGTCTGAATGGAGCCTTACAGGGGGTGATCAATGACAGAGGGGTGATCACCCATATACACTCCCTGATCACCCCCTGTCATTGATCACCCCCCTGTAAGGCTCCATTCAGACATCTGCATGTGTTTTGCGGATCCGATCCATGTATCCATGGATCCGTAAAAATCATGCGGACGTCTGAATGGAGCCTTACAGGGGGTGATCAATGACAGAGGGGTGATCACCCATATACACTCCCTGATCACCCCCTGTCATTGATCACCCCCCTGTAAGGCTCCATTCAGACATCTGCATGTGTTTTGCGGATCCGATCCATGTATCCATGGATCCGTAAAAGTCATGCGGACGTCTGAATGGAGCCTTACAGGGGGTGATCAATGACAGAGGGGTGATCACCCATATACACTCCCTGATCACCCCCTGTCATTGATCACCCCCCTGTAAGGCTCCATTCAGACGTCCGCATGTGTTTTGCGGATCCGATCCATGGATCCGTAAAAATCATACGGACGTCTGAATGGAGCCTTACCAGGGGGGTGATCAATGACAGGGGGTGATCAGGGAGTGTATATGGGTGATCACCCCCCTGTCATTGATCACCCCCCTGTCATTGATCACCCCCCCCCCCCCTGTAAGGCTCCATTCAGACATTTTTTTGGCCCAAGTTAGCGGAATTTTTTTGTTTGTTTTTGTTTTTTCTTACAAAGTCTCATATTCCACTAACTTGTGTCAAAAAATAAAATCTCACATGAACTCACCATACCCCTCACGGAATCCAAATGCGTAAACATTTTTATATTCCAGACTTCTTCTCACGCTTTAGGGCCCCTAAAAAGCCAGGGCAGTATAAATACCCCACATGTGACCCCATTTCGGAAAGAAGACACCCCAAGGTATTCCGTGAGGGGCATATTGAGTCCATGAAAGATTGAAATTTTTGTCCTAAGTTAGCGGAAAGGGAGACTTTGTGAGAAAAAAACAAAAAAAATCAATTTCCGCTAACTTATGCAAAAAAATAAAAAATTCTATGAACTCGCCAGGCCCCTCATTGAATACCTTGGGGTGTCTTCTTTCCAAAGTGGGGTCACATGTGGGGTATTTATACTGCCCTGGCTTTTTAGGGGCCCGAAAGCGTGAGAAGAAGTCTGGGATCCAAATGTCTAAAAATGCCCTCCTAAAAGGAATTTGGGCACCTTTGCGCATCTAGGCTGCAAAAAAGTGTGACACATCTGGTATCGCCGTACTCAGGAGAAGTTGGGGAATGTGTTTTGGGGTGTCATTTTACATATACCCATGCTGGGTGAGAAAAATATCTTGGTCAAATGCCAACTTTGTATAAAAAAATGGGAAAAGTTATCTTTTGCCAAGATATTTCTCTCACCCAGCATGGTTATATGTGAAATGACACCCCAAAACACATTCCCCAACTTCTCCTGAGTACGGCGATACCAGATGTGTGACACTTTTTTGCAGCCAAGGTGGGCAAAGGGGCACCTTTCGGATTTCGCAGGCCATTTTTTACACATTTTGATTGCAAAGTACTTCTCACACATTTGGGCCCCTAAATTGCCAGGGCAGTATAACTACGCCACAAGTGACCCCATTTTGGAAAGAAGACACCCCAAGGTATTCCGTGAGGGGCACGGCGAGTTCCTAGAATTTTTTATTTTTTGTCACAAGTTAGCGGAAAATGATGATTTTTCTTTTTTTTTCTTTTTTCCTTACAAAGTCTCATATTCCACTAACTTGCGACAAAAAATAAAAAATTCTAGGAACTCGCCGTGCCCCTCACGGAATACCTTGGGGTGTCTTCTTTCCAAAATGGGGTCACTTGTGGGGTAGTTATACTGCCCTGGCAATTTAGGGGCCCAAATGTGTGAGAAGTACTTTGCAATCAAAATCTGTAAAAAATGGCCTGCGAAATCCGAAAGGTGCACTTTGGAATATGTGCCCCTTTGTCCACCTTGGCAGCAAAAAAGTGTCACACATCTGGTATCGCCGTACTCAGGAGAAGTTGGGGAATGTGTTTTGGGGTGTCATTTTACATGTACCCATGCTGGGTGAGAAAAATATCTTGGTCAAATGCCAACTTTGTATAAAAAAATTGGAAAAGTTGTCTTTTGCCAAGATATTTCTCTCACCCAGCATGGGTATATGTAAAATGACACCCCAAAACACATTTCCCAACTTCTCCTGAGTACGGCGATACCACATGTGTGACACTTTTTTGCTGCCAAGGTGGGCAAAGGGGCACATATTCCAAAGTGCACCTTTCGGATTTCACCGGTCATTTTTTACACATTTTGATTGCAAAGTTCTTCTCACACATTTGGGCCCCTAAATTGCCAGGGCAGTATAACTACCCCACAAGTGACCCCATTTTGGAAAGAAGACACCCCAAGGTATTCCGTGAGGGGCATGGCGAGTTCCTAGAATTTTTTATTTTTTGTCGCAAGTTAGTGGAATATGAGACTTTGTAAGAAAAAAATAAAAATAAAAAATCATCATCATTTTCCGCTAACTTGTGACAAAAAATAAAAAGTTCTATGAACTCACTATGCCCATCAGCGAATACCTTAGGGTGTCTACTTTCCGAAATGGGGTCATTTGTGGGGTTTTTCTACTGTTTGGGCATTGTAGAACCTCAGGAATCATGACAGGTGCTCAGAAAGTCAGAGCTGTTTCAAAAAGCGGAAATTCACATTTTTGTACCATAGTTTGTAAACGCTATAACTTTTACCCAAACCATTTTTTTTTTGCCCAAACATTTTTTTTTTATCAAAGACATGTAGAACTATAAATTTAGCGAAAAATTTATATATGGATGTTGTTTTTTTTGCAAAATTTTACAGCTGAAAGTGAAAAATGTCATTTTTTTGCAAAAAAATCATTACATTTCGATTAATAACAAAACAAGTTAAAATGTCAGCAGCAATAAAATACCACCCAATGAAAGCTCTATTAGTGAGAAGAAAAGGAGGTGAAATTCATTTGGGTGGTAAGTTGCATGACCGAGCGATAAACGGTGAAAGTAGTGTAGTGCCGAAGTGTAAAAAGTGCTCTGGTCATGAAGGGGGTTTCAGCTAGCGGGGCTGAAGTGGTTAAACAACGCATACCTTACTGACTGACTCCAGTGCTCGGCCATGCAGATTCTGGAGCTTCTTAGTTCTTTCTTTCTCTCTCTTTTTGGAGCATATTAAGGTAGAACTGGCTTTCTTGAGGCGAAGCTCCAAGGAGCGAGCACATGTAGACGCTCTCACTTCCACATCTAGCACTAGTCTCACACTGTCTGAACTAGGGGCAGACCTAAGTCCATCACCAGACTTCCTACAGGGGGAGAGTCAGGACGGTTAACCCTGACTTATCCATTCAAAACTACACTGGGTAGTACAATACATCAGAAAATTAAATAACAAGAAACTATTTTGCAAGTACCCTATTCTGGGGGTACTGCGCATTGCAGCTCCATTGAAGTGAACGATCAGGCGAAATTAAATTTCACCACAATCCTTATGTTCTCCCAGGAGATAAGAAGAGTCTAGCGGCAGCTTTCTTTTCTGTTTCCATTGAATACACATACAGTTTAGACTGAACTGAACATGTATGTGCATGGGGGAGTCAGGAGACAGTTGACGGACAGCTATTGAACGTGTATGGGCAGCTGTATACTTGTGTTGAGGATAAGTAATAAGGTGTTATTCTGAGACTATCCCTTTAAAGGGGTTGTCTGGCCTTGGAGCCGACAACCCATTTGGTCCGGACTTGTGCCCCAAAACAAGGAAGACTCACCTGTCTGTGGACCCACCTCTTTTTTCAGTCCCTACAGAACCATGAAGCATCCCGTGGGTCCCGTGGCGGCTGTGGCCAAGCACAGTCCTCAGCGATGATAGCGGCTTGAATGCTATGTCACAGCAGTGATGTACCGTCCAAGGCCTGTGATTGGCTGCAGTGTTCATGGGACCCAGATGCTGCTGGGAACAGGGCACGGCGGGACCGTGGACAGGTGAGTCTTCCTTTTTTTGATGTTCAGGGTCACAGGTCTGGACTAGGGATGAGCGAAACGACTTCGGATGACTTATCCGAAGTCGATTCGGATAAAACATCTTTCTAATACTGTACGGAGCAGGAGATCCGTACAGTATTAGAATGTATTGGCTCCGATGAGCCAAAGTTATTGCTTGGAACTGAACCCGAGTTTGGGAAATGTTTTTTTACAGTACAAATTAATTTATGAAGTCTCGTGAGACTTTGCAAAGTAATCACTTTGGCTCATCGGAGCCAATACATTCTAATACTGTACGGAGCTCCTGCTCCGTACAGTATTAGAACAAAGTTTTAGTCTGGACCAAAGGGGTTGACCAGGATCAATATCTTATTGGCCGGGGTCCTACACCCTGCGAAGCAGCTGATTCGAGGTAGCTTCGGCACCAGAACTACACAGCTCCGTCTATTGTGTAGCGGATGGAGAGGGCTATTCATTACTGGGAGCAGCGCTGCAGTGATCGGCTCCATCCACATTGGATGGAGCTTTGTGGTTCTGGTGACGACTTATGGCGCCGGAGCTACTTCAGAACAGCTGATTGGTAGAGGTGCGGAGTATCGGACCCATGCCCATCAGATATTGATGGCCTATCTTGAGGGTAGGCAATCATTAGCAACATTGTGGACTAACCCTTCAAAGGGCAAAGTATATACACTGTATATATAAATATATAGTGGTGGACCCTCAAGGACCCTCATTATTCATCCCAAAAGGTTGGGGTGAATAAAGAGGGTCCATCACCCATCTTCACTGCATCTGGAGTGCCGCCTCGTTTTTTTTTTTTTTTTATTATCCATTGGACCTATTGCCTACAGTCTGGGAGGGATTGCACCCGTCTCCATCACCTCTGAAGTGCTGGGGTCCTGGGTTCGAATGTGACCAAGGGCAACATCTGCATGTAGTTTGTATGTTCTCCCCGTGTTTGATTGGGTTTCCTCCGGGTTCTCCAGTTTTCTCCCACACTCCAAAGACATACTGATCGGGAACTTAGATTGTGAGCCCCATAGGGGACAGGGTGATGCTAATGTCTGTACAGCGCTGCGGAAGATGTCAGCGCTATATAAGTGCATAAAATAAATATATATACATATATAATACATTTTTATTTTTATTGTAGGACATGGAAAGAGGGTTATTACATTTCAGCGAGGGAAGGCGAGCGGAATCCAGTATATATCATAAATGACCTACACAAAGGATCAGAGCGTAATGATACACAGCGGGGCCGTCGTCCTGGGGGTATCCTATCATTCTCTTTCAGCTACTGTGTCTGGCGCCAGTGAGACAAAAAAACATCTCATTATTAGAACCACAGGAAGAAAGTCCAAAAACAGCAGGTTTGATCCTCAATTCTTAAGAAAATATGATTTGCATGCCACGGACTGAGGCGGGAGGAAACCCCAGACATTTACCAGGCTGAGACGCAGAAGCCGGCCAGAGAAGGGGCAGAAGGTAACACAACTGGAGGGAAGAGTGATGGAGTAAATCCTCTCTCTGACATCGCCGCTGGGAACGAGGCCGTTTTAACAATTTTTTACTAATTTAATCACAGCGGAGTGTCTGTTAAATTACAGGGGTCTTCAGAGAGCAGCTCAGACATTAACACTCCATGGAAAGTGGCACTACTTAAAGGGGTTGGGTTAGATTAATTAAAAGGGGCAGTTTTTTTTTTCTTCTTCTACGAACAGCGCCGCTCTTGTCCGTGGGCTGTGTCTGGTATTGCAACTCAGCCCTACTCAAGTGAAAAGAATTGCATTTAAAAGTGGAGGTTTTGTGAAAAAAATAAGACTCCCTTTTACCCTTTAAGGTCGCATATTCACACGACAGTTGGACGGCCATTCCCGAAAACCGCGGGTTTCCCTTCGCTCGAACTAAGGGGCCCCTAAAAACAGACCCACACCATTATCACTCCTCCCACAGTAGCCATTTGTTATGGCCCCTAATGCGGTCTCCTAAGGGCTCATGCCCACGAACGTAAGAGCTCCGTGCTGCGAACCGCATATGGCGGTTCCGCAATACGCGGGTCACCAGCTGTGTGCATTCCGCATCACGGATGCGGACGCATTCACTTGAATGGGTCCGCAAATCCGGAGATGCAGTGCAAAAGAACGGATCGGAACCCCAAGGAAGCACTACAGAGTGCTTCCATGGTGTTTCTGGCCGTGCCTCCGCACCACCAAAAAGTAGTGCATGCACTACTTTTTTGCGGTGCGGACCATAGGATGCAGATCGCGGACCCCATTCAATTTGCAGTCCACAGCACGGGCACGGAGCCCTTACGTTCGTGGGCATGAGCACTAAGGGCTAATGCACACGACCATATTATTTTTCAGTGTATTTGGAACTATTCACTTCAATTGATCCGCAAAAAAATAGAAATGTGCATTCAGTTTCTGTTCCATAAAAAAGATAGAACATGTCCTATTCTTGTCCGTTTTGCGGACAAGGATAGGTATTGTTACAATGGATCCCCCCCAAAAAATGGATGCAACACGGATGTCACTTGGATGTATTTTTCGCGGATCCATGTTTTGCGGACCACAAAATACATGCAGTCGTGTGCATGAGCCCTAATACTGGGTAGTATTAGTTTGCTGTATTCAGGAGCCCTGCAGGAAAGTGCAGCCTCGGGCAGCTGCCCAGTATGCCATTTCCTGAAACCCTTTTTTTTTCTTACCCGCATAGAGACCGCCCTGTGTCACTGGAATTTTTTTCTGCCAATTAAAAAACTGTAAAACATCTTTTATCTAATCTGTTTTTATTTTCTGATGGTAGATTTCTGAATCTGAACATGATTATCGGGGCGGCCATCTTGCATGAGCTGTTCTTAAAGGGGTATTCTTATCTCAGACAATGGAGGCATATCGCTAGGATATGCCTCCATTGTCTGATAGGTGCGGGTCCCACCGCTGGGACCCGCACCTACAATGAGAAAGGAGTCGGGAGAGCTGTGGCTGGAGGACCCCGGATTTTCCGGGGTCCGTCCACCACCAAGCGCTGCTCCCATAGAAGTGAATGGGAGTGCACCGCGCATGCGTGGCCCATGCTCCTGGCGGCGGCCCCATAGAAATGAATGGAGGGCGGCTGCGCATGCGCAGTGCGCCCTCCGTTCATTTCCCAGCTCCGTTCTCATTGTAGGTGCGGGTCCCAGTGGTGGGACCTGCACCTATCAGACAATAGGGGCATATCCTAGCGATATGCCTCCATTGTCTGAGATGTGAAAACCCCTTTAACAGCATTTACAGCAGCCACATGGGCCATAGACATAACTTCTATGGGAGCGTTTTCTAGGCATGTTCTGTGACCTGTGCAGAGGTCAGGAGGGAGAAGATAAGCTGCGATATCACCTGCTGTGAAGGGTGGACCTTTTGTTATCTATATGTAGGTGATATCTGTCCTGTAATGATAAGTAAATGACTGCTGAAAAGTGATTTGTACAGACCAAGAATTAAATTTAATGCCCAGAGTGAAAACAGCAGGGTTTTATGTTAAGTTTTTTTTTTAAAATATATACAGTACAGACCAAAAGTTTGGACACACCTTCTCATTCAAAGAGTTTTCTTTATTTTCATGACTATGAAGGCATCAAAACTATGAATTAACACATGTGGAATTATATACATAACAAAAAAGTGTGAAACAACTGAAAATATGTCATATTCTAGGTTCTTCAAAGTAGCCACCTTTTGCTTTGATTACTGCTTTGCACACTTTTGGCATTCTCTTGATGAGCTTCAAGAGGTAGTCACCTGAAATGGTCTTCCAACAGTCTTGAAGGAGTTCCCAGAGATGCTTAGCACTTGTTGGCCCTTTTGCCTTCACTCCGCGGTCCAGCTCACCCCAAACCATCTCGATTGGGTTCAGGTCCGGTGACTGTGGAGGCCAGGTCATCTGGCGCAGCACCCCATCACTCTCCTTCATGGTCAAATAGCCCTTACTTTCAAAGTTTTCCCAATTTTTCGGACTGACTGACCTTCTTTTCTTAAAGTAATGATGGCCACTCGTTTTTCTTTGCTTAGCTGCTTTTTTCTTGCCATAATACAAATTCTAACAGTCTATTCAGTAGGACTATCAGCTGTGTATCCACCTGACTTCTCCAAAACGCAACTGATGGTCCCAACCCCATTTATAAGGCAAGAAATCCCACTTATTAAACCTGACAGGGCACACCTGTGAAGTGAAGACCATTTCAGGTGACTACCTCTTGAAGCTCATCAAGAGAATGCCAAGAGTGTGCAAAGCAGTAATCAAAGCAAAAGGTGGCTACTTTGAAGAACCTAGAATATGACATATTTTCAGTTGTTTCACACTTTTTTGTTATGTATATAATTCCACATGTGTTAATTCATAGTTTTGATGCCTTCAGTGTGAATCTACAATTTTCATAGTCATGAAAATAAAGAAAACTCTTTGAATGAGAAGATGTGTCCAAACTGTTGGTCTGTACTGTAGATATAAAAAATTTGAAACATCTCCAAAGATCCTTTAACAAGCCTATTTCAACAATAGGTTATTTTCTGATTTCCTTTACCTAACAAATGCAGCAAAAATCATTTTGCTAGCCCAAAATATCCAGATTAGCAGATGTGCTTAACCATTAGGTTCCAGATCACTGGAGTTTTTACTGTAGATTAGTCTCCTGTATTTTAGATTTTTTTTTTTTATTCCAGTTTAATTAATGCCCTGCTGTAGGTTGATACCTGTAGGCTGTTCAGGCATGCTGGGAGTTGTAGTTTTGCTACAGCTGGAGGGCCGCAGTTTGAGGATGCCTGTACTAAGGGCTCATGAACATATTTTTTTTCTGCATCCGATACACATTTTTTGCGGGTCGGATGTGGACCCATTCACTTCAGTGGGGCTGCAAAAGATGCGGACAGCACACCAGGTGCTGTCCGCATCCGTATGTCCATTCCGTGGCCCCACAAATAAAAAGAACATGTCCCGTTCTTGTCCTTTGTACGGACGAGGATAGAACGGTTCTAAAGAAGTCCCATTCCGCAAAATGCAAAACACACACGGCTGATATCTTGCGGATCCACAATTTGCAGACCGCAAAACAGGTTGCGATCAAGTGCACGAGCCCTAAAAGTTATCACTGCGCCCTGACGAAAAGCCGACAACCAAGCAGTTGTCAGGCACCGGATCTAGACTGAGACAGACTGCTGAAGTGCAATTAGATCCAGCCCATGGGGGTTGTTAGGTAAACAGGCTGACAGCAGGCAGCCGCCATAAATCGTGCTAGACACCTCTGCCGCCTCATAGGTGACATCAGGACGGCCAGACAAAACGTGTCAAAACAGCTGGTGGATGCATTCCAGTTGTCAGAGATAAATCCTCATCACACAGCCCTTCTTCTCTGGAAGGTACATTTTTTTAAACATACTTCCTCCCGATCCGACCAGTGTTCCCATTTTTTTTCAATTTCGGAAAAGTGGAATTCTTTTTAAATTCTAGAAATGGTTTTCTAGGGTTAAATCAATCCCACATTGTCCATGTATGTCGCTGCACATGTACTTTGGCTTCTTATAGCTTATTAAACACTTCTGGTGGGTAATAGTAGATGGAAAACCTGAACCTGGGCCAAGCCAGTATGGAATTTTACAGTTTTGCGCAACGTATAACCCGGCTCTTACTTTTTTTTTTTTCTTTTATATTATTTATTATATCGCTGTATTTTGGGATAATTGGACTCTGTTCAAATTGGCATTAAAGGGAATGTCTCACACATTTTATTTATTATATTTATTTTATTTAAAGGGGTTCTTTTAGACTGTAAACCAATGGTCAGAGGCCGGGCATGGGAACAGGCGTCTTCAGATTATTTTGAGCTTCCAGCGCTGAGCTCCTGTTTCTGCCTCTTCTGGCCCCTGATGGACTACATGCAGGGTGTAGCTATAGGGGGTGCAGAGGTAACAGTCGCTACCGGGCCCAGGAGCCTGAGGGGCCCAAAGACCCCTGTGCCGCATAAGATGACCATGGAATTGTAGTAAGTGCATGCTGGTCAAGTTATACCTCTGGCTGGAGGGAAGGGGTTAGGTCAAGAATTTGGCATTGGGGGGGGGGGGGGGGGGTGCCATTTCAATTTTTGCCTCAGGCAGCAGGAAGGCTATGTGTTTCCTTACTCCTGGCCACAAAGCACTGAGGGAAGGGGGGCCCCAAGCTGAAATCTTGCACCAGGGGCCATGAGCCTTTAGCTACGTCCCTGAGTGCATGCATGTTGCCTCTGCCGGACTTAGCAGTGACGGGTGCAGGAACGGCACGTGACCAAGATCACCACTGATGTCATCCGGAAGTGACTAAGACAAGAGTTCTATGCTGGAGCCAAAGCACTTTGTGCAGCGAGTCACAGAACATGGAGATGGCAGCAGTGGTGGCGGCGAGGATGGGAGTAGTTGTATTCACACTAGTAGTCCTCACTCTGGGACTCCCTGGTCCGTGCAGTGCATGGAGGGGTGCAACCCATCTTTCCCTCGGGGCACACCGTAGACTTTGGAGTCTTCTGTCTGGTGAGCCCTTGGCTGGGGTGCCCATGATGTTGGGTGAATGGCTGGTGGGGTGGAGGGCAGGAGAGCAGGGGACCAGATCAGATGTGGAGAGCGATGACCAGGCCGGCTTGATTATAGTAAATAAAGTCTCTCTTTTACTAAATAGATGATGGGGGTCACCGTGCAAATACAAGAAGTAAGCAGAGTTCCCATGCATATCACACAGTAGGCTTTTCCCAAAGTAGATGGCTACTATGGTGGTCCTCCCTGAGTTTCCTTCTACAGATACATGCAATCTTCCTAAATGACCATAGGCACGCACACTTTCAATAGTCCTCTGCAATGCCCAACTACAGGGTGCAGTCCTAAATCGGATGTCCAGACCATTTCAGTAGTGCAGCAGGAGCCAGAAAGAATTAACCCCATGCAGTAAAGTCTAAAGCCGTATACAGTATGTGCATTACCTTTACTGTCTCCGTCCAAGCTCTGTCCCTTTCAATTGGTCCTCAACCTCCTGTTAAAATTCGATGCCTCTTTCCCCTTCAAAGATTAGTTAACTTAGCAAAATAGCTTTTCTGGGAGCTTTCACTCACACAGGAATGGTGTCTCCCTGGAGAAGGATTCTTTCCTCCTGTTTTGGCTTGCCTGGCTTTCACACTAACAGAAACTTAGGCAACTTTCACACTTGCGGCAGAGTGATCCGGCGAGCAGTTGCTTCGCCGGAACTGCCTGGCGGAGCCGTCAAAACGTATGCCAACTGATGGCATTTGTAAAAATGCATTGAAATGCCGGATCCGTCTTTCCGGTGTCATCTGGAAAAACGGATCTGGCTTTTATATTTTTCACCTTTTTTTCGGTCTGCACATGCGCAGACCGGAAGGACGGGTCCGGCATTCCGGTATTTTAAATGCACTAATACTATGGAAAAAAATGCCGGATCCGGCATTCAGGCAAGTGTTCAGTTTTATTGGCCGGAGATAAAACCGTATTATCTCCGTCCTGATCAGTCAAAAAGACTGAACTGAAGACATCCTGATGCATCCTGAACGGATTACTCTCCATGCAGAATGCATGGGGATAAAACTGATCAGTTATTTTCTGGTACTGAGCCCCTAGGACGGAACTCGCTAGAAAAACGCTAGTATGAAAGTACCCTTACACATCTTTTGGCTAACTTATCAGGAACTACTCTTTAGCTAGAGCCCACCACCCATCAGCCATTACTAAGGCTACTTTAACACTAGCGTTTTTACTGGATCCGGCAGGGTTCAGCAAAAAAGCTTCCGTTACTGATAATACAACCGTCTGCATCCGTTATGAACGGATCCGGTTCCATTATCTTTAACATGGCCAAGACGGATCAGTCATGAACTCCACTGAAAGTCAACGGAGGACGGATCCATTTTCTATTGTGGCAGAGAAAAAGGATCTGCCCCCATTGACTTGCATTGGGGGTCATGCTGGATCTGTCTTGCTCCGCATCCCAAGACGGAAAGCAAACTACAACATGTTGCGGTTTGCTCTCCGGTCTGGGAACGCAACTAAACAGAACGGAATGCATTTTGGAGCGCTCCGTTCTGTTTAGTTCAGTTTTGTCCCCATTGACAATGAATGGGGACAAAACTGAAGCGTTTTTTTCCGGTATTCAGCCCCTATGACGGAACTCAATACCGGAAAACTAAAACGCCAGTGTGAAAGTAGCCTAAGGACTGCCAGTTAACTATTTCCCTCCCATACACAGCCTTTTGGAATACATAATGCATAGTAAAGACACATTAGCCATTTATACCACTGAAAGTGTATAGTTAGCATCTCAGTAAACAACCAGAATTTTTCTTTTTTTCTGGACAACTTATCCCCAAATCATGGAGAGCCATCATTTTTTACGGACAAATAGGAAAATCATAATGAATAATAAAGATTATAAGTGATACAGATCTATAGCTCAATATACTGATAAGATCTCACTACCAGCATATAGGCCTCTTGCACACGAACGTATTTTCATTCCGTGTCCGTTCAGTTTTTTTTTGCGGACCGTATACGGAACCATTCATTTCAATGGGTCCGAAAAAAGACGGAAGGTACTCCGCGTGCATTCCGTTTCGCACAAAAATAGAACATGTCCTATTATTGTCCGCATTACGGCCAAGGCTAGTGCTGTTCTATGAAGGACCAGCTGTTCCGTTCCGCAAAATACATACGGTTGTGTGCAGGAGGCCTTACTGTGAGCTGTAAAATGATGATA
This sequence comes from Bufo gargarizans, assembly GCF_014858855.1. Taxonomy (NCBI): domain Eukaryota; kingdom Metazoa; phylum Chordata; class Amphibia; order Anura; family Bufonidae; genus Bufo; species Bufo gargarizans. Next base: position 47,281,507 of record NC_058089.1, read on the forward strand.
ATTACCACCAAAATAATCTAGTCATGTACCACCAGCCTGAAAAAAATCACGGACACATCTATTTTTTTTCACGGACACAGGAAAAAAGTTGCTTATTTTTACGGACTGTCCAGAAATTTATGGACGGTTGGCAACCCTGGTAAACATCCTAACAACCGTAGAAGTGAACCATGACATATTATAACATTAACTCTTTAGCTGTGAACCAGGGGGTCACTGAACACATACCTGATGAAGGATGAAGGTCAAAGCCTCAAAAAACTGTAAGAAGGGACAAGGCCAGTGACATGTAATGTGCTGCAGCAATTTTTTCTATAATACCTCTTATCCCACCCAATCCCCTTTGTGGCCCCCACACAGAAATGGTGCCCCCTTATTGCCTTCCCACACAATAAAAATGGCCCCTTAGTGCCCCAACACAGTAAGAATGTCACCCTAGTGTCACTTACAGAATATGATGCCACTTTGGGGCATGCCCACAGAATATGATGCCCCCTTAGTGCCCCCTCACAGTAGGATGTTTCCTAAGTGCCTCCCTCACAGTGGGGTGATCCCTTGGTGCCCCACACAGTTTGTTGCTACTTTTGTGCCCCTGACACAGTACGATGCCCCCTTAATGCCTCCCCACACAGTATGATGATCCCACACAAAATGAGGCCCCTTAAGTGCCCACCACCAAAATGAAGCCCTCTAAGCCCCCCTACCCACACACACCGTATGATGTGCCCCCCCCCCCAGAATGATGCCCACTAAAAGGGCTGTCCACTTTTTTTTTATATGAACGTGATATCACATGGCCTAGAAAAAAAAAGCAAGAAGGCGGCGGCGCTACTGTGAGCGCTGGTGCCTTCTCTAGCAACTGATCAGTGGGGGTCCCAGGTGTCAGAACCCCACAGATCAGATACTGATGACATCATCAGTAAAAACATCTTGAAAAACCCCTTTTACGGGTCACTGAGTTTTGGTAGAACTTTTGGTATGTCAAAGGGACATATCAAAAGTTTTGATAGGTGGGGGTCTGATTGCTGTGACGCCCACCGATCCATAGGAGACCGGAGAAGTGCTTGCATATCACGGCCTCTCTCATCACTGCAGGAGACAAGATCAATAGTAGTCTATGGGCAGGATAGGATCGGTGGGGGTCTCAGCAATCAGACCCCCACCTATCAAAACTTTTGATATGTCCCTATGACATAAGATAAGTTTTAGCAATACTCAGTGACCTTTTTAAGGGATTGTCCTTTATCTTTCAATTTGCAGTGATTTGCAGTCATCACTCACATGACCTGTATACATTTCATTTCCTCCTTTTTATGTACTTCATTGTTTTCCCTTTGTCTTCAGCTCTTGGGCTAAAGTAGCTTCTCATATGAACTCTCTGTCTACTGACCGATCGTAACTGTTGTAGGAACCTAACTGCACAGTGGAAGTTTCCCTCCGGAAGGTAGTGACGTTACACAGGAACGTACTGTTTCTATGGTTACTGGAGACGCGGCCTAATGAACCTGCGCCTTCGATCAATGACGTAACTAGAAGGAGACCTTTCTTTGAGAATACGGGAGCAGCAGGATGAGCCCGGAGCGTCTCTCACAGTCCGGTCCGGAGTACCTGGGTGAGAATCAGTCTGCATGAAGACTGTGGGGATGCGGTACAATAGTGTGCAACCTGTAAAGTGTTCCGGGTTAGGGTTGAATGAAAAGAACGAAATGCACTCCGCTGTTGAAAATACATGTGTGTGTATATGTAATATATATAATGTACACAGATACTGACATACCCTTGTGGTTACATTGAACATAGGGCTAGGACTGCCTCCCTATAAATTATGTAGATAAAGGTAGTACTGCCTCCCTGTCTCTACCTGTACATGATGTAGGTACAGATAGTACTGCCTCCCTGTCTCTACCTGTACATGATGTAGGTACAGATAGTACTGCCTCCCTGTCTCTACCTGTACATGATGTAGGTACAGATAGTACTTCCTCCCTGTCTCTACCTGTACATGATGTAGGTACAGATAGTACTGCCTCCCTGTCTCTACCTGTACATGATGTAGGTACAGATAGTACTGCCTCCCCCTGTACATGATGTAGGTACAGATAGTACTGCCTCCCTGTCTCTACCTGTACATGATGTAGGTACAGATAGTACTGCCTCCCTGTCTCTACCTGTACATGATGTAGGTATGCAGCGCCCCCCCAGTACCCAGGTGTAGGAATGGCCGAGTGGTACAGGGTGGCCGAAAATCTCCCTTTATGTTGAGTGTGCGTGTCACGGTGCTCCTACCTGGATACAGCTGGAACTCCCAGGCTTTGGCTCTGAAGCAGACAAATAGGGGGTAGTAATTGAGGGATAAAAGCAGTAACTTGAGTCCAGACCTTGCATGCAGTTGAGTAACCGCTTTACTTTCAATACATTTTCTCCAAAACTATTTACAGACTTTGTCTTGGTCCCAGCAGGCTTTAGCATTAAATTTGGCAGGCAAACTCAACTCTGCTACATCTGTTGCTCTCTGACTCTGCTGTACTGACAGGCCGGCTGTATAACTCAGCTTCTTCTGTAGTCTGACTCTTGATTAGGTTATGTCGGGGAATCTCTCTCCTGGCTCCTAAGGTTTCAGGCTTCTTCCTCCAGGGCCAGGAGAGCTGAGGGTGCTCTGGCTGACTTGGCTAGGGTAGGGCACGTCCAGCAGAGACGTGCCCTGCTGCACACCTTACCCCTAGCAGGGGGTAAGCTAGAACTGACTAGAAACTGGGACCCACCCTTCCTGCAGGAAGTAGGACTCGCCCACACCTTCAGAGAGGGGGGCTAGAATGGAATGGAAAGCGTAATTCTACCTAACTGTAGCTCTGCCATTTACGCTGCCACCTGCTGGTGAACCAGACACATTACATTTGAACACAACAGTTACATAGAAATAGAAATGCACAGTGTAGTGGATCTGAAATAAGTACACAAGATGACATTATATTAGACAGTAGCGGGGTGAAGAAGTGGTAATGCCACTCTGGGGCGTTACAGGTACAGATAGTACTGACTCCCTGTCTCTCCCTGTAAATGATGTAGGTACAGATAGTACTGTCTCCCTGTCTCTCCCTGTAAATTATGTGGATACAGATAGTACTGACTCCCTGTCTCTCCCTGTAAATGATGTAGATAAAGATAGTACTGCCTCCCTGTCTCTCCCTGTAAATGATGTAGATACAGATAGTACTGCCTCCCAGTCTCTCCCTGTAAATGATGTAGGTACAGATAGTACTGCCTCCCAGTCTCTCCCTGTAAATGATGTAGGTACAGATAGTGCTGCCTCCCTGTCTCTCCCTGTAAATTATGTAGATAAAGATAGTGCTGCCTCCCTGTCTCTCCCTGTAAATTATGTAGATAAAGATAGTGCTGCCTCCCTGTCTCTCCCTGTAAATTATGTAGATAAAGATAGTGCTGCCTCCCTGTCTCTCCCTGTAAATTATGTAGATAAAGATAGTGCTGCCTCCCTGTCTCTCCCTGTAAACAATGGAGGTACAGACAGTACTGCCTCCCTGTCTCTCCCTGTACATGATGGAGGTACAGATAGTACTGCCTCCCTGTCTCTCCCTGTAAATGATGGAGGTACAGACAGTACTGCCTCCCTGTCTCTCCCTGTAAATGATGGAGGTACAGACAGTACTGCCTCCCAGTCTCTCCCTGTAAATGATGGAGGTACAGACAGTACTGCCTCCCTGTCTCTCCCTGTAAATGATGTAGGTACAGATAGTACTGCCTCCCAGTCTCTCCCTGTAAATGATGGAGGTACAGACAGTACTGCCTCCCAGCCTCTCCCTGTAAATGATGGAGGTACAGACAGAACTGCCTCCCAGTCTCTCCCTGTAAATGATGGAGGTACAGACAGTACTGCCTCCCAGCCTCTCCCTGTAAATGATGGAGGTACAGACAGAACTGCCTCCCAGTCTCTCCCTGTAAATGATGGAGGTACAGATTGTACTGCCTCCCAGTCTCTCCCTGTAAATGATGGAGGTACAGATTGTACTGCCTCCCAGTCTCTCCCTGTAAATGATGGAGGTACAGATAGTACTGCCTCCCAGTCTCTCCCTGTAAATGATGGAGGTACAGATAGTACTGCCTCCCAGTCTCTCCATGTAAATGATGGAGGTACAGATTGTACTGCCTCCCAGTCTCTCCCTGTAAATGATGTAGGTACAGATAGTACTGCCTCCCAGTCTCTCCCTGTAAATGATGGAGGTACAGATAGTACTGCCTCCCTGTCTCTCCCTGTAAATGATGTAGGTACAGATAGTACTGCCTCCCAGTCTCTCACTGTAAATGATGGAGGTACAGATAGTACTGCCACCCTGTCTCTCCCTGTAAATGATGGAGGTACAGACAGTACTGCCTTCCAGTCTCTCCCTGTAAATGATGGAGGTACAGATAGTACTGCCTCCCTGTCTCTCCCTGTAAATGATGGAGGTACAAATAGTACTTTCCTGGTTTGTAAACTTATGTTTTTGTGTAAGAATTGTAGCTGAGAGCAAGACATGACAAGTTGAGTCGTTGCTGCACTATAAATAATCACAAGACGGCCGTCGCCTCCAGTTTGGATGACATAATAATCGTGATAGCAGCTAATAATATTATTAAAGGAGTTGGTGTGAAATCCATTTCTCTTAGTAGATTTCAGAAAGCAGGTTTTCATCATGATGTTGTCCTGCAGAAAACACACTAAATTGTCTGGAAAATTCAAGGGATTTTGGCGGAGCAGTGGGAATAATAGAGCCGCAATCCTGGGATGTGTCTAGCTCTTTCATGATGTTCTTAGCTCCGTTACGTGGGTTCACATCAGAGTGAGTCACTGAGGGAAGTTCATATAGAGGCCCATAAATCTAATTATAACAAAACCGTCCTGAGGGACTCTTTCTTTGGAGGCCTTAAAGGGGTTTTCCGGCACAATAACAATTGCTGGAAAAGTGCTCAGAGTGACTTAAAGGGCTTCTCTTGAAGATCCTGCTGTGTGTTGGTTCGACGAGGGACGATAGTCTGCTCAGTACTTACCTCTCCGCCGATACCTCTGCTGTGTTCCCGAGTCTTCCTGTTCAGCTGCCTTTACAGTATATTCGTTCAGTTCCGGTGGTCATGTGAGTGAAGCAGAGATGGTGGGATCTTTGGCATGGCAGAGGGGTAGGTACTGAGCAGACCTCCACAGGTTAGCACACAGAACATAATAACATAACACCCTAGCGGTCCCAATCAGCTTCTGTTCAGACACGGCTCTGGACCTCCATATACCTGATCAATGGAGGTCAGACACCCGTCACCCCCGCCACTCTGCTGTTTGAAGAGGCTGAGCCCCGCGGCCTCCTCACATCACACCAAACACAGCGCCTTACATTGTTTAGTGACTGTACTTGGTATTGCAGCTTAGGCCCATTCCCTTGAATGGGACTAAGGTGCACATAGGCCATGTGGCTGTCACTGGCGCAGGAAGAGGCCGCGGCTCTCACCGCAGTACTGGGGTCTAACAGGAAGGGGCGCTGGAAGTTGAACCTCCATCGATCCTGAGGATAAGACATTCGGACATCTCATTTAAAGGGGTTATCCAAGGCCTGTAATGCCTCACACAGATAATACTTACTTCGCCCCCCGGGACTGCGTCGCTTCTGATGCCGGCACAGCCGCCGCTGCATCTCACCGTCACACGGATGAAAACATCCGACGATGGGGGCAGCCACTAGCAGGGTGACGCTAGGTAGTCTCATTCCCGACGTGGCCTGCTATCATTTATATCCGTGCGACCTTCAGAAGCGACGCGGGTGCCAGGGAGCCAGGTAAGTCTGTGTTAGGGGCCCGGGCATATGTGGGGGGCATTATAGGCCTTGGATAACCCCTATAAGCCTCTCTTAGCGCACTTCCACCAGTAACTAGTCATGGGGGGCGGTGAGGGTAACTAGTCATGGGGGGCGGTGAGGGTAACTAGTCATGGGGGGCGGTGAGGACTTACAGGCCAGCTCCCAATGACTGTACATGAGATTCATGCGGTGTATTTTATATTGTTGGACTGCACTGTACGTATTTATGTTTTTCGGACTGCATTTTGTATTGTTTAGAGGTATTTGTTTCCTATTTTCAGTGTATTGATGTGCAGAAAAGCATTTATAGTGTTTTGTTTATTTTTTTCATAAATTGAGCATGCGAGCGGATCGGCACTGGAAACTCTGGATAAAGCGAAGCCCTTCCTTGCATGTGATGTTAGACGGACAAATTGTTATTCGCTCTTGTTGAAGTCATCAGGGCTGGAAAGAATATACATAATCAGTGCGGGGCCCCGAATACCATATACATGATGTCATTGTTAGAGGGCACATTGCTGACAATGGTGTTTACTGTGCCTTTAAACTGACCTCTTACTAGTACTGAAGATACAGTGCGGTTTTTTGTGTGTGGGGGGGGGGGTTAATTTACTTCTATGGGAAGAGCAGTCGGGATTCTATGAAAATTGTTCCTACTCCTTTATTAGAGACAGAATTGAAGGAGTCCTTGGTGTCAGGTAGCCAGTGCGGCTAGAAACGGCTTATACGGGATGACCGTGGATTTTAATAGATCTGCTCATGTAGTTACTTACCTCATGTATATCTTTTTTTTTTTTTTCGATTTGGACTCTCCTGAACCATTTCCACCATATAAACCAATCCCCCTGCTTTGTTTCCCTCCTGTATGTAGCACTTCCTGTTGCTGCATCCAACCAAACCCATGATGCACTTCTGCTTTCTCTGCCACGGTTCCAGCACCGCCCCTAACCACGCCCATCCAGTTTATAGCTCCTCCCACCCAGCTAATTTTATAGACATCCGCTTATCACTGCCCCGCCTATGGACATGACATCACAGGAGCTAAGAGCGAGCTGCATGGACATGGTCATGTGACCACAGCAATAAAGTGAAAAGAATACATTACAAAATGATAGCTACTTTCATAAATGATGTTAAAGGGGTTGTCCAGCCATTATTAGTGATGCCCTATCGTCGGGATAGCTCATCAATATCTGATCGGCAGGGGTCGGACACCGGGACCCCCGACGTTCAGCTGTTCATTACACTGCAGTGTCGGACGCCCGCCAATCAGATATTGATGACCTATCCTGATGGTAGGTCATCAATATTAACGGCTGAACAACCCCTTTAATGCAAACAGGAAAACCCCTTTAAAGGCAGTCTGCCATCTGGAAATTGTCCTTGTAGGACTAGCTTAGCTGAATGTTGCATCATATGTTGCATCATTCTGGAGAAAAAGTACTTTTAAGACCGTATGCAAATGAGAAGTTAAGTGCACCGAGGGCGGGCCCAAGTCTCTGGGCACCCTTGCTCCTCCTGCTTCCTCTGCCAGCTCCTCCCCCTCCTTCTTGATTGACAGGGCCAGACGAGATGACTATGCAGGAACGTGTCCCTGTCAATCAAGGAGGGGGAGGAGGAGCTGGCAGAGCAATGTGTTTCTGTAGGCTGCCATTCCCCCGAAGGATGAGAAGACCTATACCACCGATATACAGATGCCGTCTGAATACACCCGTTCCTGCTTTCATATTTATTTAAAAGGGCTGTTGACTTGTCCTCAATATCTGAGATATCCAGCACCGACACTGATCAGCAGTTTGAAGAGGCCGAGTAGCACTGGTGAACGCTGTGGCCTCCTTACAGCACGCCACTCACGGCGCCATTCATTGGATACTGGCTGTTCTTGGTACTGCACTCTCTTGAATGGGACTGAGCTGCGCCTAGGCCATCTGACCGATTTAAGAAAAGGTTGCGCCTCTTCGAACAGCTGATCAGCGGGGTTTGTCTGGTGCCAGACCCCCACCGATCAGATATTGATGACCTGTCCTGAGGATATACCATCACTATACAGGAAAGGACGGCGCGCGCTCCACCAGAGACTTCCATGATACACAACGTGTACGCTATTTTCCATAACTGTTTGATAGGCCCCGTCACTATTAAACTCCCAGAAACCCCCTTTAACATCAATAAATGATGCCCTTTAGACCGCATGCACACATCCTTATTTTTCTATCCGCATCCAATCCGAATTTTATGCAGACCCGTTCATTTCAATGGGGGCCACAATATATGCGAAAATCTCACTGTTTGCTGTCCTCCGCATCCGTATGACCCGCAAAAAAGAGACAATCTGTCCCATTCTTTTCCGTTTTGTCGACAAGGATAGGACAGTTCTACAGGAGTTAATAAGAAAAAATGGTGGCGTGCTCATGGCCGCTGTTTGCGGGCCGCAGCACGGATACGGTGGTGTGCATGAGACCTTATAGAGACTCTTCGAACTTCATATCTCGGAAAAAAAATATATATAATTGTTGGAATTCAAAAAAAAAATATGTTTATACCCCTTCCCCGAGTTTTGCTCATCCAGCAATGTCCCCACCTCTCCTCGCTCTGCAGTAACGCCAGCTTTTCTTCTCCGTCTTTGCGGTTCTCATCCCGTAAGTGAGCGTTCCCAGGGACAAAAGCAGTTACTAAAGTCAATGTTTGCCTACTTTCCAGGGTTCACTTTCTTTTCATTTTCAAAGAAATGTCAGATTGTCATTTCTCTTAGATGTCAGCGTGGTATGAGCGCGTGAAGCGCGGGCCATTGTTGCCGTGGCTTACTGCGGGTTTTATTATTTTAGACATACTGTAGTAAAACTCCTAAGACAGGAGTAACGCGTTCCAGATTGTTATCGTTCTTGCGCTGGGGCCAGGGGCGAGAGGTTTCTCTTTTTCTAAATGAGTTTTGTGCGTGTGGTTTGGACCGTCTTTGCATGCTCGTTGTCTTCCCACATCGTTGTCTTTATGGCGGCTGGAAGTATTCAGTGGGTGAGCCTCCGCTGTCCTTTCAAGGGGTTAGAGACAGAGCCGAAACCATTGGTAAAGCTGTCGGGGTCTGTTCCAGCGATCTGAGGTTAGCTGTCCACCCTGGGGTCGTCGGCCTTCATGTTCTTTCTACCCACTAAGTTAAGGAGATGGAAAAAGCTCTTCGGCGTTACCGTAGTTCCCATAGATGATATTTGCTAAAAAAACTAAACCTAAATTGTCCCCTGGAATGTTAAATATATATTATCCCTAGCGGTCACTTCCTCCCTCATGTAGGCAGTGGATACTAGTGGTCTTGGTGATCAGAAGTGGTCCACAGCCTTAGCATAGGATTGGTTAGTGATATGGGCTTGGGGACTAGTAATCCCCAAAATTCTGCAGCCCTTTCTGTGTTGTCCCAGTTCCACGGACCTTCTAGTCACACGTCTGGACCTAGTGCCGCTGCTCAGCCTCCTTGACTTCAATAGAGGAATGCCGACGTAGTACTGGTGGGACGAGCATAGTGGTCGGTTTTCTTCTAAAGGTCCCAATACACTGAAATGAATTCCAAACCAATGAGCTTTTCACACGACCGTATCCATTTTGCGGTCCATGTGCATCCCGCACTTTTTGCGGGCCCTATTGTAACATTGCCTATTCACGGACAAGAATAGGACATGTTCTATTTTTTTTACGGGACCATGGAACGGACGTACGGTTGCGGTGGAAATGAATGGGTCACCGTGTGATCCACAAAAAATGCGGATCGTGTGAAAAGCCCCCAAAAGACACGCCACCCAAATTGCCCCAGTGATGCAAATAAATGTCAAACCTATGTCTGGACAAACATGAAAAATCAGCCACCACGTTATAACAGTGCATCCCAGGCCACAAAAATTAAATTATTATTCATAATAATAATAAAAACACATAAAATAGTGTCATAATAATAACGTAATGAAGCGCAGACCGGCAAGAGCCCCTTCCTCCACAGACAGAGCCGTATATTATACTTAGGCTACCTTCAGACTTGCGTTGTTAATTCCGATATTGAAATCCGGCAGAGGATCTCAATACCGGAATGAAACAGATCCGTTTTTTTATTTTGCACATCAGGATGCGGTTGTGTGAAATCAAAGTGGGAAAAAACGGAATCGTCACTAAATACATTGAAAGTCAATGGGTGATGGATCCAGTTTTTTTAGGCTCCTAAAAGGATCCGTCACCATTGACTTGCATTGTTTGCAGTGCCAGATCCGTTTTTTTTCCCGTTTTTATGACTGGACACAAAACCGCAGCTTGCAGTGGTTTTATGTCCGGTCACAAAACGGAATGCTGCCGGAACGGAAGACATCCGGATGCATCCTGAACGGATCCCCTATCCATTCAGAATGCACGAGGACTAAACAGAAACGTTTTTTTCCGGTATTGAGATCCTCTGCTGGAAAACAACAACGCAAGTGTGAAAGTAGCCTAAGTAGTTAGTAACACCAAAAGGGTAATACTTCAGTAATTACAACTACAATGTACCTTGCGGTTATATCCCTAAGGACACGCGTATGGAACCACTTACAAAGTGCGCTATATAATAACATATGTCTATGATACCAATAATCACATACTGTATATGCTGGTATAGACACCGGGATACCTATAAGTAGTGGCAGTGGGAGGGAACCCACGTCCGCCCCATGCGCGGTTCAGCTTAACGGAAGCGTTTTTGGTGAACCTTGCCGGATCCAGCAAAAACGCTAGTATGAAAGTAGCCTAACACGCCTTCCCCTGGGCTGCCAAACGCGTCTCGGGGCGGACTGTGGACTCCTTCCACTTTCATTGAGCAATGCTAAGAGAGATTCCATGACAGGCTCCTAGTTGGGGCTGCAGACTGGATTAAGGACTAGAGTGGGCACTTTGAGGGGCTGTTTAGTGGATGTTATGATGGATCCCTTTAAAGCTGCACTGTGTCCGTCACCAGACGGGATCAGAGTCAGGAATGACCCAGCCTCTGCTGAAACCACATCCTGATGAATGCCAAGCAATCAGCCCTCGGTGGCCATCAGCATCCCCAGAGTCACCCCGCTGAGTCAGAAAGCATGAGATGGGTCTTTGTGGTCGGGGCTGAGAACGTTGCGATGCTCTGCTTCTCCCGGCATAGAAATGACTTTTCCATGTTCCTGAAGGTGAAGAGAAACGAAGCCACGGACCCCGAAGAGATGACGTTACCGGGTTCTTTTCTGCAGACAGACCCCGAGAGATAAAGTAGTTTTCCCCCCGTCTTCTAATTATTACTATTGTGCTGTGAAACCTAATGCGCTGCGGTGCAGCTGTTCTGAATTGTTGTAGGAGATCGGATATCTCATCATATTAACCTTTAATCAGGGAGCTCTGCCCAGACCTCTGGGATCCCTCCTTTACATGACATAAGTCTGGCTGGCCTGATGTTTGCTTGGAATCCCAAAGCGAGCTCCTGGCTTGAAGGGATGTTGATCTAATATTGCATTTGGATTAATATTAAATTCTTTTCTTTGTAAATACCTAAATTTTGACACGAGGAAGCCACAGCCAGACGGGAGAGGAAGTATCTCATGGCGGCCTTTCAGATAGACCCGTGTCATTGTAATAATGACAAGGCTCCTCATGGGGTTCTGGCTTGGGGTCTTCGGATCTGGCAAATTAATTGGGGGAGATTTATCAAAATGGTGTAAAAGAAAACTGCCTTAGGGTACTTTCACACTAGCGTTATTCTTTTCCGGCATTGAGTTTCATCCTAGCGGCTCAATATCGGAAAAAGAACTGATCAGTTTTATCCTAATGCATTCTGAATGGAGAGTAATCCGTTCAGGATGCATCAGGATGTCTTCAGTTAAGTCATTTTGACTGATCAAGCAAAAGAGAAAACCGCAGCATTGATACGGTTTGATCTTTGGCCAAAAACACTAAAGACTTGCCTGAATGCAACTTTTTTCCATAGGAATGTATTAGTGCCGGCAATTTAAAATACCGGAATGCCGGATCACTCCTTCCAGTCTGCACATGCGCAGACCAAAAAAAAGGTTAAAATAATAAATGCTGGATCCGTTTGGCTGGATGACACTGGAAAGACGGATGCAGCATTTCAATGCATTTTTCTGACTGATCAGGCATTTTTTAGACTGATCAGGATCCTGATCAGTCTTACAAATGCCATCAGTTGGCATATGTTTTGCCGGATCGGCAGGCAGTTCCGGTGTAAAAAGCCGGTCTTTGTAAATGACCCCCAGTGCCTTTAAAATGAAGCAACTTTTGAAATAGTCTTTGAAATTCTCCAATGTGTCTGCAGCTGTGTGTTCCCATGGTTACAGACTACAAACAAACCCTGTGTAGTCTGATCCTGCAGTCATGTTGCCTATGATTAGTAAAAAAAAAAATCTATGGAATCAGTTCTTGCCTCAGTTCCTTCACGGACCCATAGACTTCATTGGGCGTGTTTGGGCCGCATCATGGACTGTCTCCGTGATTTGTCCACTGATCCACAGTTTGTTGACACATTAGCGGTTTTCCACTAACACATTTAAAGTCAATGGGTGCATGTGTGGAGAAGACGGACAGCACACGCCTGTGAGCCACTGAAGTGTGAATGAGCCCTTACATAGCTATTGACTGAACACTCCTTCGGTCAGCAGTCATTCTGCCGGAGGCTGAGCATGTATGTATTCTCATTCGGCACAGGGGATCACACTGCTGCCAGTCAACTCAGTGGATAACTTATCCTCCTAAAAAAAACGCAAGGATCAGGCATGTTGGAATTTAAGCATCTGCCGCCGTTGAAAAGTCGGGTCTCCACCATACACATTAGATGGTTGGCTGGTTCTGTTGAGATCGGCGGGTTCCTGACATTCATCTGATGTGTATGGTCTCCCTAAAGTGTAGGATGATCATATCTCACCTTAGAAGGAGGATATAAGAAGAGCGGTTTTCATATCACACGATATTGAGGTACAGAATTTTTGTATCAACGTGTAAGGCCTCATGCACACGAGCGTATTTTCGGTATCCGACCTGCATTTTTTGCAGATCAAATGCAGACCCAGCCATTTCTATGGGGCTGCAAAAAATTTGGACGACACATGGATGTTATCCTTCTGCGTCCGTGCTGCAGATGATAGAACTTGACTAGTCAAGAATATTCAATTTTGTAATGGAACCCCCTGCAAAAAGAGTGGGATGATTCACATGGACCGCATCTGTATTTTGCAGACTGCAAAATGGATATGGTCGTGCGTAGGAGGCTTAAACCTGTCGCATCTGCTGGCCCCATAGATACCTTTGGGACTTCAGCAGGGGTGCACCACCAATGAGGCCAGGTGAGGCGATTGCCTCAGGTAGGGGCAAGAGGGGGGCAGCGGAAGGGCCATGGGCAATGAGCGCTTTCATTGTGGCAAAGGGGTTAGGTTAAGAAATTGGCATTGGGGGGGGGGGGGCGCCGTTTCCGTTTTCGCCTCAGGCAGCAGAGGGCTAGGTGCACCCCTGGACTTCCCATCGCTCAATTCGGATCTTTATTTTGCAACCCGTAGACGGTTCACAGCAGGTTTTACCGCAGCTCCACCATGGATATATCACGCCGTCTCCATTTCAAGGGATTTCTTTCACTCCTCTAACTGTAAACACTCTTATCTGCGCCATTCATCGTCTTTGTTCTCCTACATGAGCATGTCGCAGGCAGGCCCTCTTCTCTGAAGTTTTCCCAGAGCACGCCACTATCATTGCAGCCTCTTTGAGCTCAACCCCATTTGTCATCATTAAAGAACTTTACTATCACAACACGCGGTTTAAGTCCAATCCCTGTCATCAGCGCTCGCAAATCTCCCAGTAAAAGTTTACTTTGCAAGAACACGGCAGAAAAGAAATCCTGTTTGCCAAGAGATTTTTTTCTTGTTATTTTCATTCTTGTCTTCAAAGCGTCCTTCGTTCCCCCAGCGCTGGGAGCCTGTCCCCAGCTGTCCCATTGTGCGGCGCGGGCTCTTGTTAGCACCAGGGAGATTACAGGTAATTGTGATAAAGCAACAATGCTGTGTTTCGGCAATCACATTCAGAGGGCTCCAGGCCGCCCCGGGCGATCCTATCAGATGTACATTAGTCGCAGAGCCTGAGTTTGCTCTCTCTCATGTTCTCTCTGATCTTAAAAGCTACACCTGGGGCTTTGGGTTTAGAAGTAAAGCAGGGCAGGTACATAAGGGCGGGGGCCCACCGGCTCTATGACTGACGGGTTGATGTGTGTTTGTGTCACCGATCCATAGTCGCCAAACTTGAATAAATGCAGAGAAGGCCTCATACACCCTCCAGGGATGCTTGTTGCACCCCTCATCTCACTTACAACAGATGTATTTGATCTTTAGCAGTAGAAAAAGATACGACACATAAAAGGGCTAGGACATTCGAGAAGATCGGAGACAAGAACGGTACTCATAACTCACACGATACGGTTATGTCCCAAAGCCGTAAGGACATGAAACAGACTGATTATCTGTTTTTTGGAGAGACGTTACTACACTAGACTATACAAGTCATCGGGAATGTATCGGTGCAAGTCACAGCCGTTGAGATCAGATTTTAAAGGGGTTTTCCAGGTTCCTGATATTGACGATGCATCCTCAGGATGGGTAATTAATATCCTATCAGTAAGGGTCAGACACTCCGCACCCACCCCGATCAGCTGTTCCCTATAGCTTCTGGTACTAGAAGTAGCACTGTGAACGGAACAGGAAGCACAGCTCCATTCAAAGTGTAGTGGCCGTGTCGGGGTACTGCAGCTTAGCACCCACTAAAGCGTATAGGAGATGAGCTGCAGTAACCAAGTACAGCCACTACACTTTGAACAGAACTGTGCTTCCTGTTCCATTCACTGTGCTAGTTCTAGTGCCGGAGGCTGCAGGGAACAGCTGATCGGGGTGGGTGCAGGGTCTCGGGCCTCCATCGATTGCGTATTAACTATTCTTCATTCTAAAGGGTATTTTCATTAATTACGCTAGCCCCCATTCCTCCTTGGATAGTTTTTTTCATTTCAGATTTACCATATTTTTCATACTATAAGACGCACCTAGGATTTGGAGGCGGAAAATAAGAAAAAATATATATTTTTCATCAGCCCTCCGATCGGAACCCCATTCTTTATCAGACTTCAGATCAGACCACAAAATTAGACCTCTAAGCTCCATCAGCCTCAGATCAGACTGCCCAAGCTCCATCAGACCTCAGATCAGACCGCCCAAGCTCCATCAGCCTCAGTTCAGACCCTCTAAGCTCCATCAGCCTCAGATCAGACCCTCATCAGACTGCCCAAGTTCCATCAGACCTCAGATCAGACCGCCCTAAACTCCATCAGCCTCAGTTCAGACCCTCTAAGCTCAATCAGCCTCAGATCGAACCCCCCCATTAGCCTCAGCACTTCCACTCACAGAGCCTCCTGCATGCTGATGACTGCTTCCATAATGAAAGTGGTCATTAGTATTCAGACTATATGCTACTTTCCCCTCAATTTTGGGGGGGGGGGGGGGGGAGTGCATCTTATAGTCTGAAAAACAGGGTACCTAATTTTTCAGTTTTCTCTTATCCCCCATGCTTGAATGGACATGTGACACTAACCACGCTTCTTGTTCTTACTAATAACGGTTGTGCCTTCTACATTACAAGGCTCCAATGCAGGACGTATCCTATGGCAGCTAAATATCAAATAGATTTGCCACAGGGTGCAATGGTAGGATAATAACTGTAAATTATGGCAGCTCTGATAAATGGTGGTATTTGTTGAAAGTGATATCTGTTGGGGGGATACGTTTATATCATTTAAATTAGTGGCACAACCCTTTTAAAAGGGTTGTGCAAGAATGAAGTCTCCCCCCCCCACCAAACACACGCACACACACTCTACCGGACCAGTACAGGACTGGTTGCCCTTACGTCATGACTAATGGTCACATGATGCAGAGGTATCCGGTCTCAAATAGGATGTTGAAAGCGAGGGAGCCCAGCAGAGCATCGCAGGCCCACAGAAGAATGATCGGGGAAGCCAGCGCCGGGAAGCAGGTAAGCAAGCTTCTCTTTACGGGTCCGGTAAAGTATTGAGGGTTGCCAAAACCCACTTATTTTTGTACAACCCATTTAATTACTTATCCTGAGGATAGATCATCAGTAGGAAGAGCCTGGAAAACCCCTTTAAGCCTAAATCTGGATATACATATTCAGGTAGTTTGGCCAACAGCTTTCTCTCCTGACTCTATACACGTTCGGTTTATCCGTGTGTATGATATCAATAGCGAGAGGACAGTGAGAGACCTCTGTCGGGGGTTCACCATACACATCAAAATAACACACTAATGTCTAAGGCCCCTATATATATAGATACCTGGACCACTATATGGGGGCATACATTTAAATAATCAGTTTGAAGCCCGTTCAGAACCCAACTGCCTCAAAAGCCGAATAGGCACAGGCTGGGTTATGTACTTTACATTCTGAGCTGAACTACTCCACCCATCAAGACTTATCTTGTCCCTCCTATTTATTTTCCCATTGTTTTATCAGATTTCACTCGGGCCCCTCTTCAGGGCCATGCCCATTTTCTGCCAGCTCTGCACATGTGAGCACGCACCATTAGAATCAAAGCGCTGGCGAGCAAGAGCTTGTACACTTGTAAAGTCCAGGAATATACAGTGGCACTGCCATTAAAGCTTTTCAAGCGAGAACTGAAAAGGGTCCCTGAGTTAGGATTGTGAGGCGACAGAGCGTCTCGGTACTTGGCAGGATAAAAAGACCTTCATTCTTCCGAGGCTGAAATAAAATGAACTCCTACAGAGTAGCTGGACCAGCAAAGAAGGGGGGCTAGCTCAGCGCTCCTGAAGAAAACAGTCCTCTGGCCGAGCTCCCTTCTCCTAATCAAACATGCTTGACACGGACTCATTGAAGGGTTCTCCTGACACTTTTTTGTGGTGGATGTAAAGGGCAGTAATTAGTCTTTACCAATCTCCAGTGGCACAGCCCAGGCTCTTTTCATGGCAGCTTGTATCACACTGCGGTTCTTTGGGAACACAGTGTCCAAAGATGTTTCTCTCGCACTCTTGCTCCTTTTACTTCTATGGTGGCAGTCGTTTTATTGCGTAAATCTTGTATGGCACTAAAGCAAGGGAATTCAGATTTTGCAGGAATATTTTTTGAGAGCCTTTCTTTCCTTTTTCTACCCAGGCCAAAGGTCACTTTTTGCTCTCCTTATCTTTGAGTCCTGATGGGATTATTTCCAGAAGATACTCTTTACTCTACTGCGTCACAATCAAAATCTACAAAGAGATTAAAAAAATCCCACACAGAACGTTCAGATAATAGGAAGCGGTCATCAAGCCGAGGGGGCTAAAGGTGGCCATAGACATTAGATGAATGTCGGCCCAATCTAATGGTTATGACGCTATCCCAACAGCAGATGAAGGAAGGATCAGCCATCTTTCTTTCAAAGTAGGATGACGTATATCACCATGAGTGGCCTGGCAAGGTTCTGAAGATGCCTCTTTATGGGCTTTCTGTGGCCCATGGACAGGGTTGTCTGAACAGTAACTAAAGACACAAAGCAACTCTGATCTCAGCACTTGGCCCATTTAGGTGTACCTCTTGTGGTCTGTTAAATGGAACATTAATTATTGATATTTTGGGTAATCTCAATAATTAATATTCATAAATAGGAGTGAATCGTCTATTGATGACTCCGCCTATTTATACCTTAAAAGAAACTACCTCTGTTGCCTTATCTAATTACTAAACTAAATGCGAATTACTACTACGGCGGCGACTACTGCAATAAATGACTATACGCTGTACTTTGAATAATAAAAGGAATTTATTAAAATAATTACATGTCTACAGTCTATTATTGCTATAATTATATATATTTATATCAATGGACATATAAATATATATACTTATAGTCGCACACAGTAATACATTAACAACACTATAATACATCTAAACTACTCTAAACACAATACAATATCTTACACAATTCCACCCCAAACTCTACCTAAAAATACACTTACACACACACACGTTATTAGCAGCAACCCACCCAACCTGGCTATATACTCTGTCCCTACGGGGTAAAAAGGAGTTAAACACCACAATATCAGGGCTTAATGGTTGGGGATTGGTGGTTGTGGGCTGTGTGCAATGACAGGGGTGAAAGGGTTCAGTGGGATAATGGCAGGGATGAAAGGGTTAATGATAATCGTTGGTGGTTTAGGGTACTCGGCCAGCTTCCAGGGGTGCTCGTCTCTAGGGGATGATCTTCCAATGTATTGCTCGTTCTCCTGGGGGATGATTCTCTTGTCCAGGCTGCACGGCTTAACTGAAGAGCGCAGTGCCGCCGGACTATTTAAATCCGGCGGAGCTCGCTCCCCTGTCTTTTGAAGTAGCCGCACCTGGACATAA
The DNA here is from genome assembly GCF_014858855.1 of Bufo gargarizans. Taxonomy (NCBI): domain Eukaryota; kingdom Metazoa; phylum Chordata; class Amphibia; order Anura; family Bufonidae; genus Bufo; species Bufo gargarizans. Next base: position 47,299,779 of record NC_058089.1, read on the forward strand.
TTGTCCAGCTATCTAGGCGGTATCTCCCTTCTGCAGGCGCCCTGGTATGCGCCTGCAGGGGGATTAGGCTGACGAGGGGGCACCCGTGACTGGGGTCATATATTGGCCAGCATAATAGAAGTATATATATCTATATAGATAATTGGGGCATACATATATATATATATATATACACACACACACACACATGTATAATACTGGGCCCACAAGGGAGACGACAATAAAGTTAGACGGAAGGGTTGGGATATATTTTCCTCCTCAACCCCACTTACTGTTGGTAACAGTTAAGGAAGGACTGAAGTATAATTCTGTCTCTTAGGTAATTAGACATCACCCATCGCAACTGACACCTCCGACCTGCCCTTCAACGTAACCAAATGTCTCCATCCATAGAATACACCGTCTTCTTCTTCTCTGGAACTTCCTAGGTTCTTTTCGGTCGATCTTCAGGTATCAGCCACTCCCAATGTAGTCTTTTTCTGACTCTGGAATGGCTTCACCCTCATAGTCTCTAGGTCGATCCACGTAGCAACCGTGGGCTGGCCTCCTCTTATTTTTGCTGTCAGTGTCGCTCTGTCAGTGTCGATCTTCAGGTATTGGCCGCTCCCACTGTCGTCTTTTACTGGTCTGACTCTAAAATGGCTTTGCCCTCCTAGTCTCTGGCAACCGTGGACTGGCCTCCTTTCAGCAAAGGCACAACTTTCTTCTGACACTTCTTCTTCCATCTTGATTGAAGTGTTGAGGTTCTCCCATGGACAGATACATAGGTCTTTACAAGGCAGGTCAGAATTTCTTGAGTAAGAGGTGATGTCATAGTACCTAAATTCTAACTGCGGGAAAGAACACCGCACTTACTAACATTCAGTCCCTCCCTTACGAACTTCACCGTTCTTGGGGTTAAAGTGGCAAATATCAAAGTAATTGAGGGGGCCTGTCCCTATAATGCCCTATTCTTGTCCCCATTCACACAAATTCCATGTTTTCACACCCCCACCCAACACTCCTAATCCCATAGAAAAACCTACAAATAATATATACAAAACAATGCATGTCCATGAGATTCCTGGCTTTAGGACTTTGTTGGAGTTATGTCCTTAGCCTCCTCCGATTAACTTTGTGAAGTTCTGGTTTAGTTGGTCCGCAAGTCTCTTGTATGATAACCAGAGCCAGAAGAACTATCACCGGGTGTATCAAAAGATTGAAGAAGGAAGTAGCCTTTGGTCTGTAGCCGAAAAGACTCTCCCACCACAAAACTTTGGAGTCTTTGTCTAATGCGGTAGCAATTGCAGTTATTTTAGTCTTGTCATGTGATAGTTGAATGATGGCCTGTTTCTCTGTCTCTTGAAGATTCAGAAGTATTTTGTCCTCTTGGCTGAAGTCTAGCAGGAGATGCTCGAGTTCTTTACCAAAGCCAAGAGGAATCTTCTGGAGTCTCACGGTAACGTCAGGGCGGATGTTGAGTCTCTTCTCCGGGGTGATCGGTGTCCTTCCTTGCTGCTCTACAATATCTAAACCTAGGACGGGACTAAGGGTGCAATACGTTCCGGGGAGGAGTTCTCCTCTCCCGGTGCAATTAGTTCCATAGATTGCATAAGACATATTTTGCCCTTGGTACCAATACCCCTGTCCCAAGTATTTCAGATGGGAGGATGGTATTGGGCTAGCCTTCATCTCACAGGACCCCTCGGTGTTCCAACACTGATGTCTAAGCACCCGATCCTGACTATCTTGACAGAGGATAGCATCATCTTTCTTCCAACATCCCTCTGTTTCAAACAGATAAGGGTGGCCTCCCCCATAGGATAGAACACCCGATGGGAGCTGTGGATGAAGTATCATCCGGTTATTTATAACAAATCCTAGGTTAATGGCACTGTATCCCTGTCTAAGATGGCCAGATACAGGTTCCGATGATGAAGCAGTGCAAGTGAGATTCCGACATCTGTGCCACTGGACCACCCACCAGTTGTTGTGATTGTCTCCAAAATAAGAGATCAGTGGACTTACCTGTTGACGGAGGTTGAATGGGACGTGGCCTCTGTACAAGGATGATACAATATGTTTAAGGTTGTCCAAGATTTCACTTGAGAAAGCTGAGCTCTATCCTGCTCCTCCAAGAGACCCACAACTAACCTTCTAAACTTCTCTCGTAGAGCAGAAGATAGAGAGGTATTGGCATCTATGTGCGAATGCTGCAAACCCTCTAGGACGTGGTTTACATCAAGCTGGGTCTTGAATCCTTCCCCAGCGTGTCGCGCAACATCTCTAAGTTTACTTCTCAGGACTTTCATATCCATAGTGTTCAGGGCGCCCACTCCCAAAGCACCGCCTATCCCCATGGCTATCAGATCTCTCCTCCCCCTGTATTTCCAGTGTCGGGGGTCATCTTTTCTTACCTCTTGCCCCGCCTCTATCCAACCTCTTATCATGTCAATTTGGTTCCTCACAAACTCCTCACATCTGTGATCCCAATGATCAACTCTGAAGTCATCCACGGAAATTCCCCAGGTGAATAGGACGAATTTTGCACCCGGGATGATCTTCCATGGGGATGACAGTTGAGGAGCTATAGGCTCTGCCAATTGATGGATAAGTGCGTTGCAAGAATCTGAATGCGGTTTCATAGGTTTGAGACCTTCCGTTTCATAGGGGATCCTCACCACCGTTACACACACTTGCCCTCTACCTTTGAACGGATACCATTGGTCACTTACTCCAGCCTGTAACACTAGTTTTCCTACGGGTTTGGATTTGGACAGATAAACCCACTGTTTAAATGTCCAGCACCCTTCATCTACTGCCTCACAAAAAAGCCATTTAAACGAACCATCTATATTGATGTCAAAGTTAATATCCCTGCCATTGGGGTCTTTCCAATCAGAAGACACATACCTATCCCGGTATTCCTCAGTCATAGGGGTACCGTCCATCCATGCATCCACTGTAGGGGTATCCACCCCATTGCATGCTAAATACCACTTCCAGGCATTAGTGTCCAACATCACCATCTGGGTATCCTGCTCCTAGTGGGCATAGGTGATGAAATAGTACCCCGTCACCTCCTGTACACAGTTGTCTCTCGTTATAGTTATCATGAAAGACTTTTTGGATGGAGATCCCTTTAACTGAGTATACCTAGGATCCTTAGCATCAGTCCATACCTTTAAAACTGTTGCTCGGTACAAGCCTTCCAGTTTTACCGGACCACCCCAGAGTTACTGCAGTTTAACTTTAACATCATTATACTGGTTCGTAAGTAATCTGTGGACACATGTCCCTGAACATAACTAGATTCCCTACTGATAATCATCTGGGAATCCCTCAACATGCAATAAGCTTTTAGGGTGCCCTTTACCGGAATGGGTCTATCAAAATATGTCCTTACCCTCAAACCATCATGGCTCTCCTTCCTTTTGAAGGTAGCTTTAAGGATATACCAGCCACTATACCAGGGCTGGCCAACCTGTGGCTCTCCAGCTGTTGTAAAACTACAATTCCCACCATGCCCGGCTGTAGGCTGATAGTTGGCGGCTTTCTGGGCATGCTGGGAGTTGTAGTTTTATAACAGCTGGAGAGCCGCAGGTTGGCCAGTCCTGCACTATACTCTTCCCTAGTGACATCTTCAGGACTCAGAGACCCTTCCTTCGTACACAACACCGTGGTAGTGTTAGCTTCCACTTGCTTGTATGGTGCAAGTGAGGGTCCCTAGACACCCATCTTTGAGATTTGATAGGTGTAGGGTCTGAGTCTTGAAAATGTCTAAATTCCTTGAGGCAGAGGACATGTAAGTCATGTTGTATGGCAGACCCATTCTCCACTGGGGTATAATGTTACATTTTTGGCAAAATCCTCTCTCTGGAAACTATACAGATACCACTGTCTAGGTGTAAAGGTGAAGTTCTCGTATGGTTCCAGGATTTTGCCAGCCAAACATTCCACCATTAAAAGACCGGGTTTACTAAGTGATATGTTGAGCCTGCCACAATCATGCTTCCCACCAGTGTCACAAGCTGGAGATCTGCCCTGTCCAGAGAATTTCTATGTCTTTTCTGGCAATTTGGTTCCATGGCGAGTCTCCATCTTGTGTTCTGTCAAGTGATAGTGAGTATGATGTCAGTACTATGGATCCACCATCTAACCCACCTTTTCCAATGGCGGGGCCGTGGGGCAAACAGTTGAATTAGATTTGGTGTGCTGTATACGTTCATCTTGAGATCTAACGTGTATAGGAACATGCTCCCTCACTTTGACCGATTTTTTTTTTTATTGTGCAGTGTATCCTGTGTACACTGCTCAATAATCATGGCCACATCCGTGAGGGATGGCTCGGTAGCTGCACTCAGCCGGATTGCAGTATCAAGGTATGGGTACTTTTCCACAGACATACGGATCATACCCTGTGGAATTACGATACCTTGATCCTTCGTAACTTTCCTGTACATAGCTTCAAACCGACTACACAGAGATAAAGGGTCATCATGTATAGTGGGCTTGAATTTAGTCAGGATATCCAGAGTAACGTCCCAATGGCCAGTTGCCAGTCTCATGAGTATGGAGAGACGTTCCTCCTTATCATAAAACTGTCAATTTTTGGGTTGCGTCCTCCCCGTTACCTCATACCTTTGTTTCGGGTGTGTAGGCAACCCTAATTTGAATAACTCCATATGATATTCGGGAGCCACTGAATATTTTTTACAATGACCCTCGAAAATATCGCATGAAGTGAACGGATCTACATTGGCATCTCCTTGCAGATTCGTAACAGGAAATTTATCCTTTCCATACTGGTGTGGATTAAATAAAGAAAGGACTATTCCACCTTTGAAACCCTGGCTACAATTCTTTTTGGGGACGTGGAAACAAAGTCTGACCACCTGACAAGCGACCTCGGCGGGGGAGGAGAAGGTATAGGTGTTATGTGCTTATCCTATACCTCCCTACCTAGTGTAGTAAGTTTCTTATTGAGACTCTTTATCCAATTTTAAATTGGTTTTTAATTGGATTTTAATTTGTCATCATTATAGTCTGTCTCCTGCATTCAACCTTACTTCGATACTATATGACAGCAATGATAATCAGTTCTACCAATTAATGCGGATTCCACAATCCCATTGATTAAGCTTGATCGTGTCTTGGCGCCCCTCCGCTAACTGTCACCCTTGCTTTCAACAACAAGCCTTTTGGGGTCACTAGCTATTCTGTTTTCTACGCACCTGCAACCTTCGCAGTATATTCCTCTACACTGCCTATTTTAGGGTGCAGCCTTGAAAGGCGACCTTCTCTAATACCTCCTCCCTTCTTTTTCATCTACCATCCACCCAATAGCTCCCTTGGCGCTCCTTAAATTCCATCTTGCTCATTTTTTGCTTCCTTTTATTTTTCCTCCTTGACCACTATACTGGTGTGGTTAGGATAAAGTTCCTTCTGTCTTTCTGGACGCGTTTGCGGATTGGAGGTGGTATATTGCCAACCTCTTCCCCATCCCCAAGTGTTGTCCTGATCCTGGATACGGCTGCTATATCTGTTCTCCCTGGGTGTTGGGGAGAACTGTAGCATCCGTTCCACCTGTCCCCATAGTGTCTAGAGCTTCGGATGTTTGATCCGTGGGAGACATCAGCACTGTTGCCGCTGTCTCCCCCTGTGCCATTCCCGAAACGCAAACCTGTTTCGTGGGCAACATGCCGTTAGCACCAGGCCCTGTGATAGATTCGAGATTACCTGTTGCAAATCCGCAATGGTCTGCGTTTTCGCAGCCAGGTCCTCTCGAAGTTGAACAATGAGTGCATCAGTTGATGCCGCACTGTTCTCGAACTGATTTATCTCAGTGTACAGTCTGAGCAGCTCCTTGTCCATGTCAGAGTAGAAACTCTCTTTTTCCGAGAGTCTAGACTCTAACACACAAATTTCTCTGCCCCTCTCGACTGTACACTGGGACTTCTCTTGCAGTTGAGTTTCTAATGTGTGTACATGTTTGATGTTCTCAACACAACAATTGCAGTGAAAGTTTGCCGTGTTGGAAACTTCCTCTGCCCTTGTTCTGCTGGTGAGTGTCTCAAGATGGTATCCTCAAAGGTGTAAACCAATTTAGCTAACATTTTGGAGCCGTTTGTTGGTTTTATTGAAAACACTTTTACTAATTCAAATTTTATCGTGAGCGTATGCCTGGTGCAATCAAAGTGGACCATAGCAGCTCTGTAGATTTGTAGAAGTGGTGGGGATGATGGGGTTCATACTCACTTTTTTGATGAGAAGCCATCTTTGGTGCTGTACTTTCTTGTCCTTGGTTGCTGCGTGGAGAAGGTCCTCTAATATCCGGAACACCTTCTCCCGACCAGCCGGACTTCTTCTGTTCAGCTCCAACGATGATGGTTCTCTCTTAGTGACGGTATGTGACGACTTCTTGCAAGTGTTCAGTGGGTGTGTAAGGCAATCAGCAAATAATTAACACACAAAAATCTGAATAGATTTAGATTCTCTGCTGTAGATTTTGGTCTGCGTTTAGCTCTGATTGAAAAATCTCGTTATCTGTCCGAACTGTCAGAAACCACTGACCTCGTCACTCTTGCCTGACTAGTTCAGAGAGTAAGTGATTTTCTTCACAAAAGCCCAACACAGACACAAATTCCTAGCAGTGGGCCTAGCTTGCCAATGTTAAAAGGAATATTAATTATTGATATTTTGGGTAATCTCAATAATTATTATATAATTATTTTATATATATATATATATATATATATATATATGAAGAAAGTCCAGTGGGAGCACCACCAGAGTACGGGTGCAAAGTCCAACACAGGGCAGTGGCAAACCCCAAAAATGTATAAAGCGAAGAAGTAGGACTGCACTCCAAAATGTGGTAAAATAGCAGTGATTTATTCACCCATGATATGGCAAGTCTTGCGACGTTTCGGCTCACAAGAGCCTTCCTCAAGCATAGTAACAGTGAAAATCAGAACATATAAAGGCATTTACAAAGTGTCCAACCCACAAAGGTGTGGTCACAATCAATTACAATTACATACATCTGGTTAAGATCAATAAAGTGCAAATATATAAAGTGACAAGTGCTAAATAATGTACAACTCTAGGGATGCCTTACCCTCAGCGAGAGCCAAAATGTGTACAATACTTTGTATAGGTAGATTCACAATTAAATAAGTGACTTATTGAATGTGGATCACAGAAACACGGCCTTCAGTGGCGATGGGGCCCACATATACCATCGCGTTCGTTGCGAGTCTTCAACTCATCAATGCGCATGTTCGCACTGACCTCATGGTGTGCGTCATAGTGTAAAATTCGCGCGCATGCGCATGAGCGCAAATTCGCGCGCACGCGTCTACGCGCAAATTCGCGCGCACGCGTCCGCGCGCAAATTCACACGCATGCGCATCATGCGATCGGCGCAAAGGCACCATTTTACTTAAGGGAATCCACCCTACAATTCTATTTGTATTATATGTGACTGTTATGTAAATAGGGAATCCACCCTACAATTCTATTTGTATTATATGTGACTGTTATGTAAATAGGATCGTTATATAAACATGCGACCGCTGTAGGGATCTCCTACAAAAGCCAGCTTCTGGACCGGGATCCCGGCGCTCCCCTGGCATTCACGGCCCCCTGGTCAGGTGTCTCGCTCGTAAGGTCGGGATCCCGGTCCAGAAGCTGGCTTTTGTAGGAGATCCCTACAGCGGTCGCATGTTTATATAACGATCCTATTTACATAACAGTCACATATAATACAAATAGAATTGTAGGGTGGATTCCCTATTTACATAACAGTCACATATAATACAAATAGAATTGTAGGGTGGATTCCCTTAAGTAAAATGGTGCCTTTGCGCCGATCGCATGATGCGCATGCGTGTGAATTTGCGCGCGGACGCGTGCGCGCGAATTTGCGCGTAGACGCGTGCGCGCGAATTTGCGCTCATGCGCATGCGCGCGAATTTTACACTATGACGCACACCATGAGGTCAGTGCGAACATGCGCATTGATGAGTTGAAGACTCGCAACGAACGCGATGGTATATGTGGGCCCCATCGCCACTGAAGGCCGTGTTTCTGTGATCCACATTCAATAAGTCACTTATTTAATTGTGAATCTACCTATACAAAGTATTGTACACATTTTGGCTCTCGCTGAGGGTAAGGCATCCCTAGAGTTGTACATTATTTAGCACTTGTCACTTTATATATTTGCACTTTATTGATCTTAACCAGATGTATGTAATTGTAATTGATTGTGACCACACCTTTGTGGGTTGGACACTTTGTAAATGCCTTTATATGTTCTGATTTTCACTGTTACTATGCTTGAGGAAGGCTCTTGTGAGCCGAAACGTCGCAAGACTTGCCATATCATGGGTGAATAAATCACTGCTATTTTACCACATTTTGGAGTGCAGTCCTACTTCTTCGCTTTATATATATATATATATATATATATATATATATATATATATATTAACCTGGGAAATATATATATATATATATATATATAATAACCTGGGGAATATTATTGGGCCACATTAAGTACTATATATATATACACACACATATACCTGTGGCACAATAAATTTATACAGACATGCATATAATACAGGGGCATATATGCATATCTATATATATGTATATACACATGTATATCACTGGGCCCACATATGCCCACAAGGGACACATGGGCAGATACTGGGGGCCGATAAAAACATACACACAGGGGATATATGTATATATTATGTAACATACATCCCAAATTGCCATTCAGGGCTAATATATATATATATATATTTATATGCATATTTTAATGGAGACATAAATACATATACAGTATATATCTAAATCTCCCCCTTCCCTCTACATGGTCCATGTCTCACCACATGTGCTTGTATTGAGCCATGCCAACTCTCAAATGAGCCCGTTGCACCACAAATATCGCTTTATCCTAATCTTAGGTTTCAAAGTTATGTCCTTGGAAATTTTTCTCCCAGGGGATGCTCAAAACTTCTCCTATTTTCTTTAAAGGGAATCACCTCCAAAACGAATTTCAAAGTAAGCATCATGCGAAAAGTAAAATAAAGATTATTTAAAAGTAAGCATTGTAGGGTAGAATCTCCAAAACATAACCCTATCTTTCTTGTGAAAATCAATTTCTTTAAAGGGGTTCTCTGAGATTTTCATATTGATGGCCCATCCTCAGGATACGTAATCAAGATCAGATTGGCGGGGGGTCCGACTCCCGATACCCCCGCCAATCAGCCGTATGAAGAGGTGTGAGCCCTTAGGCCTCTTCCTAGGCCATGTAACAGCACGTTCATCGGTTATGTGGCCTAGATGCAGCTCATTCCTATTCAAGTGCATGGGGCTGAGCTGCAATACCACTCACAGCCACTATACAATGTGAGGAGCTGGCGGCACTCACCAGAGTTCCAGTAAGCGCTGCCGCTTCCCCAAACACCCCCAACAATCTCATATTGATGACCTATCATTCTCAGACTACCTAATTAGTGCTGCCAGTGTCTGATTGTGCAGGGACAACCCCCCCCCCCCCCAAACTGGTAACCCCCAGCTGTACCTTTATTGTAGGCTGCTGGCTATTCATTCATAGCTTCTAGCAGGAGTAATATAGGAATGGCACAACATAGTCACATGGGGAATACAAGTAGTTACTAGAACAGACATGTCAGAGGAGGGGACGGGTCTCTAAGGGTACATGCACACGTTCAGGATTCATGTGCGGAGAATCCGCACTGAAATCCGCAGGTGTTCACAGGCAAATCCGTGCGGTCAATCCGCATTAATTGGTGCGGATTTGCATGCGGATTTGCATGCAGATTTTTTCAACATCTCTCTAGAACAAAAATACACCCTTTTTTAACATCATTTCCTGTGACATCATTTGAGAATCGGATTTGAGAATTACTGTACGTTGAAATCGTGATGCGATTAATTTAACACTAAATAATTTTCAACTTAAGCACTGTTATGTTCCATATTCGTTAATTCTAGCCTACTATGGAATATAGCAGTGCTAAGTAGAAATCGCCATGCGATTATTTCGTGTTATATTAATCGCATCGCGATTTCAACGTTTCAAATCCGACAGTACATTCTAGTATATGGAGACGTTCCCATGGTGATGGGGACGCTCCATTAGTACTGCTATATTCCATATATTCGGCGAATATGGAATATAGCAGTACTAAGTTGAAATCGCCATGTGATTATTTTGTGTTAAATTAATCGCATCGCAATTTCAACGTACAGTAATTCTCAAATCCGACAGTACATTCTAGTATATGGAGACGTATATTGCGTCTCCATATACTATATGTAGTATATTGCTTCCTTCTCTTGCTGCAATGAACAGACACAAAATGGTGGCTGATTCCCCTTCCTATTACATACATGCGGATTTTGATGCGGATCCGCATCAAAATCCGCACTGTGTGCGTGTACCATCCGGATTTTAGCCTCTCCATTGAAGTGAATGGAGAAAATCCGCAAGATATCCGGACAGGAAAAAAATAATTAATTGACATGTCGCGGATTTTAAAATCCGCACCGCAGGTCAAAATCCGCGCGCGAAAAATCTGCATCGTGTGCATTGAGAATTTCAAATTCTCATAGAATACAATGGACATGACCTACGGTGCGGATTTACCGCACGCAAATCCGCGCGGAAAATCCGCACGCAATCCTGATCGTGTGCAGGGGGCCTTATGTCTCCATTAGCTTTGCTGTGTTGCCTAAAAACAAGCCCCCCCCCCCCCCCCCCCAATGTTTATATGAGAAAGTAAACCAGGTCTAATCCTTCCTATTAGTGCAGAGCCATGACAGGGGCTCAGTACACTATTTAAACCAGTGCATTGATTTTGGCTGACATTTTTGGTTACAGCTTAGTCACTATAAGCAAACGTATTTCTTGCCATGAATTACAGCGCATTTTTGTAAAGAATAATTTTTCTAGATTTGGTAATGTGGTCTCTATGTCTGTCTCGCTGCACCACGACCATTCAAGTTTATCCCAAAAATCAGGGCTGGGGAGTCAGAGTCAGAACCACCCCGGCTTCAAAATAAAAAATGGAATAATATTAGCACTGAATAATAAATTAAAGGGGTTATCCCATGCATAATTTGAAAAATGAGACATCATACAGTACATGACAATCTCTTTCTAACACCTCACATGGATCCAGAGATCTCACCATTCATTGCTCCAGTTGCTCTGCTAGATTTATTACAAGCTGGCAGCTCAGGGGGCGGGTCCTTTTTTAGGGGGGCATGTATTTTCTGCTGCAGCCCCCTCTCTGACAGGTCAGCGGCATGTCCTTTCTGCTGCAGCTCTCTCCCTATAACTGTCACAGCTTCTTACAGTAGCTAGTACTGGTGGCAGTTGAAAGATGGTACTGAGCATGTGCGACCACCTCAGGAAGGTGGACAGAGAAATGAGAAAAAGAACAAATAGCAGGTGGCGCTACACAAATACATTTTACTAAAAAGCTCACTAGCTGTATTTAATTACATGCAATTTCTGTAAATTTTTATTTTTATAGAAGAACAATTGCTTTGCAAACAATTGGAGTTAATTCACTCCTAACAAAACAGATGTGGTACAATTTTTGGGTAAACCGTAACATAACAGGTAACAGGAGAGAAAGGGAAAGGGTGGAAAAGGGAAATAGGGGAATGGGGGGGGGGGGGGGGGGGAGAGAGGGAAGGAGGTACCAGTCAAATAATCAATTGTAAATAGTTACAATAAGGGTCCATTCACACGTCCTGTTTTTTTTCATCCTGAAAAACGGTCCGTTTTTTGCGGATCCGTTGTTCCTGAAAATGTTTCCGTATGTCATCCGTATGTCATCCGTTTTTTGCGGATCCGCAAAAAACGGGAGCATGTATACATTTCAATAATCAAATAAAGTTGTTTGGATTTCTTTGAAAAAAAATTGAAAAAAAATAAAATAAAAAATTGTTATGTGTTTCCAGGAACGGAATCCGCAAAAAACGGATGGCATACGGAATGACATCCGAATGTCATCCGTTTTTTGCGGATCCATTGACTTTGTATTGTACCAGGATCCGATTTTTCAGGACAAGAATAGGACATGTTTTATATTTAAACGGACATGCGGAACGGAACAACGGAAACGGACAGCACACATTGTGCTGTCCGATTTTTTCCAGGACCCATTGAAAATGAATGGGTCCAGATCTGGTCCTGAACTGTTCCTGAAAAAACGGAACAGATCAGGAAAGAAAAAACGGACGTGTGAATGGACCCTAAATGATAGCAAATAATGCAAAATCATTTTTACATTTTAACATTTAAACCTGTCAACTAGACAAAAATCTGGAAACTTTTCCTGGAGTCAAGTATTCCATCCAAGGACTCCATACAACCTTATATTTATGTAAGTTTTGCGCAACAGTCCATCTGAGTCTCTCAAAGTCCTGAATTCTCCGGATCTCGAGAAACCAATCTTTGACTGTCGGTGGGTCTTCTTGCAACCAATTTCGTGGAATCAGTATCTTTGCAGCATTTAATAGTGAACAAGGTGTTTAAATCAAAGTCCAAATTCACAGAAAAGTTGATTTTGTTTTTCATATTTGATATGGGTCATGTAGATATAAAATCAGAATTACATGCAATTTCTGGTTTGAAAAATGTAGCATATTTTTTGCGGAACTATCCTCTTTAAAGGGGTTGTCCAGTTTCTACAGGAAACCAGACAGCTCAGAAAACTGACCATTAATTAAGAATAGCTTAATTTACTTAAGTTACTTATCTGACAGATCCCATGCCGCTACACTGGTTCTGTCACGATCAGTGTAGGGGAGAAACTCCACACTGAACACGGGATGGAAGGGGAACAGTAACTGGGCCTAGGAAACTAGGGAAGAAACAGGTCACCTCCTAGACAACCCTAATCCAGGCCCTGACTACCTATCAATATTAATAGACCTTGAAGGTAGGAATATTCATAAGCAGGATAAGCATGACAAATGCAAACAAATGCGACACTTAACTTCTGTAGAGATGGAAGAACAGGAACACCAGAAAGGATCTCACACCAGCACAGCCAAACCCAAATGAAACTATCAACCGCATAGTCAGAAGGGTAGGGTCAGACTATAAAGGGTAGAATTGATGACCACTGAGCAACAGCTGAGAAAAGGGAAGTGGTCATTAACCCTATTAACACTGAATCAAGAGAAATCAAGGAGGCTGTTAGATTCCTCCATGCTCAGCCAATCTTCTTGATTTCCTGACATCAGTCACTTGAGGGACCATGACAGGTTCTCCCGGCTGGGTTGTGTTTACGCAGCTGCAGCGGTAATGTCATGTAGGAAACGCTTGACTGCTGCAGCCAGTTACTGGTCTCAGCAGTGCAGTGAAGATAAGGTGATTGGCCACAGCACCCATGTGTTATCTATGTGATGTCATTGTTGCAGCCAGGAAAACAGAGCCCCGCTGGCAGAACCAGAGTAGGAGCTCGGGATCTGTGAGGTCGATCCCCTGAGTTGCCCGGTTTCCTCTTAAGGCTTACAATCATAGACCAATGGGTAACAATCTACAAGTACTCACTGGTCCAATGCACACTGCCCGGTCTGGCAGGATCGAATATCGGTGATGGACTTGGTCAACTAATCTAGTAAGAGTTGGGGGGAGCAGCTAGTAGAAACTTGGACTATTTCGAACCATTGCAAATGCTACCCTTGGGATAAGCTGGCAGTCGGCATCCATCTTTATGGAAACAGCATAAAATTTCAATCACTATGTCTATGACTAATCTTAATTTGGAACCAAGCAGGTAGACACCAGACACATGGCATCCTGTTTGGTCACTTCTCCCACTGTTGTTGCATGGGATGATCACCCAGTGTGGCCATCATAAAAGAGGCAGATAACATCCTTTTAAGTAGCTCTAATAATGCAGGTTATCAGGAGATCAGAAGAACATGAAGACGTGCCCTCAGACTGAAGGAGACACATTCAGCTAGTTTTGTAAACCAGCAGCTTTTATCTATAAGCGGTTCCTATTTCACATACTGAACAGGTGTGTATTTGTGTCCGGGGCATGTCCATGCAGTGAGCCTTCCAGTGGTGGCTTCCAAGACCGCTTGCTGGTATCCTCAACTCCTTGCTTGCCTCGCTCGCTGTCTCCTCTCTGTCTGCGGCTTCTGGTTCAGATAACAAGTGATAAAATTGAAAGCTAAATGGAGACAGAGGATCATTGTCACAGCAATGCTAAAGGCAGTTCTCATGTTCATGTGATGAGCGGTGCTGCTGTCACTGGGCAAGGCACATTTCCTTATGTGATAAATCATTGACATTAATAGGAGACTTCACATGAGGAGGCAATGGGAAGAAGCTGTAAAGGAGGATAAAAATGGTGCCAAACCTCAAATCCATGTAGAAAATGTAATTTCACAAGTAATGGGCTAGAAGGTGTGGTCAAAAACATCAAGCAGGCACTGTAACGCTGTGTGCCTACTGAACAGAGTTGGCTTGGGGCTACTTCTTCTCCCTTCACCCCTGTGAGGGTATCTGGACTTCGCTGCCGGGGACAGAAAGCTGCTACCTCTAGGATTAGTCTCTGTTCAGAGGTTGCTGACTCAGATTAAGAGACACTGGAGTGTGCCACCAAAGGAACAGGCAAGAATATAATCTGTGGACAAACCAAGGTCAGGCCAGGCAGTACGGTAGTCAGGCGGTCAGGACAGGCAAAGTTCATGCTGTACGATAGGCAATAGATCAGGACAGAAAGAGTTCATGCAGTACAGTAGCAGGGCAATAGGTCAGTGCAAGCAGCGCATGACCAATAGGGTGATCAGGCAGAGGTTAGTACAGGCAGCACAAAGTGAAGTAAACAGACAAAAGTCAGGCACAAGAGGGCAAAACAGTAGCGCACATTTGCAGGACTATCTATGAATCTATAGCTCAGACACGTTCTTATAGGGGAAGGCACCTTATATACTCCACAGAGGGATGTCATTGGTTGGGGACAGATCAGCCCATGCATGCTGGGACTTTAAGAGCCTGGAAGAGCATGTACTCTTATTCTAAGGGTAGGTTCACGCAGAGTTTTTTTTTTTAGGAGGTTTGGAGGTAGATTTCTCTTTAGGTTTTTCAGCCAAAGCCAGAAGTGGAGCAGGAAGGAGAAATAGAAGTTCTTCCTTTATATTTCTGGTTCATTTTTAATCCACCAAAACCTGAATTGAAAACTGCCTCAAAACCTCCTCCAGAAAACTCAGTGTGAACCTATCCTAAGGGATAGCGAGCACCAAGGAGCAGGTGGGGAAAGCCATCAGCATTCCACTCACAGCAGTAAAGTCTGTGGCTTAGCAGTGTACCTTACTGACGCTGTTTTCTCGGCCGTTACAGATTCTGGAATCTCAGTTCTCTCTCTCCAGCAGTAGTTCTATGTAAAGATCGTTATCTCTTGGTAGATTATGCAGAAATGATTAGTCTCTGTACCTTGAGGCCTAGTACTGAGGAGTGAGGAAAACACCCTCTCCCTTCCTCTGCAAACTCTAGACTAGACTAAGCTAGGGGGGGAGCTAACAGTCCACACCTTAGCTTCCCTAAGGGCTGTGCCAAACTTGGTTAACTCTGTCACTCCCATACATTACCATACTGGGGAAACAAAGCATAAAATGACATAAATGAACAGGGACACGTTCCTGCATAATCATCTCATCGGTACCTGTCAATCAAGAAGGAGAGGAAGGAGCTTGCAGAGGAAGCAGGATGAGCAAAGGTGCAGAGAGTGGCTTGGACCCCCCTTGGGGCACTTAAAGTTAGTCTTTCACGCCGATTCACCCTATTAACCTAATAACAGTGTTATGTCCACGGCATCCCCCCTATTAAAACTGTGCTTACCATTAAAACAAACACAGAAAAAACTAAGGTAAAAACATCCTGCACGATATGATATGGAAAAGTGCGGATGTCCCTGGCCATATCATTAAGGAAACCACAGAAATGCACTTTGTAAAGTAGATGCAAGCATTATATATGGACTAAGCCCTCATTCTGATATGATAATATCAGAGACACTTAGCCAATATATTTGCTTGCATCTACTTTTACAAAGTGCATTTCTGTGGTTTCCTGTGCTTACCATTAGTTTCTTGCTAGCATCGTTGTGCAGAAAACCACTTTTAATCCATATGCAAATGAGGCTGTGAAGGTGCCCAGAGGCGGCATTACAACGGCCGGTGCCCAGGCCCCTGGGTTATTTTTTTATACAAAGCCACTCCCCCTCCACCGCGTCTGCCCGCTTTTAGTCTCTGCTCTAACCTCCCTCCTCCTGTCCGTAATCCCGCGCATGCGCCGATAAACGCGATATCGGCGCGTGCGCATTGAATGAGCACAGTCGGGCCGGGGCATCACAGTTTACCGTGCGCGTGCGCGGGATTATGGACGGGAGGAGGGAGGTTAGAGCAGAGACTAAGGGCGGGCAGACGCGGCGGAGGGGGAGTGGCTTCGTATGAAAATGACCCAGGGGCCTGGGCACCGGCCGTTGTAATGCCGCCTCTGGGCACCTTCACAGCCTCATTTGCATACGGATTAAAAGTGTTTTTCTGCACAACGATGCTAGCAAGGAACTAACGGTAAGCACAGTTTTAATAGGGGGGATGCCGTGGACATAACACTGTTATTAGGTTAATAGGGTGAATCTGCGTGAAAGACTCCCTTTAACTGCTTATTCGCATATGGTTTAAAAGCACTTCTTCTCCAAAATAAAGCAACGGATCGCTAAGTGAAAGGTATCATTACCTTTCAGCTGAGCAATGCTAGCATTACAAGGCAGTGAATTTCCTGGTGACAGGTTCCCTTTAATTGGAAAAACTGGCATACCAGTAAAGACTGGTGAAATAACCCTCCACAAATTAATGAACCCCTAAAGCTGCTGAACATTATCCCGGGCAGTGGAAATGTAATATCACTAAGGCTTGTTTTACACATCTCCGGCAGGGAAGCACCCTGCAGGAGATGTCCGGATCCGGCAGTGCCAGAAGCTACCGGTTACCCGCCGACCCCATTCTCTATCATGGGAACTGGCGGGGATCTGGCCGCAAGCCGGTACTTCTCCGGCCACTTCTCGGCATATTCGGTCCCCGTTATAGTGAATGGTCTGTTCCCTGCCGGATCCTTTTACCACGTACGTGAAACAGGCCTTAGCTGTACAAATGATAGGTTATCGTGCCGCCATACTACACATATAAGAGTACTGTTTTCTTATGTAACATAGGGGCCTGTGTCAGGAAGTGACCTTCGGGGGTAGGTCCTTAGTTTCAGCTACCGCCGGACTCCCTATTGCAGTAGTCAGCTACCGGGATGCTGGGCCTTGTGGTTTTGCAGCAGCTGGAGAACTACAAGTTAGGGAGCACTGCCCTATAGCTACACTATAGCTTTATGGTTGTACCTTCTTTTTTATACTTTTATAGCAGTAAATAAATTGGATAACCCAGTATTGCACAATGCTTCCCAGTACGTTAATGCACGGACATGTTCTGACCAGCCACTCAGCCCGTTTCATGGGGTACGAGGTCCCCGTTCTTGTGATTGGTGCGGGTACCAATGGTAGGAACCCCACCAATCTGACAGTTATCCTCTAATACCCCTTCAAGCTGATTTTTATAGAATTCTGCATTGTGTTGCCCCTCTGTTGTTCCTCCTGGAAATGTATAAATAAATTGACAACTGGGTGTTTCCATTCCCCTCATTAATAGGGTGTGTCCCTACATACTCTGACACTGTCAGGAGTTTTGGACACACCCTATGATGCCAATTTATACTTGCATTTCTAGGAGGAATAACAGAGGGTTCACCCAACCCTATAATAAAAAATATGGTCCATAGCTGTGCTTTCCTGGGGAATGCAATTATTTATTAAAACAGACATGTCCGGGGAGCTAACGGGTGCTTGTTATGGGGGTTGTCACATTAAGTAGGTGTAAATATGCGGTGCGTCATGGATTTTAGTTATGATGTAGTGGATAAAACGTGTGTGAATATCTCATCTCCTCCAGTGAAACCTGATCTACTGTGAACAGAGACCTGCAGCATGCGGGTGAGGTTTGTAGATACCCAGCATGGGCGAGCAGCGCCCCGGGGCATGTCCTGCCCGGCTCAGCAGTGTTTGTATTCCTCTTTTAGGCTGTTTATTTCCAGGTCGTGTGTGATCTAAAATAGTCCAGCAGCATGTGTGCGACAGCCGCGCATTCCTCACATCACAGGTCAGCAACCACAGCCCTGGCCTCCCATGGACCAGCCAGACCCAGCAGGCATGTGGGAGGACCAGGTGGACCATGATGTGCTGGATCCAGGGCTGCATATTTATACACATCCATAGTATATGAGCGCACATGCTCGACCACCGCTGCATTTATAAAGGGGGTGGACACAAACCCGTGATCTGTGGGCGTCCCGGTGGTTGGGCCCTCATCGATCAGGCTGTTATCCCATATCCTGCTTAAAGCTTTCACAAACCCTTTAATAAAGGGTCCCCCACCTCGCACTTGCGCTGTAATGCTTATGATTTGATTAGATGTAAAGGTTAGAGCGTTGGCATCCGGCCACCATCCCTGTCAGCGAGGTCATCTGGTTTCCATTCCTGATATAAGAGCATGGCACCGAGGAACATGGAGGCCGTGCAGCTCTGTATTGGTCCTCCGTATGTTGTAGTAGCTGCGCTTTGTCATGTGAATGGGGCCTAAGACTTGCTGCACATCTGTGCTAGGATTCCAGGATTCTGTTTTGGCAATATTTCGGAACTGTAGGATCCAAAATATGCCAGACACTGCCGGACAGCCTGTGGAGGATGCTCATAGGAGGGAGAGGAGGATGCTCATAGGAGGGAGAGGAGGATGCTCATAGGAGGGAGAGGAGGATGCTCATAGGAGGGAGGGGAGGAGGAGGCTCATAGGAGGTAGAGGAGGAAGCTCATAGGAGGGAGAGGTGGAGGAGAATGGGGCTGGAGGGAGAGGAGGAGGCTCATAGGAGGGAGAGGAGGAGGAGAATGGGTATGGAAGGAGAGGAGGAGGAGAAGAATGGGTCTGGAAGAAGAGGAGGATGCTCATAGGAGGGAGAGGAGGATGCTCATAGGAGGGAGAGGAGGATGCTCATAGGAGGGAGAGGAGGATGCTCATAGGAGGAGGAGGCTCATAGGGAGAGGAGGAGGCTCATAGGAGGGAGAGGAGGAGGCTCATAGGAGGGAGAGGAGGAGGCTCATAGGAGGGAGAGGAGGGAGCTCATAGGGAGAGGAGGAAGCTCATAGGAGGGAGAGGTGGAGGAGAATGGGGCTGGAGAGAGAGGAGGAGGCTCATAGGAGGGAGAGGAGCAGGAGAATGGGGCTGGAGGGAGAGGAGGAGGCTCAAAGGAGGGAGAGGAGGAGGCTCATAGGAGGGAGAGGAGGAGGAGAATGGGGCTGGAGGGAGAGGAGAATGGGACTGGAGGGAGAGGAGGAGCCTCCATATGGAGAGGAGGAGGCTCATAGGAGGGAGAGGAAGATGTTCATAGGAGAGAAAGGAGGAGGCTCATAGGAGGGGGAGGAGGAGAATGGGGCTGGAGGGAGAGGAGAATGGGACTGGAGGGAGAGGAGGAGCCTCCATATGGAGAGGAGGAGGCTCATAGGAGGGAGAGGAGGAGGAGAATGGGGCTGGAGGGAGAGGAGAATGGGACTGGAGGGAGAGGAGGAGCCTCCATATGGAGAGGAGGAGGCTCATAGGAGGGAGAGGAAGATGTTCATAGGAGAGAAAGGAGGAGGCTCATAGGAGGGGGAGGAGGAGGATGCTCATAGGAGGGAGAGGAGGATGCTCATAGGAGGGAGAGGAGCAGGCTCATAAAAGGGGGAGGAGGCTCACAGACCACAGAATGCCTACCTCTTTCTGGGTTTAGTGTAGATCACCCTTCCTGTGATCTACTCTCCATATCAATCAGAAAGCATATTTATTCTCTGGGGTGGTGGTCATTGTTTTTTTTTTTTTTATAGAAAAGGAGTGACAAAATGACTCCTCTCTCTTCTATGTCTAAGTAGCTGTTTAGCCCATCAGAAGTTGCTGTCAGTGACAACCATAAGTAAGTGGTGTTATAGAAAAAAAATGAAAAAAGTATTTTTTCTTACATATACAATGTTTTATTGTTGAAAATAAAAAGATCTGAATCAACCCATACTATAAACTTCATATATTATTTACAAGTCACAGTATACACAGTAAAAACTAAAATAAAAAAATACCAGAATTGCTGTTTTCTAGTCATCTCACCTACCAAAAAGCAGAATAAAAAGCAATCAAAAATGGTACCAGTGAAAACTACAAATGGTCCCACATAAAACACGCCCTCATACAGTTTTGCCAGCGGTAAAATAAAAATGTTATCGGTCTTCAAATCCCCCCCCAAAAAAAAGTTTTCACCATACCCCCAAAAATGTGAAAATGTTTTATTTAACCCAGAGTTTTCCTATAAAAACTACTACTTGTTCCATAAAATTAAGGTCTCATACAGCTACAGAAATAGTTATGATTGATGAAACACAGAGGGGGGTAAATGTTACTGCTCCTTAAAGGGGCTTTTCAGGATAATGGCTCTTTTTTTTACTAACCCCTGGAGCGCATGGTACATAATTAAAAAAATCGTGCTCCAGCATCCTGGCTCCCTATTGTGATCTTCTGGTCCTGACCTGTACTTCTGGCTGTGATATGAGCAGGATCAAGTGCGCCACTGCAGCCAATGACTGAGCGCAGTGGTGATTTGTCCTCAAATGGCACATCACTGCTGGGTCAGGGGCCAATTGGGGATCGCGTCACAGCTGAGTCTAGTCACGCGATGCCTGTGTCCCTAGCTGGCAGTGAACGGGCCATGGAAGAGAAGATTGATTAACTGAGCCAGGGAGCCAGGGCACAGGTGCTGGGAAGTAGATGAGTGTGATATTTTTTTTTTTTTAACCACCTCCGGACCGCCTAACGCAGATGTGCGGTCCGGAGGTGGCGGCCCTGCGCACAGTCACGCATATATGCGTCATCTCGCGAGGGCCGGGATTTCCTGTGAACGCGCGCACACAGGCGCGCGCGCTCACAGGAACGGAAGGTAAGCGAGTGGATCTCCAGCCTGCCAGCGGCGATCGCTCGCTGGCAGGCTGGAGATCCGAATTTTTTAACCCCTAACAGGTATATTAGACGCTGTTTTCATAACAGCGTCTAATATACCTCCTACCTGGTCCTCTGGTGGTCCCTTTTGTTAGGATCGACCACCAGAGGACTCAGGTAGGTCAGTACAGTCGCACCAAACACCACACTACACTACACCCCCCCCCCCCCCCCCGTCACTTATTAACCCCTTATAAACCCCTGATCACCCATGATCACCCCATATAAACTCCCTGATCACCCCCCTGTCATTGATCACCGCCCTGTCATTGATCACCCCCCTGTCAGGCTCCGTTCAGACGTCCGTATGATTTTTACGGATCCACGGATACATGGATCGGATCCGCAAAACGCATACGGACGTCTAAATGGAGCCTTACAGGGGGGTGATCAATGACAGGCGGGTGATCACCCATATACACTCCCTGATCACCCCCTGTCATTGATCACCCCCCTGTCATTGATCACCCCCCTGTCATTGATCACCCCCCTGTAAGGCTCCATTCAGACGTCCGTATGATTTTTACGGATCCATGGATACATGGATCGGATCCGCAAAACACATGCGGACGTCTGAATGGAGCCTTACAGGGGGTGATCAATGACAGGCGGGTGATCACCCATATACACTCCCTGATCACCCCCCTGTCATTGATCACCCCCCTGTAAGGCTCCATTCAGACGTCCGCATGTGTTTTGTGGATCCGATCCATGTATCCATGGATCCGTAAAAATCATGCGGATGTCTGAATGGAGCCTTACAGGGGGGGTGATCAGTGACAGGGGGGTGATCACCCTGATCACCCCCTGTCATTGATAACCCCCCTGTAAGGCTCCATTCAGACGTCCGCATGTGTTTTGTGGATCCGATCCATGTATCCATGGATCCGTAAAAATCATGCGGATGTCTGAATGGAGCCTTACAGGGGGGGGGTGATCAGTGACAGGGGGGTGATCACCCTGATCACCCCCTGTCATTGATAACCCCCCTGTAAGGCTCCATTCAGACGTCCGCATGTGTTTTGCGGATCCGATCCATGGATCCGTAAATATTATACGGACGTCTGAATGGAGCCTTACCAGGGGGGTGATCAATGACAGGGGGGTGATAAGGGAGTCTATATGGGTGATCACCCCCCTGTCCTTACAAAGTCTCATATTCCACTAACTTGCGACAAAAAATAAAAAATTCTAGGAACTCGCCGTGCCCCTCACGGAATACCTTGGGGTGTCTTCTTTCCAAAATTGGGTCACTTGTGGCGTAGTTATACTGCCCTGGCAACTTAGGGGCCCAAATGTGTAAGAAGTACCTTGCAATCAAAATGTGTAAAAAATGGTCTGCGAAATCCGAAAGGTGCACTTTGGAATTTGGGCCCCTTTGCCCACCTTGGCTGCAAAAAAGTGTCACACATCTGGTATCGCCGTACTCAGGAGAAGTTGGGGAATGTGTTTTGGGGTGTCATTTTACATATACCCATGCTGGGTGAGAGAAATATCTTGGTCAAATGCCAACTTTGTATAAAAAAAATAGGAAAAGTTGTCTTTTGCCAAGATATTTCTCTCACCCAGCATGGTTATATGTAAAATGGCACCCCAAAACACATTCCCGAACTTCTCCTGAGTACGGCGATACCAGATGTGTGACACTTTTTTGCAGCCAAGGTGGGCAAAGGGGCACATATTCCAAAGTGCACCTTTCGGATTTCACCGGTCATTTTTTACACATTTGGGCCCCTAAATTGCCAGGGCAGTATAACTACCTCACAAATGACCCCATTTTGGAAAGAAGACACCCCAAGGTATTCCGTGAGGGGCATGGCGAGTTCCTAGAATGTTTTATTTTTTGTCGCAAGTTAGTGGAATATGAGACTTTGTAAGAAAAAAATAAAAATAAAAAATCATCATCATTTTCCGCTAACTTGTGACAAAAAATAAAATGTTCTATGAACTCACTATGCCCATCAGCGAATACCTTAGGGTGTCTACTTTCCGAAATGGGGTCATTTGTGAGGTGTTTCTACTGTCTGGGCTTTGTAGAACCTCAGGAATCATGACAGGTGCTCAGAAAGTCAGAGCTGCTTCAAAAAGCGGAAATTCACATTTTTGTACCATAGTTTGTAAACGCTATAACTTTTACCCAAACCATTTTTTTTTTGCCCAAACATTTTTTTTTTATCAAAGACATGTAGAACTATAAATTTAGCGAAAAATTTATATATGGATGTCGTTTTTTTTTGCAAAATTTTACAGCTGAAAGTGAAAAATGTCATTTTTTTTGCAAACAAATCGTTACATTTCGATTAATAACAAAAAAAGTAAAAATGTCAGCAGCAATAAAATACCACCAAATGAAAGCTCCATTAGTGAGAAGAAAAGGAGGTAAAATTCATTTGGGTGGTAAGTTGCATGACCGAGCGATAAACGGTGAAAGGAGTGTAGTGCCGAAGTGTAAAAAGTGCTCTGGTCATGAAGGGGGTTTCAGCTAGCGGGGTTGAAGTGGTTAATAGGTACCACACACTCAGGGGCTAGTTCTAAAGGGCCATAATCCTGTAAAACCCCTATAAAGCGTACCTAAACTTTCAATAAACTTTGCATTAATCAGTAGTACAGTGTGTGTGGATGAGAAATAACACTATTTCTGGCCATTATATCACTTGTACTTTTTGGCGCAGTTTTCGTTTGCACATGCTGTAACTGTAGTTTGCAGTTCTCTCAGACATGATGGATCGAGACTAGATTCCATCCACAGCACCCTCAAAGTAGAGGAGAATCTCCTTCCTGTCTCACAATCACTCAGAACCAGCCCCAACATAAAGAAGGGCATTACAGAGAAGTTCTGACCTATATTTTTGTTAATGAATCACTTGTGCTAAGCTATAAACTTCCTATGTAGCTGTGCAGTCCTGTTTGCCTGTGTCTCCTCAGCTGCTGCTCACTCCTCCTCCCTCCCCTCCCCATAGACTTACGTTGACATGTGTAATTTGATCCTCTTGTGGAGATGGTCCGTCTGAAGATGTCTGAAAACATTTTTCAAAGTGAAAGGCAAGGGAGGGGAATGTAAACAGCTGATATCATGAGAACTAGACATTTCTCACTCATAACACATATTACAAAGTTTCTTTCTCGTCGCTTGTACAGTTGATTTATGTAAAGTTGTGTGAAAGGGCGTTCGACAACCGACACCCCCACTGATCAGCTGTTTCAGAGCTGCTGCAGTGCTGAAATCTATGCTGTGTATGGATCTGGAGGCAGATGGCTTCATACACTGTGTAGCGGCCATGTCGGGGTACTGCAACTAGTAAGCGGGAGCTGATCTTCAGTATGGCGGCATGGGAAACTACACAGTGTACTGAGCCTTCTGCTTCCACTCCATACAGTGTAAGGTTCCTGCACCATGAGAGCTAGAAACAGCTGATCGGTGATGGTGCCGGGTGTTGGACCACCTCTTATCTGATAATGGTGACCTATCCTGAGGATAGGTCACCAATATCTGTAGTCCGGAGAACCCCTTTAAGTCTAAAATTAAAATTAAGGGGTTAAAATGCATTTTGTGTAACGAGTATGAATTCTAAATCTACCATACAAAGGTGACATTTTTGGAAGGTGGATATGTCTGTTAGGGGGTTAATAATTCGGCATAGGTCGGGTCCCGTTGATGCCACGTTACAGGAATCTTCTTTCTGGCCAATGTCTGGTCCACATTCTGGTTAATTACACGGGACATAATTATGACACTTCTTCTGCTGCCCATGAAGTCTCCCACGTATTCTCTCCACTTTCCCTGCCGGCTGGAGAGTAACAGATGTTCCCAGAATGCGGTGGACGTCTCGGCTTGGGAAGGTGACCACATACCGTCATTACTTTGTTGGCATTTTGAGGTCATTTGTCAACCACACTCTGTGAAGGTCACAATCCAGATATATAGAGGCCTGATTTAGAAGTCACGTCACCGGAGAACCGCGATAAGGTGCCTTGTGGCTGAAAACTACATAACATTTTCAGCATTACAAAATTAGCACAAAACAATTGCAACTAATTAGCAGCATGCGTTCTGTGAATTATTCATTTTGTATTCCAGAGGGAAGCAACATGTGCTTTCCAGCTTTCATGGGCATCGAAGCCCAGCTCTGCGGTGGGAGACAGTCCAGCATGTCGCTGCGTTTCTAATAGCTCGGGAGCCACAAATTGTCCAAGATTGGTAAATAGGAAGAGAAAGAGACCTGGGAGCCGGCCATACACAGTACAAGCATAGATGTTCTCCATAGGCCGTATTTTGGTGATGGAACCTGGTTTGTGCAGGAGACGAGGCCTTAATTTAGCATCTAATCTTAAAGGGGTTTTCGGAGACTTACATACTGATGACCTGTCCTCTGGATGGGTCATCAGTATCTGATTGGTGGGGGTCCGACACCCGGCACCCCCGCCAATCAGAAGTTTGAGAAGGCACTGCTGCTCTGGTGAGCACCACGACCTTCTCCAGCTTCTTCTAGGCCATTGATGACACGTTCACCAGTCACGTGGCTTAGCCCCAGCTCAGTCCCATAGCAAGCACAGTCGCTATACAATGGACGGTGCTGTGCTTGGTAAGCTGCAAGAGCGCCGGGAACGTCGTTACCTTCTAAAACAGCTGATGGGCAGGGGTGCTCGGTGTCGGACCCCCCACCGATCAGATACTGATGACCTATCCAGAGGACAAGTCATCAGTATTAAAATGTTGGAAACACCCTTTTAACCTCTTACACTTTAAGCTCCATTAACATGGAGCAATAGTTGTCCAAACAATCGTTATTGATCATCTCCTGTAAACATGTCCAGTGATCAAACATTGATCGTTCAGAGCGTAAAAATGGGTTGTCAGCAGTAAATCTCCCCGTGTATACCGGGACAGGGCCGCCAACAGTAATGCAAAGTGTAAGAGAAAGAGCAATCCTACTAATGACCGCATGTCCGAACTCACAATGACTGTTAGACTGAAATCTATCCTATCTATCTATCTAGTATGTATGTGGTATGTTCTACCCTTCTTTGCATGACTTTCCTCTTGGTACTCCGGTTAAAAAAAGAACGCTGCAAATAGGCTTCCTACAAAATTGTATAGTGTCCTTTGTGTGTTGGGGTTGAGCGCCTATATGGCAGCCACTGATTCCCAGGGAGTCGCCCCGTTCTTGTCAGAAAAGCGCATTAGACAGGTTTGTCATTGCCTTAGGCTACTTTCACACTAGCGTTATTCTTTTCCAGCATAGAGTTCCGTCCTAGGGGCTCAATACCGGAAAAGAACTGATCAGTTTTATCCTAATGCATTCTGAATGGAGAGCAATCCGCTCAGGATGTCTTCAGTTCAGTCTTTTTGACTTTTCAGGACGGAGATAATACCGCAGCATGCTACGGTTTTATCTCCGGCCCAAAAAAATGAACACTTGCCTGAATGCCGGATCGGGCATTTTCAAATTGACGGATCCGGTTTTCTGGTCTGTGCATGCGCAGACCTTTAAAAATGTGAAAAAAATAAATACCGGATCCATTTTAACACCGGAAAAAACGGATCCGGTATTGCAATGCATTTTTCAGACTGATCAGGCATTTTTCAGACTGATCAGGATAGTCTGAAAAATGCCTGATCAGTCAGAAAAAATGACATGCGTTTGCATACAGTTTGCCTGATGGAACTGCCTGACGGAATCAAACAACGCAAGTGTGAAAGTACCCTAATCTGTCCATCTGTCTATCTATCTGTGCATCTCTCTGTCTGTCCATATATCTGTTTATCTATCTGTAGATTGCAGTGATGTAAAGATCGTTAGGCAATAAAAATACAGTCCCTTTAAAACAGAAAAACCCCCGACAGCTGAGGCAGAGCGCTGGCTTTGTAATGGATTTTGGAATAGGACCCGGCCTTGACTCCGCTGCTAACACTGAACAGGCTCCGTTAATCTTTACTTCCTCAAATAATATTTCAGGTCCTTGGCTGTCAAGAGGTGGGAACCTTTCCTAAAGAAAGACGACTTAGAGAAAATACAGAAGGGAAATGTGAGGAGGTAAATCATGGCTCAAAGGCATTGCCTCCCCTGCCCATGTGCATGAAGCATGGAGCAATGTGCAGGCGGAGGATTACATTTCACAGGAAGGTCACAGCTGAAGCTCAGGCCTGGATCAGATCCAGTGACTTAGATCTCCTGCATGCCGAGTAAGAGGCGGCTTGTGCCCTCTGGGTATTCAGATCATACATGGGCTCGTATCACACGGACCATCAGCAACGTGCTAGCTCGCGGTCTTTCTGGGTTCTATCAAACATGCCGTCTTCTACTACCGGGTGGCTGGAGATTTGGCCGTGAGCAGATTGGCGTTCCAATAGGCAAAGAGATTTTGCTACTGTTCTAATAATTTTCTCGTGGGAAAATTCTTCTAATCATATCAGAAAATCTTATTAAAATTGTCTACTGGGGCGTTCAGTATCTTTCCTTCTCACAGCTACTTCAAGAATGTGTGATGACGTTTGCAACCAGTGGAAGAGTTCTCCATTGTTTTGTCGCCAGATGGGGACTGACTTTTCCCCGACCACTGGTTTTCAGATGGATTGACTGAATTGGCAGCACCTTCATGGCTGCCTCCATACTTACCTGCTCCCTGACGCTCCAGTCCTCTGTGATCAAGGGCGGATTGGGAACTTAAAGTGGCTCCATGTTGTAGGCTGGTCCAAATGGACAGTTGGCAGAGACAACAGAAATAGGCAGGACCAGCAATACCTTAGTGCAGCAACAAGTACTGCAGTACAGCGGAAAATACTGCTCCATCAGAACAAAGTACTGCAGTACAGCACAAAATACTGCCCCAGCGGAACCAAGTACTGCAGTACATCAGAAAATACTGCCCCAGCGGAACCAAGTACTGCAGTACATCAGAAAATACTGCCCCAGCAGAACCAAGTACTGCAGTACAGCAGAAAGTACTGCAGTACAGTACAAAATACTGCCCCAGCAGAACCAAGTACTGAAGTACATCAGAAAATACTGCCCCAGCAGAACCAAGGACTGCAGTACAGCGGAAAATACTGCTCCAGCAGAACCAAGTACTGCAGTACAGCACAAAATACTGCCCCAGCGGAACCAAGTACTGCAGTACAGCAGAAAATACTGCCTCAGCGGAACCAAGTACTGCAGTACAGCACAAAATACTACCCCAGCAGAACCAAGTACTGCAGTACAGCAAAAAATACTGCCCCAGCAGAACCAAGTACTGCAGTAAAGCAGAAAATACTGCCCCAGCAGAACCAAGTACTACAGTACATCAGAAAATACTGCCCCAGCAGAACCAAGTACTACAGTACATCAGAAAATACTGCCCCAGCAGAACCAAGTACTGCAGTACAGCACAAAATACTGCCCCAGCAGAACCAAGTACTGAAGTACATCAGAAAATACTGCCTCAACAGAACCAAGTACTGCAGTACAGCGGAAAATACTCCCCCAGCAGAACCAAGTACTACAGTACATCAGAAAATACTGCTACAGCAGAACCAAGTACTGCAGTACAGCGGAAAGTACTACCCCAGCGAACCAAGTACTGCAGTACAGCGGAAAATACTCCCCCAGCAGAACCAAGTACTGCAGTACAGCGGAAAATACTGCTACAGCAGAACCAAGTACTGCAGTACAGCGGAAAGTACTGCCCCAGCGAACCAAGTACTGCAGTACAGTAGAAAATACTGGCCCAGTGGAACCAAATACTGCAGTACAGCAGAAAATACTGCTCCAGCAGAACCAAGTACTGCAGGACAGCGGAAAATACTGCCACAGTAGAACCAAGTACTGCATTACAGCAAAAAAATACTGCCGCAGCAGAACCAAGTACTGCAGTAAAGCAGAAAATACTGCCCCAGCAGAACCAATTACCGCAGTACAGCAGAAAATACTGCCCCAGCAGAACCAGGTACTGCAGTACAGGAAAAGTATTGCCCCAGCAGAACCAAGTACTGCAGTATAGCACAAAATACCGCTGCTCCTGCTGCAGTATTCAACTTTGTCACTGTCCTGAGGACGGCCATTCAGTTGAAATCAGGAGGGCTGCCGGCCAGGTGCATAAGTACCTGACGCTCCTAGCATTAATTAATGCTGAGAGCATCAGATGATTATATTCCTGGCCGGTGGCCATTAGGAGGCCTCAGGCAGCCATCCCTGAGCATCAGCCCACTGGGAAAATTCCCTGTACGATTTATGGCCAGTCCACCCCTGTCCGTGATGGCTCTGGTGTATCCATCTTCTGGCCCCCAGCTTGGTTACTTCCGACGCAGCATTGGTATGGTCACATGCTCCGCTGCAGCCAATGACTGGCTTCAGCGGTGAGGTGCTGCTTGTGGACATTTCACCACCGAAGCCAGTCATTAGCTGTGACCATCCCCATGCTGCACTGGAAGTAAACAGACCAGGAACAGGAAGATGGACACCCCTGGGGACTGGAGCATCGGGTAGCAGGTAAGTATGAGTCCTTTGCTTACTGTGGGGAGGCTGTGGGCACTAGGTAAAAAGTACTTATTTCTGGACAACCCCTTTAAAATGAATTTCCACCTTTAAACATAACTTTTTATTTTTTTGTTATATATAGCCAATTGATTAATACATTTCACTAATAGGCAATGGCCATCAGAACGTTGTGAAGGCATTAGAGCCATCTGGGTATTTATTCCATTTCCAGAAAAAAAATAACTTTTATTCCTATGAAAAACGTCTCTCAAGTGCCCAGTGGGACGGACTGTCCTTTTCAAAGTGCCCAAGCCCCCCACCCTTTTACGGGTATCAAAGGGTGAAATTTAAACTATATTCATGATGTGCCTAACATTTCACGATAGTTGTTTTCATGCTGCCATTTTTACTGTACAGGGTTTTGTAGAACATGATATTTCGTCTGGGGTTATGCCCCATTGCAGTTATTTCTTGCTGTCAAAAGATTCCTTAAGACGTATTGTTCTCCCTTAAAACCTCAAGCCAAGAAGTTAAACCAGAAGTCAGATGTCACCCCAAGGCTTCAATGCTCCCCCAGTTTCCCAGAAAAAGTGCCGAGACTTACATCATGGTTATTGAATGGCCTTCAGTTCTCAGTTATGCATCAATAGTAGATTTACGTTCCAGTAAAGAATGCCATCGCAACACGATGTACAGTGCATTGCATTTCTACAGTCTCTTCGTTCTCTTCTGTAGTCCAGTTGGACACAAGGATAAAAGGTTGGATTTCACACAGACTTTTTTTTGTATGCTCATGTGTTATTCCTAGGATTTGATTTAAAAAATTGTTCCTGAGGACATTTCATTCCTTGTAGTCGGTGTAGAAAGAAGCGCCAGTTTTGCATCTCTATGACTCTTTCGATAGTCGGGCCCAAGAGACTCATGATAATTGGCGTGTAAGCATGGGAGAGGTTTTCCAGAAACAGATGTGGAATGTGTTAAAATGATCAATAATCAATACTCCTCTTCGCTGATCCCCTGCCGTTGCCTTTCCGATGCTGCTCTGGTCTCTGCAGCTCTCCACTGTACACAGGAAACGGCTTGGACTTGTCTCAGTCTGTGATTGGCTGAGCAGGCAGTCCAGGCCATTTCCTGTGTGTCAAGCCTGGTGCCAGGTGGTAGAGAACAACAGGGAGTGGAGCAGTATCGGAACTTCAGTGGCGGGGGATCCATGAGGATTGGTATTGATTATTATCTTTGTTTAACCCATTCAGCCTCCGATTTGAAATGTATAAAATTCCCTGGAAAACTCAGGATAGACATTGATGAGGCATTGCTAGGATGGGTAGGAATGGGATCTGACATCTTTGATCCCCTCCAATCGCTAAAACAAAGCAGCAGTGCTGTTAGGAAAGTTCACTGTCACTTTGGGAGGAATTGATCAATGGCTGTACACCGGTGGCCTCCCGTGGCAGGACAGATTTATCATGTATGCTAGCTCGTAAGAGGTGTAGATTTGGTTTTCAGGTGCACCGATACTTCTGAGATGCCCTTCCTAATACTGTTTTGCATATCTTCCTTCAGCTTCTTTTAGATTAGGACCAGAAACGTTGGTTTTAATAAATCTCTTGTCTTTCTATTTAGCTTTCTCGAGAAGGACCGCATGGCTGGCCTTTGACTATATTTGATGTCCAGTGGCGTAACTAAAAATGACCGGGCCCCACAGCAAATTTTTAAATGGGCCCCCCTACCCGAGCAGCTTCATCACAACTACCGACTTCTGTGCAACCCCCACTCCTGAGGCTAGTCAAGATCGCGCTCTCAGACGAGGCCCGGCAGCCATTCCATCCGTTTACTACAGTGTCACTGTATATACTGTCATTGTATAATACTGTTGAGGGGGCCCTGACAATAAAATCTTTTAGTCCTCCTCCTGGGTGGGCCCCTTCTGAGTTCAGGCCCTAAAGCAGCCGCTTCCCCTATAGCTATGCCCCTGTTGATGTCTGTGTGGTGGCCCTGAAAGACCATACAGCAGGAGATGAAGTAGCAAGACGTTCTCCTAGCATCTCTGTAATTACATTCTAGCGATCATGGAGATCACAGTGGTTAGACTCCTGCCCATTGGATGTTGGTGGCATGTCCTAGAGATAGACCATCAATTTCTAGCCAGAGAAGGGGTTTTCCAAAATTTTTCCTCTGGATAGGTCATCTCTACCTGATCGGTGGGGGTCTGACACCCGGGACCCCGATGATCAGCTGTTTGAGAAGGCACCAGTGCTCGCAGTAGCACCCTGGGCTTCTCGCAGCTTTGCCTAGGCCATGTCCGTTATGTAGACCAGGTTTTCTATGACACATGTTTATTTGATCACATAGTATGTACAATGGCCTCCTCTTTGAGAGGACCACCCCTCTAAAGAGACCATTTTGCAATGCAGTCTTGGGTGGTCTCCTCAAAGACGTTTTACTGTGAGTTTATCTCTGCTCATTCTTGTTCCTCTGTTCTTGTAAAGACGCCAGATTATCTTGTGCTCACATTTTACCGTTTCAGCTTATCTTTAAGGTAATTTTTTTAACGTGCACGTCTGTTTCCTGCGGTGTGCTAATACAGATTGCGGGGTTACAACAGTTCAGTCTCCAGAAGAGGATAATTGCAAAGTGCCTTAATGGCATAATTACCGATCTGCTCCTTGAAACCTATGATCCATAAGAAATGGTGTTAGAAGGTGTTATGTCTGGCATTACAAGGGATGATTATCATATCAGACACCGTCTCTGTCTCCTAAATCACATCTGAAGCGACCGCTCTTTCTACATTTTGTCCAATCGCTGCTAGACTAACGTTAAAGCTTCTAATGAGATTATGCCCAGAATCTCATTGATGGAGAGCAGTCTGTCCACCATGCCACCACACTGTATGAGTATGAGGTTGGTGGGTGAGTCCATCCAAGACCATGAGCTAACCATAATGAGAACGTTTGTCAAAAGCTTATTCAGTGCTTTACTCAACCCGACCCAGTGGACGGACCATTGGACACAAGCTAGGCAGCAAAATCTGATCAAATTTAAAGGGGTTGTGCTATTAATATTAATATATACCACCCAACAGATATCGCTGTTATGTCCCCAAATACCACCATTTAAAAAAAACTGCCTTATTGCACCTAGTTTTGATGTTCAGTTGCTGTAGGTTACGTCCTGCAATGGATCTAATGTAGGACGTAGGGAGTGTCATTGTTAAGAACAAGGGGCGTGGTTAGTATCACATGATCTGCTGATGTCAGGACGTATCTCACTGCCCTAAGGCATGATGGGACAGCAGACACATGACATACCAGGAAATAGGATTCAAGCATGGGGGATAAGAGAAAAGTGCAAATGAAGTAAATCTAAAAAAAAAACTATCCAAGGAGGATTGAGAGCTAGGGTAATTGATGAAAATACACTTTAGCTCTTGCACACGAACGTGTGCTGCCCGTGCCCATGCTGCGGACTGCAAATTGCGGTCTACAATGCACGGGCACCGACCGTGGGCCAGCCGCATACGGATCCCGACCCCCTTCACTTGAATGGGGTCCGCGATCCATCCGTTCCGCAAAAAGATAGGACAAGTTCTATCTTTTTGCGGAACGGAAGCACGGAACGAAAAACCACAGAAGCACACCGTAGTGCTTCCGTTCCGTTCCGCACCGCATCTCCGGATTGGCGGATCCCATTCAAGTGAATGGGTCCGTATCCGTGATGCGGAATGCACGTGGCCGGTGTCCCCTATATTGCAGACCCGCCATATACGGGCCACAATATGGCCACGGGGGACACACAGTCGTGTGCAAGAGGCCTTAAAGTGAAAGTTTATGGCACAACCCCTTTAACTGAAAGGCGTTGAGCACAGTTTGTTCTGCGGCCGTGATCCCCAAAGATCAACTGGGAGGGAATATGGAAGCAAGGCTTTAATGTCTCTGCAGTGCCATCACTTGGGAAACCGTGCATTACTTGGTGCCCATCGAAATCAATAAGATGTTTGTGTAAATGAAGGGTGAGACAGGTTTTGTAGAACTTGGGATACTGGGCTGTGATGCTTTAAAAAAAAAAAACAGGACAGTATTTGTCCCAGAGCTGAGGGTAGGAATGGAGAGGGAGGCATCTTTTAAAGGTGGTTATCCAAACCTGAAAAACCCACCCACACTGCCCGGGTGTGACGTCACACGTGACGCAAGGGGGCAAGTCACCGTCACGGCCTGCTATTGGCTGCATTCCCCTGGCGATGTATGTTGCGACCTGCAAACCAATTAGATGCAGCGACGGCCGGAAGGACACAGGCATCAAGGACCAGGTAAGTATTCTCTGTATGAGGGACCCGGGCACTGTGGGTGGGTTTTTCAGGTTTGGATATATTTGGTATATTGCGAGGATTTGCCATAAAACCATGATGGGGGGGCTGACCTCTGGGAACCCCTCCAATCATAATAAAGGGATCATGGTCCCTTTGCCATTTTATCTCACAGTGAACGGCGTCCGGGAGCAACACGGCGCAGAGTAAAACTGTGAAGGGGACACATCTTTTAAAGGGGTTGTCAGGATATTGATGAACGATCCGCTCCTCCTCAGCGACCCCTTCAAACAGCTTATCGGCGATGGAGCAAGAAGTCGGACCCCCACCGATCAGCTGTTGATAGGGGTCACCGCGCTCAAGCGAGTACTGCGTCCTCTTCAGTGTAATCGCTGCGTTCTCTCACATTCACCTGAATGGGGCAAGCAGTTGTAATTAGACCGCATGGCCTGGTGGTGCGAAGAGGACGGAATCCCTTTAACCAGCTCATTCATAGGGGCTCCGAGAGTCGGACCCCCGCTGATCTGATATTGATGACCTATCCTGACCCTGAGTATCACTTTTAATATGGAAAAACCCTTTAAAACCATGTCTTTCCCAACATCTACCATCCTGATAATGC
The DNA here is from genome assembly GCF_014858855.1 of Bufo gargarizans. NCBI lineage: Eukaryota > Metazoa > Chordata > Amphibia > Anura > Bufonidae > Bufo > Bufo gargarizans. The sequence continues at coordinate 47,334,328 of NC_058089.1, forward strand.
TATTTTCTGTAAATCAATAAAATTAGTGGGAAAACTTCTTTAAAGAGCAACTGTCAGCAGGATTAACTCTATTAAACCGGGCATGCTGTCTAGAAGGGTTGATCCTGCTAATTAAAATCATACCTTTATTCTGCAGGTGAATTGTTTTATTCTGGAGAAGAAGTACTTTTAATCCATATGCAAATGAGCAGTTAAGTGCTCCGAGGGCGGGCCCAAGCCACTCTGTGCACTCTTGCTCCTCCTTCTTCTTTTGCCAGCCCCTCGCTCTACTTCTTGATTGACAGTTGACTATGAGGAACCTGTCCCTGTGAATCAAGGAGAGGGAGGCGCTGGCAGAGGTAGTAGGAAGAGCAAGGGTGCACAGAGTGGCCTGGACCCGGTGCACTTACCTGCTCATTTGCATATAGATTAAAAGTAATTTTTCGACAAAATAAAGCAACGGCTCTGCCTAACAGAGGTATGCTTTGAATCAGCAGGGTCAACCCCACCAGGCATAGGGTTGATTCTGCTGACATATGCTCTCAAGTCATGGGGAATGCCTTCTGCATCTGGTTGTATTCGGGTGATGGGCTTTACACGGACTACTTATGAAATTTTACAGGGTTAAAACCATATAATTAAAGCTTTAAAGGGCAAAGCGCTCAGAAAGGAAAGTGTAAATATTATTTTTCCTCTAAGTGACTGCATTGGATTTAATGGCACAGTTTGCTACAAGGGATTTGGCCGGCCCCTGTAATTTATTACAGAAGAGGAAGGTTTGGAGGTCATGCAAATATGTAGGTCACTTAGCTGAGTAACTGATACTTGACAGTACCTTGTGGCACACGTGGTTCAATCGCCAGGGGGCAATGACTAGAGACCAGGGGACCGATATAGAATAGCAAAAATAACACATTGCCAGACCACAGTCTAATTGCCCAATAAGCACAATATCAAGGGCTGATCAAATGGATTTCTTTTCTTTACTTATTGCTTTTAGAACATTTTAAATAGAAGTTTTACAATGCATTGCACGCTGCTGTCACAGAAGAGGTTAATTTTGAAATCATAGATTTGCTGATATGAATCTGCAATGAGACACATTCAGTTTGACTAATTATTTCCATAAGGTGGCAAAGTGGTGAACAGCACCATACAGCCCCCAAATCTACATTCTGGAGGAGGACACACTTTGCAAATTGGTGGATAGTGGTTTAATGTGACATTTGTTTGAACATTTTTTTTAAATGAGCTATCTGCTGTTGACAACCCCATTTTGTTAGAAAAATAAGGGGGTATGCACATGGCCATACTGACCAGTTACTTTCATTCTCCAGGTCAATACGATTAGGACAATACCATATATGTATCTTTTTTCTTGCATTTTTATACTGAAAAAAATAAAATAAAAACCTTGCAAAAAAATTTATTTTTAATTTTTTGTTGCCATATTCAGACCCCTAGATTTTTTTGTAGTTATGTGTATGGGGCTGTGTAAGGACTTATTTTTTGCGGGGCGATCTGTACTTTTCATTTTGGGGTGTGTACGACTTTTTATAGAATTTTTTGTGGGAGGAGAAGAAACAAAAAAAAACTGCAAATTGTCCATTTTTTCTTTTTTTTTTTTCTGTTTCGCCGTTTTCCATATGGGATAAATATTTTTTATTTATTTTAATAATACGGGCATTTTCTCACTCAGCAATGACCATTATTTTCATTTTGGGGCAAGTGGGATGATTTGAATTTTTTATTTTTTTTATTTTTAAAAACATTTATTCATTTTATTTGTTTTAAAAGAAAATTATAGTTCCCATAGCGAATTATAACACACAATCATTAGATTGCTTCTTTCATACTGTAGATTTCAACACGTTAGCATTGGAGTCTATGAGAGTTAGGCCTCATGCACACGACCGTTTTTCGGGTCCACATCCGAGCCACAGTTTTTGCGGCTCGTGTGCTGACCCATTCATTTCAATGGGGCCGCAAAAGATGCGGACAGCACTCAGTGTGCTGTCCGCATCCGTTGCTCCATTCCGAGGCCCTGCAAAAAAATTATAGCATGTCCTATTCTTGTCCGTTTTGCAAACAAGAATAGGCATCTCTACAATGGGCCGCCCGTTCCGTTCCGCAAATTGCGGAAGGCACACGGACGGCTTCCATTATTTGCGGATCTGCAGTTTGCGGACCGCAAAAAACTGCATGGTCGTGTGCATGTAGCCTTATACTGTGTTTCTATGGAGCCCTGCCACAGGAACTAATGTTCAGCAGCCTCCTGTCACACAGGAGGACAGGGGCTGCCACACACTAAATCCGGCTTCCCCGATCCCCACCGGGGGGAGCGGGAGCACACTCAGCAACACGTGCTTCCAGGTTTTAGTGAATACAGATGCCATGGTCACGTTTGTCCACGGCATCTGAAGGGTTAAAAGTCCATGACTGACATTACCACAGGTCGTGGACATTAGCCGCGGATCTTTGCTGTATGAAACAGCAGGCACCCGGTGGTTATGGCACCCGCCACACTCATGAGCGGACACTATCTTCAAAGTCCCCGTCAGGAAGGGGTTAACGGAATCTGATAGCAAAAAAAGTTGCGTCATGCTTCTTTTGGCTCTGCATCTATGGAGGTGTTAGGAAGCATTGCTTTTAAAAGAGAAGAGAATTTTTCATCCCCTCTATACCAGTTTTATGGTGTAACAAAGGCGCAGACCCCGGATTTGGGACTTTTTAAAGGAATTGTCCCAGCTGGGACATTGATGACATATCGCTAGAATATGCTATCAATGGCAGATGGGTGTGGTCCCATCTCTGGGACCATCTACTATCTCCAGAACAGGGACCCTGAAGTGAATGAGAGAGCAAACCTCATACACGTGGTGTGCTCGCCATTCTCTGCTATGGGAGTTCCGAAAATAGCCGTTTATGGGACTGCCAGAAATAGCTGCGCCAGAAATCATGCTCTGCTGGGAACCAGGGGAATTCACTGTAATCTGTAGGCAAACCTATACATAAGATCCCCTATAGGTCCAAGAGATGTAAAGCATTTTACGCAATGGTTTGGTGGATATTCTAAGTCAGTGTTTCCCAACCAGTGTGCCTCCAGCTGTTGCAAAACTACAACTCCCAGCATGCCCGCACAGCCAAAGGCTGTCCAGGAATGCTGGGAGTTGTAGTTTTGCAACAGCTGGAGGCACACTGGTTGGGAAACACTGTTCTAAGTCATGTTTCAAGGCTCTTTAATGGATCGGGCAGCTTTCTTCTCCTACAGAAGGGTTCATTTGCGTACCATATCCCATGGAGCATTGCCTTCAACGCTCTCCATGCAAGCTGAGGTCTCCGCAGGGAGAACAGTACCCGTGAAAGATGGTGTCCATTGATGGGCAGTCCATGCAATGTATGGACCTGCTGGGTCCTTATGAAATGCTGTGTGTAGCCGCAGTGCTGAAACGCGGGGAACATCTTGTAACCTTGACAAGGAGAGTGACTGACCCCCTGAACTATGAAATGTGTTGGTCCTATGAAAGTAATGGCCTATAAGTAAATCAGTTTTGTCCTCTCCATTTTCTGCAGCCCAGAGACATGTCCTAACTTACATGGAAGATGCGCTCACTCAACTCCTGGAACATAAAGATGAGGTTGAACCCAGCAGCATTGCCAAGTTTTTTTCCGAGTAGTGAGTATTCCTTCTTCTTTATCAATACCTTGTTGAGATACTCTTACTAATAGCATGCAAAATATGGGAATTTGGTACAAGGCGTTTCATGTTACCAGTGTTCCTTCTAAACCATTGTAGCTAGTGAGGGGGGAAAGTTAGGTTACTGAGCACCTTTCCTTCTAGATTAGGCTGTTCAACACAGCATCTAATAACTATTGCTATTCTCAGCTCAGAGGATAGATCGTCATAGTCTCATAACAATTCTTTAATGAGTTTATGGTAACATCCATTAGGTCTAGGACAGAGAAGGAACAAATGTCTGCAACCTTGGAGTCAATGATGGGGTCAGCTGGTCTGGTGACCTAGGATAGAAACAAAGTGTATGTCCGTTTCCCTGGAGAACTATGGCATTTTGAGCTAAAAATTATTTTTAATTGATCTTTAATAAAAATATGGAGCCTTTTTCTCTGTACAGGGCTGAGATGCTCTAGTAGCAGGATCTGGATTTTCTCTCTGCCCCTAAGCCAGCTCACCTGATGGCTCCTTATCTCTGATCTCTGACCTTCTAAACACTCATTATAGCTCAATCCTTATCTTACTGATAACAATATGGCTGAAATAAGTGTTTATGACCTCTCAGTAAATTAGAGATAAGGGTTAATTAGATGACCGGCACAAAGTGAAAGTAAAAAGACCATTCACACACCTAGAAAAACAGTTAAACCTTTAAGACAGAACAGCTCAATATTTTTTTTAATAAAGACCAATTGAAAAAAGGGATTTTTTTTAGCCCAAAATGAGTAAAATGCAATCATAAAAAAAAAAAATTGCCTCCGAAGATGTACATAGCCTTTAATGTTGCATACTTGGGTTCCAGTGAGTTACTCACCCCTGCCCTCATACAGACTGCTTACCCGTGTCCCCTCTTACACAGACAACTCTCTATGCTCACTTCTGTTACACAAACTGCTACCCATCCCCCATCTCACACAGACTGCCCTATTGCCCCCTCCCCCATTACATAGATTGCTCTCTATGGCCCCAACTCTCTCACAGTCTGCTCCCCAAGCGTTCACACAGATTGTTCACCATTTCCCCCTCTGTTACACAGACTGCTCCTCATGACCCCCTCCCTCCAATTACACAGACTTCTCTCGTTGTTACACCTCTCATAAACTGCTCCCTATGCCCCTTTCTCACACAGAGTACCGCCATGCCTCCTCTTGTAGATGACCCCCATCACACAAACTTCTCCCCATGACCCCCTCTGTTACACAGACTTCTCTCCATGCCCCACCCCTCACAAACTGCTCCCTATGTCCCTTTCTCACCCAGAGTACTCCCATGCCCCCTCTTGTAGATGACCCCATCACACAGACTGCTCCCCATGCCCCCCTCTGTAACAAACTTATCTCCATGCTCCACCCCTCGCATACTACTCCCTATGTCCCTTTCTCATGCAGAATACTCCCATGCCCCCTCTTGTAGATGACGCCCATCACACAGACTGCTCCCCATGCCCCCCTCTGTTACACAGACTTCTCTCCATGCTCTACCGCTCACAAACTGCTCCCTATGTCCCTTTCTCATGCAGAATACTCCCATGCCCCCTCTTGTAGATGACGCCCATCACACAGACTGCTCCCCATGCCCCCCTCTGTTACACAGACTTCTCTCCATGCTCTACCGCTCACAAACTGCTCCCTATGTCCCTTTCTCATGCAAAATACTCCCATGCCCCCTCTTGTAGATGACGCCCATCACACAGACTGCTCCCCATGCCCCCCTCTGTTACACAGACTTCTCTCCATGCTCTACCGCTCACAAACTACTCCCTAAGTCCCTTTCTCACCCAGAGTACTCCCATGCCCCCTCTTGTAGATGGCGCCCATCACACAGACTGCTCCCCATGCCCCCCTCTGTTACACAGACTTCTCTCCATGCCCCACCCCTTGCAAACTGCTCCCTATGTCCCTTTCTCACACAGAATACTCCCATGCCCCCTCTTGTAGATGGCGCCCACCACACAGACTGCTCCCCATTCCCCCCTCTGTTACACAGACTTCTCTCCATGCCCCACTCTGTGACAACCTTCTCTCCATGCTCTACCTCTCACAAACTGCTCCCTATGTCCCTTTCTCACCCAGAGTACTCCCATGCCCCCTCTTGTAGATGGCGCCCATCACACAGACTGCTCCCCATTCCCCCCTCTGTTACACAGACTTCTCTCCATGCCCCACCTCTCGCAAACTGCTCCCTATGTCCCTTTCTCACCCAGAGTACTCCCATGCCCCCTCTTGTAGATGGCGCCCATCACACAGACTGCTCCCTATGCCCCCCTCTGTTACACAGACTTCTCTCCATGCTCCACCCCTCGCATACTACTCCCTATGTCCCTTTCTCATGCAGAATACTCCCATGCCCCCTCTTGTAGATGACTCCCATCACACAGACTGCTCCCCATGCCCCCCTCTGTTACACAGACTTCTCTCCATGCCCCACCCCTCGCATACTACTCCCTATGTCCCTTTCTCACGCAGAAGACTCCCATGTCCCCTCTTGTAGATGACGCCCATCACACAGACTGCTCCCCATGCCCCCCTCTGTAACAGAGACTTCTCTCCATGCTCCACCCCTGGCATACTACTCCCTAAGTCTCTTTCTCATGCAGAATACTCCCATCCCCCCTCTTGTAGATTACGCCCATCACACAGACTGCTCCCTATGCCCCCCTCTGTTACACAGACTTCTCTCCATGCTCCACCCCTCGCATACTACTCCCTATGTCCCTTTCTCATGCAGAATACTCCCATCCCCCCTCTTGTAGATGACGCCCATCACACAGACTGCTCCCCATGTACTTAGTTATGCAGAAATCTGGCTATATTGTCACCCAACTAGGAATAAGAAGAAATCTCAATAACCTAACTGATGGTTTTAGATTTTAGATGGAATTGCTCCTAAGCCCTGATCAGATAGCTGCAGGCGGTTTGCACAGTCTCCGGTTGTACAAATAACATACAGGTACATATCTGAACGCTCCTGCCATGTCCTGCACGGATTTGTTTCCACACCAAATTGGTATGCGTTTGCTTTTGTCTGTTTGCCTTTATTTCCCTTCCAAGCCTTCTGCGCATTAAATTTGTTCTTCATGTTCCAGTTAATAATTTGGCACTGTTGCTTGGGAACTTATTATAAGCTTCTGTATCCCTTCTCTCATCTCTAAGCTCAGCATCTTGAACCAAGCTTCTGTCCCCCCCTAGGGCTTGCCCCCCCCCCCCCATCGACTTCTGAGCGCATGCCTGTGACGGCTGGATTCCAGGTCACTTGTTTGATGTTCCCTCGTACGTGCATTCATCTGGAGGGCACGGGAAACATTTAATGATGTGTAGTTTACACTCTACACCAAGAGAAAAAGCACCTTTTTTTTCTATTCAGTTTTTTAAGTTGGGAAGGAATTGAAACGGCTGGTCTTTTCAGAACGTTGGGCGGGTCCTCGACATTGATGCCTGATTTAAGGAACTGGCAGACTTCAGTATACCGATCCACACAGTGCGTTAATTTAAATACAGAACAAAGGGGAAAGATGAAACAGCATGCCCGATCCTTCTTTTCCCTGACATCTGCCGTTAGGGCACACCCCCACTCACATTCAATAGCACACTGGCCATAGACCCCTACCGGGAAATTTCCCAATGCGCCAATGCCCAGGGGGCCACCCAAGCCGCCCTCACGACTGCCAGCTGGGTACATAATCTGACGCTCAACGGCCGCAGATGCCCTCCTAAACTCAATTGTATTACCATCCTCAGGACGGTGATACAATTAATACTGTGACAAGAGTGGCAGTATTTTTTGCTGCACTATGATATTTGGTTCTGCTGGGGTGGAATTTTATGCTGCACTATGATATTCGGCTCTACTGGGGCGGTAATTTGTGCTGCACTATGATATTTGGTTCTGCTGGGGCGGCATTTTGTGCTGCACTATGGTATTTGGTTCTGCTGGGGCGGTATCTTGTGCTGCACTATGATATTTTGTTCTGCTGGGGCGGTATCTTGTGCTGCACTATGATATTTGGTTCTGCTGGGGCGGTATCTTGTGCTGCACTATGATATTTGGTTCTGCTGGGGCGGTAATTTGTGCTGCACTATGATATTTGGTTCTGCTGGGGCGGTAATTTGTGCTGCACTATGATATTTGGTTCTGCTGGGGCGGTATCTTGTGCTGCACTATGATATTTGGTTCTGCTGGGGCGGTATCTTGTGCTGCACTATAATATTTGGTTCTGCTGGGGCGGTAATTTGTGCTGCACTATGATATTTGGTTCTGCTGGGGCAGTATCTTGTGCTGCACTATGATATTTGGTTCTGCTGGGGCGGTATCTTGTGCTGCACTATGATATTTGGTTCTGCTGGGGCGGTATCTTGTGCTGCACTATGATATTTGGTTCTGCTGGGGCGGTATCTTGTGCTGCACTATAATATTTGGTTCTGCTGGGGCGGTAATTTGTGCTGCACTATGATATTTGGTTCTGCTGGGGCAGTATCTTGTGCTGCACTATGATATTTGGTTCTGCTGGGGTGGTATCTTGTGCTGCACTGTGATATTTGGTTCTGCTGGGGCGGTATCTTGTGCTGCACTATAATATTTGGTTCTGCTGGGGCGGTAATTTGTGCTGCACTATGATATTTGGTTCTGCTGGGGCGGTAATTTGTGCTGCACTATGATATTTGGTTCTGCTGGGGCGGTAATTTGTGCTTCACTATGATATTTGGTTATGCTGGGGCGGTATCTTGTGCTGCACTATAATATTTGGTTCTGCTGGGGCGGTAATTTGTGCTGCACTATGATATTTGGTTATGCTGGGGCGGTATCTTGTGCTGCACTATAATATTTGGTTCTGCTGGGGCGGTAATTTGTGCTGCACTATGATATTTGGTTATGCTGGGGCGGTATCTTGTGCTGCACTATGCAGCACAAATACTATTGCAGGCCCCGCTTGTTTCTGTTGTCCCTGCCTACTTGTGTTGACCGATCTTCTGTCAATTTGGACCCGCCTACAACATGGGGCCACTTTTAGTTTTTTTCCAAGACCACATTAAGTTGCCAGTCTGCCCCTGCTCACATTAGCTGGCCAGTCCCTACGACAGCCCACATAACACCACGGCATCCTTTAGATGGTGCAATAATGCTGTCAGACATTAATATGGCACAGACATAATAAAAACATAAGTGAACAAAATTTTATAAAAGATGCCCAAAAGTTTGTTACCTTGCAGTAACCCCTTTACCATATGACAAGATCCACTGACAGTCCAAAATCTGCGGACCCTAGAGGGGTCTTTGTCTATATTTGCCATGAAAGGAGCCCAGGTTGGGTTTTAACGTCCATTTTTCCCTGGATATAAGCAGCGCCATTGTTTTGGCATTTTTTGGGGTTGGCAGTACAATGCCATTGAAAATTAAAGGGGTTGTCCACCTTTTATTCAGTGATGGCCTGTCCTCAGGGTAGGCCATCACTAGCTGACACCTTGCACACCCACCAATTAGTTGTTCGGCTAAAGCCAGCTGATCGGCGGAGGTGTGGGGTGTAGGACAGGGCATCACTTAATAAAGGTGTACATCCCATTTAAATACACAGTCTCTTCCTTCTGTAGCAGTCAGCACAAAACATACGACCTCCTATATTGATAGGTAATCCATAGTCAGTTTACTGCTGCTGTGAGGGAAGATATTATCTGCAGGGTAATCGCCATGATGACAGTAGGTATAGAACTGGAATAACAGTATGACAGCTCAGTGCCCATAGAAGAGCATTGCATTGATCAGTGTAATGTGTGATACTCTAATTGAGTCACTACAGGGGGGAACTCCGTGGTCATGGCAGTACATGAGTAGTGCTGCAGATAAGGAGTCTACATCACCTACTGCCCTTGTTCCCTTGCTGTCAGCTCTCAATATTGTGCTGAAATAGACATAGTGGAGAGGACTCCTGTGCGCCTGCACAGCATTCCCAACAACGAGGGAGAAAATAAAATAAAATAAATAGGGATCCAGACTCCTTATGTGCAGAAAAGAATCTAAGATCATGGTGAAAGACTCCCTAAAAATCCAGAGCCAGGAAGTAGAAAACATGAAACAAAAAATTACATATAGAATATTCAGATATAGGCAGATTTTTTTGATGGAAGTGTCCCTTTAAATTCATCATGTTCATCCAAGCTATTACATAAGCAGATGCAGTCCTGAAAAAGACACTTGGTTTGTGTCATTGTGCACCTGGTAATTAAGAGGTTAATAAGATTGACCCTTCCTTTTCCAAGGTACAAGCAATATCCTGTCACTGTTCAACTGCTGACCCCTGGCAGCCTCCCAGAGCACAGAGTCAGCAGCGTTGGGAACAGACATTCGGCGGCCCCTCATGTCTATTAATTTGCTTGAAACCAAGACCAACCTCAAGACATTGAGCCCACCTGGTATGAAGCGGTCAATGCCAGATGGGGGGGGGTGGGGTGGGGGGGGGGGGGGTGAAGCTGCATTAATATCTCTCCCTTAGTGTATTTATGCTGTGAGAGGGGAAAGGGGTGACGAGTCATGCAGTAAGTGGGGACGGGAAGCAGTATGGGGTGGGAGCAGCTAAAGGAACTTAGGGAAGAAAATATGGGAGAAACAACCTTGGAGAATAAAACTAACATTTACAGAACCGACGCAGGATGAACAGACCCAAAATATACAGATTCAACACAACATTTCTTCCCAAGTTACTTAACTGTGGAACTCTTAAAGGGGTTGGCCAGTTTTTTTAAAAATATTTTTTAATATTTTTCCCCTCATGGTTCCCGCTGCTCGGTTCCGGCTCCCTGTCTGTCTTCAATCGACTTCCGGTCCCCGTCCATCGTTAACTTCCTGCGTGGACGTGGTCATGTTCACCGCTGCAGCCAACGATTGGTCTCAGTGGTGACGTGTTCCTAAGTGGCACGTGTCCCTGTCCATGCAATTAGCCTTTAGTGACATTTTCTTTGCCCAAAACCTCCCTTCTCGCACTTCACTAGATCCATTCAGACCCACTCAGTTAGGGTTATTGGTTCATTTAAAGAGAACCCGTCCCCCTCCTGACATGTCTCATTTAGTACCTACTTGCATTCCTCATGTAGTAACAATTCTGGAGCATCTATTCTTATGACTCTCTTGTTATTTTCCTCTGTTATTCCTTCTAGAAGTTTATGAATAAGCTGCTAGCAGTCTGCAGTAAGGGTCCAGCTGGGTGTAACCAATTAGGGGTGTGTCCCTGCATAGTCTGACACTGGAAGCACTGATTGGATAGTGTCAGACTGTGCAGGAACGCACCCTTGACTGGTAACACCCATCTAGACCTTACTGCAGACTGCTGGCAATTCATTCATACATTTCTAGTCGGAATGGTACAACATAGAGTAATAGGAATAAATACTCCAGAATTATTATGAGGAATACTGTTCACTAATCAGCACCGCAGTAGGAAACCCTGGGCCCATAGGTTTCCATCTACGAAAGCCTCTCCTCTCACTTCTCCTTAGGAGTCGTCCTATGGTTTCTTAGTATGACGACAACCCCCTTTAGTAATGATGCCTACACACAGGCAGCTAAAATATCTTGGATATTAATCTCTGCAACTGATAGAGCAGCTTGTGTGAGATGCCATAGGGCTGAGCAGCTGGGGCTTAATACTTGGCATTCTGCTCATTAAATCCTCTTAAAGGGCTCTATACAAGGCTGATATGAAGAAGTGAATTTGCTGCAATTCTGACCGCTATTATGTTTTCAGTCGATGCCCCAGGTACGGATTTTGGTCGCCACCACTGAGGTCAGTGGTTGTGGTAATTCATTTACTACTCAAAATAAGAACCCCCATTTCTGCTTACCAGGCAGCTATTCAGGGGGGAATAAAGGGGATCAGCTTAGATACTTCTAGGCAGCCCGTATTCCTGAGAAACAAGAACTTTCTTTTCAAATAGAGGAATGAGTCCATAAAAATTGTCTGTGTATTGAGACCCGTATATTAATATAAGACCCCAGACCAGACTTCTATATTTATATCAGACCCCTAACTAGACACCGAAATTAATTTCAGACCCGTATATTACTATATCAGACCCCAGACCAGACCCCTTAACTAATTTTACACCTCTATAATATGAGACCCCCCCCAGACCAAACTTCTGTATGTATATCAGACCCCTAATGAGACACTCAAATTTATTTCAGACCCATATATTATATTAGACCCCAGACCAGACATCTGTATTGACATCAGGCTGTGAAATTCATTTCAGACCCGTATATCAGACCCCAGACCAGATGCCTGTATTGACATCAGACCCCTATTTTATATCATACCTCCAAACTAGACCCCTAAATTACTTTCAGACCCCAAAACAGCCCCCTATGTGAATATCAGACCCCCTATAATAATATAAAGCCCTACTCAGACCCCTATATAAATGAAGCCGCAGAACAGAGCCCATCAATATATTCAGACCCCCAGAGTGCCCGGAGTAAGGAGGGTAAGTAGACGAGCTGCTATCTTTGGATCAATCCAATAGATAATGGTTGATTGTTTTAATTACTGCACCCACTTCCCGGGACCGACAACAAGCCGCTGGGACACCCCACAATCAGCTGATATCCGAAGCCTCTGACAAGTTATCAAATGAAGTTATCGGACCATCCAGGTCATGGACAAATAAGCCAAGTCCTCCACAGAGAGCGACCTAAAAGCCAACCCCTTTAAAAATGATGGCTCAGTGGTTAGCACTGTTGCCTTCCAGGGCTGGGGTGCTGGGTTCTAATCCGACCAACGACAACATCTGCATGGAGTTTGTACGTCCTCCCCGTGTTTGCCTGGGTTTCCTCCCACCCTCCAAAGACACACTGATAGGGAATTTATATTGTGAGCCCCATTGGGGACAGCTCGATGCTAATGTCTGTAGAGCGCTGCGGAATATGTCAGCGCTATATAAGTGCGTAAAATAAATAAGAATGGAGGCAATAAACTTCAGTAACGTCATCTGATTTTTCAGAGGGTATCACTCCTGACGGGCTTAGAGCAAAGTGTCCCAGAAAATAATTTCATATTGATGTGAACGATGGACGTGTGGGTTATTGCGCAGTGTGGATGAGCAGCGGTGCTGTTAGCAGGTGCGCCGCTTCTCATCCCCCCTTCCTGGTTTGATAATGCGATCCAGCCGTTTCCCCCGCTCACCTGCCCTCTTGTGACCTGCATGCAACCTCGCTCCCTCAGCTGCAGTATCTGCAGAAACCTATCCCCTTGGCTTTGTGTTCAGAGCTTATCGGAGAGGGCACTGCAGGGGAGGGCGGCCGTTTTAGCAGGTGCCGCTCTGATAAATCAGAATCCGTGTATAATGCTATCCCGGGGCTATTTAAACAGTATTTGTTACAGCCGAGGCTAAATAATTACACTGTTTGGTTATAACTCCGCCGCCGCATTCCTGAGAAACTTGTGTCTTTTTCCTCAAGTGGTGTAGCATCTCAGAGTATTAATACCGTCTGTTCCTCCTCACCAGCCCGTGACCACATCAGTCAAAAGACCCCACAATTCCCAGGGGACGTTGTGGTAGGAAGAGGCAGATGAATGCTGCGGTTCTCGTCACTAGTTCTACCTTTATGCATCTCTCTTCTTAACTAGCAGTTCTATTGCTAAAGAGAGTCTGTCAGCAGTTTTGATCATGCTAAACTGCTGGCAGCACTAGGTAGGAGAAGAGGAAGGAAGAACAGCACAAGGCAGAGTTTCAAAAAAAATAGATGCTCCAAAATGGTTAATTCCTGTCAAATACAAGTGTTCACGAAGAGAGACATGTCCTCTTTAACCCCTTAGTGACCAAGCAATTGTTTTCATTTGTCCGTCGTCGCATTCCAAGACGTATAACTTTTTTATGTTTCCATCAATGTTGACATATGAGGGCTTGTTTTTTTTGTTTTTTTACAGGACAAGCCTAAAGCCCCTGACCACCATACAAAGGTGTATTGGTGGCCACTAAGGGTTTACATATTATGATCCTAAAGGGAATCTATCAGCAGTTTTGACCATGCTAAACTGCTGAAAGCTCCAGGTAGGCTTGCGGAGAGCGGTACAGACATAACTTTTTGTGGATCGTTTATCATCAGGAGAAGTGAGAATATAAACTTTTATTCTGTCATATTCTGCTCCTTTAAAGGGGTTGTCTCACCTCAGACATTGGTGGCATATTGCTAGGATATGCCCCCAATGTCAGATTAGGTGCGGGTCCCACCTCTGGGACCTGCACCTATCGTTATAATGAAGCCCACAAAGTACTGGCCGCCCTTTATTCATTTCTATGGGAATGCCGAAAATAGCCGAGCTAGAAGTGAATGGAGCGGTGGCCGCGTGCTGCTCGGCTATTTTCGTCAGTCCCTTAGAAATCATTGTAGGACGGCCGCTCATGCACGGTACGCCCTCCGGCACTTTGTGGCTCCGTTCTAAGGGTAGGTGCGGGTCCCAGAGCTGGAACCTGCACCTATCAGACATTGGGGGCATTGCTGAGCCCACTCTATACCTCACCCGGTGCCAAATGGCTTCCAATAAATACAATGAGAGCAGGCTACAGCTTTATACTTACTCTGATTAAAATCAGTGGGCTCAGCATGCATGTTGGTACCTGCATCCCTGGATTTAATGGAGGCCGATATGGCACCAAAAATGGTAAAAAGCAGAGTGGACCCAGCATGCATGTGGAACCTGCACTCCCTCAATTTTATGGTGGCCATTATGGCACACAACAGGTAGGATTTAGTATTAGGTTCCTGTCTTATAGAGATCGCCTTGACGTTTGGCAGACGGGCCTAAATAATTTTGTACAGAATGTATTTGCCAAGAATCTTAAATTTGCAAAATAAGTGCAGCATAAGCACCAGAATGTTTTCTATAATTATGGCATTATTGTACTTTATTTGTGTTTGCCGAGTGCTGCTGCATTGTCTTTTTTTCTTTACGTTTCTAGCCATGGCAGTGTGCACCTGCACATTGGGATGTGCTGACTGACCCCCTTTTTTTTCAGTTGTACAAGCCCTTTAAGTGCATTGGAGGCGGAGCTTCACTATAAAGTGCTCTCTGCATTGCGCTGCATCACGGCCCCTCCCCTTCTGCTGTGAGTGACAGCTGTAACATCCAACCAGGAGACCACTACAGCCATCACTCTGAGAGAATGGTACATTGTGTGCCTGGCTGACATATCACTATAAATATCTGTAACCAGGCCTGACCACCTAGTGTTTTAACCCATTCTTGTGAGGATAGCCATTATTATTTTTAAATTATAAGAATAAAAGTTAAAGGAGTTCTCCAGGCTTTTACTACTAATGACCTATCCTTATGATAGGTCATCAATATCAGATTGGTGGGGGTCCGACACCCGGCACCCCCGCCGATCAGCTGTATGAGGAGCCGGTGTGCACGTGCCGTCTACCTTCTCTCTTCCTGCTGCTGCTATGACTATGGCAAAGCAGCAGCGAGCAGGAAGAGAGAAGCTGATTGGCGGGGGTGCCGGGTGTGTGTGCTCTCCGTTCACTTCAGGACCTCGTTTTAGAGACAGTAGAAGGTCCCAGAGGACCCACACGTATTGGACATTTATGGCATATCCCTTTTAAAGGGTTGTTTCCATCCTGGGTATTTTAAGGTGCGGGTCCCACCTCAGTGGAAGTCTATGGAAGTTATGGACAGAGAGGAACAGGCAGTATGTAATGAGGACCACAGCAAGGCAGTCGAGCATGTGTTGCTCCATTCAGACTATAGAAGTGACAGTGGCAGTAGAGCAGCAGTCATTCCCATGGCCAGTTGGACTCCTGGTAGATAGGTGATCAACCATTTTAGGTGGGATATCCTTTTAAAGTTAGAAGTGTATCCCCTATCTACAGTACAGGGGTTAAGGGGCTTGGCCCATCTAATGTATTGGGTGCATATCGCTAGGATATGCCCCCAATGTCTGATTGGTGTTGGTCCCTCGCCTATATCTAGAACAGAGCCCACAAGGTGAAGGAGAGAGGACCGCGCGTGTGACCACCCTGCACTTATTTCTATGGGACTGCTCAGCCTCATAGAAGTGAATGGAGCGGTGGCTATGCTTGCCATTCATTTCTATGGGACTTCTGAAAATAGCCGAGCCTGCTGCTCTGCAAATTTTCAGCACTCCGGTAGAAATGAAAGGAGGACGGCTGCGCATGCGCAATCTGTTCTTCACTTTGCGGACTCCGTTCTAGATAGGTGGGACCCGCACCTATCAAACATTGGAGGCATATCCTAGCGATATGTCCCTAATGTATGAGATGGTCCAACCCCTTTAAGTATCTGATCTATGGTGGCCTCACTGCCTCCAATCTCAAGAACAGGGGTCCAATGCCCCTATATGAATGGAGCGACAGGTCGTGCACGTTCATTGCTGCTTCACTCATTCTCTGGGGGGACTGCTGAAGATAGCCGAGCGCCGTACACCCGTGGGCAACCCCTTTACGTGATTTGTAAAGGAGGCAAACCTGTGGCAGATGGAGCGCTCTGGTAGCATTGGATGCCATATATAAGTAGTAGTTGGCAGTGCCCTTTATAGTGGTGGCAGAATGTGTAACCATTGGATGGCCGGGGCGGGCAGAACAGCCTATCAGCCATGACAGGTGGCGATCTGCAAATACCTGTGAATGCAGGATGAAGGTTTCTCTCCGCAGCCGAGCTTATGGAGCTGAAGGAATGATGAGTAACATGTGGGTTGTCATGCTCTCGCGTGTTCGCCTACTACGGTTCAGCGCCAGGGTACTGTCCCTTATCACCCACTCGCAGGTATGTATGTTCCTGTTTGTTCGGTCGAGTATTTTCCAGCCGCTGTCATGGATTCTCCAGGACAGGATACACCTGCCAAACTGGTACTGAAAGAATCGCAGGATCAATGAGACCCTTAATAACCTGCACCCCCAACACCCAACCTGCCATCTATTCTCCGTCCAACCCTTCTTTCTTTATAGAGTGTGACCCGGAGGAGGGGGACATCGCCCCATGCTTTGCCCACAACTATAGAAGGTAAAGTTACTGCACACCCCACTGTGTCGTCCTGATCAAAGGGATGTTCTCCTTTTCTCTTAAGTTCAGCTATTTGACAGCAGATCCTTTAGGCAGATGAGAAAAAGACGCTTTTAACTTACTGACCTCTTTGGGCCAAACAAAGCAGGAGAAGGGCAGGATAAAGGGCTTTAAATGGCTTCTTTGTCACCGAGAGGGTTATCACGGAGTAGCAAGATCGCACGTCGTCAGCTACAAAGGGGTTAACTTTTACTGCGGCCTAAAGTATATTCAAGCTATTGTCCTGCTTTGTGTGTCTCAGCACATACTGCGCGCATACACTGTCATGGGCTATTCTATAGCACTGGCGTATTATATGATGTCTTTCAGGGTAAGCTGTATTGGTCGTTTTATTTCACTAAATTTGTAAAGGCATTGTACACTTTCAGGGACAATTTTTTTTTTCTGATATGCGTTTTTACAGATTTTGGGCTAAAAATAATTTTTTCAATGGGTCCTTACTAAAACTATTCAGCCGTTCTGTCACAAAGGGTTAACTGTTTGGCTAGCTGTGTACTTTCACCCTTATCTCTAAATTACTAAAAGGTCATAAACACTTATTTGAGCCACATTCTTATCAGTCAGATAAGAACTGAGCTATAATGAGTGTTTGGGAGGTCAAAGATCAGAAATAAGGAGCCGTCAGCTGAACTGCCTGATGGAACACAGTAAAAATGCAGAGCCTGCTACTGGAGAATCTCAAGGCTGTAGAGAAAGGGGCTCAACATTTTTAATAAAGATCAATAAAAAAATGATTTTAGCGCAAAGCAAGTACAATACAATAGAAAAAAAATGCCTCCAAAGTTGTACATAGCCTTAATCCCATGATAAAGTAACTCTTCAGCTTGCCTGTGCATCTTAGTGTATGTTCACACACTGGATTTCACGCGGATGTCGGTGTGGATTCTGAATGTAGATCCTCTTGAAATCGACATACCATGCATGTGAATAGGTTTTTGACAACGTCGCATATATGCTTCGGAAATGTTCTGCACGGATTGGTGGTTGCTCCGCGGCACACACCACTTATTTGGGACAGAATTGTCGTGGATTAGTCCGACTGCATGATGGTAGGACTAATCCTTGTGCAAATTTGCTGCGGAGCTACTGCGCACCCACAGTATACTGCAGAAGAACTCCAAGGGTACAACCTCGGATTTCTGTTGAGAAAATACAGGATTTTACCCTCACATTATGAACATTCATTAAAGGGGTTGTGTCGTTTACAAGTCCTGTTTTCAGATACTCTTGTTGGGGACTCTGATTTAGGTTACTCCAGCGTGGTCATTCCGGCAGACAAGCGGAGGATCGGCTGGACACAAACCGCAGCACGCAGCTGGAAAATCCTGCTGGAATTCAAACTGGAGATGTGAAAGTAGCCTTAAAGGAGTTTTCCGGGATTTTGATATTGATGACCTACTGTCACCGCCAGACATCTGAGAAGCTCTGACAGATGTTCTTCAGACCCTCCTGCTTGAGGTTCTTTTGTTTTTACTTTCGTTTTGTCATCTCGTTTCCCTCTCTCAGCTGTCATCTAGTTGCACTGATTGCATCCCTTTAAATCCCCTCCCATACTGCATCACTTTGCGGTTTATACAACTTCCTGGAGTGTGTGCATGCTGGATGCTACAACTGATGCTTCTACAGATAAGTCTGTTCATTATGTGTTCTTGCATAGCAAGACCACATACTATTATCTCACAAGTATATTATTATTCTTATTATAGCCAAATTTGCCACCCTAACTCCTCCCACAGTTTTTACACTACATAGACAAAAATTTACCAAAACGTGCAGATTGTTCCCGATCGGATTGCTATTACTTTGTGGAGCGATCCCACCCCCGGGGCCCCCGTGGCGGGCCCCGGAAGCCCCCTTTTTTCCCATAGACTTTGACAGGGTAAATTTTCAAATCGCTCCCACTCGCCAGGCTTTGACGCTAAAGTCACCAAACTTGGGTCACTTAGTCATGGAGTCAACCCGAAAATTTTGGGCACATTTCGGGGACCCCAAAAAGTGGGCGGGGCCACACAGAACCAATCAAAATTTCCCCATTGACTATAATGAGACTTTCAAATTGCTACTCCTCCCACATTTTTAGGAGTACAAATTCCAAACTTTGCTGACTTGGTCGGCACCCACCCGAGTACCTTGCTTGTGCTTTGTTACCCGATCCCACCCTCCGGGCCCCTGGGAAAGGGCCCCCAAAATCCATGTTTTTCCCATTGACTTTGACAGGGAAAATTTTCAAATCTCTCCCAGTCACACAGATTTGAAACTAAAGTCACCAAACTTGGGTCACTTAGTCATGGGGTCAACGCGCAATTTGTTAGAACATTTCGGAGACCCGAAAAAGTGGGCGGGGCCACACAGAACCAATCAAATTCTCCCCATTGACTACAATGAGACGTTCAAATTGCTACTCCTCCCACAGATTTAGGAGTATCAATACCGAACTTTGCACTCTTGGTCGGCACATACCCGAGGATCTTGCTTGTGCTTTGTTAACCGATCCCACCCTCCGGGCCCCTGGGGCGGGCCCCCGAAAACCTCTTTTTTTCTCCCATAGAGTTTTATTGGAAAAATGCAAATGTTTGTCACTCATACAGCTTCGGAGTGAAACTCACCAAACTTGGGTCACTTAGTCATGGGGTCAACCTGAAAATTCCTGTCACATTTTGGGGACATTAAAAAGTGGGCGGAGCTACAAACAACCAATCAGATTTTCCCCATTGTCTTCAATGAGAAATTTTTAAATTGCTGCCATTTCAACATTGTTAATGGCAGGGTTGTTAAACTTAATATATTCGGTTAATAGGGGGACTAGAATTCAAATGTTTAAAAGTGGGAGGAGTCTACAACGGCCAATCAAATTTCAGCTATATGTTTTAATGGGAAAAATTCAAACTGCCGCTGCTCTTAGACTGTTAATGGCAGGATCCCCAAACTTGGTACAGTTGGACAATTTAGGATTAAAATTCTGAAAAGTGGGCGGGGCCAAAAACAACCAATCAGATTTCTTTGATTGATTTCAATGGGAAAATTGAAAAATGCAGAAAATTGAAAAATGCTGCCATTATTGATGTCAGGGGCTTCAAATCTCTGAAATCAGGTGATAGATTAATTTGGATTCAAAAATTTAAAAAGTGGGCGGAGCCAACAACGACAAATCAGATTTTTCCTATTGACTTCAATGATAAACCTTTAAATTGTTGTCATTCTCACAATATTAAAGCCAGAATACCCAAACTTGGCACCGTAGGTCATTGGGTGACTGGGGTCAAAAAAATTTAAAAAGTGGGTGGGGTCTACAACGGCCAATCAAATTTCATCCATTTGTTTAAATGGGAAAAATTCAAACTGCCGCTGCTCTTAGACTGTTAATGGCAGGGTTCCGAAACTTGGCACAGTTGGTCACTGGAGGACTGTGCCAATGTATATCTCATTTTGGGGACGCTAAAAAGTGGGCGGAGCCACAAACAACCAATCAGATTTTCCCTATTGACTTCAATAAGAAACCTTTTAAACAGCTGTCATTCTCACAGCACCCAAACTCGGCAGGGTGGGTCAGTGTGAGACAAAGGTCAAAATTTATAAAAGTGGGCGGAGTCTACACTCCACCCAGTTACTCCGCCCACTCCAGTTGTAAGCTACTGGTGGAGGCAAGAACACATCACACAATTTCCCCAGAAATTGTACCTTTTCTAGTTTATTTGTGTTTTCCTGTTTGCTTGATCCTAGGTGACCCTGACTCCCTCCGTATTAAGTGTAGGGAGCCGGTGGTCGTGTTCCCTCACTAATATAGGATGTTCAGGTGTCATACAGTCGAGGAACGAGGGTATGCAATTATCTACCATTGAGATTTTTGCATAGGCTGAGCAGTAAGGGAGAGAGCTAGGGCTCTTACAGGGCTTACCCTTTGGTTCCTTAGTTTTGGATCAAGTCAGTCGGATCTTCATTTGTGTCTTCTAGTTTTCTGTAATACCTTCCGTGACACCTATCTTCAGGATAGATCGTGAATATGAGATCGGCGGGGGTCTGACTCCCAGCACCCTTGCCGATCAGCTGTATGAAGTGGCCCATGTGATGTCAGGCTCCTCTGTCACATGGCCTAGGCGCATCTCAGTTCCATTCAAGGGAGTGGGGCTTAGCGGAGATACCAAGCACAGCCTCTATCCAATGGATGGTGCTGTGCTTGGTAGCCATGAGGAGGCCGCGACACTCACCAGAGGTCCAGTGAGCGCCGGCGCGCCGCAAACGTCTTCAAACAGCTAACCGCCATTGTTTGCAGGAGTCGGACCCCCACCTATCTGATATTGGTGTCCCATCGTAAGGAAAGCCCATCAAATTCCAAGATAATCCCTTAAAGGGACCTTTCTAACAAGTAGGGATTGTCTAAATTGGAGATCCCCTTAAAGTTCTTACCATCCAATGGATGACGCTGTGCTTGGAGAGCCATGAGAAGGGAGCGGTGCTATGGTGTTCCAGTGAGTGCTGCAGCTTCCTCAAACAGCTTATCAACTGTGGTGCCAGGAGTCAGACCCCCACCTATCTGATATTGATGACCCATCCTGAGGATACGCCATCAAGTTCCTGGGCAACCCCTTTAAGGGTTCTTTTTAACAAGTGTGGGATTGTCTAAAGTGGAGAACCCCTTTAAATTTCAGCAAGTAACATGAGAAAAATGCTCAAAGAACCATGTACCATTATGATGCAATAACCGGTTACGTGGAAGGGTGCAGAAACCGGAAATATTGTATGTCACGCAACGTCTGGATCCTGCGAGGGGTTTGGGGGAGACATTGCTTCCTGAGATAGGCTGTAAGGAAAATGCCAGGTACTGTATAATACCAGCTTTATAGAGTTCATGCTTTTCATCAAGAGCAGGCCGGTCACACTTGATGACAACCATTGCACCAGACTGGCTCAGACGACGGAGGTCATAAAGAACGCTATTGACTTAGACTGATAATACCGCTATCATTTCAGTAGTAGAAAGTAGGAAGTCCTTGAGGCCGAGGGCGCAATAACTACCGCAGGCCTTCAACACAAAAACAGCAGTGTAATAGAAATCTAAAGGGTCAGTTTCGTAAATTGTGGAACCTTTCTCATAATCTGAATTAAAGGGGTATTTCATTTAGAACAGGTTATTCTTTATCCGTATGGATAGGGGATCGCCATTGGTGAGAGTCCAACCGCAGGGACCCACATTGTTCATGAGAACGGCGGACCTGAGTCCCTCGTTTAAGTGGAGCGATGGTCGAGCATGTGCACGATGACTCCATTCAAAGTCTATAGGGCTTCTGGAGATAGCCGGGCACCTCGTGGATGGAAAGCAGAAGAAGACGGGATGCGGCAGCGGCGTGACCAAGATAAGACAGTCAATCCTCGCTGTGAACGGCAAGAGGTTTATTTAGAACTGGTCAAGCAACGCGTTTCGGGGCTGCATCGGCCCCTTCATCATTGTGTCTGCCTGATGAAGGGGCTGTTCGGCCCCGAAACGCTTTGCTTGAAAAATTGTAAATGAACCTCAGTGAAGATTGAATGTCTTACCTTTGTTGCGCAGCTGCCGCATCCCGTCTTCTCTTGCTTCCCTGGTTACTGATCCGGGGCCGCAAGCTGTCCAGAGGGAGCGTCTGCCTTACGATCTACACAACTGGTTATTGCGCCTTCATCGCAACATCCCCAGGTGAGAAGCTCTACAATAGGAGTCTTTCAACTCACCCATATGAGGAACTCTCCCTTTCTCTTTTAGAACCCCATAGAGATGAATGGAGCACTGGTGTGCATGCCCAGTCGGTGCTCTATTCACACCGGGTACATGGGTCCTCTGTTATCATGATTGGGGAGGCTCAGTGGTCAGCCCCCCACCAATCTAACTGGGGATAGGGGATAACTTGTTCTAGCTAAAATATTCCTTTAAAATTGCGGATGACCCAGATTGGTGGGGGTCTGACTCCTGGCACCCCTGCCGATCAGCTGTTCTCAGCAGCTGCCAGAGGGGGAATAGTACACTGTTGGCTATTTTTGGCTGTCCCATAGACATGAATGGAGCAGCAGTACACATGCTCGACCTGCCACTCCATTCGTTTCAGAGGGCCCCCCTTTCTCGTGATCAGTGGTCAGTGCCCCACTGATCTAATAGGTGATAGCTTTGCTTATAGTTATAACAATGTTCCATTGTTGTACTTTATTACAATAATAAGGATCTGATAAAAAAAAAAATAGGGGATAACTTGTTCTAACCGGAATACTCCTTTAAATTGCTGATGACACCCATTTTAAGCTGGCTATAAATGATAATATTTTCTCCCTGGCTTAAAGGGGTGTTCTAGAATTTGGCTATTGATGACCTAGCCTCAGGATAGGCCCCCAATATCTGCTTGGCAAGATTCAGATACCCCACACGCCCACGGATCAAGTGTTCCTGTGTAGCTCTGGCAGCAGACTTCGGCACTGGAATTACACAGCTCTTTCCATCGGGAGGGGGGAATAGGAACTTAAAGGGTTATCCGGTAATTCATATTGACAATGTACGGCGCTGTGCTTGGAAAGCCGCTGGGAGCCTGCAGCGCTCATCCGAGCTCCGGTCAGAATGGTAGCTCTCTGAACAGCTGATCAGCAGGGGTGCCAGGTCCTGGGCCCCTGCCGATGTGATAATGATGATCCATGATGACCTATCCTGAGGACAGGACATCATTATCCATTCTTGGATAATCCCTTTAAAGTGGCCCTGGAAAAATATCCAAGTGTGGCCCCATGTTGTAGGCGGGGACAGCAATACAGAACAAAATACTGCCCCAGCAGAACCAGATACCACAGTGCAGCACAATATACTGCCCCAGCAGAACCAGATACCACAGTGCAGCACAATATACTGCCCCAGCAGAACCAGATACCACAGTGCAGCACAATATACTGCCCCAGCAGAACCAGATACCACAGTGCAGCACAATATACTGCCCCAGCAGAACCAGATACCACAGTGCAGCACAATATACCGCCCCAGCAGAACCAGATACCACAGTGCAGCACAATATACCGCCCCAGCAGAACCAGATACCACAGTGCAGCACAATATACCGCCCCAGCAGAACCAGACACCACAGTGCAGCACAATATACTGCCCCAGCAGAACCAGATACCACAGTGCAGCACAATATACCGCCCCAGCAGAACCAGATACCACAGTGCAGCACAATATACCGCCCCAGCAGAACCAGATACCACAGTGCAGCATAATATACTGCCCCAGCAGAACCAGACACCACAGTGCAGCACAATATACTGCCCCAGCAGAACCAGACACCACAGTGCAGCACAATATACTGCCCCAGCAGAACCAGATACCACAGTGCAGCACAATATACCGCCCCAGCAGAACCAGATACCACAGTGCAGCACAATATACTGCCCCAGCAGAACCAGATACCACAGTGCAGCACAATATACTGCCCCAGCAGAACCAGATACCACAGTGCAGCACAATATACCGCCCCAGCAGAACCAGATACCACAGTGCAGCACAATATACCACCCCAGCAGAACCAGATACCACAGTGCAGCACAATATACCGCCCCAGCAGAACCAGATACCACAGTGCAGCACAATATACTGCCCCAGCAGAACCAGATACCACAGTGCAGCACAATATACCACCCCAGCAGAACCAGATACCACAGTGCAGCACAATATACTGCTGTCTGTAGCTCAGGATGGAACTTTATCATTGTCCTGAGGATGGCAATACAGTTGAAATTAAGAGAGCGGTCGCTGGCCAGGTGCATAATTTTTTCTGAGAGCATCTGATCTTTATGTACGAGGCTGTCAGCGGGCTTGAGCGGCCCCAAGAGCATTGGCCCACCAGGAAATTTCCCTGTAGGGTCTATGGCCAGTCCGCCCATACTATCCATTGTGTAATGGAGCGAACAGGTTACTGCAGTGCTGCTCCGATTCCCCTCAGTAGGAGCATCACTGCAGTAACCAGCAATGTCCACTACACAGTGGATGGAGCTGTGTAGTTCTGGAACCAACCCCCAGTGGCAGAGCTACTGCAGAACAGCTTTTCAGCAGGGTGTCGGACCCCCACCGAGCAGTTATTGAGGGCCTAACTTGCGAATAAGCCATCAATATGAAAATCCTGGAGGAGTCTTATTGCCGAAGAAGCCACTGCATATTGGAATTTTATTTACATTTTGTTTTGTCCAGGACCCATGATGAATAAGACAGATCTTTTGTGTGGTTTGTGGGATTTTCTTCCTGTTCTGTCATAGAGCAACAGAAACAAATATAAAAAAAAATGGGCAAACAAGGTTCTGCAACCTTACACATTTACAGCCCAAAAAATGGCTGAAAAGTTAGGCTCCAACCTCTGAAACTCTCATCTAGCAGAAAAAAAAATTGTTTGGAAATAAATAAATAAAAATTACAATTTGCTTAAAAACCAAGATGATCAATTTAAATTGGGCATAAAAATTTGCTTGCAATAAGAATTCATTGTTTGTCCGGTTTGAAGTTTTCTACACAAAAGTGTCTGAATTTTGGGTTCCTTGAAGTGACCGATCATTCAAAAATTCCCTCTACACCAGGGGTAGGCAACCTGGTGTTGTGAAACTACAACTCCCAGCATGCATACTTGCTCTGCTCTTCTAAGAACTCACATAGAAACGAATGGAGCATGCTGGGAATTGTAGTTTCACAACAGCTGGAGTGCCGAAAGTTGCTGATCCCTGCTCTACACCGTGTGAAGACCTCAGGAGCTTCTGCTGGATATCACATTATTCCAGATTTTTCCTCTGTAGTAGAACTCGTTTGTAATTTCTAGCATTAGATTTCAGTGTCGTCGTCTCATCATTGCAGATTATTTTTTTTTCATCTCTTGTTTCAGTCTTGTGATAATTTGCTCTTTTGTTTTGTTTTGTTTTTTTTCTTTTAATTTTCTTGTTACTCCTTGAGGGAAATCTCTGATTGGGACAATGATTTTCTTCAAGAGGAGTCAGTCAAGACTTGTTGACTTGGCACAGAACTGAAGAAAGGGGTTTTGGGAGGGGTGGTACCTGGCATCTTATGACCTTTTATGTTACTTGTCTACAGGTTTCTGTGATTGCTTAAACGTTTCTCCTGCCCTGGCAGAGGGCCCGCACCTAATTTTAAAACAACCAGAGACAATAGAGCTCATTGAAGAACATCTCAGTACCTGGGGCACGGCAGCCACATGGGCTTTTATTGCACGTCCGCCCCGATCACAATGTTCCATATATCCCTGTGTACTTAGCTGTACAGGTGTCTAGGAATCACGTAGGATAGGCACCTTAAGCGTTAACCACCGAGCTTCTGTGTTGGCAGGTCTATAAAGTCATATACCTGAAGCCTGCACAGATCTGATATCACATACCTGAATACTGAGCAGAGTGCTCGAGGGCACACGGTAAACCACTTCCTAATATCCTACCTTTGGTGCTGCTCATTGGTACAAGGTTTCCACCAAAACGTTCTCAAATGCATTACTTTTAAGCTGTTCATCTTGGTCATACTTCATGGATTCAGTGTTAGGTGGAGTGTTTATTAGTTTCCCATTTAGTAGATGTCTTTTTTCCCGGTAAAGTTTTGGAGGAGCCATTTTTCTAAAATGATTGGACACGGTTGGCTTGCTCTTCTTGATGCCCATCTCCAGCCCATCTCTAGCTGACTCAAGGTCCACCGAGAATTAAAAATGTGGTATATATCTTGTGCTGAGAAGATTATACTTACCTGGAGATCCCTTTCCCCACTTGCAGTTTTTGACCACTGAGCATCATCAGTTGGCATTTTTTGTGGAACGAAAGACCATGTCAGACACCGACCAGAGACCGATTACTTGGAAAGTCGCTCTTGGCAAGTGACAGATGTGAACCCCATGAATAGAAGATCAAGGTGGAGACTGATCAACAATAAGTCGTCCACAATCTCCACAACCTGCACAGATGACAGGTCCTTCTAAAACCTGCACAGATGACAGGTCCTTCCACAACCTGTACAGATGACAGGTCCTTCCACAACCTGCACAGATGACAGGTCCTTCCACAACCTGCACAGATGACAGGTCCTTCCACAACCTGTACAGATGACAGGTCCTTCCACAACCTGCACAGATGACGGGTCCTTCCACAACCTGCACAGATGACGGGTCCTTCCACAACCTGCACAGATGACGGGTCCTTCCACAACCTGCACAGATGACGGGTCCTTCCACAACCTGCACAGATGACGGGTCCTTCCACAACCTGCACAGATGACGGGTCCTTCCACAACCTGCACAGATGACGGGTCCTTCCACAACCTGCACAGATGACGGGTCCTTCCACAACCTGCACAGATGACGGGTCCTTCCACAACCTGCACAGATGACGGGTCCTTCCACAACCTGCACAGATGACGGGTCCTTCCACAACCTGCACAGATGACGGGTCCTTCCACAACCTGCACAGATGACGGGTCCTTCCACAACCTGCACAGATGACGGGTCCTTCCACAACCTGCACAGATGACGGGTCCTTCCACAACCTGCACAGATGACGGGTCCTTCCACAACCTGCACAGATGACGGGTCCTTCCACAACCTGCACAGATGACGGGTCCTTCCACAACCTGCACAGATGACGGGTCCTTCCACAACCTGCACAGATGACGGGTCCTTCCACAACCTGCACAGATGACGGGTCCTTCCACAACCTGCACAGATGACGGGTCCTTCCACAACCTGCACAGATGACGGGTCCTTCCACAACCTGCACAGATGACGGGTCCTTCCACAACCTGCACAGATGACGGGTCCTTCCACAACCTGCACAGATGACGGGTCCTTCCACAACCTGCACAGATGACGGGTCCTTCCAAAACCTGCACAGATGACGGGTCCTTCCAAAACCTGCACAGATGACAGGTCCTTCCAAAACCTGCACAGATGACAGGTCCTTCCAAAAAAAAATGGACATCTGAGTTCTATACTGTATGGCTAACTTCAGACAGGGAGACAACTGTATTGTCACACTGCTTCTAAATTTAAAAGGGTTATCCCTGTGATGGCTAACCTCCAGCTGTGGTAAAACTATGACTCCCAAGATGTACACTTGCTTGGCTGTTCTCAGAACTCCATAGAAATGAATGGAGCATGCTGGGAGTCGTAGTTACACCATAGCTGCAGTGCCGGAGGTTAGCCATCATTGGGTTATCCCATGAGAAATGTAAAATATGAAAATCAGGCGTCATATAGGACATGACAATCTTTTTCTAACAAAACTATAACCAGTTCTGGACCTCACATGGATCCAGAGATCTCCCCATTCATTGCTGCAATATCTCAAGGGGAGTGTCCTTTCTGCTGCAGTTCTCTCCCTATCGCAGCTTAGGAGGCAGTTGAAAGATGAAACTGAGCATGTGCGGCCTTCTTAAGGAGTCGGACAAAAAAAAAACCTGCAGGTGACGTTATACAGATACATTTTATTGAATAGGGCAACTTTGACATCTACGTTGCGCCATCCGATTTTGAGATCCGGCACAGGGTCTCAAAATCGCAGCACAACGCTTCATTTTTCTCCCCATTCATTGTCCATGGGGACAAAACTGACCAAACAGGAACGGAGTGCACAAGAATGCATTCCGTTCTGGTTTGTTGCGTTCCCATGCCGGACAAAAAAACGCTGCAAGCAGCGTTTTTGTGTGCGGTATGGGAAACTGAAGAAGCCGGATCCGGCACCGAAAAACATGTCAAACGGATGCAGCCGGTCTTATTATTCAAACGGATGCGCTTTTCTGTGGTTTTAAGATCCCATGCCAGATCTTAAAACCGGACAGCAAGAACGCAGATGTGAAAGTAGCCCGAGTCAGTGGCTACACACATTTTTTTGAATTCATGCTAATACAAAAGTATTCAGATCCAGGTTCTGGTTTGAAAGCCCTAGATCTCCATCAAGGGTAGCAAGATGTCAGATTGAATGTAATTTTACCCAAATATATGTAAATGATGTAAATTAGAATAGTATTTGTTATGTTGGTTGGGTGCAGCGTATTGCATTTTGAGATCCGTTTTCCCATGTTTATGAGACTTGGCTGGTGAATCATACTTATTTCTGGATCTTTTCTCCCAAGCCTAGGCAAAAAAAAACAACTCCTGGACACAAATTATATGGATGTGTAATTTTCCTCCCATTTCTGGGCACGGTTTCGTCTATATGTTTTTCGTGAATGTCATAACAACCTTTTTAGTCTGTGGACGCTTCCAGATGCTGCAGGATTTCTGTAAACATTTGCTGCCTCCAAATTCTGTGCTCACTAATATAGATATCCCTCCTGTCCAAGCGCGGAGTCACCTTCCTGCTGCAATTCATGTCAACATGATGGGTCTTCCAAGGTTAGGAAGGAAAAAAGAGACGCACTAATAGTTTAAATCTGTTTGATTTTTCCTCTGGATAGGTCATCAGTATCTGATCGTTGGGTGTCCAATCGGGACCCCTGCCGATCAGCTGTTTGAGAAGACACTGATGGTCGCAGCAGCCTTCTTACAGCTCACCAAGCACAGCGCCGTACATTGCATAGAGGCTGTGCTCGGTATTGCACCCCAGCCTAGCCACTTGACCGATAACTGTGATGTCACTGGCCTAGGAAAAGCTGGAAAACGCAACGATGCTACAGCAAACGCCGGTGCCTTTTCAAACAGCTGATCGGCGGGGGTCCTGGGTGTCAGGCCCC
The DNA here is from genome assembly GCF_014858855.1 of Bufo gargarizans. Taxonomy (NCBI): domain Eukaryota; kingdom Metazoa; phylum Chordata; class Amphibia; order Anura; family Bufonidae; genus Bufo; species Bufo gargarizans. The sequence goes on from NC_058089.1 coordinate 47,363,815, forward strand.
TACTAATCAGATACTGATGACCTATCCTGAGGATAATAATTATTCTTAAGGCTACATGAACGTTGTTTGTTTCCGTGTCCGTTCCGTTTTGGTTTTTTTTCGGATCGGATGTGGACCAATTAATTTCAATGGGTCCGCAAATGCCGCATCAGTATGTCCGTTCCGTAGCGCCGCAACATGTCCTATTCTTGTCCGTTTTAGGCCTTGCTACAATGGATCTGAAAAAAAATAAAACAGAGGGCATACGGATGTCATCCGTTTTTTTTTTTGCGGATCAGCAATTTGTGGACCGCAAAACACATACAGTCGTGTGCATGTAGCCTAAGGCTCCATTCACACGTCCGCAATTATGGTTCGCATCCGTTCCGCAATCTTGCGGAACAGTTGCGGACCCATTCATTCTCTATAGGAACGGAATAGATGCAGACATTTCCTTTAAGTAAATGGGTTATCCGAGATGCCGGTACATCCGGCACGTGATCGCAGGCTGGGATTAGAACCCGTATTGCATGCTTGAGTCTGAATCTCTCGTCAGCGAGAACTTCCGAGTCACGTATGCACTGCAGATTCTAATCCTGGGCTGGGATCACGTGGCGTACATACTGGCAGTGCCGGCCGCACGGGATCGCGCGGCATCTCGGATAACACCTTAGAAAGGTCTTTTTTTTTCTTAGAAAGGGCACCCAAAATAACAAGGCCTCCCAACATGATGTAAAGTGGGGGATAAACAACGGTACTAGCGATCATTCATCCCTGGTGCACCTCCCATCGGCTGGTTTCATCTTTGATCAGTGTAAAAGGACTCTTACTCATTAGGGGGCGACTCTTAGAACTTGGGATTCCTGGAGGTATTTCTAATGAATTGTCTTTGTTATTCTTACTATTGTGGTCACCGTCGTCTTTGACACCCAGCAGGGTGATGTGCCCGCTGAGTAACCTGTGCCATCTTCTCTCCCCCTGCAGCTTCACCAGCGTTTCTCGGGGAACCCACGTCCTGTTCCGAGAGTTTGCCTTTGTTCAGTGCACACCGCACAACCGAGCGTCTTTTCTACGTCTCTTCTGGAGGTGCTTCAGGACAATCGCAAAGAATGGGGGTAAGAGAAAGCTGACAGTGGGGGGTTATTATGTTTTCTGCATTGGCAGCGGACCATGTGCTTTGATGTGAGTACCATCTGCATTCAGAATCCCACAGTGGGGGGGCTGAGTAATCTGCGGCTTTGTCATCTTAAGAAGGATTTTATGAATTTTTCATCCTGTAATGAGACAATTTGGACATCTAAGGCCGTTCTAAAGCAGGAATGTAAATGAGTTGTTTTTTTTTTCAGCCACTACGGTCTGTAAGCGCCCACCGATGCAGGTGAACAGAGGGATATTCCAATGAATAATAATCAATATATTTGCTGCTGCTTTATGGCTGGCCTCTCGTGTCTATAAATGCGGAACTTGGCGTTAAAGGGGTCGTCTGACGGGAGGGGGGTTATTTTGGAAACATCTCATAGGCGTATAAAAGAAGCAATACTTACCCTCACAGATTCCCGTTGCTTCACCACGGGTCTCTACGTCCCGGTCCCTGGCTTGACACACAGGAGACGCCTGGTCAGCCAATCAGAAGTGACCCACTTCAGCCAGTGATTGCCTGAGCAGGCGTCAGGCGGGGCAGTCCGTTCTGGAATATGACACTTAACACAAATACGTCTGTATTAGGCTACTTTCACACTTGCGTTTTGTGCGGATCCGTCTTGTATCTGCACAGACGGATCCGCACGAATAATGCAAACGCTTGTATCCGTTATTAACGGATCCGTTCGCATTATTCATTCAAAAAAATGTCTAAGTCAAAACGGATCCGTCCTGACTTACATTGAAAGTCAATGGGGGACGGATCCGTTTTGAAATTGCACCATATTGTGTCAGTGAAAAACTGATCCGTCCCCATTGACTTACATTGTAAGTCAGGACGGATCCGTTTTGCTCCGCATAGTCAGACGGTCACAAAAACGCTGCAAGCTGCGTTTTAGTGACCGTCTAAAACGGATCTCACAAGCGGACCCAGAAACGCCAGTGTGAAAGTAGCCTTAGGCATGGCAGGCAGGCCCCTCTCATTCATCATTTCCTGTGCCTGTTTTAGGCGTACAAAATGGTCTAAATCTACGCCAGCAAGGGAGCAGCCGTAGATTTAGAAGTGGTGGTGGATCCGCTAAAGTTATGTACAAGCTGGCGCCTTTACACCGCCAGCACAGGGCCTTATTGAGACCGGTGTCTAAAATGCCAGTCTTGATAAATTACCCCCTTAGTCGGGTCAAGTTGTGAAAATTGGGCAAGTAATCTTATATAAATCATCAGTATCCTATTTGTGCTCCTATCTTCCACAGCGTTAAAGGGGTCGTCTCACTTCAGCAAATGGCATTTATCATGTAGAGAAAGTGAATACAAACCACTTACTAATGTATTGTTATTATCCATATTGCTTCCTTTGCTGGCTGGATTCATTTTTCCATCACATTATACACTGCTCGTTTCCATGGTTACGACCACCCTGCAATCCATCATCGGTGGTCGTGCTTGCACACAATAGGAAAAAGCACCAGCCTATGTGAGCTCCCACGGTCCCGGCCACCAGAGAGGCCGGCGCGTTTTCCTATAGTGTGCAAGCACGACCAAAGCTGTTGGATTGCTGGGTGGTCAGAACCATGTTAACGAGCAGTGTAATATGTGATAGAAAAATGAATGAAGCCAGCAAAAGAAGCAATATGGATAATCACATTACATTAGTAAGTGCCGTCTATTAACTTCCTCTACATGATAAATGCCACCTACAACTTTAAGGCTGCAGATGACAACTGTGCTACTGAATCACTGAAACGCATTGTTTCCATTGGACCAAAGCTGTAATGTTGGGCCAGTCGCCAGGTGTTGGTTACCATAATGAAACTGCTAAATCTTGTCCTAACCCCTGCATACCAGGAGCACCCCACAAGACTGCATGTGAAGACCGTAGACTATTACATCACACTCATCCGTCACATGGCCTTTCTGCAGCTCTGTCAAATTCAAGGGTATGGTATTGAGCTGCAATACTAATCACAGCCACTATACGATGTAGGGCTCTGTGCTTCATGTAGTACGAAGAGGCTGTAGTGCTTGTCTGCACTGTGGCACCTTCAAATAACTGATCGGTGAGGGTGCTGATGTGTGAGATGGGGAAACAGCTCTCCTTATCTGAACACTGTTTGTGTAGATTAAATTAAATGATCTGGACTGACATTCTGCTGTTTGGCCACAAGATGCCGCTGTTTCCTAAACACAGCTACAGACTGCATATATTTCCATATTCATGAGAGGTGGGGTTACACAGAGCCTGGAGAGGAAGGGAAAGCAAGCAGCCATCTTTGAGGGAGGTGAGACTGAGGAACTGTGTCAGCAGAAGATTTAACAGCATCCAGGTGTAAGAGCATCCCTCAGTGAAGCTGATCGTGTCCAAGACCCTGATCCTGTCCAGAGGAACGAGGATTGCTTTCAGGAACGCTGATGAGAGTTGAGGAGCAAAGCTACATACACTGTGGGACCGCATGCTTGTTAGAGAGGCTTTTGTTTGGTTCAGAGTCACCAGCGGATGCAGAGCAGACCCGGGTCTTTAAGATCGTGCACGCACCTCATTACAGTGTTGTCGCCTAGAGACTGAGACCAGGCCTGTAGTTAGTTAGTTAGGGTCTCTGTTTGTGTCAGGCCACAAGTGCTGCTATTGTCCATTGCAAGGACTCCATAACTTAAAGGGACATTTCACACATGGAGAGCTGATAAACTTCCCACAAACTCAAGCCAGGCTGGCGTTTTGCCTAGAAGGAACACTCAGGCACGTGCTACAGCACCAGTTATGGGAGGGGGAATTCTGTAGAGCTTTGTAAGATTGTAAGCTGTTGTGCTGCACCGCAGGCTAGCCCGCACCACACACCCATACAGGGATTCTTATTTTTTTTAGGGTAATATCAGGTAAGGTGTGGCGGTTTAGTCATGCCCGCCAGTAGGTAACTTACCACGCTTTCCTCCTGCATCCATCGGAGGGCGCCGTGCTGTGCAGCACAAGGGTCTCAGCCTTCGGGCTGGGTGTATGTAAATCTATTGTAGGTTTCCAGCGTTTGTGGTTGTGTTCATTACCACGTTTAAGTAAAATTCTGTTTTGGCAAAAGCTGGTGGTGGCGTTGCTTTCCTCGTCCGTGACTTGGCTGTATCCTGGGAAGCCCACCCCGGTACACGGCTTACAGATGATTATCAGGTAGATAGGTCTGCTCAAGAGGACTCCCCCTCCCTCTTGATTGACAGGTCCAGACATTTCACTCAGTCCTGTCAGTCTCGTGCTGGAGGAAATGTCACATGGAGGTAGTTTGACTGGTCACATGACCCTCCATCATCAGCGAGTTTATGGCATGCAAGCGGGCATACCTTATGAGAGTGACACAGAATATCAAGAAAGGCTATATTATTGCGTGCTCTATAATCATCTTACAAACACATGGATCGACAGTAACCATAAAGTGGCCAACTCTTTAAAGTAGGGATCGAGCGATTATCAGTTTTACCAATATTATCGGACGATATTCAGGATTTTGAACGTTATCGGTATCAGCATCTATTTTGCCGATATACCGATAACGTATAGGGAACAAGGATCGCGCTGCTGTCAGCGCTATCTGTGTTCCCTAAGCAGCACAGGGGAGACGGACGCAGTGTCTCCCTCCCCCTGTGCCACTGCCACCAATGAGAGGAGGGAGGACAAGAGGAGGGGAGGGGCTGTGGCCACTGCGCCACCAATGAGAGGAGGGAGGACAAGAGGAGGGGAGGGGCTGTGGCCACTGCACCACCAATGAGAGGAGGGAGGACAAGAGGAGGGGAGGGGCTGTGGCCACTGCGCCACCAATGAAGATAACTCTCTCATTAATTCATATACAGGAGGTGGGAGCTGGCTTCAGAATCACATAGCCGGCTCCCGACCTCTATAAGCGGTAGATGAGATCTGCGGTAGTTAACCCCTCAGGTGCGGCACCTGAGGCGTTAACTACCGTGGATCGCAGCTACTTGTCATAGAGGTCGGGAGCCGGCTATGTGATTCTGCAGCCAGCTCCCGCCTCCTGTATATGAATTAATGAGAGAGTTATCTTCATTGGTGGCGCAGTGGCCCAAACCCAGAATTAATCATTGGTGGCGCAGTGCGCCCCCCCACCCCAGTATTAATCATTGGTGGCGCAGTGCGCCCCCCCCCCACCCCGGTATTAGACATTGGTGGCGCAGTGCGCCCCCCCACCCAAGCCCCCCAGTATTAATCATTAGTGGCAGTGGCCACAGGGTCCCCCTCCCCCCAACCCAAGTAATTTCATTGGTGGCAGTGGCAGTTCCAATCGGAGCCCCAGCAGTGTAATCCTGGGGCTCCGATCGGTTACCATGGCAGCCAGGACGCTACTGAAGCCCTGGCTGCCATAGTCGTCTCCCTGCTGCTGTGTGCACAGGGCAGCAGGGAGAGTGTGAAGTTCTATTCACCCTAATAGAGCTCTATCAGGGTGAATAGGACAAGGGTTCTAGTCCCTAAGGGGGCTATAATAGTTAGTAAAAAAAAAAAATATATAAAATATTAAGTATAAATGAAAAATAAAGATTTACTAAAAAATAACTACACGTTAACAATAAACATATACATTTTCGGCAGATTTGTGTAGGAATTATTTATTTCTTTTTTTTAAAAATGAAAATTCACAGAATATCGGTATAAATTATCGGCTATCGGCCTGAAAGTTCACAGATTATCGGTATCGGCTCTAAAAAATCTATATCGGTCGATCCCTACTTTAAAGGGGTTATGCCCTTATGTAAAAAGTGTAAATCAGACATCATCAATACCTTTCTAATAAACCTAGAACCAGCCCTGTACCTCACATGGATCCAGAGATCTCCCCATTCACTGCTCCAAATGCTATATTCTCTTCAGGCTGGCAGCTCATGGGGTGTGTCCGTTTTGCTGCAGCGCTCTCCCTATAAGAGCTCATGGGGTGTGTCCGTTTTGCTGCAGCGCTCTCCCTATAAGAGCTCATGGGGTGTGTCCGTTTTGCTGCAGCGCTCTCCCTATAAGAGCTCATGGGGTGTGTCCGTTTTGCTGCAGCGCTCTCCCTATAAGAGCTCATGGGGTGTGTCCGTTTTGCTGCAGCGCTCTCCCTGTAAGAGCTCATGGGGTGTGTCCGTTTTGCTGCAGCGCTCTCCCTCTAACTGCCACAGCTTCTAACAGGACAAACGGCTGGCGGCAGTTTAAGATTTAAATGGAGCGCGTGCGACCAGCTCAGTGAGATGGAAAAAAAATAAGGAAAAGAAGAAACAGCAGGTGGCGCTATACAGATACATTTTAGTGAATAACTCACTGGCTGTGCTAAATTTTTAATTACATTCAATTACAAAGGTATTCAGATCCAGGTGCTGGTTTGAAAAATGTAGAATGTTTTTCGGGATAAAACCAGTGCATATCCCAGGGCTATATAATGGTCGCCTGAAGCCGTATAGCTACTGTGCTCTCCTTCGATAAGTTCCTCTATTAAACATAATTAATCACCGATGAAGGTTTCTCTATATACATAACCTATTATGGGATGTGAAGACTCGGAAAGTCCTGAACCGTGAAATAACATTCTTTATAACTGTCACAGCAGAGTATTATCCAGCGCCGCCGTCCAAACTTGCTATCTCTTTTTTTTATTTCCCCCCTTTTCCCGGTGTCGTCCTTCTCGGTATGCGTAACGGTCTCCTCCCCTCCCTCGCTTGAAATACCTTCAGTTGAACAAATAAAACCAGCGCTCCGATTTTTGCAGTTTATATTGCAAAAATTCCCCTGTAATTAGGATGCTGAGCCTGCCGAGCTGGGACTTGTAGCTGAGAAGGTAGTGGAGATGGAAGGTATGCAGAACAGCACATGGCGGTGGGGAGGGTAAGGAGCGCCGGCAGATGATATCATAGTGTATGTTGATTCCCCCAGAAGTATCCAGTAAGACACGGCCTCGGTCTACGCAAGGCGGCTTGGCTGTTAGCAGATATGGTCCAGTCCACTGAAGATCATCAAGTTGTCACCCGTCGTCATTTACTACCATTGAAAAGTGTCCTAAAACTTTCATTGATCAGCCTGACGTGACTGGAAAGGCCATGTCCCCATTTGCAAGAACCAGCAGCAATTGTGGCCGCGTCTTCAAAAATGTCCGCTTGGTGTCACAGCAGGGGTTAAGTTTGTGATCAGCTTTTTGTCAAGTACTAAGTCATGGAAAGAGGTATCTCCCAAGGAAGAGAACCACCTCCTATGAGGCTACTTTCACACCTGTGTTGTGCCGTCCGGTTTTGAGACAGGGTCTCGAAACCGCGGCACAACGCTTCAGTTTTGTCCCCATTCATTGTAAATGGGGACAAAACTGAACAAACCGGAATGTGGAGCACCAGGATGCATTCCGTTCCGTTTTTTTTGCGTTCCCATGCCGGACACAAAATCGCTGCAAGCATGTAAGTAAGCTTCCCTTTGCAGGTCTGGCCAAGTGTGTGTGTGTGCACAACCCCTTTAAGCTGTTGATTTCAAGCCTTAATTTTTGGGGTCCATGCTGATGAGCTTCATTCCACAAAATGAGCCTTGTTCTGCAGGTCCGATGGTCTGCAAGATGTTGCCCTCCCAGTCGTTATGCCTTTGACGAAGAATGCTCGGATAAAAACGACGTTCTGCTCCGAGTACGTTTCATAAAGTCCCTTCGACAACAGAAGGAAATTTCTCCCCGATTTCCGTCACTAAAGTTACCGTGAGAATGAGCTCCTCGTGGATAAAAAAAGGCTGCATATCTTGGTTAAATCTTAATTATAGGGAATGCCAGCCCGCCAGAGGTTGACTCAGTGCTCGGGTTTGCGGTTCGTGTTTTTAAGCGAGCTCAAAGAAAACAAGTAGAAATGATGGAGCTGCATGGACCTGCTGACCCCGAATAATCCCGACCTGTTATTAAATCTTCAGAGAAGGGACATGCAGACCCCGCGTAAATGACAAGTGAGTGTTAACGTCTGTCGAAACCATCTATAAACATATAAGACATTTAGAAAAATACAGGGCTTTATGTTTGAGGCTGCGGCAGTGGCCCTCGGCGGAGTGGGGCCAAGGGTATGAGGGCTGAGCCTGCTGCCTAGCAAAAAGAATAAAGCCCATTCATCAGCCAAACCCGACCCTTTTGCCCGGCAATAGTCTGATGTCCACGCAGACCTCCGGACTCTCCCCAGACATCTGCCAGATAAGGATCGGGCTGTTAGACATCAACATGCCCAATCCTTTTGTTCTCAGAGGGATAAGCCACCACCAGAAGTGTCTGGCAGTGGCTTAAAGGGGTTGTCCGGGCTACAGATATTGCTTACCTATCCTTAATATCAGATTGGGAGGGTCCAACGCCCTGCACTCCCGCCGATCAGCTGTTTCGGGCACTATACAGTGTATGGAACTGGAAGCAGACAGCTCCTTATACCGTTCACTTTGCGGTACTCCAGCAGTGGAAACTACACAGTGTATGGAGCCTAGTAGAATTAGTTTCCAGCACCGTGGCTACCCGAAACGGCTGTTCAATTGGAGTGCGGGGTGTTGAACCCTCCCTATAGCCCGGACAACCCCTTACGGCCCCACCCCCATACCCATTAGACTATAGCCGGCTGAACCTGCTATTTCCAGTAGAACATGGGCTTCTGGTGGTTTTGTGGTCCCAAACCAGGTGCCAGGTTCCCTGTAATGTCTGTGCTGCCTCTATGGAGAACTATATAATTAGTCCTTGAAGGAAACGCACTGCAGTAGACTTTGTAACTTGCAGAAATGCAGATGATCCTGATTAAACCCTTGTGGAAGTGGAATGTTATCTACAGATCTTGTCTAGGTGCCGAAATCTACTCTTCACAATCAACTAAGATTACATTGCTCAAATTGTAATGAAGCATATTTGTAATAATTCTGCACAGTATCCGGATACGTCATTCGATGTGTCTATGTATCGAACTATTGTATCGTCTTCTGCATAGGTCATCAGTATCTGATCGGTGGGGGTCCGACACCTGGGACCCCCACCGAACAGCTGTTCAAGAAGGCACCAGTAGCGCCGCAGCCTTCTCGCAGCTTTCCATAGGCTATGTGATGTCACATTCATCGGTCACATGGCCTCGCTAAAGTGAATGGGGCTGAGCTGCGGTACCAAGTACAGCGCTATCAATGGGATGGCACTGTCCTTGGTGAGCAGAGAATAGGCCGGAGTGCTCACAGGACACACCCCCTGAGCTGTGATAGGGAAAGAACTGCAGCAGAAAGGACACGCCCCTTGAGCTGCTAGATCGATGTGACGTACAGGGATGGTTCTAGCTTTGTTAGAAAGAGATTGTCATGTACTATATGGCAGCTGTAGGTATCTAGTTCTGCTAAGTTTGGAGACCACTGCACTTCACCTTCAGCGTTGTCATCACTATCCACATATGACCAGAGCTGTCCATCACAAAAGTTCTGCCCACATTCATACTGTAACACTGTGTATGGTGAAGTACTGGAGTGGGGTGTATATCTCACCCAGAATGCTCAGATGGATGAGGTAAAAACAATCGAGGAAAGCCAGGTTTCAGCAAAGTGTAGTTTGCTGAGAAACACTTCTTTAAAGTGTTTTATGGGCCTGGATTTTTATGGAATGGTGATAAGGTTGGTAGAGGGACCTGCCATTCCCCCCCCACTCCTGTACAACATTTCCCCCTAGCCTTGGCTGGGCTCATTACTGTGGGGATAAATACAAAAGCTCATTCCTGACCTGTGCTTGTTGTGCAAAGCCTGATCCCCCTGTTTGTTTAGAAGTACCTAGGTGAGGTATCCTTCTGTTTAGTTAGTGCCCAGACGGGCGGGTATTTTGTTTATGTATTATTTTTGTGTTTGTGCCCATGGAGTCACCCAAGTGAATGTTGAACTTGCATGCCTGTGGTTTTTTTGATTCTAACCTTTGATGCCCATGTTTTGTGTGACTGCCGACCCCGCCCACAAGGACAGAGCCCGACAATATATGTTGTCCTATGTAATACATCTGCCATATACTGCATGTATATGGCAAATCCCTTGAAGTAAATAGGGAATCATTGTGCCCGCACTGGTGGTCAGTCTGCAGGATTTGCTGCACATTCCTAAAATTATGTAGGGCTAGTTCACACAGAGGCATATTCTGCTGCGGTTTTTCAGTTTGAATGCAGAGGACCTGCTCGTGGTTTAGCCCCAATAAATGGAGTTTCGCTGTGAGTGGACACTGATTGCGGTTTCCAGTGACGGTCCATGCATATACTGTAGATTAATGACGGCCACATGAACTGCAGCTTGGCCTCAATGAGAGACAGATAACGTATGGCCCTCCTGCAGTGTTTGGAGAGAATTCGATCCAAATTCCGCAAGTAGTCACCCCAGGGAACACTAGGGTTAATTTTCTGCTACTCTGTTCCATTTTTACCCGGGGAACCAACTGAGGAGGCAGAAATTGCGAATCTTTGTGTCCTATTGCAAACAGAGCAGTGGTGGGAGGCCGCTGCTGCAGCCACTTGTCTTACAGCCAGACATAGGACAGTGAGGAGAAGGAGGGGGGACGTGAATTGATCTTATATTTTTTTTTTTTTTTTTTTTATATTTCTCAATTTTAATTGCAATTTCAGACAAAATAGGATCAAAGGAGAGGAGGAGATTACAGAGGAAAAGGTTGGGATAATTATTTGTATATCCTTTTTCTATAGTGAGTGTTCCTTACAGGGCATCTGTCAGCAGTTTTCTACCTATGACACTGCCAAGCGCACATGTAACAGGTCAGGCAGTTTCATAGGTACAAAACTGCTGACAGATGCCCTTTAAGTCCATCTCCTTTGCGCTGCCTTTATGGCTAACATACACTTGTTTTATGGGATAACCCTATTCCGACTGAACGGTTGCATCTGTTTTCAGAGCGGACCTGCCTGACTAATAACAGTCACGGTGGTCCACATGGTTTGGTTTCACCAGGCGTAGCCGGTCCGTCATTACGTTCCCGGGATCTCTTGTGGTATATTGCATCCTGCTCTTGGTTATTGTAGACTAGAGAGTTTATATGATCGTATTTGTTTGCTAAACATTTGGTCTAAACAGCATTATCGGAGTGACACCAGCATCCATTTCGTATATCGCGTGGTGCCCTTCGCAGGTCTCTGTTCCCACTCGCCACATGGCACACATAGATGTGTGGGGTGGCGCTCTATAGCCGGGGAGGGCGCAGACGCTGGGAGGTATGGAGGACATCGGGACCAGATGGTCACAGCAGGCCTGCGGTGGTTAGAACAGCTGGCTCCAGTTTAGCTCTGTCATTTTCTGCTTCCTTCTGAGAAGATCAGAGCTCCATGGGCAGTCTGTGTGCTGGCTTCACTTCTCGGGAATTAAAGGCTTCGCCCCGTAAGGATGACTGTCCCCTTTGGCCTCCCACTTGTTTATTTTCCTTCTATTCCTGCCCGATGGAACAGCAAATTAGCAAACGAGCGAGCGCGGAGTTTATTTTCTTGAGACAGACCCCAGTCATAGAGGTAGCCAAGTCCTCCTCTCATCTGCAACCATTAGGAACATCTCCAAACCCACACGGGAACTTCACCCACCAACAATTTGCTAAACATGAAAGAAGAGGCTGTTTGGGAGGATGTAACCCCGCGCTCTGGCTGGGGTTCCTCTGCGCTGCCAGTCTTCACCACGTGGTGCACCTTTCCGACAGGTCAAAGATCGTATCCGCTACCGGGGAGGTTTAAAGGAACCTTAGCCAACGCCAGCAGTGCTAGGAGATACGATCTATTGGCCTGTCCTTGGTGGCTCCAGACATGTATAGTAACATAGATTGTAAGGCTGAAAAAACACATCCGTCCTTCCATTTCAGCTTGTTCTCCGGCAGGTTGATCCAGAAGAAGGAAAACCCCAGGAGGTAGAAGTCCATATTCCTTATTTTAGGGGAAAACAATCCCCTGACGATTCCAATCAGGTGTTGTATGATGAGTTGGATAAAACGAGCTAGATTTCCAAGAAACAGCGCCACTGTCGTCAGTGGATGGTCTCTGGTATTGCAGCACAGACACATTAACCACATCATCTTCGTCCTAGACCAGGGATCAGCAACCTCCGGCACTCCAGGTGTTGTGAAACTACAACTCCCAGCATGCTTTAGGCTACATTCACACTAGCATTTTTCCTGGATCCAGCAGGGTTCAGCAAATACAACGGATCCGGTTGTATTATCTTTAACATGGCCAAGACGGATCCATTTTGCTCCGCATCCCAGGACGGAAAGCAAACCGTAGCATGCTGCGGTTTGCTCTCCGGTATGAGAACGGAGCGGACTGCATTTTGGAGCGCACCGTTCTGTTCAGTTAACTTTTGTCCCCATTGACAATGAATGGGGACAAAACGGAAGAGTTTTTTTTACGGTATTGAGCCCCTATGACGGATCTCAATACCGGAAAACATTAACGCTAGTGTGAAAGTAGCCTAATTCACTTCTATGGGTTTCCCAAGGATTTGCATGCTGGGAGTTGTAGTTTCACAACACCTGGAGTGCCGGAGGTTGCTTATCCCTGTCCTAGACTCATGAGCTCAGAAAATGTGTTTTATATAAAATAAATTATATGATTATCCTGGTTCCAGCCCTCGGGTTTGATAGATTGCACGCCATTAGATACTCGCTCCAGTTTCTGTTGTGCCCGGGTCATGACGGAGCTGTTTTCCTTCATCAGGATTGTTTTCACTGCGGCTGCCGCGCCAGCATTTACCACAGACAATGATCCTCATTACCCTGCGGGATAGTGTGGTATTTGTTGCTCACACTCCCCCTGCTGGCCTGTTGGAGTACTGCTAGTTCCTATGTAAAGTTTACTGTGCTCAGATTACATATATACTCCTCTGACTTCACAACATCTTAAAATCTGGCCTCCAAACAATGATCCCAGGGATCACAGCTGTAGAGTGCGCGTGCTCTTAAGGCCCCTTTCACACAAGCAAGTTTTCCGCGCGGGTGCAATGCGTGACGTGAACGCATAGCACCCGCACTGAATCCTGACCCATTCATTTCAATGGGTCTGTGTACATGAGCGTTTTTGTTTTTTTCACGCGTCAGTTCTGCTTTGCGTGAAAATCGCAGCATGTTCTATATTCAGCATTTTCCACGCAGCCCTGGCCCCATAGAAATGAATGGGGCGTCAGTAAAAAACGCATATCATCCAGAAGTAAGTGCGGATGCGATGCGTTTTTCACTGATGGTTGCTAAGAGATGTTGTTTGTAAACCTTCAGTTTTTTATCACGCGCGTGAAAAACACATTGCACCCGCGCGGAAAAAAACTAAACAACTAAACAACTGAACGCAAGCGCAGACAAAACTGACTGAACTTGCTTGCAAAATGGTGCGAGTTTCACTGACGCATCCTGAACGCATCAGGACCTAATCAGTCACGCTCGTGTGAAAGAGGCCTTAGGCTGCTGCGCAGAAGTAATACACGACACGTGTCTATAAGGCTACATGCACACGACCGTTATGTGTTTTGCAGTCTGCAAATCGCGGATCCGCAAAACACGGATGGCGTCCGTGCGGACAGCCTTTAATATAACTGCCTATTCTTGTCTGCAAAGCGCGGACAAGAATAGGACAGGTTATATATTTTTTGCGGAGCAACGGATGCGTTATAGGAGCTCAGCTCACCTGTCGTCTGTCTGACCAGAAGCTTGTTGACGGTTTCCTCTAACGAGCAGCAGAATGGCGAATGCAGCTCTGGAGCATGAGACAGTTTCTCAGGATCAGAACAAGATATTTAATGCTATGCATTTATAGACTTTCTCTCAGTTATCTATTATAAACTGGAAAATAATATTCAAAGATCACCTTATGTTTTAAAGGGGTTGTCTCATCTTCGACCTCTGGGATCCGCATCTATCCCTAGAACAGAGCCCTCAAATTGACGGAGGGTGTCCTGCGCATTTGCAGCCACCCTCTATTGACTTCTATGGGAGATCCAAAAATAGCCTTGTGGAGCACTCGGCTATTTTCAAAAGTCCTATTGAAATGAATGGGAAGCACATTGCCGCCACTCCACTTCTATGGGGCTTATGGAAATAGCCGAGCCAGTGCTCCGCTATTTTCGGTGCTGCCATTAAAATGAATAGAGGGTGGACACGCATGCACAGTACGCCCTCCATCACATTGCAGGGCTCCGTTATAAGGATAGTTGGTGGTCCCAAAGGTGGGATCTGCACCTATCAAACATTGGGGGCATAATCCTAGCAATATGCCCCCAATGTCTGAGATGAGACATCCCCTTTAAGAGTTTTTTCTGTGAGTTCAATATTGATGGCCTATCCTCTTACCAGATAGGTGGGGGGTCCGATTCCTGCCATCCCCACCCATCAGTTTGAAGAGGCTGCAGCGCTCCAGTGACCAACACGGCCTCTTCCTAGTCCAGCGACCTCACATTTGCAGCTCAGTCCCATTCAAGTGAATGGGCCTGGGCTGCAATACCAAGCACAGCCAGTATGCAGTGTATGGCGCTGTGCTTAGTAATCTTTAATGAGTCTACGACACTCAACGGAGCACTGCTGCCTCTTCAAACAGCTGATCGGCGGCGGCGGCGGCGGGGGGGGGGGGGGGGAGGGGGGATATTAATGACCTATCCCGAGAATGGGTCATCAATATCCTACTGCCAGATATTTGCTTTCACATTGTGTTTTGCGGTGTACATCGTGAGTAGTTTATAAACTGTAGTATACAATGGCAAAACCATGGCTGCACGTATACTGAGAGTTGTAGTTAGTGCTAGGGAGTGATGGTATGCACTAGATCCAAGTACCACCATGTGCACTAGGTCTACATGGTCCATGAGGGACTGTGAAGTCTGAACAGCCTCTAAAAATATAAGACGACGTACACGTTAGGGGTTATTTCTTTAACAATAAATAAATTAAAAAAACACACAAAAATGACCATTAACCATGTGTATAAATAGGTGCAGACGAAGTCTGCAAGAAAACACTATGAAGTATAACCCCCAATGTGTACATCGTCCTCTATTTTTAGGGCCTGTTCCGCACTGCCATCCGCAGGGTAACCACAGCTTCTACTACGTCCTTGCTTTTCCTTATCCTACTCATTTAAAAAAAAAAAATTGTTTTTTTCCTTCCCGAGTTGTGGCGCACCTCCCGGAGCCAAGGCCAGTGTAATGTATGGTAGGCATTGTATTAGGGAGGGCAGCGCGGCCCCCGTGGTTGTTCCCTGCCCCTTGTTGAAATATCATTGTCGGTTGTGATTCCTTAAACCGCTGCCAAGACTTCCATGAGCCGCTCCCTAGAGCTTTGTGGCAGAAGGAGAAGATTTTTAGGGAGGGAAACCACTGTGCAAATTATACCGTGCTACAGATATTTATACACTAAGTAAATACCAGCGAGGTTTATTATTTACCGTCATAGGAGACGTCCTGACCACCCGTGTCCCTGCTCTGTACGGGCGCGCAGCCTGCAGCAGTCTAATGTGTTTTTATGATGCTTTTGTGAGTATTATAATGTGGAACGCTAGCCACAAACACAGAAATGTGCCCCGATCTGACCACCGTTCTAGACGGAGAAAAACACGAATGGTCTGCATGTGAATTTCCGAGCCATGATAGGGGCCTGATCACACGTGGAGGAGATATGACGGTGCATATATGCGGTTGTAGGTCTGTTCATCAATGACCTTAGGGGAGGAACTGACCTTTCTTAAAGGGCATCTGTCAGCAGTTTTGTACCTGTGACACTGGCTGACCTGTTACATGTGTGCTTGGCGGCTGAAGGCGTCTGTGTTGGTCCCATGTTCACATGTGTCCATATTGCTGAGAAAAATGATGTTTTAATATATGCAAATGAGCTTCTAGGAGCAACAGGGGCGTTACCATTACACCTAGAGGCCCAGCACTCTCTGCAATTGCTGCACCCCCTGCACTTTGATTGACAAAGCGTCATCACACCTGGTTCTGTTAATCACAGTGCAGAGAGAGCAGAGCCTCTAGGTGTAATGGTAACGCCCCCGTTGCTCCTAAAGGCTCATTTGCATATATTAAAACATCATTTTTCACAGCAATGCGGGCACATATGAGCATGGGACCAACACAGATGCCTTCAACTGCCAAGTGCACAGGTAACAGGTCAGCCAGTGTCATAGGTGCAAAACTGCTGACAGATGCCCTTTAAGGAGAGCATCCATGTATAGAGATTTAGCGGGCAATGCTCCATGGGAAAATAATATGCAAAGAGGTATCTCCCAGAGAAGGAGTGCCCTCTCGCTAGCGCCACCTATTGGAAGGGCCTCCCTATGAGTCAGTGTTTGCCTTTTGAACAAGGGAAAATAGCCAAGCCATATATCCATGTGCAGACAGCTGTCTCGGGGTACTGGCCCCGCTCGCTCTGCAGATATGGCTTAGATATTTTCCCTTATCAAGTTACATGACTGTTAGAAATGGCTCCCTTCAATTGTATGGGGCCATCGGTGGCGTTCTTCACCATGTGAGTAGGCCTGTAGACCTCAGTGGTTCTAAAAGGGGGGCTATGTGACGACCATTACACGGCCATTTTTTGCATTCGTGTGAAACCCTCACAGACATACGCTGGCATTTAACACATACAAATATCTTATCTTGCAGATCTCTTGACTATTAAGGAATACCAGTGCCTCCTACAGATGCTTTGTCCGGATTTCCCTATGGATCTGACGCAGAAGGCAGCAAGGTAAGTGCACGCAGATCCTCCTTTCCACTTATCTACTGACACATATGGAAAAAAGTTTAGTTTTGTGGCGCCCCATAGACTGCCAAGCAGCATAGACTTGGCACAGAAAGCGGACAGTAGGTAACGATGGACACAACAGAGCAGGGCTGTACAAAGATTAAAATGAGGCCCCCTGCTGGTGTGTGTTGACACTGCCATGGTCCTAGCCAAAGGAGGACTTGATGCTTGGTTGCTTTCATCTCCATGATCCTTGGGTTAAAGGGTTTGTCTGGTACTTAGATACAGATGACCTATCCTCAATATCAGATCGGTAGGGGTCCGACACCTGGCTCCCCCACAAGACAGATGTGCTAGGCAGCTGCCAACGAAGGAAACTATACGGTGGACGGAAGCTGTGTACTTTTCAGCACCATGTGCTGCAGCTTTGCTCCCATTCACTTAAATGGGACCTGAGCTGCACTTCCCCTGGCACTACATGGTGGACTGGACACAGCGGCCTATCCTGAGGAGAGGTCATCAGTATTTAACTCCTAGAAGACCCCTTTAAGTTTCTGCACCCTTGTTTTTTAACATTTTAGGACTTGTAATAGAGGATCCCTGCTCAGGTTCTCAACACCCATTAAAATCAATAGAATATGGCATAATTTTCCAACTGAAGAAATCTGACTGCTGGGACCCCCGCGATGAAAGGGCCACACCGCTACAGTTACAGGCGTTCTCCCGCAATTGACATATATCGCCTACCCACCTGGTAGGTGATAAGTGTCTGATCGCTGGGGGTCCTGCCACTCAATTTAAAGTCTGTGGGACTGACAGAAAGGCACTTGTGGGGTCATTTATGAATAGATATACACCAATTTTTGTCGTATATCTGTCGCAGATTCTGTCGTAAAGGGGCCCGGATCTGAAACTTCTTCCCCATCCACGCCACGTATGCCAGTTCTAAAAAAGGGGACATGGCAGGGAAGGAGATGGGCCGGCCGGCCCGTCTCATTTATCATTTTCTACGCGTAGAAAATTATCTAAATCTACGCCAGCAAGGGACAATTGCAGACAAGAATAGGACATGTTCTATTTTTTTCGGGAATGGAAGTGCGGATCGTCCTGCCCCATAGGAATGAATGGGTCCGCAATTCCGTTCCGCAAATGGGGCCCATAGCATTCAGACATCACCTATTCTGTGTGGAATTGTCCCATGATAAGAAGATTCCCAAAAGTATCTGATCGGTAGGAGTTGGATGCTGCATCTACACAGTCCGACGAAGCAGCCGGTTATCAGAAGGGGATCGTTCTTTCCTGACAGTTACCTGCTCGTCAGTGGAGGAACGATCTGCATTCACATGCAACGATGGGGACTAACAATACCTGCTGCAATCACTTGTCCTCAGATGAATCATTGTTTCTGGGCAGCAGATCGCTGTTCACACATTGAATCATAAAAGATTGGACCATTATCGGGAATGAGTATTCGTAGTAACGTTTGTTCCCGATAATTGACCCAAGAATTGGGCCGTGTAAACCGACCATAACTGCTGGGATCTCCACCTAAGTTACTGGAGTGAATGGAGCGACGGTCACACATGTGAGCTACCACTCCTTTTCTCTGGGACTTCTGGAGAGAGCCACGTGCGGTACTCAGCTTCAGTGATGGCCAGTTCGCTGTGTTTGCCAGCGACCACATGCGGGCTGCCATCTTGACTCACAAGTCCGGCAATGCACAGGTAAGCCCTTACCTGTGCCTGCGCCGCGAGCCGGTCTGAAGTAAAATGCGGTCACCGGGAGCAGGCAGTTCCGAGAACAGCTGCCGGGGGCCTTCATCGGGCTGTTCTCGGAACTGCCTGCTCCCGGTGACCGCATTTGTTTCAGAACGGCTCGCCGCACAGGCACAGGTAAGGGCTTACCTGTGCCTCGCCGGACTTGTGGGTCAAGATGGCAGCCCGTATGTGGTCGCTGGCGAACACTGCGAACTGGCCATCACTGCTCAGCTTCTCTATGTCAGACCCATAGAGCTGAATGGAGTGGAAATGCACGTGTGACCGTCCAGCCATTCACTCTGTGGACTCTAGGACCACGGTCTGGTGATCAGTCAGGGTCCCAGCGATCAGATTCCCACCAATCAGATAACCTCCTTAAAGGGGTTCTCCGGGATTTACATTTTGATGACCTATCCTCAGGAGATTTGTGGGGGGGGTCTGACCCATGACTTCCGCCGATCAACTGTGCGAAAAAGCCATGTGCACTTAGGCCTCTTCCTAGGCCATATGATGTCACGCTTATCAGTCACGTGGCCTAGGCGCAGCTCAATCGGACTGAGCTGCAACACCGAGCACAGCCACTATACAATGTACGGCGCTCCGCCACTCCGTCCTCAAACAGCTGAACAGCATTTGGACCCCCGGCAATCTCATATTAATGACCCATGGGTGTGTAAATCCCGGAGAACCCCTTTAAGTGCTGCAGGCTTTTGCTGGACAATGATGCTCTGCGCTGTGTGTTGGTTCCTGGAATTGGTGGGGGTCCCAGAAGTTGGACCTCACCAGTGAGAATGGGGTCACTTATCCTAGCGATACGCCGTAACGTTTAACGACAAAAAGCACAAGTCCGATTTTCTCTCAGAAGGTTTCACTAGCACGGCGGTCAGTAAACGTGCGGCCAGCACAAGGCAAGAAAGACAATATTGTTCCACGTTTGCAGTGTGTATAATGGATCATTGACATGAGGTCAGCGCCATCTGGAGACCCTACACATCCCAGGTACGCCCACGCAGAGGAGCAGACGGCGGTGCCCAGGCTGATGCACAGCGCCAATGTAGTCACTCCTAGCAGCATACCGCGACTCCTTTTCATTTTTAGATTTTGCACGTGGGGGCCGAGGGGGAAGGGGGATAACAGATTTTTTTACACTTGGTACCAAAACTTCAAACAGATCTGCAGAAAGCTTTGGAAAAGCAGATGAAAGAGACGCCAGGAGACGAGATGTGTGAGGGAATGCGACGCTTTGGCGGTCGTGTTTGTGAGCGAGATATAAGGGACCAAAGCGCTCTACCGCTAATGGTCTCACGCCTCACGGCTTTACAGGCTTTAGAGAGCATCTCGTTACAGTGAATGATGTCATCGCCAGCACAGCCCAGTCAATATGCTTAAAGGGGTTCTCCTCTTTGAACAAGTCCTTTTCTTTTTTGTTAAAGAAGGCTTCTGAAGATCATATGATCACTCAGCGCTAGAACCTCCAGGGATCAGCTGTCATCTATGAGAGAATGCAGCAGCAATTGTTCAGTTCCCCTGCAGCGCCACCACAGGTGAAATGAAGCATTGCACGGTTCTAATTCAATTTAAAGGGGTTCTCCAGATTACAGATATAGATGACCTATCCTCCAGATTGACACCTGGCATCAGCTGTTTTGGTCTGCTGTGGCGCCAAAAACCATACTATGTACCCAGCTGGAGGCTCCGTGCATATCCTAGTGGCCGGGCTGGAGTACTGCAGCTCAGCTCTCAGACCTACACAGTGTACAGAGCCTTCCTCTCTGTATGCCGCTAGCGAATCGGTGCCATGGCAGCCTGAAACAACTGATCGGTGGGGGTGCTTTGTGTCGGACACCCGCTGATCTGATGTTGATGAGGTCATCAATATCTGTAGCCCAGAAAACCCCTTTAATGATCTGGCCATACGGTGCATGTAAGTTAATAGAAGGGGGAATCTCTTCTGTTAAGGCCTCATGCACACGACTGTTTTTTAGGGTCCGCATCCGAGCTGCAGTTTTTCCGGCTTGGGTGCGGACCCATTCACTTCAAAGGGGCCGCAAAAGATGTGGACAGCACTCCGTGTGCTGTCCGCATCCGTTGCTCCGTTGCGAGGCCCCGCAAAAAAAAAAATAGCATGTCCTATTCTTGTCCGTTTTGCGGACAAGAGTAGGCATGGCTACAATGGGCCGCCCGTTCCGTTCCGCAAATTGCGGAAGGCACATGGGCGGCTTCCGTTTTTTGCGGATCCGCGGTTTGCGGACATAAAAAAAACGGCACAGTAGCCTAATTCTGTATTTGGAAATGGGTCTACTAATCCGGACAAACCTATTAAAGGGGAACTCCAGCAGTGAAGTATTACGGATCTCTTCAGTCCACATCAGATATGTATTACTTTTGCTTACTAAGGTCAGTGCTGGGATTGGGGCCCCTTTACCTTCTTCACCAGAAACACTAGCAGCGCACAGGAACGAGGGCCACCTGCAACATGACTATCACATCCAGTATACAGTAGTACATAGCACCGGTGCAAACCAGTGGGCCGTCACATAATACATAGGTGTGCCACGTCTGCCACACTGGGATCCCCTCTTCCCTCATAGATGAGGGATGCCCAATAAAGGGAAAAACACCAGCGCCCCCCCAATCCCTGCTATGGATTTAACCCCTTGGTGCCATCTGCCATACAATTACACGTAGCTAGCATGCAGTGCCTTACATGTTCATTGCATGGATGGTGCAGACACAGGAGCGGTGTACAGAGACCCTAGACTTTACAGGGAAATTGCCCAGTGGGCCGCTCAAGGCCTCCTTATGGCCACTAGCCGGATACATGACAATCTGATGCTCTCAGCATTAATTAAAGGGGTTGTCCCACCTTGGACATTGGGGGCGTATCGCTAGGATATGCCCCCAATGTCTAAAAGGTGGGACCCGCACCTATCCCGCAAAGTGACAGAGGGCACACCGTGAATGCGCTGCCGCCCTCCGAGCGCTGGCTCAGCTATTTCCGTAAGCCGCATACAAGTGAATGGAGCAGTGGCCGCACTTGTGCGGTGTGTTTCCCATTTGATTCACTGGAACTTCCGAAAATAGAAGAACAACCCGCTCGGCTATTTTTGGCACTCCCATAGAGATCAGACGTGGCTCAGATTCTGGCCACTTAACCCCTCAAATGCTATGCCATCTAAGTGGTTAGACAGAGGAAGGGGCACCCTTTGTTAACCCATTGGTAACCCTGTGTTGTGATTGCGGGGGGGTGCTGGTGGGTTTCCAAGCCTGAAGGTCCCAAGTCTGCCATCTGCGTATGCCTGTTAGGCCCAGAAATCAATGCTTCTGGGTCAGACGGGATTCTAGAACATCGGATTTAAAAATGAAGGGAAGGCAGGAAAGGAGTTGTCCTGAAAGTGAGTGTATTCCCTATCCCTGACCTAAAGCCGTCCTTGATAGTGCCCTTACTGTAAGTGACTTGGAGAATGTACGTGATCTTCAGGAGCCAGGAAACCCGACACATAACGCAGTGTAATAACCTTCCATAACTTCCGAGGTTAATGTCTTGGTGTTTCCAGCTGTCTCCGTCAATCCCCCCATTGATAGAATCTCCTAAACAATAAAGACATTATAGCGGGGCCCTCGTCAGTCCCGTCTGTCTCTATCAGCGGGATGTCTGCACAAGAGGCCGTAGACATCTCATTCTCTGTTTCCAGTCCAAAGGAGCAATTAAAGATGTATCCGCCATATTGCTGCCTGTGCGTCCACTGACCTCTGTGGAGGAGCTGTGTACATATACAGAGGCAGACAGCGTTAGTTTGGCACCAGCCGCACCAGGATGGACACATTAAAGAGATTTCTTGTATTACCGTAATGTGTTAAAGGGAATGTCACCTCCGGAGCCCTACTTAATGCAATAATACATGTGTAGGAGACCTGCCGCTGACTGCAGATCAGTCCTTGTATGTCGATACTGACCCCCATTCCTCTGCTATTGCCCCACAAACCAGCAGTGGAATACAGAGACAGAGAGTCCTCTCCATTATGTGCGCATGCACAGGAGTCCTCTCCATTATGTGCGCATGCACAGGAGTCCTCTCCATTATGTGCGCATGCACAGGAGTCCTCTCCATTATGTGCACATGCACAGGAGCCCTCTCCATTATGTGCACATACACAGGAGCCCTCTCCATTATGTGCACATACACAGGAGCCCTCTCCATTATGTGCACATGCACAGGAGTCCTCTCCATTATGTGCACATGCACAGGAGTCCTCTCCATTAGTGCACATGCACAGGAGTCCTCTCCATTATGTGCGCATGCACAGGCGTTTTCTCCATTATGTGCACATGCACTGGAGTCCTTTTCATTATGTGGGCATGTAAAGGAGTTTTCTCCATTATGTGGGCATGCACAGGAGTCCTCTCCATTGTGTGTGCATGCACAGGAGTCCTCTCCATTATGTGGACATGCACATGAGTCCTCTCCATTGTATGCGCATGCACAGGAGTCCTCTCCATTATGTGCGCATGCACAGGAGTCCTCTCCATTATGTGCACATGCACGGTAGTCCTCTCCATTATGTGCACATGCACGGGAGTCCTCTCCATTATGTGAACATGCACGGGACTCCTCTAAATTATGTGGACATGCACAGGAGTCCTCTCCATTATGTGGACATGCACAGGAGTCCTCTCCATTATGTGCACATGCACGGGACTCCTCTCCATTATGTGGACATGCACAGGAGTCCTCTCCATTATGTGGACATGCACAGGAGTCCTCTCCATTATGTGGACATGCACAGGAGTCCTTTCCATTATGTGGACATGCACAGGAGTCCTCTCCATTATGTGGACATGCACAGGAGTCCTCTCCATTATGTGGACATGCACAGGAGTCCTCTCCATTATGTGGACATGCACAGGAGTCCTCTCCATTATGTGGACATGCACAGGAGTCCTCTCCATTATGTGCACATGCACGGGACTCCTCTCCATTATGTGGACATGCACAGGAGTCCTCTCCATTATGTGGACATGCACAGGAGTCCTCTCCATTATGTGGACATGCACAGGAGTCCTCTCCATTATGTGGACATGCACAGGAGTCCTCTCCATTATGTGGACATGCACAGGAGTCCTCTCCATTATGTGGACATGCACAGGAGTCCTCTCCATTATGTGGACATGCACAGGAGTCCTCTCCATTATGTGGACATGCACAGGAGTCCTCTCCATTATGTGGACATGCACAGGAGTCCTCTCCATTATGTGGACATGCACAGGAGTCCTCTCCATTATGTGGACATGCACAGGAGTCCTCTCCATTATGTGGACATGCACAGGAGTCCTCTCCATTATGTGGACATGCACAGGAGTCCTCTCCATTATGTGGACATGCACAGGAGTCCTCTCCATTATGTGGACATGCACAGGAGTCCTCTCCATTATGTGGACATGCACAGGAGTCCTCTCCATTATGTGGACATGCACAGGAGTCCTCTCCATTATGTGGACATGCACAGGAGTCCTCTCCATTATGTGCACATGCACAGGAGTCCTCTCCATTATGTGGACATGCACAAGAGTCCTCTCCATTATGTGCGCATGCACAGGAGTCCTCTCCATATGTGGACATGCACAGGAGTCCTCTCCATTATGTGGACATGCACAAGAGTCCTCTCCATTATGTGCACATGCACGGGAGTTCTCTCCATTATGTGCGCATGCACAGGAGTCCTCTCCATATGTGGACATGCACAGGAGTCCTCTCCATTATGTGGACATGCACAAGAGTCCTCTCCATTATGTGCACATGCACGGGAGTTCTCTCCATTATGTGCGCATGCACAAGAGTCCTCTCAGTGCATTTCATGGCTGATTCATAGGTGAATAGTGAGGGAATGGGGGTGAATATTCACATACAAATTTGTGATCTGGAGTCAGCAACAGATGTTCTGTATAATCTAATATCTATCTATCTATTTCTTGAGGAATCAGGGTTGTTTTGGAGGCATGAAGAGGGCCTAGACAATATTAGTGGAACTGTGTATCTAATAACAGAAACAGATATGTATTTATAGATTTTTTTATTATGTTTTACAGGCCTAGAGAATGTAGACATTTCTGAATCCTACTACCGGTAGTCTGGGTAAATTGCCTTCCCAGGCCAGGACACATATAGATTAAAGAGGACCCGTCCCCTCTCCTGACATGTCTGTTTTAGTAACTACTTGTATTCCACATGTAATAGCAATTCTGGAGCATCTATTCTTATGCCTCTATGTTGTACATTCCTCTATTATTCCTACTAGAAATGTATGATTGAATTGGCAGAAGTCTGCAATAAAGGTCCATCTTGGGGTTACCAGTCGAGGGTATCCAATCAGTGCTCCCTCCCAACTGGTAACACCCAGACAGACCTTTAATGCAGACTGCTGGTAATTGATTCATATATTTCTAGTAGGAATAATAGATGAATGGCACAACATAGAGTCATAAGAATAGAAGCTCCAGAATTGTTATCACGTGGGGAATACAAGTGGTCAGTAAAACAGACATGTCAGGAGAGGGTGCGGGTCCTCTGTAGGTGCTCATTGTCCCTCGGTTCTGATCCTCCATTGCTAATGATTTTTGGGTCTTAGTAACTTGTTTTTCACGCTTCATCTTCCCTAGCTGGTCATAGTTGAAGTCCCCTCTATTTCCTCGGTGTCTTCTTTCAGTCTCTGGGTTTTTCTCTTGCCAGGATTGTACTGATGGACGACGCAATGGACTGCCTCATGTCATTCTCCGACTTCCTGTACGCCGTCCAGATCCAGTTTTATTACTCTGGTGAGTATCAAACAAGTCCCCGGGGCCTATCGTTACAATGCACCAGCTGACAAGCGTCCATTGTCTGTACTGCGGTGCCTGCCTGACGTAGGGGAAGTCTTGTCTCCGGGTTGAAGGACGCCCGCTGGTTTACTTTGGCCAGCACGCCTAGAGTTGTGACACACCTGGCAAGGCTTGGCGTTGTGTGTGATGTAAACATTAAAGAGGTTGTCTCGCCAAAAATATTCTGCAGATTTCAAACCACCAGGTGGATCTGAATACTTCTGTAATTGCATGTAATTAAAAATGTATTATGGCTACTGAGTTATTCTCTGAACTCTATCTGTATAGCGCCACCTGCTGTTCCTTTTCTCATTTCTCTGTCCTGCTCACTGAGACGGAAGCACATGCTCAGTTCCATCCTTCAACTGACACTAGTTGCAGCAGAAAGGACACGCCCCCTGAGCTGCCAGTTTGGCACAATGAATGGGGAGATCTTTGGATCTCATAGCGCTGGTTCTAGCTTAATTGTTGTGTACTAGATAATGTGTGATTTTTCATTTTTTACATTATTCATGGGAAAAAAACTTTTAAAATTCTTGGATATTTTACATACGTAGAGTTTCTGGACAGCGCCGCTGCCATCTATCAAGACCTGCTCAGCGGTAAAAGCATAAACACCGTTATTGTGCCAACGTCCCAATCCGCGACACCGTGCCAGCGGCAGCCGAGCAGCGACAGCGCGTCTCTGGAAGGAGTAGAGGCTCCACAGTTCTATCAGTGCCTGGAGAACCTATGCGAACGGGACAGGCACAGGTATGTAGGACTGCTGTCACTTACGGGTGTTACATGGTGAAATGCCAGGCAGAATTGTTGCAAAGCAACAGCCAAAAATGTCCTGGGTGACGCCCGCAAATCATCTCCTCAAGGTTGCTTCCTGTAGATTATTCAAAGGGGTTTTGCAGGTGTTTAATATTGATCACCTATCCTCAGGATAGGTCATCAATATCAGATGGGCGGGGGTCTGACACCCAGCCGTTTGCAGCATACCAAGCACAGCGCCGTCCATTGGGTAGTGACTGTGCTTGGTATTGCAGCTCAGCCCCTCACTTGAATGAGCTGCACCTAGGCCATGTGACCGATGTATGGTGATGCCACTGGCCAAGGAAGAGAGCGCTGGGGCCACAGTGCCGGGAGTTGGACCCCCATCAATCTGATATTGATGACCAGGGGGAAACTGGCCATAGATTCTGAAAGGAAATTTCCCAGTGGGCCGAATCCCAGGGGGCCATTTGTGCCCTCCTCATGGCCGCTAGCAGGATACATAACGATCGCACACTCTCTGTACAGTTGAATACTGCAGCAGGGGCGGCAGTATTTTGTGCTGCACTACGGTATTGTTGGTCCCATCTACTTGTGCGGTCCTCGCCTACTTGTGTTGCTCTGCCTTCTGTCATTTTGAACCCGCCTACAGCAGGGGCCTGCTTTAAGTTCCCAGTCCGCCCCTGTTGATGATCTAGGCGGAGGTCATCTGTATCAAACACCTGGGAGACCCCTTTAAGGCTACTGTCCCTGTCCTGCCCTGCAGTGGACCGGAATTTGCACGCTGCTTGTGAGTAGCATGCTGCTGCGCTAGGCCACGTGTGCCTCCTCTCCTGTGCCTCGGATCGACATATACTACCTGCAGATAGCCTCCCAGCTACATTGGGCGCTGTCAGCTGTATACACCTGG
The DNA here is from genome assembly GCF_014858855.1 of Bufo gargarizans. Taxonomy (NCBI): domain Eukaryota; kingdom Metazoa; phylum Chordata; class Amphibia; order Anura; family Bufonidae; genus Bufo; species Bufo gargarizans. The sequence continues at coordinate 47,390,887 of NC_058089.1, forward strand.
CTCTCACTGCTTCTACCCTTTCTTGTGTACGTCCATGGCTCCACTGCTGCAAGCCCTGTAGTTGGGGTGGGTAGTCAGTGAAAGTTGCACAAGTCCCATTTTCTACTTCTGAGAGGTACACGGAGACCCCAGAAGTTTTTGTATCTTCTTAGTTTTGTAGGTATGGAGGTACAGGCACGTACGGTATATATTTCTGGAATAGAAGTATCTTTAGTTATCGCTTATATCCCCCAGTAGCAAATGATTTCCTGCTTGTAGCAGCAGTTTATTGCACCTGCAGTCTACACTTTGCTTTCTGATGTGCATTCCTTTTATGTCACCTGTATCTCATATTTCATTGTAAGTGCTTCTCTCTGGACTTGGGAATACTAGCGTTCAGGGACGATGGCCTTGGGTCTAAGAGCAGTGATACTTGAGGATGCAGATGTTAATCAGTACAATAGTGAGCTTCATACAGCCTGGAGCCATGGACATCCTTCCAAGGGTCCGCTGCCCTCCTGACCTCAGTCCTCATACTTGTAACATAGAGAATGGTGCATTCATAGTTACTGGCCACGGACACTTAAGGGTGTATTAGAAACCCCGATCACACAGACGATTGTTGGAAGGGAAGCGTTCCTACCCGGCAATGGTCTGCTCGCTTGCTGAGGTGACCGCTGCTATTACATGATTGCATCTTTTCATCAGAATAAGAGATGTGTAATTATCGGCAGCACCTCACCCTGTGTAACCGAGGTGGGCTGCCAATAACCAATACAACTGAACGGGGAAGAACGATCGCAGCAGAAATGCAGTTTAAAGGGCATTAGTCAACAGATTTGTGCAGTAAGGCCCTTACAGAGCTAAGCTGCAGTGTAAAGCAGGACAATGTGAATCTATGGCCCCTTTCACATGGGCGAGTTTTCCACGCGGGTGCAATGCGTGAGGTGAACCATTCATTTCTATGGGGCTGTGCACATGAGCGGTGATTTTCACGCATCACTTGTGCGTTGAGTGAAAATCGCAACATGCTCCATATTGTGTGTTTTCCACGCAACGCAGGCCCCATAGAAGTGAATAGGGCTGCGTGAAAATGGCAAGCATCCGCAAGCAAGTGCGGATGCGGTGCGATTTTCACGCATGGTTGCTAAGATGACAGTCTATTCACTGTATTATTTTTTGTTATAACATGGTTATAAGGGAAAATAATAGCATTCTTTAATACAGAATGCTTAGTAGAAGGTCAATTGAGGGTTGACTTCAATGGGTATGTGGTCCGGACATAGTTTCTGTCAATACAAAATTTTCCCCTATCCACAGAATATCTGGGACCACCATTGATCACGAGAACTGGATCCTGTGTCCCCTTATGAATAAAGTGGCAGGTCGAGCGTGCACATAAATACTCTGTTCTCTCTACGAGACTTCTGGAGATAGCCGAGTACAAAGCCGAGTCCCATAGACATTGAATGAAGCAGAAGGAAACATGGTTGACCTACCATTCCATTTCTTTGAGGACACAGGATCCCCATTCTCATGATCAGTTCTCACCGATCAGATACTTATCCCCTATCCTGTAGGAAGGGGATAAAAAAAATAAGTTGAGCTGTAAAACCAAGAGAGCCCATCACTATCTGATCAGCAGGGGTCCGGCGCCCTGCACCCCGCTCCAATTGACTATGAAGATTCATGAAGAGTCTCAGACACACCACTACTTAATATACACTGACTTCTTTATTAACTGCAAGGTATCGAATGTACAGCAGATGTTCTCATGAGAAGTCAGGGCACTGATCTTAAATGTGACCCTGTTGTTGATGGGTCTTTGACTCATGAAGAGTCGGGCCTTCAGCACTCAGGAGAGGAAAAAACCCCAGTGGAGGAAACCTCTAGGGAACCATGGCTGAAGGACTGCCCTTCCCCTAGGCGGTGGAGGAAAACATTGGCACGTGCCGTGACAGTAGATTTTTCCTTTAATCGATGGTGAATGTGAAGTGCGTTGACTTCTGCAGAGACCAAGCCTGGAGTCTGCCTTTTGATGCAGCAGGAAACTCACTTCTTCGGTGAATGCATCTGACTGCGAAAGGTCCGGTGAATGACAAGTCCAATGGTGAGTGCAGAGACCGAGCCCGGAATCTGCCTCTGAATGCAGCAGGAAACTCACTTCTTCTGTGACTACATCTGTCTGCGGAAAGTCCGGTGAATGTCAAGTCCAGTGGTTATTGCAGAGACCAAGCCTGGAATCTGCCTTTGATGCAGCAGGAAACTCACTTCTTTAGTGAATACGTCTGACTGCAGAAAGTCCGGTGGGTGAGTGCAGAGACCGAGCCCGGAATCTGCCTTTGATGCAGCAGGAAACTCACTTCTGTGAGTACATCTGTCTGCGGAATGTCCGGTGAATGTCAAGTCCAGTGGCTATTGCAGAGACCAAGCCTGGAATCTGCCTTTGATGCAGCAGGAAACTCACTTCTTCGGTGAATACGTCTGACTGCAGAAAGTCCGGTGGGTGAGTGCAGAGACCGAGCCCGGAATCTGCCTCTGAATGCAGCAGGAAACTCACTTCTTCTGTGAGTACATCTGTCTGCGGAAAGTCCGGTGAATGTCGAGTCCAGTGGTTATTGCAGAGACCAAGCCTGGAATCTGCCTTTGATGCAGCAGGAAACTCACTTCTTCGGTGAATACATCTGACTGCAGAAAGTCCGGTGGGTGAGTGCAGAGACCGAGCCCGGAATCTGCCTCTTGCTGAAGCGCAGGTCATCTGATCCTGACACGGTGGCCACCATGTCATTGACTTGTGGTAGAGTCCTCACCTCCAGCTGTACCCCATATTTATTGCAGGGAAACAGCGAGACCCCCGCTGTGGTACAGTGATCTGCAGATGCAAATAATATAACTAATTATGACTCAATATAGAGCAGCGGAAAATTACATGTAAGTGACACACACTTTACTCCCGGTCACTGAAGGTTATTGTAATCCCTTTAACTGTATTAAACTTGGGCCCATGTTTCTAACAGCGATACCAACGCTTATCAATGTCATTGACGGTTATAGCGGTTATTCTTGTTCTGGGACACACTGCTGTATCCAACATAAACAGAATATACCTTATAATCGTGGGCTGATTTATTTTCATATATCTTTTATAGGGTTCGAAGCTCAGTTATCCTGGTAGAAATCGCCAAAACCCCTGCTTTTTTACACACTCACACTTTTTGCTCAAGGTGATCTACATATCAGGGTCAATGGGAGCTCCCCCTAGTGGTGACTGTAGGCTGTTAGAATTTTATCATACTTTATATTCCATGTATCAGGCGTTTTGGATGATTTTTCCACTAATGGCCACTGCTCTGCTCATCTTAATGGAGAATCTAAACCCTAAATTATTATGTGTCATCAGTCTGGTCTCCAGATCATAATTATGTTGACCATTTGTCATAAATCACATTACATTTTATGACTCCTGTAACAAGAATCTTACCTTATTTAGGGATCTTTTTGGTTCTTAAGACCAATACCTTCTAGCAGGGATCACTGGTGAAGATCAGGAGATGGGTTATTCTGCGCCTCATTTTGTCTCAGACCTCTGGTGATCTGATCTGCTGCAAATGCCTTCTTACCCCCAGGCTGTTTTTATTTCCAGTGGTGACCAGTGGATACCGCTGTGTGCAAGTTATACAGAAAACACCATAAATATCAGGAAGCAGAAAAATCAGAAATCATCAATATAACCAAGAAAAATACAAGGTCTTCTCATGAATGCAGTCCCTATCATCTGCATCCATGAGAAGACCTTCTCGTGGATGCAGGACCTTCTCTAGGACCAAGTAAAAATAATAAATTAGGAAACCCCCATCATTAATAGACGCAGCAAAGTTATGGGGCCCCTTGGCTAAAAGGGCAATCTTTGTAGGGTATGATTATCCCGAACTTATGGTGGTTGTCTAAGTATTTACACATACATATATTATCACATGAGAAGACATTATTACATGAAGATGATCAAACTTAGAAAAGTCACTGGTTACTTACCGATGCCAACAAGTCTGTGGGTTCTAGACCTGTATCATGGGTCAGCGGTTGTAATCTGGGGTTGGGTAGAGACTGCAGCTTTGGTGACGTAGAAGATCCAGGTCTGTTTCGGTACTATCAGGCTTTTGGTCAGGGCGATCTCTTGGCCCATCCTAGACTCGACATGTCATGAAAGACATGGAGTCGCTAATTGACCTTTTTGGGAAAGCCTGTGATCCTGCCATTCTGCAGGCAGGATATCAGATGGTCTCTCATCACGTTGTGCTGGAAGATCGCCGTGGGTTCACCGTCATCTGCCAGAAACTCAAAGGCAAATGCTATGGCGAACACCCCACAGTCATAGGTGTTTCTCTGCTGATCCACTTTGAGAAATTTTAGATGTTTCAGGGGCTCATTGACCACTACACTGTAGATGTTATTAATCTGCTCGCAAACAGATAGAGGCAAATTGCTGGTCTTGATGCTGTCGGCCACTAGGATGTCACCATTTCTGAAGCAGGTGGTCAGCCAGTGCACCCTGTCCATGTCGTAGTGGATTTGTACGGCCTTCTTTAGCACACTGTACCCTGGAAAGAGAATAGCAGCGGCGGGCTGCAGGCCATCAAAGTCCCCAAACTGATTCTGCAGGAGATCCTGGGCCATGTTAATGATGTCATCAACCAGCATGCCTTCCTCGCCGCTGCTCTTCAGGATGGATAAGTGCTCTGGAGACAAGTTGTTCTGTGCTCTCCAGGTATAGACCATCTCCACTTGTGGTGTTCCCAGCTCTGGGCTTCCTACATCTTTGGTAGATGGTGCGGACATGTTTTCTGCCGCAGCTCTTTTGGCTGGTGGAAATGTCCCGGACTGACTGTCTTTGGAGGTTGGTGCTTTCCTTTTTAGACTGGCTTTGGAAGCTTCACGAGATGCCTTTAGAAGGTCTTCAGAAGACTCAGACATTTTCTTGTCCAATGTTTTAAGGGTCTCAAAATTTAAAGAGACCTCATTCTTCACTGCTGTGTCTTGTTTTTGACGAGTCTTTCTATTACATCGTCGCTTACATCTCTTTGGTGGTTTTTTAGCAGGTGGTGCTTTGTGGACAAGGAATGGCTCCACAGCATCAGCGTCCCGGGGTCTTTTTTGTGGGGGTTCCCCACTTTCAGTTTTTTCTCCCAGGGACATGCCTTGTGGTATTAGAGGCCCCTCATGTACAACTTTTGGATCAGCAATAAAATTGGTTGGTGTCTTCTCAGCTGTGTCATGGCGGATGACGTGGTTTTTACGTCTTAAGGCAACTGACCTGAAGAAGCTTCTGGCCTGTGTCATGATGGTTGATTTCTTGGCCAGGAAGCTGGAGTTCCTCATCAGAGTTCTCCATTTTTGATTCAATTTCCTGAATCGGGTCAGAAGGAAAGAGCCAATCGACATGCAGGATGAGAGAGTGTTGACCAGCAGCCGCCGATCAACATAGCGCCAACGCCTATGAATCCTCATCATGGCGTCCAATCTTCTTTCTGAAGTTGTGTGCATCCAACATGGAGTCACACCTTCACAAATTCATCTGTGATGTCATCCAGTGACATCACAGCTGTAGGCCCAGTTCTAGAATATTCTATGCAAATGTGGTGACATCAAGGATGAAGGCCAAATGATTTTAACCACTTAATGGCCAGAGCATCTAATATGTCAATAAACTAAGATATAAGGATAGTGTTTGTTTAATGGATGCAGTTTCTGTTTTGAAGTATACATTGATTTTGACCTTTTACAGGACATTTTCTGCTTCACGTTTTTAGTTTGATTTGGTTACTGTTTTTTTTTTTTTAAATCTGTATAGTTCCAAAACTTAGGGATCAGATCTTTACATTATATGAAACACTCTAATCCTTTAAATAAAATTACTGAATTTGAGATGCAGATGCTGCAGAACATCTTTTCTGAAAAGTAAGGAAAAGATTCCTGTCCTCCGTTGATTGCTTGGATAAGGCCTCATCCTTCTCATAAGAAGATCTGCGGAATATGAAGATCCGGAAATCCGTGTACAAGCACAAACAGATAGCATCTGCGGAATATGCGGATCCGTCTAACAAATGCATTGAAACACCGGATCCGTCTCTCCGGTGTCATCTGGAAGAAGGGATCCGGTAATTTTTTTTTCTCTCGCATTTTTAAAGGTCTGCGCATGCTCAGACTGGAAAACCGGATCCGTTTTGCCGGAACACTTGGTGGCATTAATACATTTCAATGGAAAATAATCCGGCAAGTGTTCCGGAATTTTGGACTGAGAAAATACTGCAGCCTGCTGCAGTATTTTCTCCGGCCAAATACCGTAAGAGTGACTGAACTGAAGACATCCTGATGCATCCTGAACGGATTTCTCTCCATTCAGAATGCATTAGGATAAAACTGATCAGTTATTTTCCTGGTATTGGGCCCCTAGGGCGGAACTCAATACTGGAAAAGAATACCACTAGTGTGAAAGTACCCTAACACATAACAGCAAAATTGAACAGTCAGTGCTGCAGTGTAAAGCAGAAAGGAGATACAGAACAGCAGACCAAGTTTATATGTAGACAGGACCTCCTATACACAATGCACTAAGCTGTAGTCACTGATCATAGACTTTGTTTGTACCTATGACACTGGCTGACCCGTTACATGTGCACTTGGTAGCTAAATGCATCTGTGTTGGTCCCATGTTCATATGTGCCCGCACTGCTGAGAAAAATGATGTTTTAATATATGCAAATGAGCCTCTAGGAGCAACAGGGGCGTTACCATTACACCTAGAGGCTCTGTTCTCTATACAGCTGCCATGCCCTTTCCACTTTGATTGACAGGACCAGGCCTGATGATGTTTATACTGCCTGGCCCTGGCACTTCCGTGGCCATAGACCCTCCTCACGGCCGCCAGCCATGGTAAGTAAAGATCTGACGCTCTCCTCCTGACTCCTGAATATAACTGTACTGCCATCCTAGGGTAACTGTAGGAGGACAGAACGGGGCAGCTGGCCCTGGCCACCACAGAGGGGCAGGTTTTGGGCCGGTATTTTGCAATGGAATGTGATATTAGGTTCCGCTGGGGTGGAATAATGTGCCACAATATGGTATTGCTGGCCCCACCTACTTTTGTTGACCCCGCCCTCTGTCAATTTGGACCCCACTTAAAAATAGGGCCACTTTTATATATTTTTTTCCCCCTGGGTACGTGAATTTCTTAGTCCACCCCTGGTTGCCCATGTATCGTATGGAGTCGCCATTCGAGGACATATATTCAATGATACTCAACAAAAATTGTAGAAAAGTATGTCCTAGTTTCAAAATGGAGCGGCGGGTCAGACCCTGCGGAGTCCATCTACTCAATTCACGTACACACTGCAGAGGTGTCATGAGCACATTGTAGGAATTGTCTGAAGTCACAGTGACATTTCTTAACGTCTCATCCACTTTGCAGGTACTGGATTTGCCGCGCGCGTTTCAGTCCCGTGTGGACGTAGCCTTCGGGTGGTTGCATCTTCCCTTTGGTAGTCCGCGCTCCTCATTGTATGGGATCCTGTTGTGCAATGCGCCCTGTTTTGAGCACGGCTCATTCTTCCTATGGGTGTGTTCAGCTTAGTTGAGTAAATTCCTAGGTCACATATCTGTGGCCTCCCTTAGGTGCTCTTTGTAAACCCTGCACCTGGGTGGGGTGGGGTGAGAGTGAAGAAGGGGCCCATTTCTAGGGCAGAGATTCCTAACGCTGCTTAGTTCTCAAGAGGTCTGAGCGCGTTCTGTAAATCTCAAGACACTTCTAGTCACTTATCTGTGGGATCTGTCTTTAGGATTGCGTCTTGGGGGTGTCTCGGGTTGAGAGAGGACAAGATGGCTGCTTATGGTGTAGGAGGCCTGAAGTGTGACGATAACCACAAGACGGGGCATTTGTGGTCCGAGACCATCAGTCAGTTGTGTACGAGTCAGTCTTCTTACAGATGAGGCTGACAATGTATTTATTCTCCTTTGCTTATATAGCACCAACACATACAGCAATGATGTACCGTTCAAGCTGCTGTGACCGCTGTGGTCTGCAATTATTCACAGGACCAAGACAATTCTGGAAGCAGTGGGAGCGGAACAGTAAAGGTACCATGGATAGGTGGACCCCAGGGGTTGTTGGTTCCAAAGTCAGGCAACCAGGCCCGACCAGGCACAATGCCCTCCAGGGCTAGCTCAGCTTAAAGGCTATGTACACCTTCGGAGACCATTTTTATTTTTTTTATGATTGCATGTTACCCATATTTGGCAAAAAATCTTTTTTTCAGTTGGCCTTTATTAAAAATATTGAGCTGTTCTGTCACAAAGTGTTCACAGTTTTTCTAGCTGTGTGACTGGTACTTTTACTTTCACTTTGTGCGGTCATCTAATAACCCTTATCTCTAAGCTACTAAGAGGTCATAAACACTTATTTAAGCCACATTCTTATCAGTGAGATAAGGACTGAACTATAATGAGTATTTATGAGGTCAGAGAGCAGAGATAAGAAGTCCATCAGCTCCTGGTCTGATGGAAAAGACAGAAAATCCAAAAGGTGCTACTGGAGCATGTCCAGCTACTGGAGTAAAGTGCAATAATAAAAAAAGGCGTACACAGCCTTTAATGTGATGATACCTTTCACGTAGTGATTTGTTAATCCATATGCAAATGAGCAGTTAAGTGCACAGTGGATGGGTCCAAGCCACTCTATGCACTCTTGCTCCTCCTACTTCCTCTGCCAGCTCCACCCTCTCCATCTTGATGGACATGGTCAGGTTTCTGCATAGTCATCTCGCCTAGCCTTTCAATCAGGAAGGAGAGGGATGAGCTGGCAGAGGAAGCAGGAGAAGTAAGGGCGCAGAGAGTGGCTTAGACCCGCCCTCAGTGCACTAAACTGCTTATTTGCATTTTCTCTAGAATGGAGCATTAAAGATCTTTAAGTGAAAGGTATCATTACATTCAGGTGAGCTATTCCTACAAGACATTGTGCCTGTTAATGACTTCTCCAAGACCTTAATAGGCAAAAGGTGCTTCAATCAAAGGGAGTCGGCCACCTACTTCCACTGTATTAAACTAATGGCTAGGCCATTCGGAAAGATGGAGATCACTAATAAAGGTATAGTGTTAATGATGGTACAGAGAGCTAGAGTGCATCGCCATTAGTTTAGTACAGTGCAAGTAGATGACACACTCCCTTTAAGGACATGATATTGGAAGTTTAGGTTTCTCAGGTGGTTTGCCGGTGCCACCAAGTGCAGAGGGCGCGGCAGCTGCAGAGAGAGCTGAGCCTTTAGGCTAATTTGCATATATTAAAATAACATTTTTCACAGTAATGCGGGCACATAGGAACATGGGACCAACACAGATGCCCTCAGCTGCCAAGTGCACATGTAACAGGTCAGCCAGTGTCATAGGTACAAAACTGCTGACAGATGCCCTTTTAAATAAAGGCACACAAAGCCTGGTTACTGACAAATCAGTCCATCTCAAGATAGACTGGTTGGTGTGAGCCGCGCCTCAATACCGGCAGCACACAGATTTGTATCCCCCTGGAAGTAAACCGCCTGCACCCCGTACCACGGTCAGCTGGGGCTACAGTCCTGTCTTTGTATCGACTTGCATTGTTTCTGGGTACATAAATGCTACATCAGCACAGTCCACAAGCCCAGAAGCTGAATGGTATAAATCTTTCTAATGCCGCGGTTCCCAGTACAAAGCGCGGCACATACTTATTTCCTATTGTGTGTGACCCATGATTCATAGGTGCCGCCCGTCCCCTCCCGCTGACATGACAGCTATTATGTAGCCTTTGTATGTGTCAGGTTTCTAACTTGCTACATTTCTGCTTCCATGGATTGGCTTGCTTGGCTACACTGACTGTGCCGGATTTGTTTTGACATCTTGTTGCCATGGCAGCACAGAGGGATTGTTACTTCTGTTATGGGAGATCATTTCTGCGCCTGTTCCTGACATTTTCTATGCTCCGTCTTGTATTATCAGTGATTACGCGGCGCGCTGCTCTTTCTGCTTCGGTTGCTTTTGCTTTTATGTATTGTTTGTGCTGTGGCAGATCTTATGGCGAGCCGGTTTGTGTGCGCCTTTGTCCTGCCTCTACTTGTTCTGTGCACTGATACAGCTTAAGGCCTCATGCACACGACAGTATTTTTTTGCGGTCCGCAAAAAGGGGTTCCGCTGTTCCATGATCCGTGTCCGTTTTTCTTCCTTTATTTTTGGAGGATCTCCAGACATGAAGGAAAGTAAAAAAAAAAGTCAAGTTTGCCATGCAAATGATAGGAAAAAAACAGACGCCGGACGACAATCTTGTGTGCCTCCGTGTTTTTTCACGGACCCATTGACTTGAATGGGTCCGCGAACCATTGTCCGTGGAAAAAATAGGACAGGTCTTTTTTTTTCATGGACGGGAAACACGGATCACGGACGCGGATGACAAACGGTGCATTAGCAGAGTTTTCCACAGACCCATTGAAAGTCAATGGGTCCGCAGAAAATCACGGAAAATGGAACAACGGACACGGGACAGAACAACGGTCGTGTGCATGAGGCCTTATACTGTTTTTATTGGGCGATGATGTTTCCCTCAAGGATTTATAGTTCTTTTTACAATTTAATAGAAATATAGAATTCATACTCGTACACATTCTTCTCAACAGGTCATTGAAAAAAATCCTACAGATGGCGGTCGGAGTGGTTGTCACTTGCTTTGTACTGTATAGCGGTGAAGGCCAGTAGTCAGTCATCCTACTAAATGTAGTTTCCGGCATATAGCAGCTCAGCTCTCATTCGCTTGAGCTGGAGTACCCCAGTACGACCAGTACGCATTGGACGGAGCCTTCTGCTTCCTCCTCTATCTGATGCATCGGTGGCTGCCTGAAACAGCTAATTGGAGGGGGTGCGGGGTGTCAGGCCCCCCCTAATTTCATATTAATGACTTAGGGCTCATGCACACGAACGTATTTTCTTTCCATGTCCGTTGCGGTTTTTTTGCGGACTGTATGCGGAACCATTCACTTCAATGGGTCCGCAAAAAAAAAACGGAAGTCACTCCGTGTGCATTCCGTTTTCGTATGTCCGTATTTTCGTTCCACAAAAAAAATAACATGTCCCATTATTGTTTGCATTATGGACAAGGATAGGACTGTTCTATGAAGCGCCAGCTGTTCCGTTCCGCAAAACGGTCGTATGCATGAGCCCTTATGCAGAGGAAAAGTCATCATTATCTAACTACCTGAAAACCTCTTTAAAGGGGTTCTCCGGGAATGATATAAAATGCCCGCAAGCAACCTGTCCTAGAACGTGAGCAGGACTGGTAGTCACCACAGCTGCCTAGCGGAGGAGAGGGAGCGGGGCCTCACTACACACTGCGCTGCTCTACAGTAGATGGTAATGATACCATCCTGCCTACCATATGCCATCATGGCTGAGCAGCCTGACAGGAACACTCACCAATATGTAGTATATGCAAGTGCTGGAGCATAGTGTGTAGTGAGGCCTGTCTCCTCACTTTCCTAGGCAGCTCACCAGTCCTGGTCACATCCTAGGACAGGTCTCTGGCGGCCATTTTACATTATTCCCGGAGAACCCCTTTAAAACAGTTTCCTGTTAGCTAGAACAAAAAGTACTGAAAGTTATAAAATGACAAACAAAAAACTACCTACCTCTTGAATCCAGCGCAGATGCTGTGCGCCAGTCTTTGTTTACCAGTGGTGACATGCTCTACCGGCGCATAGTCTGAGACGTCACGTGCTGTACATACTGGCATCATCCAGCATTTCATGTGAATGCTGACGCCACTGATTGGCTGCAGTGGTCACAGTCTAGTACTGTGTGTCATCAATAGCAGCTTGTAAATAAAGGTCGGTGCAGGACTGCCAGAGTGGCAATGCCAGTAGTATGGCATGGGACCACTGTGGCCACTGACTTACATTTTGTTCCGTTTCTCAAACTTGCAGCTTGCAGCGTTTTTGGAACGGAATGCATTCTCGGTTTTGTCCCCATTGACAATGCATGGAGACAACACGGAAGCGTTTTGCTCTGGTTTTGAGATCCACTGGCGGATCTCAAAACCGGAACACACAGAGCAGATGTGAAAGGGGGCTATTAGCTGGTGAGAGGCCTTTGTGGGGGATCTGGGGGTTTGTATTTCTCCCTGTGCAGAGAGCCTGGTATAAAAGATGGAACACTGACTATAGGAAAGCTCCATTCCATCTGGTGGCACCAGAGTCTCACCTTTCTTTTCGGAAACCTTGTTCCCAGAGGAGCATTGCCTGGCCTGTAAGACTCCTTATGCCTACTAGGCGCTCTCCACAAGGAGAAATAGTCCCTCTAGATCCATGGGCGGACTGGGAACCTAATGTTGCCCTGGAAAAAAATACTAAAAGTGGCTCCATGTTGTAGGCAGGTCCGAACGGACAGAAGGTGGGGGCAACACGAGTAGTCAGAGCCAGCAATACTGTAGTGCACAAAGTACCGCCCCAGCAGAACCAGATACCACAGTGCAGCACAAAGTACCGCCCCAGCAGAACCAGATACCACAGTGCGGCACAATATACCACCTCAGCAGAACCAGATACCACAGTGCGGCACAATATACTGCCCCAGCAGAACCAAATACCACAGTGCAGCACAATATACTGCCCCAGCAGAACCAGATACCACAGTGCGGCACAATATACTGCCCCAGCAGAACCAAATACCACAGTGCAGCACAATATACTGCCCCAGCAGAACCAAATACCACAGTGCAGCACAATATACCGCCCCAGCAGAACCAAATACCACAGTGCAGCACAATATACCGCCCCAGCAGAACCAAATACCACAGTGCAGCACAATATACCGCCCCAGCAGAACCAAATACCACAGTGCAGCACAATATACTGCCCCAGCAGAACCAGATACCACAGTGCAGCACAATATACTGCCCCAGCAGAACCAGATACCACAGTGCAGCACAATATACTGCCCCGGCAGAACCAGATACCACAGCGCAGCACAATATACTGCCTCAGCAGAACCAAATACCACAGTGCAGCACAATATACTGCCCCAGCAGAACCAAATACCACAGTGCAGCACAATATACTGCCCCAGCAGAACCAGATACCACAGTGCAGCACAATATACTGCCCCAGCAGAGCCAGATACCACAGTGCAGCACAATATACTGCCCCAGCAGAACCAGATACCACAGTGCAGCACAATATACTGCCCCAGCAGAGCCAGATACCACAGTGCAGCACAATATACTGCCCCAGCAGAACCAATACCACAGTGCAGCACAATATACTGCCCCAGCAGAACCAGATACCACAGTGCAGCACAATATACTGCCCCAGCAGAACCAGATACCACAGTGCAGCACAATATACTGCCCCAGCAGAACCAGATACCACAGTGCAGCACAATATACCTGCCCCAGCAGAACCAGATACCACAGTGCAGCACAATATACTGCCCCAGCAGAACCAAATACCACAGTGCAGCACAATATACTGTCCCAGCAGAACCAGATACCACAGTGCAGCACAATATACCACCCCAGCAGAACCAGATACCACAGTGCAGCACAATATACTGCCCCAGCAGAACCAGATACCACAGTGCAGCACAATATACTGCCTCCGCAGAACCAAATACCACAGTGCAGCACAATATACTGCCCAGCAGAACCAGATACCACAGTGCAGCACAATATACTGCCTCCAGCAGAACCAATACCACAGTGCAGCACAATATACTGCCTCAGCAGAACCAAATACCACAGTGCAGCACAATATACTGCCCCAGCAGAACCAAATACCACAGTGCAGCACAATATACTGCCCCAGCAGAACCAAATACCACAGTGCAGCACAATATGCTGCCCCAGCAGAACCAAATACCACAGTGCAGCACAATATACTGTCCCAGCAGAACCAGATACCACAGTGCAGCACAATATACTGCCTCCGCAGAACCAATACCACAGTGCAGCACAATATACCACCTTAGCAGAACCAATACCACAGTGCAGCACAATATACTGCCCCAGCAGAACCAGATACCACAGTGCAGCACAATATACTGCCCAGCAGAACCAAATACCACAGTGCAGCACAATATACCGCCCTCAGCAGAACCAAATACCACAGTGCAGCACAATATACCGCCTCAGCAGAACCAAATACCACAGTGCAGCACAATATACTGCCTCAGCAGAACCAAATACCACAGTGCAGCACAATATACTGCCCCAGCAGAACCAGATACCACAGTGCAGCACAATATACTGCCCCAGCAGAACCAAATACCACAGTGCAGCACAATATACTGTCCCAGCAGAACCAGATACCACAGTGCAGCACAATATACTGCCTCCGCAGAACCAAATACCACAGTGCAGCACAATATACCATCTTAGCAGAACCAAATACCACAGTGCAGCACAATATACTGCCCCAGCAGAACCAAATACCACAGTGCAGCACAATATACTGCCCCAGCAGAACCAAATACCACAGTGCAGCACAATATACTGTCCCAGCAGAACCAAATACCACAGTGCAGCACAATATACTGCCCCAGCAGAACCAGATACCACAGTGCAGCACAATATACTGCCCCAGCAGAACCAGATACCACAGTGCAGCACACTATACTGCCCCAGCAGAACCAGATACCACAGTGCAGCACAATATACTGCCTCAGCAGAACCAAATACCACAGTGCAGCACAATATACTGCCCCAGCAGAACCAGATACCACAGTGCAGCACAATATACTGTCCCAGCAGAACCAAATACCACAGTGCAGCACAATATACCGCCTCAGCAGAACCAAATACCACAGTGCAGCACAATATACCACAGTGCAGCACAATATACCGCCTCAGCAGAACCAAATACCACAGTGCAGCACAATATACTGCCTCAGCAGAACCAAATACCACAGTGCAGCACAATATACCGTCCCAGCAGAACCAAATACCACAGTGCAGCACAATATACCACCTCAGCAGAACCAAATACCACAGTGCAGCACAATATACCGCCTCAGCAGAACCAAATACCACAGTGCAGCACAATATACTGTCCCAGCAGAACCAAATACCACAGTGCAGCACAATATACTGCCCCAGCAGAACCAAATACCACAGTGCAGCACAATATACTGCCCCAGCAGAACCAGATACCACAGTGCAGCACAATATACTGCCCCAGCAGAACCAAATACCAAAGTGCAGCACAATATACTGCCCCAGCAGAACCAGATACCACAGTGCAGCACAATATACTGCCCCAGCAGAACCAGATACCACAGTGCAGCACAATATACTGCCCCAGCAGAACCAAATACCAAAGTGCAGCACAATATACTGCCCCAGCAGAACCAGATACCACAGTGCAGCACAATATACTGCCCCAGCAGAACCAGATACCACAGTGCAGCACAATATACCGCCCCAGCAGAACCAGATACCACAGTGCAGCACAATATACTGCCCCAGCAGAACCAGATACCACAGTGCAGCACAATATACAGCTGCCGTCACCACAACCCTGAGGACGGTGATACAGTCAAGTTCAGGAGGGTTCCTGTAGCCATTTGCCGGCATTAATTAATGCTTAGAGCATCAATCTTGTACCCAGCCAACAGCCGTGAGGAGGGCTTGGGCAGCCCCCAGGGCATCAGCCCACCGGGACATTTTTCTGTAGGGTTTATGGCCAGTCCACCCAAGCCCAGATCCCCAACACAGCTGGTTACTGTATGGGCTCATGCACACAACCATTGTTGTTTTGTGTTGCGCAAAACATAGATACTAGTCGCATACAGGCCGCCAAAAAAAACAAAACGGAACGGACGCAGACAAAAAATACGTGTGTGTGCATGAGCCCTATCGGACCCTGGAGGTAGAGTTGCTTGTTGTCAGCTCCCTCTGCTGGACTGCTACCACATTACAACAGAGCAGAATTCCATATAAAGTGAAGTTGCTCGTCCGTGACAGATTCTCCTCTGACATCTTAAGTCTTCAGAGTTGAGGTGGATTCCTAGTGTGAAATTATGTGGAAAGCTCCACGTCAGTGCGGTCTGGTTTCACGCACATATTACTTCATGCATTTGTCTGAAAGCGTATTTAGCAGCTACACAACATTATGTAATCTTATGGTCACTGACTATTGTTAATTAGGTCCGGCTCGTTTAGGGTCTGTTTGATGTGACTACACATTGGAGTGTATCTGTACAGGCAGCCATGAGGAGGACTCGGACCTGGGAGCTGTGTATGGCTGCATGCGAGATCTGATCATCAGCACAGGTAGCTAAAAACAACAGTAAGACCCTCCATGGGGGGAGCGAAAAACGTGCAGTAAATGGAAAAAAGGAAAACGGACGAAGGATCCACCAGGTGCTTCACTCATTCACATTGTGTTTGCTGAGGAAGACACTCCTTAAAGGGGTCATCCCATTACAATAGTTTCCCCATCTACAGGATGGATAATTATCTGGAGGAGGTCCGACCACTGTGGCCCCCGCTGATCATGAGAATGGGAGCCCCTGGTCATCGGCCCACCAGTGTCCAGTCCGCCCCGTGTTCCATTCAGCTCTATGGAGCTGTCGGAGGTAACCAGGTGCGTGTTCTCTGCTATCTCCAGCAGTCCCATATAGTTGAATGGAGCTGCGGACACGTGATCATTGGGGGCCCCGGCGGTGGGATAAGTTGTTGCAGTGGGACAACCCCTTTAAGACCTCAGCGCTGAAGAGGAACGGCAAATCTCCTGGCAACTCTGTTTTAGTAAAAACCTTTATATCCCATGAAATAAAAATTCTGAAGCATTTTCTTTACTCTGGATTGTGCTGTTCTTCAGTTATTCCTCCTGAAAATGTATGAATAGGACAAGAATTGGATGTCACCATTCTCCTTGGGGTGTGGCTGATACTGCCCATACATTGGTACTTACACTGTGAAAACTACTATAACTACTACTGCCATCATCCCCTGGCATTTCGTAGTGGTGAATATCATGACGGTATTATCTCGCACACAGTGATTTCCTTCCTTCTCTCGTAGCTCTCCTCCTCTGCCACTGATCAGACAGATTCTCGCCACTGCGCCCAGGCTGACTTTCTATGGATTTCTCATGGCTCTGTCAAAGAATGCCGGAATCAACCACAGCATCGGTGAGTGGCGGTATGTGCATAGAGGGTTACTGAGTCTGGGTGTGGACGCTTGGTTTCTCAGTACACTTACATCTCCTGCACTCAGTGCTCTCCCAGGAGGCTGCACGTGGGATAAGGTAAGGCACACTGGCACATGGGGTACAGTATGGCTCTTGGGGTACAGTATGGTGCACTGGCACTTGAAATAAAGTATAGTTCACTGGCACATGGGATACAGTATATTGCACTGGCAGTTGGGGTACAGTATGGCACTTGGGTTATAGTATGGTGCACTGGCCCTTGGGCTACAGTATCTTGCAGTGGCACTTGGTATACAGTATGTCGCACAGGCAACTGGGCTACTGTATGGTACACTGGCACTTGGGGCACAGTGTGTTGCATTGGCACTTGGGATACAGCATGTTACACTGGCACTTGGGATGACACACTGGCAGCTAGGCTAGAGTATGGTACACTGGCACCTGGGATACAGTATGTTACACTGGCACCTGGGATACAGTATGTTACACTGGCACCTGGGATACAGTATGTTACACTGGCACCTGGGATACAGTATGTTACACTGGCACCTGGGATACAGTATGTTACACTGGCACTTGAGATGCAGTATGTTACAGTGGCACCTGGTATACAGTATGTTACACTGGCACTTAGGAAGGCACACTGGCAACTTGGCTAGAGTATGGTACACTGGCACCTGGGATACAGAATATTGCACCAGCACCTGGGATACAGTATGGTGCACTGGCCCTTGAGATACAATAAGGGGCATTGGCAGTTTGAAGAACTTACATATTTTCAGGATTTTTTGCTCAAATTTATCTAAATAAAAATGAAAGCAACTTTGCAGATTCTTGACTAGAAGTACAGCTCCTGTGCAGACCTATGTATCTCTGGGGCTACAGACTAAAAACCAACCAACCCTGTGTGTAGTCTGATCCCGGGGGCCTGTGTTGCTCTCGTCAGTGTGTCCCCTCCTATCTAAGAAGAGGGGGGGGGATAAAAAAGAAAAAAAGTAACTCATAACCGGTTGCAAAAGTCTCCATACCCTTTCAGCCCCTTCAGCTGGATTACAGCCGGTATGTTAGGTTATTTACTGCGCACACACCATTTTGTCGTACATGATACTGGTACAGAAAAGCGTCCTGAGAAGTAACACGTTTATATATTTTTTATGACAAAACCCGTCCTTTCATGTAGCAGCCGTTTCCATTTAGCTAGATCCGGTGTAAGCAGATAACCGCGCGGCTTTGATGTGCACTAATGTGCGGTAAACCCATTGAACCAAACGTCAAGGACTTAGATTTTTATCTCTGACAAACTAACGCGTTTAATCCCTTTTCTGTGCAAGTTTAATGTGTCAGATGTGAAGCAGCACAGATCTCCCTGACAGTCCTCAGCAACAGATGTAGCAGTGCGCAGCTCGCGTTAGCGCAGCTGTGCCGAGCGGCGTCGCCCGTCTGTGCAGATCTCTATCAGTCAAATGTCACCTGTATAGGCTACATGCACACGGCCGTTGTGTGTTTTGCAGTCCGCAAATTGCAGATCCGCAAAACACGGATGGCGTCCGTGTGCGTTCCAAAATTTGCGGAACGGCACGGACAGCCATCAATATAACTGCCTATTCTTGTCCGCAAAACGGACAAGAATAGGACAGGTCATATTTTTTTTTGGCGGACCTCGAAACAGAGCAACGGATGCGGACAGCACACGGAGTGCTGTCCGCATCTTTTGCGGCCCCATTGAAGTGAATGGGAAAAACTGCGGCTCGGATTCGGATCAAAACAAGGTTCGTGTGCATGAGGCCATAGTGAAAGAGGGATTTCCCGGGCTTGATCAGGCTTGAATGAGAGATGCCAAGGAGCGGGCACGAAAGGTCTGAAAATGAGCAGAGGCAAAAAAAAGTGTGCCCGCTGTCACCTAGAAGAGGCAATGGGCAGCGTCATTTATCTACATGGAGATCTGGCTGATAATCCTCCCCCGGTGTACGAAATATTGTTATAGAGGACCTCTCCTGACATGTCTGCATTCTCCATGTTAGGGTCCATTCACACATCCGTGTGTGTTTTGCGGATCCGCAAAACACAGACAGCGGCAATGTGTGTTCCGCATTTTGCAGACCGCACATTGCCGGCACTAAGAGAATATGCCAATTCTTGTCTGCTATTGCGGACAAGAATAGGACATGTTTTATTTTTTTCAGGATCAGAATTGCGGACCTGGAAGTGCGGGTCCGCACGTCGTGCGGCCCCATAGAAATGTATGGGTCCGCAATTCCGTTCCGCAAAATGCGGAATGGAATTTCGGATGTGTGAATGGAGCCTAATAATAGTTCTGCAACATCTATTCTTATGACTTCATTTTGTGCCATTCCTCTATTATTCCTGCTAGAATTTTATGAATGAATTGCTAGCAGTCTGCAATGAAGGTCCAGAAGGGTGTTACCAGTTGTGTGGAGGAGGGGGGGGGGGTCCCCCTACACAGTCTGAAACCGGCAGCACTGATTATATAAATAATGCAGTGACACCCCCAACTGGTAACACCCATCTGGACCTTCACTGCAGACTGCTAGCAATTCATTCCTAAACTTCTAGTAGGAATAATAGAGGAATGGCAGAACATAGAGCCATAAGAAGGGATGTATCCATAATTGTTATGACATAACAAGATGTTGGAAAATATTCTTGAAGTAAAACGTACAACCCGGGACAGCTGGGAGAGGTCTACCTCAGGCGCCTCGTATTGCAACTCGCAACCAGTGCTGAGGCGCTATACCGGACACAACCAGTGGCCAAGAGGGGAACTGTTTGTGGAGAGCAAAGCAGCTTTTTTTCCCCTCTCTAATCCTGGACAAGCCCTTTAAGAGGACCTGAGGCTACCTGGCTAACACTGGAAGAACGTGCAGACTCCAGATGGCTCTTGGTGGATTCAGTCCCGGAGCTGCCAGGCTGTAATGTTAGCCGCTGTGCTGCAGAACATATTTTTCACTTTGAGCCGTCTCCGCTTTGGGGGATTTTACATGGGGACGTCTCATGTTTCATGTCCTCTTACTTGCTTTCACCCTTATAGCACCTGTTCACCAAAGCTAAGGACTGTATTACATTTAAAGATCAGGCAGACGATTGTCGGGAGGAAAGTGTTCCTTCCCGGCAATCACCTGCTCATTGGTGGAGGAGACCGCTGCTATTGCATGCAGCGATCTCCTCCACAGTATGGGAGGAGCCATCGCTTGTCCCTATACAGAATCATTATTTGCCGGCAGCATGGTGGATTGCCCGTGTTTGCTTGTTCCTTAGGTAATCGGCGGCAATATTACACTGCAAGATCATCGTTATTGAGATTTGGGCTAAGGCGCACGACCATGTGCTGGCCGTGCCCATGCTGTGGACTGTGTGCCCGCTGTCTGCAGACTCGGACCGATTCACTTGAATGGGGTCCGCAATCAGCATCTGACAGTCCAGTGCACTATTTTTTGCGGTGCGGAGGCACGGGCAGGAAGCCCACGGAAGCACTCCGTACCGCACCGTATCTCCCGGATTGCAGTCCCATTCAAGTGAACGGGTCTGCATCTGTGATACGTGCAACTTTTCACAAACATAAACATATGTATATGGCTGCCACTTATTAAATCTAATGTGCGACTTTTGCACCTAATTAGTGAGCCGACCAACGAGTAGTCAATCCGCCAGCAGTGATGGTCAGTTCGCAGTGTTCGCCAGCGAACACATGCGCGCTGCCATCTTTAGTAAGGTAGACTTACCCATCCGGCGATGCCCTTACCTGTGCCTGTGCGAAATCAAATGCAGTCACCGGGAGCAGGCAGTTCCAAGAACAGCCCGATGAAGGCCCCCGGCGGCTGTTCTCGGTACTGCCTGCTCCCGGTGACTGCATTTGATTTCAGACCGGCTCCCGGCACAGGTAAGGGCCTACCTGTGCATCGCCGGACGGGTGAGTCTACCTTACTAAAAGATGGCAGCCCACATGTGCTCGCTGGTGAACACTGCGAACTGACCATCACTGTCCGCCAGTACCCTGACAAATACAAAGACGGATCGCACTCTAAAAAACAGGAGAGCATGATAAATAATCCCCATCAAGTGGACATTCATACACACAGGATGACGTCGTAGTCTGGCCCCACGTAAAACTTACTGTACAAGCGCCATCTTTGCTGAACATTGGTCTGCACATATAAAATACACCATTTTTCGATCTCTTATATTTCAGCTATTTTTATATCCGTTTTTACCTTGTGCACTGTAGAAAACCAGATAATCGGTTTCCAAATGGAAACAATCAGCAAGCTGCTGTTGACGTCTTCTTTGTTCTTATTTTGTGTGTTTTTAGTACTTTGAACACATAACGTACTACAGAGGACTGTGGGTCTACTAGGCCAATATAACGCTGAAAATACCTGCTGCCGACTTGCTTGTCCAGGACAGTATTCCCCTGTGGGACATTTTATGGCATGTCCTCAGGACCTGCTCCTATCTCCAGATGGGGACCTCATCACTCCCGGTCCGAGAACGAAGAGGTGGCCATCCATTTACTTCAACAGCGCCTTCAGAAAATAGCCAAGTGAGAGCGGTCAGCTATTTTCAGAAGTGTTACTGAAGTGAATGGAGGGAGGTGCAACCGGGCCCCATTCTGCAGATTGTGGGACCCAGAAGAGGACCCACGCCTAGCAGATATTTATGGCATATCCAGTGACTGTGCCATAAATGTCCCAAAAGAGAAAACCCCTTTAAATGCCTCATATCTGCAGCACACATAAATCATAGGGCGACACAGCAAAATTTACAATCCCCCCCCCCCCCACCTCAAATTAATGGGGCGGACTTCCGAAAATATGTGAAATTCTATAGGTGTTCTATATGTCCATGCTATCTACTTGTATCTCCTGTATTGTCTCTGCAGGTGCTTTGCCGGATAAAGCTGATTTATTAGTTGATGAAGTTTTGGATAAGGAGCTTGACAGAATGTAAGTGGGTGAGGACTGCGTCCTGCGATTCCTTGGCATTAAAAGGGTGTTCCCATCTGGACACAAGATATACTATAAATCCCTGTACAGAAGTGGGTGCCACCTCTGGGACCGGCCACTACCTCCAGAGCAGGGTCCCGTCACACCACCAGGAACGCAGTGGAAGCCGCGCATGCGCCGCTCTCTCCATCCACTGCTGTGGAACTTCCGAGGATAATAGTAAGCGCACTTAGCTATTTTCGGAAGTCCCATTCCAGTGAATAGACAGAAGGTTTTCTTGTCCAGGGTTTTATAAAGTTTATGAATCCAAATCCAGGATTGAATTAAAAAAGGAGAAGGCTCCGTCTTTCCGTTATATGTGTCCTCTGTTTGTGGTCAGTTCTGGGCTTTGGCATCAAAAACTTCATGAAAAACTGAACATGGAAACCCAGGCTAAAGCCCTATTCGCACTACCGTATACATTTGGCGGTCCGCATACCGTGCATCCGCCAAACGTGGATACCGGCTGTGTGTATGCCAGTTTTTTTCCTCCTCCTGTAGAACTGTAGGACATGTTCTCTCTTTTTTGGGGGACCGCGGAACAGACATGCGGATGCGTACAGAACACGTGGTGTTCTGTACCCGGACATACCCTTATTTTCACCCAGGAAGCCCCCCTGAGGCTAGCATCGGGCCATCTCATGCAAGGGTTCTTTTCGTTTTCAATAACAAACTGCTCCGATGCTCAAGTCAGGGGGGCTGCCTGGGTGAAAATGGAGGTATGAACCCGGACAACCGCTTTAAGTAATGCATTATTTACATGTCAGTGTTTGATCAGTGATTGTGAGCCAAAACCAGGACTGGAGCCTTCACAGACATAAGGTATAAGGGGAAGACCTGCTCCTGTTCTCTGTGTAGAGCCATGCCTGGTTTTGGCTCACAATCACTGATAGACATCACTGACCAAAACACTGATGTGTGAATGAGGCTTAAGGCCTAATGCTCACGTATGTGTTCCGGCTGGGCCCGTGCTGCGGAAAGCAAATTGCGGCCCACAATGAACGGGCACCGACCGTGGGGCCGCCACATGCGGATCACGGACCCATTCACTTCCGTGGTCTTCCGATCCATGCCTCAGTTCCGCACCGCATCTCCCGGATTACGCACCCATTCAAGTGAATGGGTCCGCATCTGTGATGCGGGGTGCACACGGCCGGTGCCCAGTGTATTGCGGACCCGCTGTTTGCAGCCACAACCGGATGTGCATGGACCCTAACGCTGGACTGCAATACCAGACGTGGTGCTGTTTCTGGGGGGGGAAAAAAGCAGACCATTTTTTTTTCTAATCCTGCAAACCCCTTTAAGAACGGCTGTGGTATTGTGCTGACATCTTCTCTTCTTACTTCAGTGTTGCTCAGCTCTCTGCCTGCTCCATTACACACTCTCCCACCACCAACCTTCTGCCGCCGTCCCGAGATATTATTCGCGTGCCTTCTCCTAAGAAGACGCTGCCCACCCGCCGACGTCCAGACCTGGAGAGTGATGGTTCCACCGAAGAGACTGAGGACTCCTCGGACAACTAGAGCATCACCTGTGCGGGACCTTCCGCTGCGCCGAAATCCATCCCTATAACGGCAACCGTCCAGGATGAATCTGCCGTATGCGCCTCAAAGCGCTGCGCTAGTCGGGTAATAATGTGTAACGGGGGATATTCCTTTACGTGTTCTTTTTTTTTTTAAATAGTATTTAGTATTATTTGTTTCTTTTTTGTTTTGTGGATGATTTTGAGGCTTGATGTCAATGTTACTTGTTAGACTATCTGCAGACGGGCGCGTCCTTAAAAAAAAAAAGATTTTCTGTGTGGATTTTCCTGCCTATTTCTCTGCATTTCTTGCGAATTTTGAGGCAGATTTGCTTCTACTGTATTACACACGAAAATTTGCGCCGAAAAATTGCACGTAATCCGGAATGTGTGCAGGTAGCCTTAGAGGGAGTCTGTCACCAGGAAATTTGCTAATAAACGCCTTGCGCATGTGACCGTAGTTTTGGTCCGCATCTGATCTGCATTTATTGCTGACATTCATCTCAATGAGACCTCATCCTTAAAGGGGTATTCCCATCTCAGACAATGGGGGCATACCCCCATTGTCTGACAATGAGAACGAAGCGGGGAGCGCTGTGGCTGGAGGACCCCAGATTTCCCGGGGTTCGTCCACCACCAAGCACTGCTCCCATAGAAGTGAATGGGAGTGCACCGCGCATGCGCGGCCCATGCTCCCATTCATTTCTATGGGGCAGACGGCAATAGCCGAGCCAGCACTTGGCTATTTTCAGCGGCCCCATAGAAATGAATGGAGGGCGACTGCGCATTTCCTGGCTCCGTTCTCATTGTATGTGCGGACCTGCACCTATCAGACAATGGGGGCATATCCTAGCGATTTTCCCCCATTGTCTGAGATGAAAAAAAACCTTTAAGCCTGCTCTGCGGCCCCGCAAAAATAATAGAACATGTCCTATTCTTGTCTGTTTTGCAGAGAAGGTGGCATGCACTCTTCCGGGATCCGCGATTTTCAGACCACAAAACACTTATGGCAGTGTGCATGAGCCCAAACCCGGCACAATACCTTGTAGGTCTATCTCAGCTGAACGTAATGCTACTGTTCATTTAGCGATCTGTCGCTTCATTCTGGAGAGAGAGAGTACTTTTTTTCAGATCATTTTTATTAAAGATTTTTTTAAAAATACAAGAAAATATTATTCATAGAGAATACCAAACAGCAAAAAAAACTCCATTCTCCACCTCAACCCTTGAAAAAGTACTTTTATTCCATATGCAAATGAGCAGTTAAGTGCACCAAGGGCAGAACCAAACCACTCTGTGCCCCCTTGCTTCTCCCTCTTCTTCTGCCAGCCCTTCCCTCTACTTCTTGCTTGACAGGGTCAGTTGAGATGACTGTGCAGGAACCTCAGATAGTAGAGGGTGGGGCTGACAGAGGAACCTGGACCTGTCAATCAGATAGTAGAGGGTGGGGCTGACAGAGGAACCTGGACCTGTCAATCAGATAGTAGAGGGAGGGGCTGACAGAGGAACCTGGACCTGTCAATCAGATAGTAGAGGGAGGGGCTGACAGAGGAACCTGGACCTGTCAATCAGATAGTAGAGGGAGGGGCTGACAGAGGAAGCTGGAGGAGCAGGGGTGCACAGAGTGGCTTGGGCCCGCCCTCAGTGCACTTAACTGCTCATTAGCATATAGATCAAAGGCACTTGAAGCTTTTAGCTGAGCTAGCCCTACAAGGTATTGGGGTTCATTTACACAGACTGGCATTTCACACCTGTCTTTGATTCACCCTGTACTGCCAGAGGACGCCTATAATTTGTGACGAGGAATGCCTGGTGTAAATACTACTGCAGCGCCCGACTAGAGTAGTATTTCGCCAACATTTACGCCTGAATCCAAGTGTAAATTTGTCAGGCCGCTGTGTCAGCCCAGCCCCCATCACTGCCTCGCCACTCCAACAGTGTACAATATTTTGTCGCACAGGCGTTTGAAAAGTCGCAAAATGGGGTCTTGCGACTTTTTTTTTATTACCCCCATTGTGCCTGGTTAATATTGAATTTCTGGTTACAGACTTTCTTTAAAGCAGTTTCCCACCAAATACAGTTCTGGTATAGCCACCGGATATGCCATAAATGTCTGCCTAGTAGGGGTCTCGCTTCTGGGAACCCCATCTCTCAGAAGATTCCTGATTTGCCAGATGAAGTAGCTGATGGCCGCATCCAGGGGGTGATTGACTGGATAGACCGCCACGCAGCCGCTTAAGGCTAGGTCTACACGACGACATTTGTCGCGCAACATTTTTTATAATAATAGTCTATGGTGTCGCACTGCGACATGCTGCGAAATGGATTTTTCTGCGACTGTCGCAGTATGTCGCAGTGCTACACCATAGATTATCATTATAAAAATTGTTGCGCGACATTGGAACGACAAATGTGGCAGTGTAGTTGTGTCCTATGTGTCGTGTAGACCTAGCCTAAAGCCTTATTTACACAGTGTTTGATCAGTGATTTCCATCTGTGATTGTGAGCCAAAACCAGGTGCGCGTCAAAAACACCGAACAGGAGAAAATCTTTCCATTGCGCTGGGTTCACACCTGAGCGTTCGCGATGGAGCGCTCTGTATGCGTGATTGTACGGGCGTTTGCAATCGCGCATACAGAGACAAGCGAACGCCCATTGTCGCGCGTTCCCGGAAGTCTATGGGTCAGATGTGGACCCATTCACTTCAGTGGAGCCGTGAAAGATGCAGACTGCACACCCACGTGCTGTCCGCATCCGTATGCCCGTTCCTCGACCCCGCAAAAAAATAGAACATGTCCTATTCTTGTCCGTTTTACACTCAAGGATAGGAAAGAACTATAGAGGGCAGGACTGTTCGGCTCTGCAAAATACAGAGTACACATGGCCGGTATCCATGTTTTGCGGATTCGCAGTTTGCGGACCATAAAAACGGCAACGGCCATGTGCGTGAGACCTTATCTCCTTGGAGGCTTCACTCCTTGTTTTGGCTCACAATTACTCATGGAAATCACTGACCAAACACTAAGGCCTCTGTCACACGGGTGGGTTTTCCGCGCGGGTGCAATGCGTGAGGTGAACGCATTGCACCCGCACTGAATCCGGACCTGTGCACAGGGCTGTGCACATGAGCAGTGATTTTCACGCATCACTTGTGCGTTGCGTGAAAATCGCAGCATGTTCTATATTCTGCATTTTTCATGCAACGCAGGCCCCATAGAAATGAATGGGGATGCGTGAAAATTGCAAGCATCCGCAAGCAAGTGCGGATGCGGTGCGATTTTCACGCATGGTTGCTAGGTGACGATCGGGATGGGGACCCGATAATTATTATTTTCCCTTATAACATGGTTATAAGGGAAAATAATAGCATTCTTAATACAGAATGCTACGTAAATTAGGGATGGAGGAGTTAAAAAATAAAAAAATTTAATTAAACTCACCTCATCCACTTGTTCACGAAGCCCGTCTTCTCTTCTTTCTTCTTCTTTGATGACCTGGGAGGAAAAGACCTTTGGTGACGTCACTGCGCTCATTACATGGTCCATCACATTGTCCATCATCATGGTGATGGACCATGTGATGAGTGCAGTGATGTTAACAAAAGTCATTTTCCTCCCAGGTCATCAAAAAAGAAGAAAGAAGAGAAGACGGGCTTCGTGAACAAGTGGGTGAGGTGAGTTTAATTTTTTATTTATTTTTTTAACCCCTCCAGCGCTATTGTACTATGCATTCTGTATGAAGAATGCTATTATTTTCCCTTCCCTTGTTATAAGGGAAAATAATAAAATCTACACAACACCTAACCCAAACCCGAACTTCTGTGAAGAAGTCCGGGTTCGGGTCTGGGTACCAAACATGCCGATTTTTCTCACGCGCGTGCAAAACGCATTAAAACGCTTTGCACTCACGGGGAAAAATCGCGCATTTTCCCGCAACGCACCCGCATCTTTTCCCGCACGTCACCCGCAACGCCCGCGTGAAAGAGGCCCAACAGTGTGAATAGGGCCTTACGTGGTGGGGAGATATTTACAGCATAGCCACAAAAAAGCCCCTTTGAAAAAAACCTGCACGTAGATTGTATGCGGTACTTTCTTATTACCCACAGGTCATACTACACGCTGTTCTGTACTTTGTACATATCATTACATTATACCTCTCTAAGTTATTGATTTATTATTATTTTAGTATTTTTTTTATTTATAAAAAGACTGATTAAATCACTAATAAAGGTTCATGTTGACGAGAAATCACTGCATTGGTATTTATTACAACTCCAGGTGATCGTGCCCTATGCCACATAAAGGTATTTGCAACCCCTTGTGATTGCTACGAGGCCCAGTAGCTAGGGGAGGGGGGGCCACGCCTAAGGCCCCTTTAAGACGAGCGAGTGTCACACTCTGGACTCGCAGTGCAGTACCAGTCTTGAACTTCCAGCACTGTCGGGGTCGCATAGCATTATATTGATTTATGATGCTATGTAACCCTTAGGCCTCTTACACACGGGCGTCAGTTTTTTTGGCCGGATAAGAGGCGGGTGTGTTGCGGGAAAATGCGCGATTTTTCCGCGCGAGTGCAAGCATTGTCATGCGTTTTGCACTCGCGTGAGAAAAATCGCGCATGTTTGGTACCCAAACTTCGGATTGATGTTCTGAAGATTGTATTATTTTCCCTTATAACATGGTTATAAGGGAAAATAATAGCATTCTGAATACAGAATGCATAGTACAATAGCGCTGGAGGGGTTAAAACATAAATAAATAAAAAGTTAACTCACCTTCTCCTCTTGATCGCGTAGTTCCCGGTCTCTTTACTTCTTGAATGAGCTGTGGGCTAAATGACCTGTGGTGATGTCAGATCACATGCTCCAATCACATGGTCCATCACCGTGGTGATGGAGCATGTGATCTGACGTCACCACAGGTCCTTTAGCCCACAGCTCATCATTCAAGAAGTAAAAAGACCGGGAACTACGCGATCAAGAGGAGAAGGTGAGTTAACTTTTATTTTATTTTATTTTTAACCCCTCCAGCACTATTGTACTATGCATTCTGTATTCAGAATGCTATTATTTTCCCTTATAACCATGTTATAAGGGAAAATAATACAGTGAATAGACTGTCAACTAGCAACCATGCGTGAAAATCGCACCGCATCCGCACTTGCTTGCGGATGCTATGCGATTTAATCTACAGAACACCGATCCCAAGCCCGAACTTCTGTGAAGAAGTTAGGGTTTGGGTACCAAACATGCACGATTTTTTTCACGCGAGTGCAAAACGCATTACAATGTTTTGCACTCGCGCAGAAAAATCGCTGGTGTTCCTGTAACGCACCCGCACATTTTCCTGCAACGCCCGTGTGAAAGAGGCTTTACTCGTCTGACAGGAACCTGAGGCCCCATCCCAAAAAATGCAGATCGGATGCGGACCCGTTGATTTCAATGAGGCTGCAATAAATGTGGATAGCACACCATGTCCGCATCCGTATGTCCGTTCCGCGGGCCGACAAAAAAAATTGTACGTTCTTGACAAGAATAGGCATGATTACAATGGGTCCACAAAAAAATAAAAAAAAGGATGCAACACAGACGTAATTCGTATTTTTTGTGGATCTGCATTTTGCACACAACATACGGTCATGTGAATGCACCCTAAGGCCCCTTTCATACGAGCGTGACGGATTAGGTCCGGATGCATTCAGGATGCGTTCAGTGAAACTCGCACCATTTTGCAAGCAAGTTCAGTCAGTTTTGCCTGCGATTGCGTTCAGTTGTTCAGTTTTTTCCGCGCGGGTGCAATGCGTTTTGATGCGTTTTTCACGTGCGTGATAAAAAACTGAAGGTTTACAAACAACGTCTCTTAGCAACCATCGGTGAAAAACGCATCGCACCCGCACTTGCTTGCGGATGCAATGCGTTTTTCACGCAGCCCCATTCACTTCTATGGGGCCAGGGCTGCGTGAAAAACGCTGAATATAGAACATGCTGCGATTTTCACGCAACGCAGAACTGATGCGTGAAAAACAACGCTCATGTACACAGACCCATTGAAATGAATGGGTCAGGATTCAATGCGGGTGCTATGCTTTCACGACACGCATTGCACCTGCGCGGAAAACTCGCTCGTGTGAAAGGGGCCTAAGCTGTGTCAAGCAAACTTGTGGTTTCAAGTTCGGCATACAAGGTTCGGGTTATCTAAAAATTCTGTTATGGATTTCGCTACCACGGACCATGGTAGCGGAATCCATAACGGAATTCTTAGATAACCCGAGCCTTGTACGCAGAAGTTGGCTCAACACTAACCGCACTTGAAGATATGGAGTGGAAGGCAACGGAAGCACCATGGAGTGCTTCCATGGCATTTCGGTCGGTGCCTCCGCACTGCAAAAAATAGAACACGCTCTTTTTTTTTTTTGCAGTGCGGACAGATCGCGGACCTGTTCAATTTGTGGCCCCTAATGCACAACATGGGCAACACACGTTCGTGTGCATGAGCCCAGCTCTGATATAACAAGATTACCAGCTATATAGGGCGAGCAGAAAGCCATCTGTCACAGCGTCTGACCCTCTGTGCTGCCCATTACTAGGTGACAACAAGCCTTCTCCATGGCTGGTAGAACTGCAGATTATTGCACAGAAGACTATAAAAAATGCCCCCTACAATGTACCCTAAAAAATGGTGCATTCTTTGTATATGAGCTCAACATCTTGTTTCTTCTGGGTTACTGTTTAAGGCTACGTCTACACGACGACATTTGTCGCGCGACAATTTTTATAATGGCAGTCTATGGTGTCGCACTGCAACATGCAACATACTGCGACACAACAGTCGCAGAAAATCCAATCTAGATGGATTTTTCTGTGACTGTTGTGTCGCAGTCGCAGCATGTCGCATGTTGCAGTGCGACACCATAGACTGCCATTATACAAATTGTCGTGCGACAAATGTCATCGTGTAGACCTAGCCTAAAGGTACTGTCGTCCTATCAGGTGTATTTCACAGCTGAGATATATATATATACTAGCTGAAGGACCCATTTAGGCCTCCTGCACACGACAGTATTTTTTAACGTCCCGCAAAACGTGGATCCGTTGTACCGTGATCCGTGCCCGTTTTTTCTTCCGTGGGTCTTACGGAATTTTTGGAGGATCCATGGACATGAAAAATGAAAAAAAAATCTAAGTCAAGTTTGCCATTGAAATGATAGGAAAAAACGGACACGGATCACGGATGCGGATGACAATCTTGTGTGCATCCGTGATTTTTCACGGACCCATTGCCGTAAAAAAAATAGGACAGGTCTTATTTTTTTCACGGCCAGGAAACACGGATCACGGATGCGGCTGCCAAACGGTGCAGTTTCCGATTTTTCCACGGACCCATTGAAAGTCAATGAAGCCGCAGAAAAACACGTTAAACGGGACAACGGCCACAGGTGCACACAACGGTCGTGTGCAGGAGGCCAAAATGTAATGTTTGTGTGTGTTGTTAAAAGATATCGACAGTATCCACTATAACAGTGACATCTACAGCTCCCTGCCCCCCCTTCACAGTGCCCCGTCTTCTTAAAATGGGACCTCCACAGGGGCCCACCCCCTTAACTTTGACCTTCACAGCAGCCTGACCATTTAACAGTGAGTTTCACAGCACCCCGCCCCCTTAACACTGACCATAGGTTACAGTCCCCTTAACTGATCTCCACCATTCCTGCCCCCTGAACAGAGACCTCCACAGCGACTGCCCCTTTAATAGTGACTGCCACAGTACCCCGCTCCCTTAACAGTGACCTCCACCGTACCCCACTCTCTTAACAGTGACCTCACAGTACCTTGCTGCCCCTTTAATAGTGGCCTCCACAGTCCCCTCATCCCTTAACAGTGACCTCCACAGTCCCCCGTCTCCTATATATCTATATATATATAGTGGCAGTGTGGCTGCTGGAGTGACGGACAGGATTTGTGCAATTAGTGCTTCTCACCCAGGGAAAGCTGAGTGGGAAGGTTGGGTCTTAGGGGGTTAATGAGGCTCATTAGGAGTCAGCTGGAGCTCAATGAAGGAAGGGCTGAGCTGTGGAAAAGAGACTCCTACCGTGATCTGAGAGACTGTCTGAAAGCCAGAGAGAGACCGTGAATTGTGATGCTGTGACGTGGGCCTAAGGGCTCTTTCACATGAGCGGATCCCGTGCATGAAAGAGAGCCGAGCCCCGCTCCGGGGAGCAGAGACACGGAGCAGAGACACGATTGATAATGCTCTGTGCCTCTCTGTGATCTTTATCGCACTGTGATTTTGTAGTATAAAGGTCACAGAGAGGCATTATCTATCATGTCTCTGCTCCGTGTCTCTGCTGTCCGGAACGCGGCTTGGCACTTTCACGCAGCGGACTCCACGCACGGGATCCGCTCATGTGAAAGAGCCCTAATCGAGGACCTCCTCAAATATGGTGCAGTTAAATGTGCAATGGCACGAGTTTTATGTGGCAGCATAGCCAGGCGCATGAAGAGGCAAATGAGGGATATGACAAGTGGAAGCGAAGGCTGCTGGCGCTGCACACAGGAGACCAAAGGGTCCAAGGTGCCTTCTGTGACGTATTAGGACTTCCAAAGGAAAAGAAGAAGCGTGTTTTGTGAAAGGCAACCGACTGGCGCCATGCGAGACGAGAGATGTCCAATGGCTATGTCTTAACATGTCCTAGAAGAAAGGATGGACTGAGTTGTAGTGATGGCATCCGAGGGACGTGTCTGCTCCTGATTGTTCTTCAGCGAGGAGGCCAAAGGAATAACTGAGGGCGTGGAGTCTCGCTGCCTGGACTGCGACCGTGAGGGGACCAGAGTCCGTCCGCAGAGGTGGTTGTTGGAGGAGAACAGCCCAGATTGTGGTAAGACAAGCCCAACTGTTATTGAGACTCTGAAAGATTGTCCAGCCTTTACTAAGTGATGGCCTATCCTCAGGATAGCCCATCACTAGCAGATCGGTGGGAGTCTGGACACACCCGTAACACTGGCGATCAACTGTTCTGGTATAGCCGAGTCACCGGAAGTCTGTGGTGGAACTACACAGCACCATCCACTGACTTCAGCAGGAGCTATGCTGTAGTAACCAGTTGATGGCGCAGTGTAGGTTCAGCGCCGACTTCTGGTGACTGAGCTATAGGGCCCATTCGCACGACCTATTTTTCTGTCCGCATCTGCTCTGCAATTTTGCAGCTCAGATGCGGACCCGTTCATTTCAATGGGGCTGCGAAAGATCCGGTCAGCACACCGTGTGCTGTCTGCATCCACACTTCCATTCCGCAGCCCCACAAAAAAGATAAAACATGTCCTATTCTTGTCCGTTTTTGCTGACAAGTATAAGCATTTCGATCTGCAAAATGTGGAACGCAGACGAGCAGCATCCGTGTTTTGCGGATCCACAATTTGTAGTCCGCAAAAACAGTTACGGTCGTGTGAACGTACTCTAACAGCCCAAAGCCGGGGTTGTCGGGTGGTGGTCCCCGCCTGTCACCTTGGGATGGATGGCCCATCCTGAGGACAGGACATCATTTAGTAAAACCTGGAAAACCCCTTTAAAAAAACGGAACTTATTGCTAGATATGTGGTACTATGCGTAATGTGCCTTTATAGCGGGAAATGGACGCACAGCCTGAATTCGATGGTCACCTAAACTGAGGTGATAAAAGCTGGACATAACACACAGTTCAGGAGAACGCATAGTGTGAACAGGGTGTTAGCAACGCTAGGACAGGGGTAGAAGGAATAACTGAAAAAGTGGTTGATGGCAACCATAGAGCCAAGCCCACATTAAGGCCTCATGCACACTACCGTATGTATTTTGCGGTCCACAAAAAACGGATCCTCAAGAAATACTGATGACGTCCGTGTGCATTCCGTATTTTGCGGAACTGAACAGCTGGCCCCTAATAGAACAGTCCTATCCTTGTCCGTAATGCGGACAACAATAGGACATGTTCTATTTTTTAGCGGAAATACGGGAACGGAATGCACACGGAATAACTTTTGCGGACCTATCGAAATTAATGGTTCCATATACAGTCCGCAAAAAAAAACGGAATGGACACGAAAAGAAAATACGTTCGTGTGCATGAGGCCTTACTAACGTATCCGCACCAATTTGCTGCATCTAGGGCTTTTAGACAGATTTTTGGCCTAGACACATTAGTAAATCTGGGCCCCAGTATGTGCCTCATGCACACAGCCGTTGTTTGGGTCCGCATCCGAGCCGCCGTTTTGGCGGCTCGGATGCTGACCCATTCACTTCAATGGGGCCGCAAAAGATGCGGACAGCACTCCGTGGGCTGTCCGCATCCGCTGCTCCGTTCCGTGGCCCCGCAAAAAAAAAAACATGTCCTATTCTTGTCCGTTTTGCGGACAAGAATAGGCATTTCTACAATGGGCCGCCCGTTCCGTTCCGCAAATTGCAGAAGGCACACGGGCAGCTTCCGTTTTTTGCGGATCCGCGGTTTGCGGACCACAAAAAACTGAACGGTCATGTGCATGAGGCCTTATTCACGCGTCAGTTTACGCTCAGTGATTTCCATCAGCGATTTTGAGCAAAAACCAGGTGCGGCTCTAAACACAGAACAGGAGCAGAGCTTTCCTTGTACCTTATGTCTGTGGAGGCTCCACTCCTGGTTTTGGCTCACAATCACTGATGGAAATCACTGACCAAACACTGACGTGCGAATGAGGCTTTAGCAGAACTGATTAATAGTAAATCTGTCTTGGTTGCCCATAACAGCCAGTGTACCAGCCAGTACCGAAGCAGAGTTCGGATCCAAGTTTAAAAATGGTTTTCAAGTGGAATAATCAAAGTCCGAGGTTATTCAACAAAGTCTTGCGAGACTTCTGACATAACGAATATCGCCTCCGCAAAGCCCATACATTTGAATGCTGTACAGAGACAGGTTTCCGTAAAGCTTCGCTCAACCCTAATAGCGTCTGTCCCGGGCACAGCTGACTGCCCTGCTGGATCCTGGGTGGTTGGAGGTATGAATCGTCTGTAGTGTTGAGCGAACTTCTGTTTTAAGTTCGGCGTCTAAAGTTCGGCTTCCGGTTAGCGGAGAATCCCGATATGGATTCCGAATTCCGTTGTGGTCCGTGGTAGCGGAATCAATAATCGGCCATTATTGATTCCGCTACCACGGCCCACAACGGTATTCGGAATCCATATCGGGATTCTCCGCTAACCGGAAGCCGAACTTTAGACGCCGAACTTAAAACAGAAGTTCGCTCAACACTAATCGTCTGTTACCAGTTGCAGGAACCATTCTGCTGTCTGTATTTATTAATAAATGAAGGCCGGATCTCATTAGAAAGCGTCAAGATTTCCAGATCTCCAAGCTACGTTGAGGGTAGTTGCAAAGTAGGGGTCCTTGCTTTAAGTGTTTTGTGAGATATTTTAGATCTATCCTCTGGTATCCACAGTAGCGCTGCAGCCTTCTCTTGGCTGACCACGCACAGCGCCGTTTATTGTATAGTGGCCGTGCTTGGTATTGCAGGTATTCACTTCTATAGGGCAGGCTGTTCCGGCAGGTGAACAGCCTGTCAAATCCGTCCTGCCGCTAGTTGACGTGTGCCCCCGGACTGCCGCTCCGTCCCCATTGACTATAATAGGGGCGGGGGCAGAGTTCCGGCGACAGCGCACGGCAAGAGGGGAGCCAGACTAAAAGAACTAAAAGGGCGTCGTGGGTGAGCTCAGCTATGCAGTGCACTTGATATCTTGTGCTGCATTAACTTATTGTACACTGGTTTTAATAAGGGTTGCATATTTTTTTATTCTTATTGTCTTTCATCTTATTTGTTCTTGGTGTGCGTATTGTGGGGGTGTTTAAGACTGATATTTTTGATTGCGGGGGTAGTGTCTAGGTTTATTCTAGATGTAAGTGGAGGTTGCATAATGACCTCATATCCAGTGATCAGACGTTATTATATAAAGTAACAAAAATTATGGTGAGCGTGAAAAGCAAGCAAAAGCTGCCACCTACTGGTCATGAAGCAAGTCTGCATTTTTAAGTTTCTCCAATTCTAGAGCGCTCTATGAAATCCTACAGGGAAATGTGATATAAGGGGTGTAACTACAATAGCGGCAGACCATGTGACTGCTGTGGGGCCCAGGGCAAGAGGGGGCCCAGTCTTAGTTGGGATTATCTCCTCTTCTACTGGAGGTGAAAACTTGGTCAGGACTCTATCCTCTAAAGCAGGGTTTCCCAACCAGTGTGCCTCCAGCTGTTGCAAAACTACAACTCCCAGCATGCCCGCACAGCCAAAAGCTGTCTGGGCATGTTGGGAGTTGTAGTTTTGCAACAGCTGGAGGCACACTGGTTGGGAAACACTGCAGTCTAAAGCAGGCATGCTCAACCTGCGGCCCTCCAGCTGTTGCAAAACTACAACTCCCATCATTCCCTGACAGCCTACAACTATCATCCTACAGAAGGGCATTGTGGGAGTTGTAGTTTTAAAACAGCTGGAGGATCCGCAGGTTGGGCATCCCTGCTCTAAAGGAACAACTTTTAGCAACCTGAGGGTCATTGAAAAGGGTTTAGGCAGAAACCCTCCTGTCCTATGTGGGGGGCTTGTTTGATCCTTGCTATGGGGCCCTTACTACTTTATGTACGCCACTGTTTGATATAGTTATAATAGTTTATATATATTTTATGTCTTATACCTACATGGCTCATGCATAGCAACTCTGTAGAAGGTATAAGCTGTATGGAGCTGGGGCCGACTGTACCTCTGCATCATGATACTTCTTGTCAGAATCTGAATGCGTTGTGTCTAGGGGAGAACAGCAGTGCAATACAGTGATGTACTGAGGCACCATGTGGCGGCACGTGGAGTGCCCATGGCTTCGTAATACAGACATGTGGGGCTTTGCATCCTTCTATACAGTCTCCTTGCAGACGATCCTTGTGAATAAGTGCAAATCGTTCATATTTTGTAACCCACCTTTCTGATCTATGGTGCTCCCTGTGGCAGGCGCAGCACTATGAAGAATTTTTATATCT
Source organism: Bufo gargarizans (assembly GCF_014858855.1). Lineage (NCBI taxonomy): Eukaryota > Metazoa > Chordata > Amphibia > Anura > Bufonidae > Bufo > Bufo gargarizans. The sequence continues at coordinate 47,427,624 of NC_058089.1, forward strand.
CTGACTTTTAGTCTAACCAGACTGTCTGTTACTCTGTAATTCCTCTAGCGCTGTTCTATGGAAACAGCAGGGTTAAAGAGCACACCAAATGCTTGAAATAACTTCTTTGTTAACTTCAACTTTTCTTCATATATACCACTGCCGCCTCCGCAGCAGATAGTCCATGTACAAAACACGTGTTGAAAAGATATCACAAGATGGCGGTATGCATAAGATGGTGGTTCAACTGTTCAATCTTATCATTCAACATAAAATGGTGGATATATTTTCTCTCTTCAGTATCTGTACTCTCACTTTAAGATCTCTCTGAGAGGTATATCTGAGGTCTAACTAATCGCTTGCTTTACTTGGTTTGCAGTTTTCTCTATTCAATTGCTTATGATCTGGAATGAGCAGTTTGCATTTGTATGCAATTTGTTTGGATTGTATAATTTTATGGCTCAGTAGTTCGTTTGTATGGTGGAAATATTTTGGCCTCTCTGCTTCCATAAAACACAGCTCTTAGTGGAGTGAATGTCTGTTCAGCTTCTCTATCTGGTGAATAATAATTTCTAGCAGCTCCTGCTAGGGAATTTCCCACAAAGGCTGTGTGTGAGGCTGGCTGTGATTGGCCAAGACTCCTGCTGTGTGTGAGGCTGGCTGTGATTGGCCAAGACTCCTGCTGTGTGTGAGGCTGGCTGTGATTGGCCAAGACTCCTGCTGTGTGTGAGGCTGGCTGTGATTGGTTTAGACTCCTGTCCAGCAACAACAGTTTAACAGCTTCCTGTTGTTTCTGCTGTGTCATTGAGCTTATCTCACATCCATATAATGAATCTTAAAGGCATATTATCTTTTCTGCTTCTGTGAACACAATATATAACAGTTATATGACATCCAAACATGAAGTCACTGTAAATAACTCTGCTTTTGTCTTTAACACACAAACATAGAAACTGTATTAAGGTTATTGGCAGGTCTAGCTGTATAAACATATATAAGCTATGTTAGCAACCTAGGACAGGTCTTAGCTGGCCAGATACACTCCCCTCCTTTTGTGTACCCAAGGTAGGGGAGTGGGGAGTGGACAGAGGTCCTAGCCCGGTGGGAAGCCTACCTAGATAGAAAATATTTCAATATCATGCTTTGCATGGTTCCAAGCACCATCTGGGACCATGAATATTGAAAACTGAATTTTGGGTTGACCCGAAGTCAAACTTTTTTTTTTTTTTAAGATTTTTTTTTTGAATGTTTAGTTTTAGTTCGACGTCCCGTTGTTGGCGCTGCATAACCAGCGTTATTCAGCCGCATTATTCATCTCTGTTCATACAGTTTCCTGCAGATGATGACGACTCCGAGATAATAATTTGGTAAGACTTGCAGAGTGGAAGGAATCGAAACGTCAGTCACATAGTGGAAGTCCCGAGACGAGCCTTCCCTGACCAAAATCATTAGCGTACTTTGAGGCCTCTTTCACACATCGGTGAAACGCGGTCGTGTGCTGTCTGTGGTCTCCATGGACTGGCCATCTATCCATTGACTTTATTGTCTGTATTCACACTGGTTTTCCAGTACCGTGGGTCTGTGGCGACCCCAGGGACGCACGCCCTTATTTTTGTCCATGATTACGGATCCCTCACTCACATTAGTCTATGGATCCATGAAAACCACAGCACAACATAGGTAGCATCTGTGTTTGGTCTGTGGTTTGGTAGGAGATGCTCCGGAGAGCAGCCTAACAGCGTTCATGGAGTACAGGGCAAAGAAACGGACGCACACACCAAACGCAGATCCAAGATTTTCTGTTTTTTGTTTTTACTGATGACCTATCCTCCTTTGGAAAATGAAAGGTGGAATCAGATTGTTTGCTATGGGCAACTAAGGCTACTTTCACAGTAGCGTTTTTTGCGAATCCGTCATGGATCCTTTAAAAACGCTTCCGTTACAATAATACAACTGCATGCATCCGTCATGAACGGGTCCGGTTGTGGTATGTCTTATATAGCCATGACAGATCCGTCATGAACACCATTAAAAGTTAATGGGGGATGGATCTTTTTTTTTTTAAATGTGTCAGAGAAAACAGATCCGTCCCCATTGACTTACATTGTGTGTCAGGACGGATCCGTCTTGCTCCGCACCACATCGCGGACGGAAAAAACGCTGCTTGCAGTGTTAACCTGTCCGCGATGGGAGCGCAACCCAGTGGAACGGAATGCATTTTGGGGCATTCCGTTCAGTTCAGTTTTGTCCCTACTGACAATGAATGGGGACAACATTGAAGTGTTTTCATCCGCTATTGAGATCTTATGACTGATCTCAATAGCGGAATTGAAAGCGCTAGTGTGAAAGTAGTCTACGCCAGTTCTACTTTACACTAGTCTGATAAATCTCCCCCAAAGTCTCCACCTGTTTTGACCATCACAGCTGTAATCTGCGGATAAACGGTAAATGTTCAGTTTCCCTGCAGCGCCACCACAGGGAAAATGAAGAATTACACATTTCTCAGTCACAGTCTTTGAAACTGGGAAAGGATGTGTCCTCCATCTTTTTAACCACTGTCTACTCAAGCCAAGAAAATAGGATCCTAAACACAGGACACCCCCCAATTTTATTTATTTTTTACCATAATAGAGTATATCAGTATAAGTTTTTAAATATGGACAACCCTTTGCATACTCCACCTGAGCACTGGGCTCTGTGTCCTACATATTTTAACTGGCATGTGGAGGTGGAGTTTTTTTCCATCACCTTCGTAGTAACATAGGGCCAGATTTATCATTAGCTCAGGTCAGAATAATGGAGTGAAAAAGTCCCCCAAAAAGTCCCAAACGCTAAAACTGTGCTCAAATTTGCGACTTTTTTCTGCTCTGCGCTATGCTCGCCAGTTTTCTGAAAGTGGGCGTGTTTTCTTATGTAAATGAATCTCTAGACAGATTTACTATTGGGACTATTTAAAAAGTCGCAAAAAAGTCGCAATTTCACTCCAGTGAGGACCATGCTTATCTTATGAGACTTTTTAATAGAACATGCGACTTTTTCGTAAAGATGTGCGACTTTTGTAAAGCTGCTTACTGACGGATAAACTGCTACCGTCAAACCACATTTATCACAGTCTTAAAGGGCCAATCATAAATCTGACTTGGCTAAAACTGACTTTAGCCATATGTTAAAGTGGAGTGAGCTGTCAGAGTAATGATACATCTGGCCCATAGTTTATGGGGTTGAGAAAAGACATCTATCCGTTTCAGCCTGTTATGCCGGGTGTAGCTGGCCAGCTAAGACCTGTCCTAGGTTGCTAATATAAGCTTATAAGTGTATACAGCTACCGTTCGGGCTCCGCTTGTGAGTTCCGTTTGAAGGCTCTCACAAGCGGCCCCGAACTGATCCGTACAGCCCCAATGCATTCTGAGTGGATGCGGATCCGCTCAGAATGCATCAGTCTGGCACCGTTTGTCCTCCGCTCAGCTCAGCAGGCGGACACCCGAACGCTGCTTGCAGCGTTCGAGTGTCCGCCTGGCCGTGCGGAGGCAAACGGATCCGTCCAGACTTACAATGTAAGTCAATGGGGACGGATCCGTTTGAAGTTGACACTGTATGGCTCAATTTTCAAACGGATCCGTCCCCCATTGACTTTCAATGTAAAGTCAAAACGGATCCGTTTGCACTATCATGAAAAAAAAAAAAAATATTATTATTTTTTTTTTTTTTTTTTTGTTCATGGTAATGCAAACGGATCCGTTCTGAACGGAGCCACCGTCTGCATTAATATGAGCGGATCCGATCGAACGCTAGTGTGAAAGTAGCCTAATTATCCTGCTAATAACCTTAAAACAGTTCCTATGTTTATGTGTTAAAGAGAAAAGCAGAGTTATTTACTGTGACATCATGTTTTGGATGTCATATAACTGTTATATTTTGTGTTCACAGAAGCAGAAAAAGATAATTTGCCTTTAAGATTCATTTTGTAGTGTAAGGAAGGCTCAGTGACACAGCAGAAACAGCAGAAAGCATAGTGTTAATCTGTTCTTGCTGGGCAGAAGTCTCGACCAATCACAGCCAGCTTCACACACAGCAAAGTTTTCACCAATCACAGCCAGCCTCACACGCAGCCTGTCTGGGAATTCCCCCAGCTCCTGCTGCTAGATTCATTATTCACCAGAGACAGGAGACATTCACTCCACTGAGAGCTGTGTTTTTATGGGAACGAGGCCAAAATAGGTATTTAAAACCGTTATATAATGCTCCTATTTTAGAACTGTATACTGAACTAGATATATTTGTTTACTTACAGTTCTACCAAATACAAATACAAGTTGCCAAATACAACTGCAAACCACAAAGTTCACAAATTTAATTGCAACCAATCTGCAAATAGTCACTGCTAACTGCATACAGCAAGTGAACTATTAGTTAGACCTCGGATATACCTCCCAGAGAGATCATAAAGTGCTTAAAAAAGTTAGTGAGAGTACAGATACTGAAGAGAGAAATATATCCACCATTTTATGTTGAATGACAAGATTGAACAAGTTGAACCACCATCTTATGCATACCGCCATTTTGTGATATCTTTTTAACACGTGTTTTGTACATGGACTATCTGCTGCGGAGGCGGCAGTGTTATATATGAAGAAAGGTTGAAGTTAATAAAGAAGTTATTTCAAGCATTTGGTCTGCTCTTTAAACCTACTGTCTCCATAGAACAGCGCTAGAGGAATTACAGAGTAACAGACAGTCTGGTTAGACTAAAAGTCAGAGAAATCAAAATTCTTCTAATGCCACAGCGCAAAAGGCACTTTATAGTGCTGCGCCTGCCACAGATGCGCCAAAGTTATGTAGAGGTACAGGCCTCTACATAACTTTGGTGCTACCTCCAGCAGGCCATGCGACATATTTAAAATCGGTGCCTGCAACACCGGGTCCGCTTACGGCCATTCTTCTTGCTGATGTTTCCACCCTGGGTGAAAGATTGCAGTGTCTTATAGAAGTTTAATGGGTTTTGTTTGCGTCGGTAGGAAACATGGGGTCTTGCACGGATCCCAAGAATGAGTGAGCCCCAGTCTTGAACCTGCACATCGCATCACTACTCAATGAAAGCAGGAGCCTAGCTTCTATACTAGATTTCTGGAAATCGCACCCAGTTAGTGAGGGCTCGTACATCTGCAGCCACCTCTACATTAAGACCTGATGCTCCTCATTCTTGGGTTTCATCTGGTCCCAACTAGTGAGACCTATGACAAATTTTCAGTTTTGGTTCAAAATAAAGAATGGGTAAGGAGTTCATGACTGTAACAAAGATAATAGCTGTCATCCCCCTATCCTGAATGATTTGTTTTTGTTCCACTTGTCATGCATTTTTACAGGTTTTTCAGCTTATTTCACATGAGTGAAATATTTTCGCACAAGCAGGGGAAGCAATGGCAGCAGTGGCCATATGGTATACACCTGAGCCTACCCCATTATGTTAGCAAGGACGTTACTAGTAAGTGGCTTAAAGGGGTTGTCCCAGGAAAAATATTCTAGTTTTCAAACCAGCACCTGAATCTGAATACTTTTGTAATTGGATGTAATTAAAAATTTAGCATAGCCAGTGAGTTATTCAATAACATGTATCTGTATAGCGCCACCTGCTGTTTATTCTTTATTTTTATTTCTTTGTCTGGCTCAATGAGATGGCCGCACATGCTCAGTTTCATCTTTCAACTGCCTCCTGAGCTGTGATAGGTTGAGCATGGACACGCCCCCTGAGCTGTGATAGGGAGAGCTGAGACACACCCCCTGAGCTGCATCAGAAAAGACACTCCCCTTGATATAAATCTAGCAGAGCAATAAATGGTCAGATCTCTGGACCCATGTGAGGTACCGGGCTGGTTCTAGCTTTGCTAGAGAGAGGATGCCATGTACTATATGATGTCTGATTTTCATTTCCTACATTCATCTGGGACTATTCCACCAGATCGGGGACGGTTGGGAGGTATGAGTAACATACTGTAGCGGTGGTTGACATCAGGGCCTATCTGCGGTTTGGACTGTGCGTAAGGGCTGGAGACAGTCGGCCAGATCATCGCTAACGAGCGTTCATAGGAATGCTTGTTAGAGATGATCGGCCTGTAAATGTGCCGCCGATTACCCCATGAAAGGGCAAATGCTCATTCATTGGACAATTGCAATTTTTAAGCAGGCTAAAAAAAATCAGCGTTTGCCAGCGGCAGATCGTGCCATCTAATCACGCTCTCCTGTCGGAAAATAATGATTCTGTATGGGGATGAGAGATGGTGATTGCTCCTTTCCATACTGTGGAGGGGATTGTTGGATACAGTAGTTGTGGTCTCCTCCACTGATGAGCAGGGAATTGTCAGGAAGGAACGCTTCCTTCCCTAAAATCTCAATGATCATCTGTTAGTCTGATACAGGCCTAGCAGTGGCTCCAGTGCCACTAATCGTACCCTTGTGATTACAAGCGAATCCTAGGACTGCTGCAGCTCCCCAAGGTGGCTGCATACATTGGGTTTTCGACAGGCTTCAAATGATTAAAAGTAACAAAACCTTATTTAGGCTACTTTCACGCTCGCGTTTTGTGCGGATCCGTCATGGACGGATCCGTTCAGATAATGCAGCCATCTGCATCCGTTTATATTATCTTTAACATAGCCAAGACGGATCCGTCTTGAACACCACTGAAAGTCAATGGAGGACGGATCCGGTTTCTATTGTGCCAGATTGTGTCAGTGAAAACAGAACCGTCCTGGCACACAATGCAAGTCAATGGGGACGGATCCGTTTGACTCAGTTTCATCAGATGGACGCCAAAAAGCTGCAGGCAGCGTTTTTCTGTCCGCCTCCAAAGCAGAATGGAGACTGAACCGATGCATTCTGAGCGGATCCTTTTCCATTTAGAATGCAAACTGATCCGTTCTGGACCACTTGTGAGAGCCGTGAACGGATCTCCCAAACGGAAAGCCAAAACGCCAGTGTGAAAGTAGCCCTAGATGTATTATTTGCTGCGTTCAGCATTTTATTACATAGCACCTGTTGTTTGTACAGGCAGTCTTGGCACCAGTAAAGATAATCCTCTTATAAAATACATTCTCAGAATAATGGATAAAGGTGTTACTAATCTAGTATTGCACAATCGGCACAATGGAGTGGAGACCAATAGCAAACAGATCCAGCTTTAATTATACCGCGCAACAACAAAAAAACTTTTCGTCTGCTACTGGGCAATTACCATATACTAAATCGAGTGTGCGGATTACAAATCCGAAGTCAGAATAGTTGTAACACGTCACGAAATGTTGCTATGCATAAGTATCCCTATGAATTACGCACTTGGAAAGCATTGAATAATTTTAAACAGAACGAGTTTTGCTCCAACAATTACCTGATTTACATCAAAGTTTGCTTAGTAAACAGTGTATGAAAATGTAATGGAATAACAACATTTCAAAAAGTCTTGTTTTTCAGTTTAAAAGTCTTAAGGCTCTTTCACATTTGCGGCAGGACGGATCCGGCAGGCTGGTCTCCCTGTCGGATCCGTCCTTCCGCTGTTTCGCCGGACCGCCGCTCCGTCCCCATTGACTATAATGGGGACGGGGGCTGAGCTACGGCGCTGCACGGCGAAAGCCTCCGGACTAAAAAGTCGGACATGCAGGACTTTTTAGTCCGGCGGCTTTCGCCGTGCAGCGCCGTAGCTCAGCCCCCGTCCCCATTATAGTCAATGGGGGCGGAGCGGCGGTCCGGCGGCTCGGCGAAACAGCGGAAGGACGGATCCGACAGGGAGACCAGCCTGCCGGATCCGTCCTGCCGCAAGTGTGAAAGAGCCCTTACTTGAGCAAGGCCCAGTACTGTTAGAAGTGCTTCAGGCCTCTGCTTTTGCGTTTGTGAACGGTCATATTTTCCTGTTGCAAAAACCAGCAGTAGTCCCCCATCAGCGGCCGTGATACCTGTTCTCCATTGTAGAAATATCTTTATGGAACCGCCCTCCATGTTCGTCACTTACGTGTCCCAAATTGGGTGGGAAAAAGTTAAGATGGGAATGTAAGAAATGCACTTTCAATGACATTCGGCAGCCAAGTTGCTCATATGCTGTAAGCATGTTGTCTACTGATTCAGCAGAGTTTGCAGCTCATCTCTTCCCAAGGAAGTTCTCCACTAATAGCACAAATGCCTCCCAAGCTGCAAGACGCACTCGCTTTGTCAGATTCTTGCGCTGATCACAAGTAGTGTATTTGCCACATATGTAGCAGAAATTGTCTGGATCGTTAACTCATTTGCATTTATCCATCTTAAGTTTCAAAACTGATAGCACTATAACAGATCACTTTATCAAAATCTGTCCAGTTTGTCTTATATACTTACTGCCGACATCAGCCTAAATGTGTCCGAACAGGTCTGGACATGTCTATTAGAATATCTCCAATGTAATGCATTCATATTATAACTGAACAGGCTTTGCATGTATAACTTAACCCCTTTAATCCTTAACCCTTAACCCCTTAAGGACATAGGACGTACCGGTACGCCCTATTTCCCGAGTCCTTAAGGACCAAGGACGTACCGGTACGTCCTGACTTTAAAATCGGCATTCCGGCGCCGCAGGGGTTAATTTGAACAGGATGCCGGCTGAAATCATTCAGCCGGCATCCGGTTAAAACGCCAGGGGGGGTCATGTGACCCCCCCGTGTCGGCGATCGCAGCAAACCGCAGGTCAATTCAGACCTGCAGGTTTGCTGCGCTTTTTGCAGTTTCTGATCCCCGCGGTCCCTGACCGCGGGGATCAGAAACTTTAGAGTGCCTAAAATCAATATAGTACACCCCCCCCTGCACCCATGCATGATTTGATGGCGGCGGGTGGTGCAGGGGGGGTGTCGCAGGCGGTGGGGGAGTTGCGGAAGGCGGGCGGTGCGGCAGGCGGGATCGCGATCCCCCGCCCGCCTCCTATTGCGTAATCGTTGGTGTACAGTGGGTATACCAGGGTGCCAGCACATTGCTGGCACCCTGGTATAAACGGCTGACATCGTTGATGCGATGTCAGCCGTTTAACCCTTTCCATACAGCGGTCCGTACGGACCGCTGTATGGAAAAGGTTAACAGTAAGAGGGAGCTCCCTCCCTCTCCGATCGGGGGGCTGCTGTGCCTTTGCAGCCCCCCGATGGAGAGGGAGAGAGCCCCCAGAGAGCCCCCCGAAGCCCCGTCCTCACCCTTCCCCGTCTGCGAAGTTCTGACCATAACTGAGCAGACGGGGAAGGTTCCCATGGCAACAGGACGCCTGCTCAGGCGTCCTGCTGTCCATGGTGCTGAACAGATCTATGCTGAAAGCATAGATCTGTTCAGTGTAAGTAAAATACAGTTACAGATACCTATATAGAGTACAGTACTGTATTATACAGACATCAGACCCACTGGATCTTCAAGAACCAAGTGGGTCTGGGTCAAAAAATAAAAAGAATAAGTGAAAAAAGTTAAGATAAAAAAAAAAACATTTATCACTGAATAAAAATTAAAAAAATAAAATAAACTACACATATTAGGTATCGCCGCAGTCCGTAACGACCTGATCTATAAAACGGCCATGTTACTTTCCCCGCACAGTGAACGCCATAAAAATAAAAAAATAAAAACTATGAGAAAATTGAAATTTTGCCCACCTTACTTCCCAAAAAAGGTAATAAAAGTGATCAAAAAAGTCGCATGTACGCCAAAATAGTACCAATCAAACCGTCATCTCATCCCGCAAAAAATGAGACCCTACTCAAGATAATCGCCCAAAAACTGAAAAAACTATGGCTCTTAGACTATGGAAACACTAAAACATCATTTTTTTTGTTTCAAAAATAAAATCATTGTGTAAAACCTACATAAATAAAAATAAAGTATACATATTAGGTATTGCCGCGTCCGTATCGACCGGCTCTATATAAATATCACATGACCTAACCCCTCAGGTGACCACCGTAAAAAAAAAAAAAAAAAAAGGTGTAAAAAAAGCTATTTTTTGCCATCTTACGTCACAAAAAGTGTAATAGCAAGCGATCAAAAAGTCATATGCACCCCAAAATAGTGCCAATCAAACTGTCATCTCATCCCGCAAAAAATTAGACCCTACTCAAGATAATCGCCCAAAAACTGAAAAAACTATGGCTCTCAGACTATGGAGACACTAAACAATTTTTTGGTTTTAAAAATGAAGTTATTGTATAAAACTTACATAAATAAAAAAAAATTGTATACATATTAGGTATCGCCTGCGTCCGTGACAACCTGCTCTATAAAATTACCACATGATCTAACCTGTCAGATGAATGTTGTAAATAACAAAAAAAAAAACGTGCCAAAAAAGCTATTTCTTGTTACCTTGCCGCACAAAAAGTGTAATATAGAGCAACCAAAAATCATATCTACCCTGAACTAGTACCAACAATACTGCCACCCTATCCGTACTTTCTAAAATGGGGTCACTTTTTTGGAGTTTCTACTCTAGGGGTGCATCAGGGGGGCTTCAAATGGGACATGGTGTCAAAAAACCAGTCCAGCAAAATCTGCCTTCCAAAAACCATGTGGCATTCCTTTCCTTCTGCGCCCTGCCGTTTGCCCGTACAGCGGTTTACGACCACATATGAGGTGTTTCTGTAAACTACAGAATCAGGGCCATAAATAATGAGTTTTGTTTGGCTGTTAACCCTTGCTTTGTAACTGGAAAAAAAATATTAAAATGGAAAATCTGCCAAAAAAGTGAAATTTTGAAATTGTATCTCTATTTTCCATTAAATCTTGTGCAACACCTAAAGGGTTAACAAAGTTTGTAAAATCAGTTTTGAATACCTTGAGGGGTGTAGTTTCTTAGATGGGGTCACTTTTATGGAGTTTCTACTCTAGGGGTGCATCAGGGGGGCTTCAAATGGGACATGGTGTCAAAAAAACTGTCCAGCAAAATCTGGCTTCCAAAAACCATACGGCGCACCTTTCACTCTACGCCCCGCTGTGTGGCCGTACAGTAGTTTACGGCCACATATGGGGTGTTTCTGTAAACGGCAGAGTCAGGGCAATAAAGATACAGTCTTGTTTGGCTGTTAACCCTTGCTTTGTTAGTGGAAAAAATGGGTTAAAATGGAAAATTAGGCAAAAAAATGAAATTCTCAAATTTCATCCCCATTTGCCAATAACTCTTGTGCAACACCTAAAGGGTTAACGGAGTTTGTAAAATCAGTTTTGAATACCTTGAGGGGTGTAGTTTATAGAATGGGGTCATTTTTGGGCGGTTTCTATTATGTAAGCCTCGCAAAGTGACTTCAGAGCTGTAGTGGTCCCTAAAAATTGGGTTTTTGTAAATTTCTGAAAAATTTCAAGATTTGCTTCTAAACTTCTAAGCCTTGTAACATCCCCAAAAAATAAAATATCATTCCCAAAATAATTCAAACATGAAGTAGACATATGGGGAATGTTAAGTCATCACAATTTTTGGGGGTATTACTATGTATTACAGAAGTAGAGAAACTGAAACTTTGAAATTTGCTAATTTTTCCAAATTTTTGGTAAATTAGGTATTTTATTATGCAAAAAAATTAATTTTTTTGACTTTATTTTACCAGTGTCATGAAGTACAATATGTGACGAAAAAACAATCTCAGAATGGCCTGTATAAGTAAAAGCGTTTTAAAGTTATCAGCACTTAAAGTGACACTGGTCAGATTTGCAAAAAATGGCCTGGTCCTTAAGGTGAAAATGAGCCTGGTCCTTAAGGGGTTAAGGACCTACATGTACGGCGGAAGTCCGGTCCCTAAACATGTCGTCCGCTCGCACGTGCAGCAGGCGCCATAGCCGCCGGGTTTCTGCTATTTTAAATAGCAAAGACCCACTGCACATGTATGCGATCAGCCATAAGGCTGATGTGACCAAATGTGACCACTGCATCTGCGTAGTCCGGAAGTGGAAGTTGCGCACTTCCGCTCCGGTAACAGCGTTCCCCGGCTAAGATCGGGGAACCTGTTACATTGATCTAATAGGCTGAAGCCTCAAGCAGGCTTCGGTGCCTATTAGATGACTCTAAAAAAGTAAAAAAGTTTTTGCAAATATATAAAAAAAATATATTCAAATCACCCTCCTTTCCTTAAAAAAAACGTAAACAATAAAAAAAAATAAACAACATAGGCATCGCCGCGTGTGAAAATGCCCATACTATTAAAATATAACAATATTAATGGCATAGGCATATGGCGTAACGGGGAAAAAAAACTGCCAATTTGCCATTTATTGTCACTTCAACTACCCAATTTTTTTTATAAAAAGTGATCAAAAAGTCGCACACACTTCAAATTGGTATCAAGGAAAAGAACAGATAAGTCCCGCAAAAAATAAGCACTCACACAGCCCCATACACATAACTACAAAAAAGTTATAGGGGTCAGAATATGGTTATAAAAAATAAAAAATGTTCCTCAAAGGTTTTAAATATTTTTTTTTCAGTATTAAAACGCAAGAAAAATTATACAAGTGTGGTATCGTAACCGTACTGACCAGAAGAATGAAGATAACAGATCAATTTTACCGCATAGTGTACAGTGTAAAAAATAAATAAAAATAAAAACCTTTATCAGAATTGCGTTTTATTACCAATTGTACCCCATTTGGATTTTTTTTCCCGCTTCCTACTACATGGTATGCAACCGTAAATGGTGCCATTAGAAAGTACAACTTGTCCCGCAAAAAATATGCCCTTATAAGGCTATTTAAATGGAAAAATAAAAAAGTTAGGACTATGGGAATGCGGGGAGTGAAAAACGAAAACGCAAAAATTGAAAATACCAGGGTCCTTAAGGGGTTAAAATCTAGACGTGTCCGGCAAATTCCGAGTTTATATTTGGAATCAGCGCGCTCATTTTAGTATAAAACGCATGTTTTTCTCTCAGTAGCAAAATCATTGTTGCGCGGTTCTATTTAAGGTTAGAAAATAGTCTGGTTACTATGAATAACTGCATCTATTTGGGATCCATTGTTTAGGAGGAACATTGTATCCTTCCATCCCTGGGATCCATCGTCTGAGGAACACTGTATCCTTCCATCTCTGGGATCCATCGTCTGAGGAACACTGTATCCTTCCATCTCTGGGATCCATCGTCTGAGGAACATTGTATCCTTCCATCTCTGGGATCCATCGTCGGAGGAACATTGTATCCTTCCATCTCTGGGATCCATCGTCTGAGGAACACTGTTTACTCTTCCTCCTCTGGGATCCATTCCCACCACAGTGCTCTTTTCTCCTCTCTGGGATCCATCCAAAAGGAGAGTTACCTGGCATCTGTTCCCTGTAAAAAAAAAAAAAAAAAAAAAAACCAGTTTTCCTCTCTCTATGAGATCCATTACTTTTCCTTCTCTGCCTTCATATCTTTGTTCTCTTTTTTTTTTCTAGATTCACTCCTAGATGAATCTGTCTTCTTCCCCTCCTCTCTGTGACCCGTTCCCAGAGGAACGCTCTGCACTTCCTGTTTTCTTCTTAACCTGGAACGGCTGATGACAGAGTCCAATAGCTTATAGTTAACTGTACGGTGAATGTAGATAAAATACACTTAAAGGGGTTTTCCCATCTCAGGCAATGGGGACATATCGCTAGGATATGCCCGCATTGTCTGATAGGTGCGGGTCCCACTACACTGAGAATGGAGGCCCGAAAGTTGTTGCGTGCGCACTGTGCATGCGCAGCCGCCCTCCATTAATTTCTATGGGGCCGCCGAAAATAGCCGAGCGCAGTGCGCTCCCATTCAGTACTTATGTATGGGGAGAGCACTTTGTGGTGGCCGGACCCTGCGAAACCCGGGGTCCTCCGGCCACCACCTCCCCCGCTGATATGCCCCTATTGTCTCAGATGGGAATACCCCTTTAAGGACATGTCTCCCTCTAATACCAAGTTATTTTAGGTCCAACATTATGAACTAATGTTGGACTTTTGCGATTCTGGGCTAGCAGCAAACGTGCAAGTGGCGCTGTGACCCCATTCACTCCTATGGCTGCCCTGCTACACTGAGATCTTTGGGCATGCGCCAAAAATCGCCATGTAGCCATACCCTAACAGATGTGGGAGGGAGAGAGCCCCTCTGTTTTTTTTATTCCCCTCCCCCGGATGTTTTCTCTATAGATCCCTCTATAGAGAAAAAAAAAAAAAGCGTGGAAAATAAAAGACAAGAAAAACTTGTCTTTAAAAATAATGGAAAAAACCTGTTCTGTGGCATAAGGTGGCATTTGTAAACACGGCAAGTACAGAACAAAGGTTGGGTCTCGCCCCAATGCTTACAGCGACGCAGGGAGGAGCAGAGCGAAGCTGTGCCTTCTTACAACACCATCATGGCCGGGGACAAGTAAGTATTTTATTCTGAAGGGGGGGGGGGGGGATATGGCGGCACATGATAAGGCAGTGAATACGGCGACTTGTTCTAAAGGATTAACCTTTTCACTGCCAGCACAATGAAAGGGTGGAACTGTGCGTGTTTGTAGGATATTATGGAGCACGCTGCGAAGCCTTAAGGATTCTGTATACCAAACTGACTCCTACACTATAGGTCCTACAGCAAATCTCGAGGGTCACGTTGAATTTATTACCAGATACTTGGGGAATGGGCTCATCTGGGGTCTTCACTGCCTGGAGGAGAAGTTTATTGGCTGCTTCTTCACCTCTTTGTGACTTGCGTGTTAGTACTGGATGGTTTAGGCCACTTTTTAGATGGGCGACGTTTCTGTCTGGGTGCTGTCAAAGCTTAGGCTGAACGCTGACCCGTTCCATTGAGTGGTGTATTCACATGGGCGCGTGGAGAGGAGCTAGCGGCATGTTCTAAACCTTGTCCTGTTTTCCTGCAAGATTCATTCATTCTGATGAGCTCACCTGTGGGACAAACAGACACGAGGACTCCAATAATGTGTCTGTTTAATCTTTAAAGACTAATCCAGGCTTCCAGGTTTCCAATCGCTCGTCTGCAAGGCGCCAAACTTTGACATCTGGGTCTGATCAGGTGTTAGTACATGCTGCACCCTGTGAACAAGCTTTGCACTTGTATGGAAGGGTCCACTATAAGGCTAGGTCTACACCACGACATTTGTCGCACAACAATTTTTATAATGATAGTCTATGGCAGTGAGGGCTAACCTTGGCACTCCAGCTGTGGTAAAACTACAACTCCCAAGATGCCCCCCTTGCTTGGCTGCTCTCAAAACTCTATAGAAATAAATGGAGCATGCTGGGTGTCGTAATTTCACCACAGCTGGAATGCCAAGGTTAGCCATCGCTGGTCTATGGTGTCGCAATGTGACATGCTGCGACGGGACTGTCGCAAAAATCCATTCGAGATGGATTTTTTCTGAGACTGTCGCATCGCAGTCGCAGCATATCGCATGTCGCATTGTGACACCATAGACTATCATAAAAATTGTCACGCGACAAATGTTGCAGTGTAGTTGTGCCTTATCTGTCGGACGGGTAGAATTGGAAAAAAAATGCTATTCTGAAAAAGGTTTTTATTTTTACACTGTACACTATGCAGTAAAATTGACCTGTTATCTTCATTCTCCAGGTCAGTACGGTTACAACTATAATTTTTCTTGCATTGTAATACTGAAAAAAAAAAAACCTTAGAGAAAAAAAATTATAACCATATTATGACCCCTATAACTTTTTTGTAGTTATGTGTATGGCTGTGTGAGGGCTCATTTTTTGCGGGACGATCTGTTCTCTTCAGTGATTCAGTGAGTGGAACTTTTTGATCACTTTCTATAAAAAAAATTGAGTAGTTGAAGTGACAAAGAAATCGTAAATTGGCTGTTTTTATTTTTTTTATGTTATGCCATTTGCCGTATGCCATTAATATTGCTACCGTATATTTTAATTGTATGGGCATGTTTATTTTTTTATTGTTTAAGTATTTTATTTATTTTATTGTACTTTTAGTTTTTCAAATTTTTTTTTCTATTTGTAAAAACTTTTTTTTACTTTTTTTTTAAGTCACCTTGGGTGACAATAACTGGCAATCATTCATATGCCCATAGTGTTCAATGATGGCTATATAGCCATCATTGAACACTTAATTTGGAATATAACAATACAATGCTGCCACCTAGTGGCCTGTATTGGTATATTCTTGAAATAAGCACCGAAGCCTCAAGCAGGCTTTGGTGCAAGTAACCGATTGCCTAATCTCAGCCGGGGAACGCTGTTACTGGACTGGAAGCGCGCGACTTCAGCTTCCAGTCTGATCAGATGCCATAGTCACATTTGAACACGGCATCTGAAGGGTAAGATGTGTGCGATCAGATTTATGGCTGATCACATACATGTGCCACGGGTCTCTGCTATTTAAAATAGCAGAAACTCGGTGGCAATGGCGCCCGCTGCACGTGAGAGCAGGCGCCATGTTTGGGGACTGGACCTCCACCGTACATAAGTCCTTAAGCTTCTGCTGGAAAAAGGGGGCTGGTTTCCAATCGCTCGTCTGCAAGGCTCCAAACTTTGACATCTGGGTCTGATCAGGTGTAGTACATGCTGTGAACAAGCTAAAGGGGGGCACAGAAAGGATAATTTTTTATTTTTTTTTATCGTATTTAGTTTCATTTTTTTTCTTATAGAAGGTGGTGTTATGCCTTTTGATAGTCTGTCAATGACCATGTAACTCCCTTAGATGCAGTAGCAACTGTCACCCCCTAGAGGAGCTCCCTCTATAAGCCCATTGGCACCACTGCAATGCGATTGTAGAGTGCCAAGTTGCTGTGGCAGACAGGGACCTGTATTCAGTGACAGCAGGACTATCCTTGCGAATAGGTCCTCCCATCCAGGATAGGAAATCTGAGAAGATAAAATCATTCACTCCTCCACCACACCTCCTTCAGGTTTCCTGTCCTCCGGATAGGATGTCCTGACAGGGGTTTGGTTCCCTTAGCAGATATTTGGAAGTTCACACCGGGAGAAGTTCTGGGTCTTCTATACTGTAAAGTACCTATCCAGTAGCGGTGTAGGTTTCTTGTGGGAGCTGTCTTGCTAGTCTGGTTTTGTCCTCCATTCTCCTAGTCCCTTGCCCTATGGTGGGAGTCGCTGTGGCCGTGCCAGGCGGCTCTGGTCTAGTCTGGTGGCTTTCATGCAGACCACGTTGAATGGCATTGGCTGGTATCCAAGATGGCCACCACCTAGTCTGAGCATAAGCAGGATCGCTAGTGACGTCATCTCTGGCGCGGACCACTCGCAGGCTAGATTAGGGAAAGTGGTATGCCTAGGGCTGTGATGGCTAACCTCCGGAACGCCAGCTGTAAAAAAAACACAACTCCCAAGCTTGGCTGTTCTCAGAACTGCATAGAAATGAATGGAGCATGCTGGGAGTCGTAGTTTCACCACAGCTGGAGGTTAGCCATCACTGGCCTAGTGGGTCCTCTTGCAGATGGAGAGCTAGGAGTGCTGTAAATTGGCTACAGAAGGTAGACAGCCAGGCCATCCTGCACGGTGTTGGGCCATCTGATCTGGTGCTTTGTGAAATCATCAGAGCAAGGAGATTCTGGTCAGGCCCACCCTCAAGACCCACAAGTCCGGTACTAGTCCTGAGGAGCTGGATGATAGAATTCGTGCATGTCCTGAATTCCTGTTAATCTTGAGGGGTTTTTTCTATTTCCTTGTGTATTTTAAGTAGCTAAAGCACCTAAGAAAGCTTCCTTTAAATCTAAGCATGAAAAATGTGGAATTTGTAGTGGAATCTTACAGTTTTCGCCAAAGCGTCTGCCAGAAAAGCAGTGGCTGATTTTAGTGAGGGTAATAAATTTATTATCTCCTCCCTTGGGGTTTTATTTTTTACGTGATTTTTAAGTTCATTGAGCCACAAATACATAGACCTTGCGACAGATGTTGCTACTATATTGGTCTTTATGCTATAGATGGCCGCTTCCAAGGATTTGCGTAAGAGACTTTCTGCCTTCCTTTCCATTGGGTCTCTCAACTGGGAAGAGTCCTCAAACGGAAGAGAGGTCTTCTTATTGACCTTTGCTACCTGTACATCAATTTTAGGGATATTGTCAAACATTTTAGATTCAGATGGGTCAAATAGTAACCAACTCTAGAACTCTCTGGACATACTCTCCTCTTCTCTGGGTCAGACCACTCAACTAGAACCATTTCCTTAATATTTTAAATTTATAGGAAAAACCTTAGAGTGTTTGGTTCTTAGGCCTCCAAACATCTCCTCCTCTATAGAATGTGGCTTTTTTTTGCATTCTCCACAATCTCCCCTTCAGAAAGGGGATCATCATCTTCCCACTGTTTAGAAGGTGCAGCCTCATCCATTAGATCATCAGAATCCGAGGAGGAGAGAGCCCCTATTTTTTTTTGTCTTTTAAGGGGTTGTGGACCAAGGCTGGTTTCTTATAATGAAGCCAGGGAAGATTTAACTTCGTCATGTATTATAGTCCTTAATTCATCCATCATAGATGGTTGTTCCTCTCTTACAATACAATGCTTTTTGTATATTGCTCAGGGAGTTTCTTAAAACATGAAATGCATTTCAAACTCTTTTTGGGACTTTTATAAGCCTCCTTAGACACCTATTGGTAAGAGAGTAACAAAATCACTGCATAACCTCCTGCAGTGTGTGTGTATATATAGATGTATGTGTGGGGCAATTCTGTCCACATATGCTGCTCAAAAGAAGGGTTCCCCATTATGGGGACTTACGGTCACTGGCGCATCGAACTCTACTGGCTGTTCAGGGGGTGACATCTTACCAGACCTCAGATCATGACCCTCCGTGGCTTCCATGATGCTTTTTAACAGCAGACCTCGCCACCAGTGAAACGCACTTCCAGGAAAGCCACAGCGCTATCGCGCCACCGGAAGTGACGTCAGACGCTGCGCGCAGCACGTGGGAACTCCCGGCATACACCTGCTTGTCCCACCAGGGGAAAGGAAGGTGCGGCAGCCCAGGACAGGCATCTGATCAACAGGTGCAAGGCCATCAACATCCCTCCTGCTCAGTGTTGCTCAGGTACCGCAGGCGAGCAGGGGAACAAATACAGGGTTGTCACGAACAGGGCAAGCGGCACAGGTACAGGTCAGGCAATCTGGGTCGGCAACAGGAGAGTCAAGGCAAGCGGGCAGGGATCAAACGGGTAGCAGAGTCCAGGAACATAAGTACGAGTCAGGAACCTTAGCAGGACACAAGGACCTTGACACTGAGGCATCTGGGAAGGGGGCTGAGCCACTTATATATGTGCAGGAGGGCTAGGATTGGTCACATTACCTAACCCATAAAGCCCAGGAAGTGACGCGCGCCGGCCCTTAAGGAAGTGCTGCAGGAAACAAGCAGCAAGCATGCTGTGGCCAGGGCTGAGAGGAATCTGTGGAGCGGATCCCAGAACAACAGTACCTACACAGACAGAGCCCAGGACTGCAGCGGTGAATGGGAAGCACTGGCCGCAGATCACCGCTGAACACGGCGCCCAGGAACGCAGGGGAACAGCGGCGCACAGCAGCCGCTGTTACAATGGTTTATATAGAACCCAAGGTACGCCGCAACCGCCAATGAGTTGCCCTATGACAAAAAAAAATTAAAAATAAACGTAGATCCATCTTCACCTCCCCGGCGAGCAGAGAGGCCTTTCTCTGTCCTGGCCACTATAGGGGCAGGAAAACACTGAGGTGGGTGGTGGGTGGGGGCAATTTAATCTTTCTCTGTTTTCCTGCCCCTACAGAGGTCAGGGGTCAATCTCCTATTCTATGCTGTCATGGTGGTGAAATGCAAATTCTATTAATATTCTCATGCTAAACATGACCTCCATGCTTGCCATCACTACTGCTAGGAGAAGCTTTAAAGGGGTTGTCCGAGTTATATTTATTTATTCTTTCTATGTTTCTAACTGGGCAAATGTAACAGCTTTCCAATTCACTCACTTTATCTGCAGTGGCTGGTTTCTCAGATTTCCCTGAGGGTCACATGACCTGTGATGTCAGCTTCTCTCCCTGCTCTGATAATGATCCAGCACAAGCCTGAGAGATCTGTACACCAGACGTCACTGTGCTGGCCACGCCCCCTGCACTGCCTGCTGCTGCTGTCTGCTCTCTCCCAGGATTCTTAACCCCTTCAGCTGCACAGACTCAGGGCTGAAGTGTTTACTGTGTAGCTGCAGGCAGTGAGGAGACAAATGCTGGGCACAGGAGCTGAAAGAGAAGTTCTGCAGAGCATTACAGGTAGGGGGAAGATCCTGTGTGTATTAGCAGTGTCATAGTATAGCTAGGACTAAAGCTAGTCCTACACATACAACATGCTGTTGAGTCTCCCAGCAGGCAGACATGTCACTCAGGGCAGCACTTATATTCACTCCCTTAGCAGTGCAGGGGGGGCGCAGAGGTTGTTTTGATTGCAAGTAAACAAAGGTCCAGATGAGAACCAGGGAAATGAGGAAATAGATATTTTTTTTGCTTGAAACTTGCTTAGCTTAGTTATATATCGCTGCCCATCAGATTTACAGTACAGGTGGGAATAGCTAATTAATGGTTATGTCTAGGGCCACCTTAAATAAATAGCCCCTGGCATTTAATAATGTAATGTCCACCCTTCTTTACACTTGGGCTTAGTGTCCTTGGCTGGTAAATAAACCTGGTTTAGAAAAGGCGTACAACAGCGTATTATGAAGGCATCTGACCGTGAATTTCCCAGGGTAAGGCCCCATGCACACGGCCGTTGTTCACAGCCGTGTGCGGGCCGTGGAACCGCGGCCTGGATCCCTCCTGAGAGCAGGAGCGCACGGCGTCACTGGTTGCTATGACGCCGTGCGCTCCCTGCTGCCGCCGCAATACAGTAATACACTGGTATAGATCGTACCAGTGTATTACTGTACTGTGCCGGCAGCATGGGGCGCACGGCGTCATAGCAACCAGTGACGCCGTGCGCTCCTGCTCTCAGGAGGGATCCAGGCCGCGGTTCCACGGCCCGCACACGGCTGTGAACAACGGCCGTGTGCATGGGGCCTAATACAAAGGAGTGCGCAGCCTGTGCGTGGAGCCTGGTCAGCTGAAGCTGTCCGTGCAGCTCAATGCCAGGTTCCCAAGATTTTGGATGCTTTGTGCAGGAAACTGGGGAACAGTGGAGGAATGGTGAGAAACTCATCGGCTGTACTCACCACTGCGGAGAGCCATGGTCGCATTGTAGTCCTACAGTAAAGAGCTGTTGATTGCACCGTTCTTTATGTCCTTTTCTTCATCCTTGCTACTAAACCAACCACCTGCAGACTCACGACCTTACCTGACTACTGAAGGAGCGACGTGTGCATGAGCGGCAGCAGGTCCCAGCTTTGGTGTCCCTTTAGCTGTTCTTGAGCTGGTCCCAGTGTCAGACTCTGCCCACCAGAGGAAATTATTTTAGGGGCCTAAGGGATGTTTCAAGGAGTCATCTAGACTACAGATAGTATCAGGATGGGTCATCAATACCAGATTGGTGGGAGTCTGACACCCAGCGCCTCCACCGGTCAGCTGTTTCAGGCAGCCATGGCGCTAGGGTTGCCACCTTTTTCTTCAAGCCAAACCCGAACACTTTAGCACCTCGCGACAATTTTTTGGTAAAGTTTACACTATGCACATATTTTGTAATGAAATAATATTGTAGGTATCACAAGGTATCACAATGCATATGGAGTTAATCACAACTTTTCAATGTTTGTGCTTTGAAGGACTCTTTATATAGGAAATGTTCTTACCTATACAAAAGGCATGTTTTATGTGCCGTGCCCGCCCCCTTCCAATTAATATTTTTTTATTAAACACTTCAAATGTTTTAAATACCTTTTTTAGAAGTTCAGAGGTCCAGGTGTGTGGAGAAGGACGGCAGTCACGGCGTTGGTCGCAGAGGTCGACTCCCAGACGAAAAGAAGAAGAAACTGCTCCACCCGCAGGCTGCCGGAGAATGATTTCTCCCACGCTCCCTCTCTCTCTGATGTCACTTCCTCTCACTAGCAGAGAGAGGGAGGGAGTGTCTGAAGACGGCGCCGCCCTGCGCTAGCATCACTCACGGCTGATCGCCATGCCGGCAGTGACAGCTGATCGTCCGCTGCTGACACCTCATTGCCAGCCGCTCACGGTCACCACTCACCGCTAGCTGTCAGGTGAGCAAGTCTGCCGTTTGAAATGAATCCTAGGCCCGGGTCTGAGAAAGGCTTGTACCCGGGCACAGGATTACAAACCCGGACTGTGCGGGTCATTCCCGTACGGGTGGCAACCCTACATGGCGCTGGATACTATACAAGGCTGGAAGGTAAGTTATGTAGTGCCTGTGCCGGGGTGGGGGTAACGTTCCGATACTGAGGGAATAGGAGCTGCATGATGCGGGCTCTGTATGACACCATATAGTATTTGGCCCAGCTGATAGGTGGTGTGGGAAGCATTGGACCCCACCGATCTTATACTGATGACCTAGCCTCAGGATAGGTCATCAGTATCTGTAGCCCAGACCATACCCTTCAATAATCTTCCTTTCTGGGTGCTTTTATGGTGTCTACCTCCTATAGCAGTGATGCCTAATCTCCGGCACTCCAGTTGTGTTGAAACTACTACCCCCCCAGCATGCTCCATTCATTTCTATGGAGTTCTGAGAACAGCCAAGCAAGTGTGCATCTTGGGAGTTGTAGTTTTACCACAGCTGGAGTGCCGGAGGTTAGCCATCACTGTCCTATAGCATTGGCTGATTGATACATTATTTAATGACTCTCTCGTCTGCGGCCTCTAATTGTACCTCGGATAATTATATCCGATCTGTGCCAGCGCTGCTGGAGGACGTTAGGAAATAAGTTTGAATATATTTTACAAGACGTGTGGGTTTATGGAAGGGGTAGAGCGGGAATGTACTTAACACGAAATGTGGTCAGACCGGTAATGCCACCCGAGGGCTTCCACACCCCCCATAATGATGCCAGTGCTGCCCACACAGGGATTAGTTATTTAACCGTATTGCCGGGCTGCAGGTGGCTTTATCCCTCTGTGCGCCCTGTCGTATATGAACCGTACGTAACGCGTGCTATTATTTCGTGTCTACCATTCTGTTTAACCCTTTTGTTCCCAGTTTGAGTCTTCTCATCAGCCATGTTATTTATACTAATTCCGGCAAGACAGAAATCTGCGCGATTTGGTGCGGATTCATCTGCAGAAAGTATATGCTGCAAATTTGACCCGTGTCTGAGGCCAGGTTCACATGCGGAGAATTTGGCATAAATCTAGCTGAAGATTTTGCGCATCTTCACAGCACAGTCTGCAGGTGTGAGACCCCGTTCACCCGTCCATGGAAAATACGTCCGTGTTTCATCCATGAAGGATCCATGTGCCATCTGTATTCCACGGACGCTGCTAGGCTGAAAATGCCTACCAATGATCCATGAAAACCACAGACCAAACATGGATGCCCTTCGTGTTCTGTCATCACTGACCAAAGTATTAATTGCTCCATTGACTTTTTTACACTATGTGTGAAGAAACACATAAAAAATCGATGGGTACGTGTGCTGTCCACGGAGAACATAGACAGCACGTGTCCATGATTTACTGGTGTGAACGAGCCCTTACTGTGGATTTCACTCCGTTAGGCCTCTTGCACACGAACGTTGTGCATCCGTTCCGTGCCTTGGGGACCACAATTTGCAACGTCCATGCGGCGGCCGGGACGGATCGAGACCCATTTAACTTAAATGGGTCTGTGATCCGTCTGCACCGCAAAAAAAGTGCTATTTTTTTTTGCGGTGCGGAGACACGGACAGAAACACCACGGAAGCACTCCATGCTTCCGTTCCTTATCTCCGTGATTGCTGACCCATTCAAGTGAATGGGTCGGCATCCGTGATGTGGAGTGCACACGGGCCGGTGTCCGTGTATTGCAGACCCACCGTATGCGTTGCGAGAGGCCTTACATTGAAAGGGAAAAATCTACAACGCAGGTCAATTTTCAAGTTGAAAAAGCAGCAGGGGTTCTTCGGAAGTAGATGCAATTTTCTACGGTACCATCATCCTAACGAGGTTTGGAATTGCTGCTGTAGGGCTCATACACACAAACTTATTTTTTGTTCGCGTCTGTTCCGCTTTTTTTTTTTTTGCGGCCCATATGCGGAACCATTCATTTCAATAGGGAAGCAAAAATAAAAAAACAGCAACGACTACATGTGCATTCCATATCCGTATGTCTGCAAGTCAGTTCTACAAAAAAAATTGAACATTTTGCGGACAAGGACAGGCATTTGTACAGTGTAAAACTGATATCACATAGATGTAATCAGTTTTTTTTGCAGACCTCAAAACGCATACGGTCGTGTGTATGAGCCCTTAGACGGTTGTTGACCAAACAAGACTGCTATCGTCCCCATAAGTGACTTAAATATTGATGTCCTATCCTCCTGATAGGTTATTAATATCTGATTATCGGGGGTCCATTTCCTGGCGCCCCTGCTATTCAGCTGTGAAAAGGGCCTGCAGAGCTCACCCGCTTTAGCCAGTGTTGTCACTAGGGCTGAAACGATTACTCAAATTAATCGATTAACTCGAGACCAAAAAATCCTCAATGCAAATTTTTTGCATCAATGATTTGTTTGTGCCATGTGACCACGGAGCGGGAGGGAAGAGCTTGCTATTACTCGCGCTCCGTGGTCACCCGCCTGCCCGCACAGCGAACATTTTAGTTCACTGGCGCTGCGGCTGGGCACTGATAGCTAGGTGGGGCAGCTGGTGGCACTGGGGGGGGAGGAACTAATTGCATTGGAGGGGGAACTGATGGCACAAGGGAGGGGGAACTGATGGCACAAGGGAGGGGGAACTGATGGCACAAGGGAGGGGGAACTGATGGCACAAGGGAGGGGGAACTGATGGCACAAGGGAAGGGGAACTGATGGCACTGGGGGGGCTGATGGCAGGGGGGCTGATGAGTTTTTATAGAAAACGTTCTTGTAACTATTTTTTTTCTTATCAGAGTACTTGATTAATCGATAGAATACTTGATTACTAAAATAATCGATAGCTGCAGCTCTACTTGTCACGTCCTTCAGTCATATAGACTCTCTACAGCCAATCGGATTGAGTTGCAGTACCAAGTACAGCCACTAGACAGCGCATGGTGCTGTGCTAGTCATAGTATAAAGAGGCCAGAGCGCTCGTCTTGGCGTTGCAGCCCCTTTGAACAGCTGATCAGTGGGTGCGCCAGGAGTCAGATCCCCCCCCCCCCCCAATCTGATATGAATAAGGGAAGGTCATTTAATATCCTACTCTATTTGCATACCTGAATATCTGTGGCCACAATGACCTAAAGTGGTTTTTCGAGTACAAGTATTAACTACCCATTGTAGGCCACGATCGCCATTAGTTGCGCCTATGGATTGCAGGATACCTAGTAATTAGTGATGAGCGAACTTCTGTTTTAAGTTCGGCGTCTAAAGTTCGGCTTCCGGTTAGCAGAGAATCCCGATATGGTTCCCGATATGGATTCCGACTTCCGTTGTGGTCCGTGGTAGCGGAATCAATAATGGCCGATTATTGATTCCGCTACCACGGACCACAACGGAAGTCGGAATCCATATCGGGATTCTCCGCTAACCGGAAGCCGAACTTTAGACGCCGAACTTAAAACAGAAGTTCGCTCATCACTACTAGTAATGATAAACGCTGGTTGAGGTGGTGCCCGGGGTGCACCTAGCCTTTCTGCTGAAACAGAGTTCTCCCCCCGTCCCCAATTTCTTAACCTAACCCCTTCCCTTCAGCTGCCCCCCCCTTGCCCCTACCTGGTGCTGCCTGAGGCGATCGCCTCACCTGGCCTCATTGGTGGTGCACCCCTGGTGGCGCCATCATTCTGGCTTTTTCTTAATATAAGGAGGCCCAAAGTGATCAATTCCTTTGATCTTGAAAATGAGACTAGATGTCGCCATGTGGGGGAGAGAAAGCTGATGTCGTCACGAATGGTAGAAACGCACGGCTCTGATGGGGGGGAACGTATGTGGAGGACGGAGGAGAAAACCTCAGCAGGGAAGAGGAGTTGGTTAAGGTAGGAGACTCTGTAGGGCACTACAGATGGTGGTGGTGGGCCTGTCCTGGATTAGAAAAACGCTTCTGGTTTCGTAAACTGGTTGCGTTGAAGGGAAATGAACTGAGCTGCAGTACTACATGCAACCTGCAAACAGGAGAGGCAGTATTTTTAAAAGAAATCAGCCCCAGTCTGGACAATCCCTTTAATTTATTTGGTGCACCAATTAGATCGTTTTAATACCAATCAAACCTTCCCAGCCGTATGGTGAGGATTGACATAGATGCATATATTTGTGGCTCCTCTGTTAACCTGTCTTTTGTCTGGCAGACATGTGAGGACGCGGAGGGAGGTGGGCTCCCAATCGGAATTTAAACAGCTGGTGAACTCAGAAGAGGAGGAGGAGGAGGATACATTTTTCGACAAGGACTTCCATACCTCAGACCCATCATGCAGCGCTTTCACGTATAAGACTATGGCGGCCATGTGCGGTGGTGTCGTGGTACTGTCCTTGGTGGTGGCCGGTTTGTCGTATCTATCTGGAAATTCAGCATGCACCTTAGTGGATGTGGCTACATCATGCGGCAAAGTACGTGGTGCGCACTGTGACAATATTTACATGTTTAAAGGGATGCCATACGCGAGTCCCCCCAGTGGATCGTTACGGTGGAGACCCCCGGAGGAGCCGACCTGCTGGACGAACACGCTGGACGCTACGAAGTTCAAATCCATGTGCGCTCAGGTGCGGCCTGTGAGCGAAACGGGTGAAGTGATGGGATCCGAAGATTGCCTCTATGTCAATGTGTGGACTCCCTCGCTGGATCATGATGCAAACCTGCCCGTTATGGTCTGGATCCATGGTGGATATCTTCTCATCTTTAGTGGATCAGAACCTGGGTATTGTCCTAGTGAGGAACTAGCCAGGCACAGTCACATGGTCCACGTCAGCTTCAACTACCGTCTGAACGCATTTGGATTCATGGCTTTGCCGCAGCTGAGAGATGGATCCCCCACCAATACCTCCGGTAACTACAACTCCCACCTTATGGTGCTGATAAGATTCGATTTTTATTTTCACAAGTGCAAAATGTATATTTCCAGCACAGCACTAATGCCGGAAACAGGCCGGATCCCATTATAGTCAATGGGGCCCGTCGGGGCACTGGCCATTTTAGGCTATGCCGGAAACAAATCCAGACCCATTCAACTTGAATGGGTCCGTGATCTGTTCGCATCGCAAAAGGAGGCACGGACAGAAACCCCACAGAAGCGCTCCGTATCGCTCCTTCCAGACTGCACGGCCGGTGCGGGCCGCAATACGAGCACGGCCAGGCAACTGGTGTGTGCGTGAGGCCTAAAACTGATATTGTGTTATGCCTACTGCAGGGTATCCTACTGAAAGTTTTGTCTTTTAGTGGTCTTTTGACTCCTGTGTCATGCTCCACCCCCTCAGACCCTGTACTAGACACATGCCTCCCAACCGTCTGAGATCCGGTGGGACAAATCCTGGATTTTAGGGACTGTCCCAGGAAGCCTGCCACATGTATCTGTGTCCTCAACGTGCAGATACAATGGTAAAGCAGGGAGGTGTAAGCAACCAACATAATTATTGAGAGGGGGGCTAAGACAACCTGCAGAGGCATCACAGAGGGATGGAACATTATACAGTTTACATTGAAATCAATGGTCTGTCCACGTAATGTATGGATGTCCTGTGTCCTCCACACCAGAGAAGCTCTTCGTAGTTGCTTTCTGCTCGGGCAGAGAGATGAGGGTCCTGATAGAAGACCCCCTTTATTACCTCAGAATTAACTAATAAGGCATTTTAAATCTATTTTCTAATCCAGAAAACCCCTAATGTTTCTGACCGAGTAGTTATTTTTTCATTTTACTCCACACACAAAAAATTGACTACTTTCTTCTCCGCCCTCCAGGTAACTATGGCTTTATGGATCAGATCGCTGCTCTAAAATGGGTGCAGAAGAACATCAGATCTTTTGGTGGAGATCCAAACAAAGTGACCATCTATGGTCAGAGCTCAGGTGAGACCATTCTACATCTCCTAGGATGCAGAATCGCCACTCGGCAGTGGTCACCACAGGTATCTCCTTCTAATCTGCATCCACCTAACCCACACCGTACCAGAAAGTCTTGTCTGGATACCACACTGCCATGGAAGTCTACGTCCACACCGGATAAAAATGACCGCGGGTAAACCCAGACCGCATCCGCCAATGAACTGGCTGTGGATGTCACCCTCTCCATTGTGAAGGGTGAAATTGACTTTGCCGATACTGTAGAATGCTGCAGATCTGCCACGTGTGAACAAACCCTAAAGGTATGTACACACTGCGGCAGATCCTCAGTGTTCTACGGTACCAGCAAAGTGAGAGAGATTATAGCAAATCTGCAGCAAAAATTGACCTGTGCTTTTGGAGGTTAAGTCTGCGGCATGTCTAGGCCAGGCATGCTCAACCTGCGGCCCTCCAGCTGTTGCAAAACTAAAACTCCCAGCATGCCTTAATAGCGGTAGGCTGTCCAGGCATGCTGGGAGTTGCAGTTTTGCAACAGCTGGAGGGCAGCAGGTTTGGGCATCCCTGTTCTAGGCTAATCTGTAGGCCTGACAAAGGGGCCATGGCTTCCAAGGACAGGACCCAAGATGTTGAAATTTGCAGCAAAATTGTAAAGTGAGCCAGTCAATATTTGGTATAGTCAGTGAAAAATGTCTATCCTTGCACCAGACTTATCCAGCGTCAGGCATTGTGCTAAATCTGGATCAGGCCTAGTTATCTATAGGATTAGCAAATCTGCCCCATTATCTTCTGGCCGTATATTAAATGACATCCTGCATTTTAGTTTTTCCACAGATGAGATCTTCCAGTTTTTTGTTTTCTTGCAGGTGGCACCTCGGTGTGGGCTATGATGGTCTCACCCCTGGCCAAGGGTCTGTTTCATCGCGCCATAGGCATAAGTGGATCATCCGTATTTAAAGCCACCATGGAAGAGGCAGAGAAGGACAACCTCATATTCCTGAAGAACACCGGCTGCCAGGATGTCGAGTGCTTGAGGAATCTCAGCATAGCTAAAATCCTTCAGGTAAGGCCTCATGTGCGTTTTGCAACCCTCAAAATACAGATGGAGTAGTGGGAGCCATGAATACATTAGGGCTGTGTAAAGGAGAGGTGCTTCCATCACTACAGGAAAGGATTCTTGGTGGTCAAACTCTAAAATGCTCTATGGTAAGAGGTCGATATGCCCAAAAGGAATGTCTGCATCTAAAACAGGGATGTTGAGGGTTATAATTCCCCCATGGTTATATTTTTATACCCCCTAAGGCATTTTTTTTTTTTTTTCGGTTCCAAAGATTTTAGCACTTTATCCTGTTCTGATCCGTTTTGTGAACGAGAACAGACCTTCCTATTGATGGGAGTGGGAAAAACCAGAATGTACACGCAAGATATCTGTATTTTGCAGACCAAAATATGGACATGGCCGTATGCATGAGCCCTTAAACAGGACTCAGCACTGGGAAATATCACTAATCCAAGGGCCCCGTTTTGTACATTTCCTACAGTATGCAGGTAAGAGGGGTGTATAGCAAATACTTCAGTCCATAACATCCTGTGCCTCTCCTAGTCTATCCCTTGGTTCGGATACCCAGACTGGGCTGCAGAAGACCTGTGTGACCTACCGCAGAAAGGAAAATTTATTGGTCCACTCCCTGTGGTGGATGGATACGTGGTACCAGCCCCTCCACTAGAGATATGGAAGAAGAAGCTACAGGGTTACAGCGATGTGCCGTATGTGATTGGTACCACCCTTCAAGAAACCGAATATGCGTAAGGAACCCATCGTGTTTGCCATATATAAAAAAATGCTGATTTTAAGGATTATGTTTTTTTTAATTAACTCCCATTATCATGTGGTTCTTAATGAGAGAATCGTACTCTCCTGTTCCCCATTGCTAGGTTCGGCAATCTTCAGGCTGGGGTACAGACGGGGTGATGTGCGCCGCTGCAGCCAATTACTGGCTGTAGCAGTGACATGTCCCCATGTAGAAGCAGTGACTTGCTTTTTGGGCGTACGTCACCGCTGAGGCCATTCATTAGCTGCAGCAGCGCACATGGCACCAGCTGGAAGCCATAGACTAGAGCAGGGATGCTCAACCTGCGACCCTCCAGCTGTTGTAAAACTACAACTCCCAGCATGCCCTGATAGCTGTAGGCTGTCCAGGCATGCTGGGCATCCCTGGACTAGAGGATCACGAATGGAACCAGGACTCTAGAGCAGAGGTAGCAGGCGAGTACAATTTTCATTAGCTACCAAGCAATACAGGAGCTAATAAAAAAAAATAAAAAAAAGCATCATAATCCTGGAAACCTCCTTAAAAAGCTAAGACCTTCCCCAGAGGTCATGTTATATTATGCTCCAGAGCTGTATTCACAATTCTGCAGACCTCATCTCCCAGCATTCTTTTGCTGCTTCTAAGTTTGCATTTCTGGGAGTGTTATCTTTACACCATGGACCGTACAGTCATCTGATGTAGGGAAAAAAACAACCTGCAGAATTGTGAATGCAGCTCTGGACTATAATACAGACAGTAACTTAAAAGGGTTTAAAAGTTAAGATATGACCTCCTTCTGTAACCATTTAAATGACAGCAGTGCTCGTCTTTTTGCAGTCCTTATTATGGCAATCTCTCAAAGTGGTCTGAAGAAGATTACCAGGGTCACGTGAATTGTAAGTAACATTTATATGACGTCACGGTGCCTCCAGCAGGCTGTAAAGGTGACTTGATGTCCTCCATCTGTTCTGTTTTGTAGCACGTCTCAAGACATTTGGAGGAAACCTGTCAGCTGAAGCCCTGGCTCTGTATCCCACCTCTGAGTTCTGCTCCCACCCTGAACGATGCGTGGAGAAGACTTACATGACTATGGTGTCAGACCTCAGAGCTTCATGTCCTAACAACGTCCTTGCCCATCAAGCTGCAGGTATATTGACGACTTTCCACAGCCAACACATCATGGAGCGGAAGAGTAGATGAGATTATAAATTTTTTATCTGCACAAAAAGTCCACAATTGAGGCTATTTTCACAATTATTACACTAAAGCGATCCGGCAGACTGTTGCAGCACAGAGCAAGTCATCCGTATAAAAGTCTCTGAAAACCCCTTTAAATTAGAATAACCAAAGATATAAATGTAATTTCGCAAGTTTTACTGAATCCTTACCCACAAATATATCAGCCTGCAGATTGCATTTTGTGGTGACAAGTCCTCTTGAAAGGGATTCTATGGGAATTAATAAAATTACTGAAAATATCGACATATTACTTTATTATAAACCCTCTCCCAGATCGCTTTCATTATTTAGAATGGCTTGATTTCATCAGGGGAAATAAAATGGCCACTGTTACTAGCACACACAAAACCCGTCCTAATAACACTGCTGGGACAGTATACTTCAAGGCTTACATATAGCTGATAATTAGTGTCGCGCGAACTTGTGTTTTAAGTTCGGCGTCTAAAGTTCGGGTTATCAAACAATCGCGTTATGGATTTCGCTACCACGGACCATAAGTTTATGGTCCGTGGTAGCGGAATCCATAACTGGATTCGATAACCCGAACTTTAGACGCCGAACTTAAAACACAAGTTCGCTCAACACTACTGATAATATATCAACTGTGTGTGGTAAGGGAGCAATGTGAAAGTACAGAGAGGACGGACAAGTCAGTCTATAGTTGGGCTGAGGTAGTGGACTCCGCATACAAGCGCTGCTGCTCGTTACACCCCCCCCTTGTCCATCCTGCCTCCTCTCTGTACTTTCACTTTGCTCCCTTACTACAGTAAAATCATAATTTATGACAGCAAGAGTAGCTAGGAGGGCTGAGTGAGCTCCTTAGCTAACTGCATTGAAGTATCCCGTCCCAGCTGTGTTATTAGGACGGGTTTTGTGTGCGCTAGTAGTGCTGCGGCCATTTTATTTCCCCTGATGATTGCCACCGCACCTCCCCCCAACAAGCCATTATAAATAATGAAAGCCATTTGGTAAAGTGCTTATAAGAAAGTAATATTTAAGTATTTTCAGTAATGTTATTAATTCATGGAGATCCCCCTTTAAGCACAGTTAGCAACCTTAACAGATTTTCCCTGCAGAGCAATGCTGCCCTCTACCGGCTGTGCAGAGAATTACAGCACTACTGTATCCGCTTAAAGCACGCTGAGAAGAGGAAAAATGTTTTCTGCCCCTTACCAATCATAAGATGGCAGTACACACGTGACAGTCATCATCCGTGTCGTAAGCCCGCCAGCCTAAAATGGCCTACTGGGGGAATCCGTTTAAAAAAAATAAAAACGGACTCCCTGGTCTTTAAAGGGGGTTATCCAATCCCTGAAATGCCCCCCCCCCCCCCAATATGCCCGGGTTCAGGGGTGCACCACCAATGAGGCCAGGTCAGGTGATCGCAGCCGAAGGGCCATGGGCTGAAAGGAAGGGGTTAGGTTAATAAGGCCCCATGCACACGGCCGTTGTTCACAGCCGTGTGCGGGCCGTGGAACCGCGGCCTGGATCCCTCCTGAGAGCAGGAGCGCACAGCGTCACTGGTTGCTATGACGCCGTGCGCTCCCTGCTGCCGGCACAGTACAGTAATACACTGGTATAGATCATACCAGTGTATCACTGTATTGCGGCGGCAGCAGGGAGCGCACGGCGTCATAGCAACCAGTGACGCTGTGCGCTCCTGCTCTCAGGAGGGATCCAGGCCGCGGTTCCACGGCCCGCACACGGCTGTGAACAACGGCCGTGTGCATGGGGCCTAAGAAATTGACATTGGGGATGGAGAGGCGCCATTTCAGTTTTTGCCTCAGGCAGGGGGGGTGGTATTTCAGGGGTTGGATAACCCCCTTAAACAAATGACTGGCAGAATTCGGCCCATCATGCCACACGCATGTAGTTTCGGCAAAGGTCGATCATACATTTGGCAGACCAATGGCCAATTCATGTTGACAGTAATCCTATGTATATGGTGTACTGACATATATCCTAGTAATCTACCCGTCATGTTCCAAAATGCTCCACCTGTATCGCTGATCTGCATTGTAATTCCAGAGGCTCTGAAGAGTCCAGTCTACCGCTATCAGGTCACCTATACTCCTTCCCGTCCAACTAAAATCAACAACATCTTCTTCTACGAGAGCTGGTTCTCCTTCCACGTACTGGATATACTGGGATTTTTTGGAACAATGGACTATGCTATGGGAGAGACTTCAGAAGAGGACCACGCATTTCAGAGACTGGTGCGGAAATACTACATACACTTTGCCAAAGAAGGTAAGAAATGGAGAAGAACGACCAGGACGTGTGCCCCGATGTCTCCACTGTACCCTCAACCTCTCTTTCCTATGCCCAGGTACCATGCCACCTGAGTGGCCCGAATATCCGGATGGGACCGCACTGTTATCCACGTCCCTGAGTGTAGAGAAGGATTATCGCTCTGCTCAGTGTGCGCTGTGGGAGAAGAATGATATGTTCCAGTACGCCTGGATGAACTGATCAGCTAAGGTTCTCCACTCAAATGTACGGTCGTGGCTAAAAGTTTGGAGACAGACACAGATGCTGGTTTTCGCAAAGTTTAAAAGCTTCAGTTTTGAATGGCGGCAATTTGCATTAACTCTTGAAGAGTGATCAGATGAATTGCAATTAATTGTAGTCATTCCTGGCCAGGAAAATTAACAATCACAAAACTCCCATTTCCACTGCATTTCGGTCCTGCTAACATCATGTCGGTGATCTTCTCCTTAGCTCAGGAGAAAGAGTTAACAAGGACAAGGCAGCCGACATCCCTCTGTCCTGCTGATCGAATTAGAAGAGCACACTGGTTCCTATATAAAAAAAGGGGGGAGAGTGGTGCTTGAAATAACTGTCGTCTTCTCTTAGGCTGGGTTCACGTCACATTTTTGTCCTATGTTTAACGTATACAATTTGGCCCAGAATCCAGCAGGCCAGCGCGAACTGCAGAATTTCTTAACAGAAGGGTCAACAACAGAAACTTTGAGTTTTTGCATAAACTTGATGGATGCTTATGATTGCACTTCAGTACACCATAAAAACATCTGACAAAAAGATACAAAAACACTGAAGCAGCAAACTTTGTGGAAACCCAAATTTGTGTCCGTCTCAAAACTTTCGGCCATGACTGTGTTTCCGAATAAAAAAGTCGCTAGAGTCTTCTCTACCCACAGCTGACGACCTATTCATCCCTGAATTTAAGACGTTAGTAATATGAGACTGTAGAGGGAAGGGGGAGATTTAAATAAATATATATCTCCATTAAAATATACATATATACTGGCCCTGAATATATATATATATATTTATGTGTATCCCAGTATGAGACGAGCTTCTGGCTGAGTTTATGTGTATCCCAGTATGAGACGAGCTTCTGGCTGAGTATCATTAACCTCTGCAATATATAGATATGCATATATGCCCCTGTATTATATGCATGTGTGTATATATATATATATATATATATTAAATATCCCCCCCAAACTACTTAATCCTCCTGCCAGCGCATGCCAGGGG
Organism: Bufo gargarizans; assembly: GCF_014858855.1. Lineage (NCBI taxonomy): Eukaryota > Metazoa > Chordata > Amphibia > Anura > Bufonidae > Bufo > Bufo gargarizans. The sequence continues at coordinate 47,462,181 of NC_058089.1, forward strand.
GGAGATGCCGCCCGGATAACTGGACAAATGTGTCTAGTTGCAGACACACAAAAAAACTGAGGATTAAAGAGATCCTCTACCTTTTGCTAAACGCCTCCAGCAGGGCCCGAGATGTTTTGCATAACAAGGACAGGGTAACAAAGGGCTCCCCTGCCCCTGTATGCCACGTACCTCCGGGTGCTGTAATTGCAGCGCCAGAGGTACGCGGTCACTTCAAAGGCTGGAGGATCAAAGCGATCCTCTGCCTGGGAGCGTCAGGATGTGCGGTGATGTCCTATCACCGCGCCAGCCCACGTGTACTTGCCTGCAGGCGTGTGCGCACACCTGCTGTGCGGGCTGCTTGGGAGCGAGCGCCGCCGGACTATTTAAATCGCGCTTGCCAGTTGAGCCCAGCAGCCCCACTGAAGCGGGAACCATCCCCTGGACGACAAGCATACAAGCAATAACCCCTAGAGTTGAGCATCTGGCTGAGTATCATTAACCCCTGCAATATTAACCCTTTCTCACTGCCATCAATACCCCTACAACAGGGATGCTCATCCTGCGGCCCTCCAGCTGTTGTAAAACTACAACTCCCGCGATGCCCTTCTGTAGGATGATAGCTGTAGGCTGTCAGGAAATGATGGGAGTTGTAGTTTTGCAACAGCTGGAGGGCCGCAGGTTGAGCATGCCTGCCCTACAATATCCCACAGCTACCCCAGCATTACCCTATACCACCAACACCATATCCCTTTAACCCCTGCATTGCCTGTATTGAATTAACCCCTTTTATCCCGTATGGACAGTTTATAGCCAGGTGGGTGGGTGTTGCTATTATGTGGATGTGCAAGTGTATGTTTAGATAGATTTTGGGGTGGAATTGTAGATTGCATAGTGTTAGTGTAATTAGGTGTATTATAGTGCTGTTAGTGTATTACTATGTGCGCCTATATGTATATAACCACTGATATAAATATAGCAGAAATAATTGACGGTAGACTTGTCAAGTACAGCTTATAGTCTTTTGTCGCCGCCGTAATTCAGCGCACGCAGTTCAGGAAAGAGGGAGAGCAACAGGTATTATAAAGAATAAATAGGCGGCGTCAACAATAGATGACCTACCCCTCTTAATGAATATTAATAATTAATATTCCCATTTACAGAGACAGACTGGTTAAGGACATGCTGTCAGGGTGTTGGCACACGGTGCAGATCGGACATGCATTCAGGATGCCGGTTTAGCAGCCTCGATAAACCCTGCTGTTCTGCATTGTGGGAATGATTTCATTACTTTCAGCTAGCTACAAAAAAAAATTTGCATCCTGAATGAATGCCAGAACAGCGCCGTGTGCCAGCACCCTTAGGCAATATAGCCACTGGCAGAAGTCAGAGACCAGCGCAGGCCCATGCTTAAAGGAGTTTTCCAAGATTAGAAAAGCATAGCTGCTTTCTCCCATAAATGGCACCACCCCTGTTCAGAGGTTGCGCGGAGTAATGTACCTCTGCCCCCATTGAATCCGGCAGAGCCGAGCTGCAATACAAGACACGACCCGTGGACAAGGGGTGGTGCTGCTTTTGGAAGAAAGCAGCCATGTCTAACCCTGGACAACCCCTTTAATTCCATTCGGGGCTTCTAAAAGCCATTGAGCAGGATATAGCAACGCCGGCGTTCCTCTGAAAAATGGAGCTTGCACTCTACTTAGCTGCTGTGGGCTTTGATATGAGGCCCACTGGGTTATATGCACTGGGATTCATACATTTTCTCTGACTGGTTGCAATTTGTTCAGTTTTTAGCAGGTGTGAAAATGATGAAATTGTGATCTGGTCGCTACTAATGCTTTTTGTCAGCGTTACAGCCTTAAGGCTCTTGTGCCTACCATTTATGGTGGGATTAGGGATGAGCGAATCGACTTCGAATTAAACATCCGAAGTGGATTCTCATAAAACTTTGTTTCAATACTATACGGAGTGAGCGCTCCGTACAGTATTAGAATGTATTGGCTCCGATGAGCCGAAGTTATTGCTTCGTGAAGTCTCGCGAGACATCGCATAAAAAAAAAAAAAACTTTTCCCCAACTCGGGCTAGGTTCCAAGTGGTACCTTGGAACCTAACCAGAGTTCGGGAAATGTTTTTTTACAGTATAAATAAATTTCTGAAGTCATTATGCGAAGTCTCGTGAGACTTTGCGAAGTAATAACATCGGCTCATCGGAGCCAATACATTCTTATACTGTACAGAGCGCTCGCTCTGTACAGTATTGAAACAAAGTTTTATGAGAATCTACTTCGGATATTGGATGTTTCATCCGGTTGATTCGCTCATCCCTAGGTGGGATTTCCAGAATATAACATTGATGACCTGGCCTTCAATGTATGACCGCGACCTCTCCACTGCCGTACCTGGTGCAGCTATGCCCATATGAGGATAGATGTGCCCAGTACTGCAGCTCCATTCATATGAATGTGCCGAGCTGTGGTACCAGGATCGGGCATCAATGGTATCTTCTGAAAAACCCTTTACGGCTTTCATTACATGCAATGTGAATTAAGAATGTAAATGCTTGAGTTGTAATAAAAAATTGAAAATAAAAACCTTAAGTCTAACATCAATGTAGATGAGCTGTAACAGACGACTTGCATGGACAGACGGGGGCGCTGTTTTGGAAAGAAGGCCGCCAAGTTTTTTTCACATCCCGAACGTTGCAAGTATGACAGCTGCAATGTGGCCGCATTTTAACCTCTGTATTTCAGCCACATGATGCAAACTTAAAGCTGGCTACACGAGTGACTAGCTGCGGATTGTCTGACGCAGATTTGTGTTCCGTAAATCTGCAGCGTTGTGCAGTACCAGCAAAGAAAATAAACTCGGTTTAGCACTTCTCAGTCACACGTGGCAGAAATAAAATCTGCAGCAGAAACTGACCAGACGTGCGGATTTTAAATCTGCAGCGTGGCAATTTATACTGCGTATTTCATTCTTCCAATGCAAAGAATGAAATTTTGTCTAATCTGCAGCTTTTCTGCAACAAAATCCACAGCGTGTGAACACAGCCTCGGGTGCATTGTTTTCTGCTGTAGCTTAGAAGCAGAAATTCTGCATAAAATCTACAGCTAATCAGTCACTTGTGAACTCGGGCTTCGGGCTCATGCACACGACCGCGCCGTATTTTGCAGGCTGCAAATTGTGGTTCCACAAAACACGGATGCCGCCCGTGTGTGTTCTGCAATTTGTGGAACGGAATAGGCGGCCAATAATAGAAATGCCTATTCTTATCCGCATAACAGACAAGACATGTTCTATTTATTTTGCGGGGCCACGGAACGGAGCAACGGATGTGGACAGTACACAGGGTGAATGGGTCTGCAATCAAGCCGCCAAAAATGCGGCTCGGATGAAGAACCAAACAACGTTCCTGTGCATGAGCACTAAGGGCTCATGCACACAGTTTTTTTTTTTTTTGTGGCTCCGTTCACTTCAACGGGGCAGCAGAAGATGCGGACAGCACTTTGTGTGACGTTTCATGGCATCCGCAAAAATGTAAAACATGTCCTACTCTTGTCCGCATTACGGATAAGGATAGGACTGTTCTAGTATAGCCCGGACGTTCCGTTCCGCAGAATGCAGGCGACCAGTATCTGTGTTTTGTGGATCTGCGATTTGTGGACAGGCAATGGTTGTACGCATGAGCCCTAAAAGGGTATTTTCCTCTTGACATTTATGGTACGTCAATAGAATATGCCATAAATGTCCGGTAGAGGGGGGACCTGCTCCTGTCTCAAGAACAGGGTCCCAAAGTAAAGGAGGCTTTAAAACGTCCTCTGTGCAGGCCCTGCTCTTACTGATTGCCCGCTTCTGTCCTTTACTTCCAACCCCACCTGCTGCCGACACTACAAGCTGGTATGTTGGTTGGTAATAAGGCTATGTTCACAGTAGCGTTATGGAATCCGACAAGCTGTTCCGGCAGAGAACAGCCTGCTGGAGGTCACCATATTCAGCACTGCCGGACACCAGTGGATCACCATCTACTATACTGGGATCAGACTGGTATCTGGAATAAATGACTGGTTTTATCTGAACAAATACCACTTAATGCAGCAATTTTTGTCTGCATTTATGCTGGAACAGGGATAATGATAATGTGAACCTACAGTAAGACCTGTTTCACATGGTCAGTATTTGTAAGCCAGAAGTGGAACCTACAGAGAAAAGGTATCAGAAATATGTGTCTCTCTTCCGTGTTTTGGACCCACTCCTGATTTTGGCTTACAAACACTGATGCAAAAATACTGACCGTGTGAAAGAGGCCCAAGAGGGCATTCTAGCTGCAGATCTGCTGCCTACGTAGATGCCAATTGTCTGGGCAGCACTTCTACCTACAGACGGCTTGCTGCTTAGCCAAGAGAATATAACGGGGGTGAAATATTTGCAAATGATATGGACACTGCCCCAGAAACCCAAGGCTGATCCACATTCCTGCCATGCATTTGAAGTTGTACAAGTTGCAGACTTAGCCCCATTTAGTAAACTATACGTCCATTTTTGGCGACATGGATTTCAAATCCATGTGCGGAAAAACACATACAAAACTACAGTCCAGATTCCCACTGTAAGGTGGGATAGGCGCAGTATTACTGCAGATTTGTGGTGTTAAAATCCAACTTGTGAACATACCCTTAAGCCCCTTTTACAAGAGCGAGTTCCACGTATTGGACTTGCAGTGTCAGTCAGCGACAGCTCCCGTCCTGACCTCCCAAAACTGACGGGTCGCATAGCATTATATTGATTTATCATGCTATGTAACCCTTACAGTTCTGGTATGTATTATATAATGCTGTCAGTGTTATACAATACATTCCAGACCTCTAAGGGTTACATATCATCATAAATTAATATCAGTGCTGGGAGGTCAGGATGGGTGCTCTCGCTGGCACACCTGCGAATCTAATGCGTAGAACTCGCTTGTGTGAAAGACTACTTCCCCTAAAGCCCCGATGTACTATAGGGGTGTGGCAGCCAAAAATCATAAATTCTGCACTCCCAAAGGACCTTGCTGCCATGAAAAAAGTCAGTTTTCTGTAACGTAAGCACTTCTAACACACAAGAGAAATCACGCAGAATCACGCTCGTGCCTCAGTATCTTTATTCACTTTTCCTGGTCAACACTGTAATAATATTCGGAGAGGCATGGGGTTCAAAGTACAATTTGCACACCCAGCCTTGCAACTGTGCGCCAAGAGACAGCAAAATAAATACTCATGCAGCCTGTCTCTGGAGGCTCCCCCGCCATGCAGGGACAGTGTGAACGACCCTCATGTCCTAGTAACGCCCCGAACTTGCAAAGGATTAAAACAGTAAAACCACAATAGTCACACGGATTAATACAGGACATGATAGTCTCGTCCTCCAGACAGTAACAGTTATTCCCTAGAATGGGGGGCTTTGTATCCTCCATGACACCTCCTCACCCTGCCTACAACGCAGTCATAACATGCTATACAGACAGCCCCCCGTAAAGTCATCTGACACTAACACACCGGTTAAAAGCGCACAGTCTCTGGGCGTCCATTGCAGCGGGAGCAGCAGCAGCTGATGGGCAAGTGGGGTGAGAAATGCTCCGGTAGTGGACGCGGTGTTAGAGGAATACTGAAGCGGTCATTTTCTATAAAGGGGCATTTGCCAGCAGCTGGAGGGATGCAGGTCAATCCCTCCCTTTCTGACCCCTCCATTTCCCTCGCCCCTATATATAGGTAACATGGGAAATTGCTACAGAAGGATCCGACCTCTTCTTTCCCGATTAGTTAATAGGAGCTATATCGATCCTGTGGGAAAGAAAGAAAAGCGGACTGGGTAAATAGGAAACACAATGGAGGCATAGGCGGAATGAATCAATCCATTCAATACATCTGGTACCTGTAGAGAGTTCATTACGCCGTTGGCCAGCACTGCCATCTTGCCTGCAACAGATTTTACTCCCTGCTTAAAGTGGGTGATGTCAGCAGACGGGATCACATTGCCCAGAGAAACCCCAGCTGGGGACAGATGCAGAACCTGATCACTATACGTCCAAGAATAAGGCCTCTTGCACACGAATGTGTTTTTTTTCCGTGTCAGTTTTTTTTTTTTTGCGGACCATATGTGGAACCATTCACTTTAATGGGTCCGCAAAAAAAACAAACGTAAGTTACTCCGTGTGCATTCCATTTCCGTATGTCTGTATTTCCTTTCCGAAAAAAAATAGAACATGTCCGTAATGCAGACAAATAATAGGACAAGGATAGCACTGTTCTATTAGGGGCCAGCCGCAAAATACGGAATGCACACGGATGTCATCTGTATTTTTTGCGGACCGCAAGATACATACGGTCGTGTTCAAGAGGCCTAAGGGAGAATTATAAGGAAAGAGAAACTACAAGAAGGGAAGAACACTTACCTCCTGGATTTACTGAATCAGAATCTCCAAAGAGATCGGCTGAGCTGATGGAAGTACTGGAGGACAGCTGCTGCAGGCGGGATCTGGCTTCATACTGTGATCAGAATGAACGCTTATATCATATGCATCGTTCAGGGCCCTCAACCATTAGCTAGAGCAGAGGTCGGCTACAAACAGCGTCTCACGCTGGAGGACCCGAGACATCTGTACATTACATGGGCAGTCCATCCCCCGTCTCCAGGCGGTGCTGCAGCAAATTGAACACTTGCTGATGATTACTGGGGTCTCAGCAAAAATATATCCTATCCTTATCGGGGAAGATTTCTAACACAAAGGTGTTATCCAAAGTGGAAACCCCCTTTAAACTGGAGTATTTTGGTTAGAACAAGTGTTCCAGTCTCCCCCATTCTCATGATCGTTGACAGTTGTAGTGGTCGAACCTCCACCAATTTAAAGGGGTTATCCAATTCTAAAAACGCCCCGCCCTGTCTATTGACCATACTTACCCCACTCCCCGGCACCTGCATCACTCCGGATCCCTGCACGGTCATGATGCGAGGGAGGCGGGTCACCCCCCGTCAACGGATGTTTTGATCCACGCAACGGGAGATGCAGCAGCAGCCACGCAAGGATCCTGAGTGACACGGGTGCTGGGGAGTGGGGTAAGTATGATCTATAGGAGGGGCCCGGGGCATTTTTATAATTGGACAACCCCTTTAACTGTTATCCCACGTCTACTGGAATCTTTGTTCCAATTGGAATAATCCTTTAACTTAGAAAATAGTTCATACAGTTAACACTGAGTATTTTTCCTTTTTATTTTTATCTGCAGTGCTAGTATTCTACTCGTCTAAAAGTTATTGGCATACAGCTAATATTAGCCCAAAGAGTAGCCATATGCCCATTGGACCTCTAAGATTTTCTACCCTAACCATACATCAGAACCTGCAATAAAATACCACCACCTAGTGGACTAACTTGCTTACTGCACCAAGCAATGCTGTACTACGGTCTTGTTCAGATAGGACTACATTCCCTGTACAGATTTATGAGCTAGCAATTAAATGGATCTCAAGAATTAAAATCAGCCTCTATTCACAGAACAGGCAGTAAATGTAAGATTGGTGGCAGTCCTGTGTCACCCTGTATGAATGGAGAAGCAGACGAGCATGCATGCATGCTACTGCTCCATTCATTCTCTGAGACAGCAGGAGAATACGTTTAAAGGGGGGTTCCGAGACTTAAATACGGATGATCTACATTAAGGATAGGTCATCAATATCTGACTCCCAGCACCCCATCAATTAGCTGCTGGAAGAGGCCACAGCACGTGGACAAGTGGCTATGCTTGGTATTGCAGCTCAATCCCAATCATATCAATTGGACTGAGTTGCAGAACGGCCGTGTGACCAATGGACTTCAAACAGGTCGTCATCATCAGGGGTGCTGGGAGGCGGACCCCCAACGATCAGATACTAATGTCCTAGCCTGTGAATAGCTCAGCAATAGTGTTGAGCGAACTTATGTTTTAAGTTCGGCGTCTAAAGTTCGGGTTATCGAAGAATCGCGTTATGGATTCCGCTACCACGGACCATAACGCGATTCTTTGATAACCCAAATTTTAGACGCCGAACTTAAAGCACAAGTTCGCTCAACACTACTCAAGTCCTGGACAACACCTTTATGGTCTCTATGCGTGCTTGAGGGTACATGGGCAACAGCTGAACAGATCTCCCTCTGCTTCATAAGCCCTATTGGTTTCCTCATCACACACCCTAAAGCTTTAACCTAGTTTCCCCACTTTGTATACAGACTGTGAGGTGAAAGACGGTCATAAATCTGTCACTGCCTAATAAATGCGCCTGTCTGGTGGCAGCTAAAAAGGTTACGGAATGAGTTACAGTTGAGAGAACATTGGTGCAGCCATGCAGAGCAAATGCTGATATATAAAGGAAGGCAAGGGGGGAGACGGTCAGAGGCAGTGCATGCAAGGACACGAGACCGGTGAGTTCCACACCAATGAACCAATGTCCTGGGGGAGAAATGGGGCTTTGTGCAGAATGTGAAAGATGAGAGTGAAGGAAAAATACAGCCAATTAAATGATCAACTCACTCAAAGTCAATACTGCAATCAAAACACTATAAAAATGGTATATACTGTAGACCGGTGGAGGCTCAACCTGCGACCCTCCAGCTGTTACAAAACTACAACCCCCAGCATGCCCTAATAGCTGTAGGCTGTCCAGACATACTGGGAGTTTTGCAACAGCTGGAGGGCCGCACGTTGGGCATCCCTGCTGTAGACGGTCATCACTTATATCAGTCCCTGTTCTTATTGCACATACATAGGCCAGGAATAGTGTTGAGCGAAGCGAGCGTCGGATGCTACATCCGAAGGCACTTCGGATTAATACCGTATGGAGATCAGTCTCCGTACAGTATTAAAATGTATGGGCTCCGATGAGCCGAAGTAAGTTATTTGCGAAGTCGCGCGTGACGTGGTTGAATAACTTCGGTAGTTGATTTTGAAAGTGCCTCAGAACCGAAGCAGAGTTCGGTTTCACATTTGAAAGTGGTTTTTCAGCTACGGAAGTTATTCAACCAAGTCACGCGCGACTTTGCGAATAACTTACGGCACTTCGGGTCATTGGAGCCCATACATTTTAATACTGTACGGAGACGGATCTCTGTACAGTATTAATCTGAATGAAGCGACTTCGGATGTATAATCCAAAGCTCGCTTCGCTCAGCACTAGCCAGGAACAATGTCCTGGGAACCAAGCGGTGTGCGTTGGGAGAGTGGGAGCGATCCAGGGGAAGCCCATCACACACGGAGAGTCAGAGCTGGCGACCATAGACTGACAGATATCACATGTCTATGGCTGCAGTATATACATATGTCGGCGGTAGGGGATTGATGACTGACCCATTCTAGCGTGCATGTGCAAAAGGTAGAAAGCACAACTCTATAGGACAAGGGTACGCAACCTCCCAGCATGCATACTTCCTCTGTTTGTCTCAGAACTTTCATAGAAATGAAGGGCGCATGCTGGAAATTGTGGTTTCACAACAGCTGAAGTGCCGAAGGTTGCGGACCCTGACTTCAAGTGCAAAGACACAATTCCCTCTTGGGCAGAGACCGTACCTCGGCATCTTGCTCTCTCCCAAAGAACATGTCTGAGGAGATTGCTTTCGCACTGGCAAACTTCATGCGTGCCTCACTGGACTCTGGAGCCGGGGTGCTCTCTGGCTTTCTCCTATTTGCAGGCCTGTGGTAGAAACAAGATGCCATTAATAAATTAAGTATCCTTCAAAGTTGTGAATCTCTATAACTTCATGCATTTGTGGGGAGTCGAGAGGAATAGCCGTCGGCCAAAACAGCATTTAACCACCAGCTGAGTGTACGAGCAACTTCGCAGGAAGATCTGGGCTTCAGGGAAGTCAAAAACAGAGTTTTTTCAGTCTAATCTCCTTATATCTCAATGCTGCTGAGCAATAAACTTTACACTGGGAAATACTAAGACATTACAATAAATCAATATTAATCTATAGTATTAAAGAGGACCTTTCACCGCTCCTGACATGTCTGTTGTATTAGCTTCATGCATTCCCCATGTACTAACTATTCTGGAGCCTCTGTTCTTATGTCTGTATGTTGTGCCATTCCTCTATTACTACTATTCCTAGAAGTTATAAATAATTGCTAGCAGTCTGCAGTAAGGGTACAGAGGGAGGTAACCAGTCTGAAAATGGCAGCACTGAGTGTATAGAGTCAGACTGGGCAGGTACCCCCCCCCCCCCAACTGGTTACACCCCTCTGTACCCTTACTGCAGACTGCTAGCAATTCAATCATAACTTCTAGTAGAAATAACAGAGAAATGGTACAACATAGAGCAATAAGAATAGATGCTCCAGAATTGTTATTACATGGGGAATGCATGAAGCTATTAAAACAGACGTCAGGAGCGGTGAAGGGTCTTCTTTAATGTGTACATGCCGCTCCTTATTCATGAATGGAATGCAATCGCCATTCCATAGGTTTTCTCCATAACAAACTCGTGGCCTGTTCATATATGGATCATTTTCTGCTAAAATGGCGATGGGCACTCTCATTCTTAGCATCGGTGGTGTCCGACACCAATCAGACTTTAAAGGGGTTATCCGGGGATTTATACTGATGATAGGATAGGTCATCAATATCAGATTGGTGGGGATCTGACACCCGGGACCCCCGTCGAGCAGCTGTTAAAAGAGGCCGGCACTGCATGAATTGCGCAGCCTGTTCCTAGGCCATGTGATGTCACGTTCTTTGGTCATGTGGCCTAGTCGCTGTTCAGCCCCATTGAATAAATGGGTCTTGAGCTGCAATACCTGTACTGACAGCTTCCCTTTAATGTCAGCTGACAGAAAAGGACGGTAACTCACCGATCTCGTGCTGGCTGAATACTGGAGATGGTGACCTCTCGCTCTTCCTCGGCCTTATCTGTAGAGCCCCACGTTGACACTTCTGTTTCCCATCGTGGGCTAAAACCTTCCCCCAGTGAGAATGGGTTATCCTTATATCTAACGAGAGAGATAGGAACAATCCATCCTTCATTACGTGCAGCGATCACATAAATGGCTACAATAGAAACTTAACTGTCACATACTTGGGAGGCCCAGAGGTGAAGCTGGAGTCCTCCATGAGGTCAAGCTGGGAACGGGAGGATTTAGTAGCCACGGGCGTTTCTTGTTCAATTACGTGCATTTCTGACAGAACAGAGTGCGAGACGGAGCTGGAGAGAAGCAAGCAAAAAGTTAAGAATAAGCAATCTAGTCATACATAAAATAGAAAGGAATATTTCCCAATTGTGAGGCCCTATTTTCTGCACTTTGCTGTTCCTCTGTTATATCTCCAGGAAATGTATAAATAAATGACCAACTAACTCGGCGTTACCATTCTCCTCACCAGCATTTTGTGTCCAGACTGTGTAGGATACACCCTCCTGACGAAGGGAATGGTAAGGCTCAGTTGTCTAGGTGTCCATACATTTCCAGGAGGAATAGCAAAGAAACAAAAAAAAAATAATTGTTATTTCATGGGAAGGACATGTATTTGCTAAAACAGACACTTGAGACTGAATGGACGGGTCTGATTGAACTCTAAATAAGAATATTTGTTCATTGACTGTAACCAGAGATCTTGAAAGCGGCGAGGCATTGACAGAACCGATTGCAGTAAATGTCCATACGCTGGTACAGTACAAGGGGCACACGTACCTGCGGGAGGCCAGGCCCATGCCCAGGCGCTCAGCCTGCTCTCTCTTCTTTCCCTCCAGGGTCTGCAGCCTCTTCTCCTCCTTCTTGCGATCTATCTGGAGCTCTTGGTAAGCCAGCCTCATGGAGGAGACTCTAGACAGAGGATCAGGGTGAGCCGGGGAAGCGCACAGACCCGCACATACAGGCAGAGGACAGGCTACACAAAAATACTCACAGCGACTCTTCTGCTTCCTTCCTGAGCTCTGCCGCCTGCTGCTCCCTCAGCTTCTCTGCCACCTGCGCCTTCTTCTCAATCTCACTAAAACTTTGGCTGCTCACTTTTTGGGCACCAAGGCCCTTCTTAGCCCCAAGCTGTAAAAAAGGAAGGTGTGAGGACCATGCCACCATGTTACATACCCGCACCCCCTTGTGGTACTTACGCCTTTCTTGGCCGCTGCAGGTTTCTTCTTTCCGATGAGCGATGGTTTCACCTCTACAAGAAAGCAGGCAAAAATGGTAAAAAAAAGCTGCAAAATACATGGGCTTGGGGGGTTAGTGAACAGGTGGCAGAGCACAGCAGTGAACCCCATGCCAGGCATTAGATATGGTTAGTAACCGCTGGACCCGGAACAAGTCCACAGCGAGGTATCCAGCAAGATGGGCAGACACGGGCAGCTCTGCACCAGCGACAGGAATGCAACGGCTCATTGTCACTAAGGGCGGCTAGAATTTACGGAAATCAAGTACACCAAGTATCGCAGCGGCAAAGTCACCAATGTGAAGCCAGAGGGTAAGAGCACAGTCTGCACTCAGACACCTCCATGGGAGCACGCTACATGCCAAGCACACAGTAGCCAGCGCCAGTCACCATCTGGTCACCTGTGCTGGGGGATGGCTCCTGAACAGAGAGGCACATGGCCAGATCTGAGGGAGAGAGGAACATGTACGACAATTCAGTGGACATACTGAACACGCGGAGAGTCTGCGCAAACTGTGGAAGACGGAGCAGTCACCTCCCCGCCGCAGGGGATGCTGGACACCATTAAACTGAAAACCTGTTTCATCCACACGCAAGATGCAACGTTTCCATCGTTCCTTGTTGGCTCCATGCCTGAAGCTCTGTCCTTAAAACAGGCTCTATCATCTGCATAGGAAAAACTTACCATTGCTGCAACAAGCATGCTGACTGTTTCCCATGATAACCAAAAGAACTATGAATATCACGCTGCAGTATTAAAGTCACATGTACAGGTCCTTCTAAAAAAATTAGCATATTGTGATAAAGTTCATTATTTTCTGTAATGTACTGATAAACATTAGACTTTCATATATTTTAGATTCATTACACACAACTGAAGTAGTTCAAGCCTTTTATTGTTTTAATATTGATGATTTTGGCATACAGCTCATGAAAACCCAAATTTCCTATCTCAAAAAATTAGCATATCATGAAAAGGTTCTCTAAACGAGCTATTAACCTAATCATCTGAATCAACTAATTAACTCTAAACACCTGCAAAAGATTCCTGAGGCTTTTAAAAACTCCCAGCCTGGTTCATTTCTCAAAACCGCAATCATGGGTAAGACTGCCGACCTGACTGCTGTCCAGAAGGCCATCATTGACACCCTCAAGCAAGAGGGTAAGACACAGAAAGACATTTCTGAAGGAATAGGCTGTTCCCAGAGTGCTGTATCAAGGCCCCTCAGTGGGAAGTCTGTGGGAAGGAAAAAGTGTGGCAGAAAACGCTGCACAACGAGAAGAGGTGACCGGACCCTGAGGAAGATTGTGGAGAAGGACCGATTCCAGACCTTGGGGGACCTGCGGAAGCAGTGGACTGAGTCTGGAGTAGAAACATCCAGAGCCCCCGTGTACAGGCGTGTGCAGGAAATGGGCTACAGGTGCCGCATTCCCCAGAAACAGCGGCAGAAGCGCCTGACCTGGGCTACAGAGAAGCAGCACTGGACTGTTGCATGTCATTCGGAAATCAAGGTGCCAGAGTCTGGAGGAAGACTGGGGAAGAGGGAAATGCCAAAATGCCTGAAGTCCAGTGTCAAGTACCCACAGTCAGTGATGGTCTGGGGTGCCATGTCAGCTGCTGGTGTTGGTCCACTGTGTTTTACCAAGGGCAGGGTCAATGCAGCTAGCTATCAGGCGATTTTGGAGCACTTCATGCTTCCATCTGCTGAAAAGCTTAATGGAGATGAAGAGTTCATTTTTCAGCACGACCTGGCACCTGCTCACAGCGCCAAAACCACTGGTAAATGGTTTACTGACCATGGTATTACTGTGCTCAATTGGCCTGCCAACTCTCCTGACCTGAACCCCACAGAGAATCTGTGGGATATTGGGAAGAGAAAGTTGAGAGACGCAAGACCCAACACTCTAGATGAGCTTAAAGGGGTTGTCCAGGTTCAGAGCTGAACCTGGACATCCCTCCATTTTCACCCCGGCAGCCCCCCTGACATGAGCATCGGAGCAGTTCATGCTCCGATGCTCTCCTTTGCCCTGCGCTACATCGCGCAGGGCAAAGGCATTTTTCTGAGTTCCGGTGACAGTACCGTGCTCTCTATGGGGCTGACAGGCAGCCCCGGTGACGTCACCGGCACTGATGGGCGGGATTTGGCTCTTCCCTAGCCAGTAAAACGGCTAGGGCAGAGCTAAAGCCCGCCCCTCAGAGCCGGTGACGTCACCGAACACACTGCTGGGCGGAAGTTACCGCCCGGCAGTGTGTTATTGAAAACACAAGAACCTGTGCCCTGCGCGATCTAGCGCAGGGCACGGGAGCGCATCGGAGCATGAGATGCTCCGATGCCAGGCTCAGGAGGGCTGCCGGGGTGAAAATAAGGGTATGTCCGGGTTCAGCTCTGAACCCGGACAACCCCTTTAAGGCCGCTATCGAAGCATCCTGGGCCTCCATAACACCTCAGCAGTGCCACAGGCTGATTGCCTCCATGCCACGCCGCATTGAAGCAGTCATTTCTGCAAAAGGATTCCCGACCAAGTATTGAGTGCATAACTGAACATAATTATTTGAAGGTTGACTTTTTTTGTATTAAAAACACTTCTTTTATTGTTCGGATGAAATATGCAAATTTTTTTAGATAGGAAATTTGGGTTTTCATGAGCTGTATGCCAAAATCATCAATATTAAAACAATAAAAGGCTCGAACTACTTCAGTTGTGTGTAATGAATATAAAATATATGAAAGTCTAATGTTTATCAGTACATTACAGAAAATAATGAACTTTATCACAATATGCTAATTTTTTGAGAAGGACCTGTATCTATAGATACAATCTATATGGAAAGTTGAGTTAATTCTTAAAAGGCGATAGGACCACCTCTCTCCATCCATCAATTCTACTTAACCCCTTATGGACCCCCGCTGTACATGTATGACTGACTGATCGGGCGGGTGCAGGAGCTGCGCCTGCCCGATCAGCAGCACGGACCCAGCAGTCACTGACAGCTTTCTGACTTCTATGGAAGCCTGTGAGATTCAGCCCTTAGGCTTGGTCTCACAGGCAGGCTGTCAGCATAAAAGCTGACATGTACGGTAATTCATTACAATACAGGATGCATTGTAATACATTGCAGAGGGGATCAGACCCCAGAAGTTGAAGTCCCAGAGTGGGACAAAAATGAAAAGTAAAAAAAGTGTTTTTCATAATAAAAAGAAAAGAAACCCAGACATATTGGGTATTGCCGCGTCGGTAAAGACCGGCTCTATGAAAATATCACATGATCCACTCACTCACCTGAACGCTGTAGAAAAAATTAAAACTGTGCTAAAACAATCTTTTTTATCACCTTACATCACAAAAAGTGCAACACCAAGTGATCAAAAAGGCGCATGCCCCCCAATAGTACCAATCAACTATGGCTTTTAGAATATGCTTTATTATGTAAAACTGAAACAAATAACCAAAATATCATATTTGATATTGTCATGTCTAACAACCTGCTCTATAAAAATAGCACATGATCTAACCTGAACACTGTAAAAAACTAAAAACTGTGCCAAAACAGCTATTTTCTGTTACCTTACCTCACAAAAAGTGTAAGATAGAGCAACCAAAAATCATATGTACCCTAATAGTACCAACAAAACTGGCACCTTATCCTGTAGTTTCTAAAATGGGGTCACTTTTTTGGAGTTTCTACTCTAGGGGTGCATCAGGGGGGCTTCAAATGGGACATGGCATCTAAAAATTATCCCAGTGAAATCTGCCCTCCAAAAACCACATGGCGCTCCTTTCCTTCTGCGCCCTGCTGTGTGCCCGTACAGCAGTTTACAACCACATATGGGGTGTTTCTGTAATTACAGAATCGGGGTAATAAATATTGAGTTTTGTTTGGCTGTTAACCCTTGCTTTGTTAGCGGAAAAAAAAAAATGGATTAAAATGGAAAATCTGCCCAAAAAGTGAAATTCTAAAATGTAATCTACATTTTCCTTCAATTTTTGTGGAACACCTAAAGGGTTAACAAAGTTTGTAAAATCAGTTTTGACTACCTTGAGGGGTGTAGTTTCTAAAATGGGGCCAATTATGGGTGGTTTCTATTATGTAAGGCCCACAAAGGGACTTCAGACCTGACCTGGTCCTTAAAAATTGGGCTTTGGAAATTTTCTTAAGAATTTTTTTTAAAGATTTGCTTCTAAACTTCTAAGCCTTCTAACGTCCCCAAAAAAAGAAAATGTAATATAAAAAATGATCCAAACATGAAGTAGACATATGGGAAATGTACAGTAATAACTATTTTAGGAGGTATCACTATCTGTTTTAAAAGCAGAACAATTGTAATTTAGAAAATTGCAAATTTTTCCAAATTTTTGGTAAATTTGGTATTTATTTTTTTAATAGATAAAAATTAAATCTTTTGATTCAAATTTGCCACTGTCATGAAGTACAATATGGGATGAGAAAAATCTCAGAATGGCCTGGATAAGTAAAAGCGTTTTGAAGTTAGCACCACATAAAGTGACACATGTAGATTTGCAAAAAATGGACTGGTCCTAAGGCCTCATGCACGCGACCGTGACGTTTTTTTGCGGTACGCAAACCGCATTGTAGACGTGCCTATTCTTGTCCACAAAACGGACAAGAATAGGACATGCCATATTTTTTTGGGCGGGGCCTCGGAACGGAGCAACGGATGCGGACAGCCCACGGAGTGCTGTCCGCATCCTTTGCGGCCCCAGTGAAGTGATGCATCCGAGCCGCATCCTTTGCGGCTCGGATGCAGACACGAAAAACGGTGGTGTGCATGAGGCCTTAAGGTGAAAAATGGCAGGGTCCTGAAGGGGTTAAAAAGGGTTGTCCGGTATTGGAAAAATATGGATGCTTTCTTCCAAAAACAGCCCTACCCCCGTCCAGAGGTTGTATATGGTTTTGCAGCTCGTCTTCTTTTGCTTCAATGGTGCTGAGCTGCAATAGGACACAGAACCCATGGACGGCTGTTTTTGGAACTAAGCAGACATTTTTTTCTAATTCCTGGAAAACCCTTGTAAAGGGGGGGGGGGGGGGGGGGGTCTTCCCACTAACAAGATAAATCCATACATGCAGGAGGCCACACCATTCCTCCATTCTGCTGGACCAGAGTAGGGACTCCGTACGGAGCGGTGTGTGCGCTGCCGCTCCATACAAAGTCTAGTTAAATGGAAGGAACGTTTAGAGAACCAGACAGACTTTGAATGCTGCTGCAGTATGCGTGCTCGACCGACGAGCAGTGAGCGCACAAAATGTCCTCGTACTTAACAGTTATGCTTTGGGGTGCAGTCTCCCCAGAAAGTAAGCACTGACGGAAAATAACTGAATTGCCTACCTACTGTAGCTTTGGGTGATGTGCTCAGATTATCAACACTGGGACCTGACTCAGCGCCTGCAAGAAGAAACTGGTCAGCGCTGAATGGGAGCAATGGAGAATATCAGCCGTCACTGGACGAGGAAACACTCACATTGGGGTTCAGCGCTGCCGGGGGCACTGGTTGGCTGTCTTGTCGCTGGCTGGATGGTCTCTGGCACTTGTTCTAGGACTGGTGTTGTCTCCCAGGAGTTGGAGGACTAGAAGATACAAAGGAGAGTTACAGTGCGTCAGTGGATCACATCCCCGTGAAAGCCTGTTCAGCAAACCGAAGCGGACCGCCTCCAGCGTATACAGATAACTGTCCTTCATACACGGCATACCTGGGTCAGTTCAGCAAAGAAGTCGGAATCCTTCTTCTCCGGAGAGTTTGCAAGAGGACAATTCATCCCCTCTACCCAAAGCTGGAAAAAGAAGGGACAAAATGTAAAAAAATTAAATAAATAAAAATCCCACTTAAAGGGGTATTTTAGTTGGTAAAAGCCATCCCCTATCCACAGGATCAAGAGAATGGGGGCCCCGTACCCCCTCAGTCCTGCTCTGCCACAAGATTTTAGCGGTGAAGGCCAACACAGCAGGGGTACAGAGCTCTAAAGAGAACCAGAACCCCATCATCCGAGCCTTTGGTGGAGGTCGCAGCGCATGGAGGAACACCTCAGAAATTTTCAGCAGCTAGAGGAACACTTTAACGGGATACTTCAGCATAATGTCCCTTTATGAGCACTCACATCGGTGCCATGCTTAGACATGGCGGAGCTGGCCAGCTGCCTAATCTTCTCTCGGTACATCTGAGCGCTACGGCTGTTGTACTTGGCGTTGGTGTCATTGGTGGTGCAGCCATGATGGCGGAAGAAGGCGTTCTGCAAAAAAAAACAAGAACATGACCTTTTGCAGAACAGAAGGAGAGAATAACTGGTGAGATATGGGTCACCTGAAACTAACGATACTCACAGCGTTGGCATTGCCTCCCACTTGCATACATCTCAGCTGAAACCAGCTCCAGTTGGAATCCAGTTCAGTAGACCTGACAAGGACACAATGATTAGCGCTAAGACCGAGGAGCAGCCCAGTCCTAGCCTCTGCGATGGCTCTAGGACAGGGATCAGCAACCTTCGGCACTCCAGCTGTGGTGAAACTACAACTCCCAGCATGCACAGCTCCTTGGCTGTTCTCAGGACTCCCAGAGAAGTGAATGGAGCATGCTGGGAGTCGTAGTTTGACAACAGCTGGAGTGCCAGAGGTTGCTGATCCCTGTGCTAGGATATGCCAACACCCGCCACTTAGCGAGGGCGCGACCTCCATATTGCTTAACCCCATCCCGACCTCCACCGTACATGTACGGCGGAAGTCGGGTCTTTAAAGATGGAACCCAATCGCATGCACATGCATAGCTTTGGGGGTTTCTGCTGTTTTAAACAGGGGCTAATGTTTGCGACCGGTGATCACACCAGTCGTAGACATTTAACCCCTCAGATGCCGTGGTCAAATGTAACCATGGTATCTAAGGCGACTCATCGCTCCCAGGGCCTGAACAGCTCCCCTGCGCAGCGATCGGGGGGCCGCCGTTCGTTGTCTGCGATAGCACGGGTCTCTCTGAAGAAACCCACGATATTGTCGCTCCTCTGGTGGCCTGCAGGTCGAAGGGCGCCATAAAAACACAGCAAGAAAATGCATTGCAATGTAAGGGAGAAGCAATCTAATAGTTGGTTCTTATAGGTCACAAAGGGTGAAACAAAGTAAAAAATAAAGATTTTAAAATATAAAGGTTCAAGTCACCCCCATGTCCCCATAATTAAACAATAAAAAAAAATGGTCATCACAGGCATCACCGCCCGAACTATTAAAATATAGAAGTATTTATTCTGTAATGAAAAAAAAACCTAAAAGGGCAATTTGCTGTAATCGTACCGACCCGAGGAATTTTACCACATAGGGAACGTCATAAAAAGAAAAACCCATAAAACTATTGAAACGTGTTATTTTTTTCTTCCAAATTCCACTCCATGGCTTTCCACTACAACATAAGCAATATTAAATGGTGCTGCAACTTGTCCCACAAAATTCCAGCCCTCGTACGGTTATGTGACCGGAAAAAATAAGTTATGAATCTGGGAAAGGAAGAGAGTAAAGAAACAAAAAAAAAATATGCAAAAATGGAAAATCCTCCAGGGCTGAAAGGGTTAATCTTTTTATTCCATTGCATGGACTAATGTGTATTGTAGACTTTCCCATCACCCCCCCCCCCTTTAGGACTGTCAACGCTTGGGTCCCCCTTTAGCAGTGTAGGGACTTACCTGATGAAGCTGAGGTGGACGCCCAGAGAGCGGTGGATGCCCGAGCAGTCGATGCATAGAAACACTCCATAGGGAATACTGGCCCAGCTGGGATTCTTGGCTCCACAGTCAAAACAGGACTAAAAGAGAGTGAAAGGGTTAATGTGGGAGCAGCGGCGTCCACTGCACGGAGGAGAGCGAAGTATCATGGAAAAGCAAAGCGCTTGTCATCACCTTCTAATGGAAAGTTGATGAATCGTTGCAGTGAGGAACACGACAACGCTACAGTCTATGCTGGTGCCCGACAATGTGAACACGACCGAGCGGAACACTCCGACCTCATTAAAGGGGATGTCCCATTAGAACAGGGATCAGCAACCTTCGGCACTTCAGCTGTGGTGAAACTACGACTCCCAGCATGCACACCTCCTTGGCTGTTTTCAGAACTCCCAAAGGAGTGAATAGAGCATGCTGGGAGTCGTAGTATCACAACATCTGCAGTGCCGAAGGTTGCTGATCCCTGCATTAGAAGAACCTCTCCCCATCCCTGTGGATAGGTGATAAGTGTCTGATCGGGGGCTGTCTGAAAAGCCCTTTTTACATGAGCCAAGAACGGGGCCAATTATTGAAAAACAAACAAAAAACAACAACTTGGGAACGCTCATTCATGATAATCGGCGCAGTGTAAAGGCGCCACCGATTATGGAGGCAATGACCCGGAAGCCCTCAAAAATGTGTGCTTCTAGGTCCGTGGCTCAGGCCACATCTCGCAAATGCATTGAAGTTGAAGGGTCCGCACTGCGATGCGGGGTGCAACGCGGGCAGGGCCGTCACACGTTCATGCGAATGCAGCCTTATGCAAAGGGTTATCACCCAGGTAAAAAGAACCATGTCGCTAGCGCCACCTTTTGGAAGAAGCTCCCTCTGTCAAATAGCCAAGCCAAATATCCCTCGTCACATCCCAAGGTTTGTTAAGTCAGAGTTTGGCTCATAGGCATTCACTTCCTCAAGGTGGCGCTAGCGAGATGGTTCTCTTCCCCTGGGAGATACCTCTTTGCCCATTATTTTCCCATGGAGCATTGCTAATAAGTCTCCAAACACAACTGGTCTTTCAGGAGACTTATGGGAACAGGAGAGCAGCAATGAAGATCAACCCTAAGCATCTATTCACACGGTGCAGTCTGCTCCCCATATCCCCCCCTCTCCTGCACGCAGACTGCTCCCCATATCCCCCCCTCTCCTGCACGCAGACTGCTCCCCATAGTTCCCCCCTCTCCTGCACGCAGTCTGCTCCCCATATTTCCCCCTCTTCTGCACGCAGTCTGATCCCCATATTTCCCCCTCTCCTGCATGCAGTCTGCCCCCCATAGTTCCCCCCTCTCCTGCACGCAGTCTGATCCCCATATTTCCCCCCTCTCCTGCACGCAGTCTGATCCCCATATTTCCCCCCTCTCCTGCACGCAGTCTGATCCCCATATTTCCCCCCTCTCCTGCACGCAGTCTGCTCCCCATATTTCCCCCCTTCTTCCGCACACAGTCTGCTCCCCATATTCCCCCCCCCCTCTCCTGCATGCAGTCTGCTCCCCATATTCCCCCCTCTCCTGCACGCAGTCTGCTCCCCATATTCCCCCCCTCTCCTGCACGCAGTCTGATCCCCATATTTCCCCCTCTCCTGCACGCAGTCTGCTCCCCATATTTCCCCCTCTCCTGCACGCAGTCTGCTCCCCATATTTCCCCCCTCTCCTGCACGCAGTCTGCTCCCCATATTTCCCCCCCTCTTCCGCACGCAGTCTGCTCCCCATATTCCCCCCCTCTCCTGCACACAGTCTGCTCCCCATATTCCCCCCCTCTCCTGCACACAGACTGCTCCCCATAGTTCCCCCCCTCTCCTGCACGCAGACTGCTCCCCATAGTTCCCCCCTCTCCTGCACACAGTCTGCTCCCCATATTCCCCCCTCTCCTGCACGCAGACTGCTCCCCATATTCCCCCCTCTCCTGCACGCAGACTGCTCCCCATAGTTCCCCCCTCTCCTGCACAAAGTCTGCTCCCCATATTTCCCCCCCTCCTGCACAAAGTCTGCTCCCCATATTTCCCCCCTCTCCTGCACGCAGTCTGCTCCCCATATTTCCCCCCTCTCCTGCAGTCTGCTCCCCATATTTCCCCCCTCTCCTGCACGCAGACTGCTCCCCATATTCCCCCCCTCTCCTGCACGCAGACTGCTCCCCATATTCCCCCCCTCTCCTGCACGCAGTCTGCTCCCCATATTCCCCCCCTCTCCTGCACACAGTCTGCTCCCCAAATCCCCCCTCTCCTGCACACAGTCTGCTCCCCAAATCCCCCCCTCTCCTGCACACAGTCTGCTCCCCATATTCCCCCCCTCTCCTGCACACAGACTGCTCCCCATAGTTCCCCCCCCCTCTCCTGCACACAGTCTGCTCCCCATATTCCCCTCTCCTGCACGCAGACTGCTCCCCATATTCCCCCCTCTCCTGCACGCAGACTGCTCCCCATATTCCCCCCTCTCCTGCACGCAGACTGCTCCCCATATTCCCCCCTCTCCTGCACGCAGACTCCTCCCCATATTCCCCCCTCTCCTGCACACAGACTGCTCCCCATAGTTCCCCCCCCCCCTCTCCTGCACACAGTCTGCTCCCCATATTCCCCTCTCCTGCACGCAGACTGCTCCCCATATTCCCCCCTCTCCTGCACGCAGACTGCTCCCCATATTCCCCCCTCTCCTGCACGCAGACTGCTCCCCATATTCCCCCCTCTCCTGCACGCAGACTCCTCCCCATATTCCCCCCTCTCCTGCACGCAGACTCCTCCCCATATTCCCCCCTCTCCTGCACGCAGACTCCTCCCCATAGTTCCCCCCTCTCCTGCACGCAGTCTGCTCCCCATATTTCCCCCCTCTCCTGCACGCAGTCTGCTCCCCATATTTCCCCCCTCTCCTGCACAGTCTGCTCCCCATATTTCCCCCCTCTCCTGCACAAAGTCTGCTCCCCATAGTTCCCCCCTCTCCTGCACAAAGTCTGCTCCCCATAGTTCCCCCCTCTCCTGCACACAGTCTGCTCCCCATAGTTCCCCCCTCTCCTGCACACAGTCTGCTCCCCATAGTTCCCCCTCTCCTGCACACAGTCTGCTCCCCATATTTCCCCCCTCCTGTTCCTCCCTCATCTTATCTTCATCTGTTCCAGGGGTCCACTCCAATTCTTTCCTGGAGACCATTGTAATCAATAGGAGCTTTTGTGTGACACGTCCTACCAGGAGGGGGAGGGGATGAGCAGTGCACCTACCTCAGCCAGACACAGATGAGTTGTCCTTACGGATCATTATTACAACTCTCATCATTCTCCTTACTGCGGCCGCACTACATAGAATGACTAGACCCAAGAGCTGGGCACAGGAGAGAAGTGTCTGATTGGTGGGGGTCTGACCACAGGGTCACCACCGATCATGAGATCTGGGGCCCTGGGGCCACTGCTGCTCCATTCAGTTACCCCTGGCTGTCCCATAGGGGTATATATGGAGGCCGTGTAAGTGCCTGCTCTGCCACCGCTCCATTCCTACGGGAGAAGGACCCAGGAAAACCATTTTTGTCACCTGTGAGGGTCCGACCCCCACCGATCAGACAATTATTTCCTATGAAGGGAGAGGGGATAAGATTTAGACTTTTCACATTCCCTTTAAGAGAGATTTCCCATGTCTGATTGTTGGGGGCCCCGCTGATAACTATTATAGGGGTCCTGATGGAGACAGCAGGGCACAGCGTTCATCAGCCCCATGGACCCTCGGGGGTGCAGGACTCCTCCACTGGAACTGCTCTGGACCCCCATTCTGGTCGCCGGTTGGGTCCCTGGGATGTGGCCCCCAGCAATCAGTTATTTACCACACTTCCAGTATATAGGAGACACGTCAAGTGTGGGAACAGGCGCTTAATGGGGTCACCTCATCGCAGACCTCCCCTTAAAGAGGTTGTTGTCCCATGAAGACCACTCATCCCCTATCCACAGGCTCCAATGGGAAGCGCCTGATCTCATCACAACAACGTCTGAAAGGAGCAGCAGTCATGCGGGCCCCTCCTCATGAGATGTGGGGCCCCCAGCGTTCTTATGCAAAATAGGACAATCCCTTTAAATATTGTATTCGCTGATTTCTTAGTAATATCTGTTCCTGGGAAAGCTGAGTGACCACCAATATGGCTTCTACTATAGAGAGGCCTCCTCTTATCACTGGGCAGTGCTGGGGCCTGGGAAAGCTGGGTGACCACTGAGGGCAATGATAAAGGAGCCTCTGACTCCTCCTGTGGACATGACAGCGATGGAAGGACACTGGATTCCCTGCTGTGGAACTACAAGGCTCAGAAAGGCACCGGCAGGACGTGCTGGGAGTTGTAGTCACACAGCGCCCCCTGCTGGATACCAGTCCCCGACCTCACCTTGTTAGTGGGAGCCGCCCGCAGTCGCTTGAACAGGGCTTGGATCTCCGCTTTAGTCGGCTCAGCCGCCATGTCTCCTCACTCCCATCAACCACGGGAGATGCTAACCTGGAAGGGGTGTGACGTCAGCGGTCACGTGAGCGGACTGGAAGGGGAGGGGCTTGCTGAAGAGGATACCGGAAGCATCTTGAGCTGGGGGCGGGGTCTAAGCGGGGAAGGGAGGGGGTTACAGTGGGGCTCAGTCTGACTCTGAGTGCAGTGGGGGGGTAACTATGGGGAGCAGTCTGCGTACAGGAGAGGGGGGACTATGGGAGCAGTCTGCGTGCAGGAGAGGGGGGACTATGGGAGCAGTCTGCGTGCAGGAGAGGGGGGAACTATGGGGAGCAGTCTGCGTGCAGGAGAGGGGGAACTATGGGAGCAGTCTGCGTGCAGGAGAGGGGGGAACTATGGGGAGCAGTCTGCGTGCAGGAGAGGGGGGGAACTATGGGGAGCAGTCTGCGTGCAGGAGAGGGGGGGGAACTATGGGGAGCAGTCTGCGTGCAGGAGAGGGGGGACTATGGGAGCAGTCTGCGTGCAGGAGAGGGGGGAACTATGGGGAGCAGTCTGCGTGCAGGAGAGGGGGGAACTATGGGGAGCAGTCTGCGTGCAGGAGAGGGGGAACTATGGGAGCAGTCTGCGTGCAGGAGAGGGGGGGGAACTATGGGGAGCAGTCTGCGTACAGGAGAGGGGGGACTATGGGAGCAGTCTGCGTGCAGGAGAGGGGGGGAACTATGGGGAGCAGTCTGCGTGCAGGAGAGGGGGGAACTATGGGGAGCAGACTGCGTGCAGGAGAGGGGGAACTATGGGAGCAGTCTGCGTGCAGGAGAGGGGGGAACTATGGGGAGCAGTCTGCGTGCAGGAGAGGGGGGGGGAACTATGGGGAGCAGTCTGCGTGCAGGAGAGGGGGGGAAACTATGGGGAGCAGTCTGCGTACAGGAGAGGGGGGGAAACTATGGGGAGCAGTCTGCGTACAGGAGAGAGGGGGAAACTATGGGGAGCAGTCTGCGTGCAGGAGAGGGGGAACTATGGGGAGCAGTCTGCGTGCAGGAGAGGGGGGGGAACTATGGGGAGCAGTCTGCGTGCAGGAGAGGGGGGGGAACTATGGGGAGCAGTCTGCGTGCAGGAGAGGGGGGGGGAACTATGGGAGCAGTCTGCGTGCAGGAGAGGGGGGAACTATGGGGAGCAGACTGTGTGCAGGAGAGGGGGGAACTATGGGAGCAGTCTGCGTGCAGGAGAGGGGGGAACTATGGGGAGCAGTCTGCGTGCAGGAGAGGGGGGGGAACTATGGGGAGCAGTCTGCGTGCAGGAGAGGGGGGGAAAACTATGGGGAGCAGTCTGCGTGCAGGAGAGGGGGGAACTATGGGGAGCAGTCTGCGTGCAGGAGAGGGGGGAACTATGGGGAGGAGTCTGCGTGCAGGAGAGGGGGGAACTATGGGGAGGAGTCTGCGTGCAGGAGAGGGGCGGAACTATGGGGAGCAGTCTGCGTGCAGGAGAGGGGGGAACTATGGGGAGCCAGTCTGCGTGCAGGAGAGGGGGGAACTATGGGAGAGCCGTCTGCGTGCAGGACGAGGGGGGATACCTATGGGGAGCAGTCTGCGTGCAGGAGAGGGGGGGGAACTATGGGGAGCAGTCTGCGTGCAGGGAGGGGGAACTATGGGGAGCAGTCTGCGTGCAGGAGAGGGGGACTATGGGAGCGTCTGGGGGGGGGGGGGCCACCCTCTGGGGAGCCCGGTCTGGGGACGAGGGGGGGGAAACTAGGGGAGCAGTCTGCGTGCAGGAGAGGGGGGGGAACTATGGAGCCAGTCTGCCGTGCAGGAGAGGGGGGGGGGAACTATGGGAGCAGTCTGCCTGTGCAGCGAGGGGGGGGGAAACTATGGGATGCAGTCTGCGTTGCAGGAGAGGGGGGGGAAACTATGGGGAGCACGTCTGCGTGCAGAGAGGGGGGGGAACTATGGGGAGCAGTCTGCGTGCAGGAGAGGGGGGGGAACTATGGGGAGCAGTCTGCGTGCAGGAGAGGGGGGGGAACTATGGGGAGCAGTCTGCGTGCAGGAGAGGGGGGGGAACTATGGGAGCAGTCTGCGTGCAGGAGAGGGGGGGGGAACTATGGGGAGCAGTCTGCGTGCAGGAGAGGGGGGGAACTATGGGGAGCAGTCTGCGTGCAGGAGAGGGGGGGAAACTATGGGGAGCAGTCTGCGTGCAGGAGAGGGGGGAACTATGGGAGCAGTCTGCGTGCAGGAGAGGGGGGAACTATGGGGAGCAGTCTGCGTGCAGGAGAGGGGGGAACTATGGGAGCAGTCTGCGTGCAGGAGAGGGGGGGGGAACTATGGGAGCAGTCTGCATGCAGGAGAGGGGGGGGGGAACTATGGGGAGCAGCAGTTATTGTTCGTGGTAACAAAATTCTTAAAGGGGTTGTCTCATCATGGACAATGTATGCCCCCATTGTCTTACAGCTGCAGGTCCCACCGCTGGGACCCGTACCTATATCGAGAACAGAGCCCCGCAAGTGACGGAGCGTGCACTGCTCATGCACAGCCGCCCTCCATTCATTCATTTTCTACAGGGCCAGCGAAAATAGCCAAGCACTGGCTCTGCTATTACCGTCAGCCCCATAGAAATCAATGGGAGTGGGGGCCGCGCATGTGCAGTACGCTCCCATTCACTTCTATGGGGAGCTGGTTTGGTGGTGTCCGGACCAGAGTCCTCCAGCCACCACCTTGCGGGGCTCTGTTCCCGATATAGGTGCGGGTCCCAGCCTATAAGACAATGGGGCATATCCTAGCGATATACCCCCATTGTCCATGATGAGACAACCCCTTTAAATAACCTGAACCTTGTGCACCAAACTTAAAAACAGAAGTTCGCTCAACACTACACACGACCATTGGATGTTTTGTGGTCTGCAAACTGCGGATATTGGCCTTGTGCATTCCCCATTTTGCAGAACGGCAGGCCCCTAATAGAACAGTCCTATCCTTGTCTGTATTATAGGACAGGTTCTATTTTTTTTTTTGTGGAACAGACACAGTCATTTTTTTTTTTTTTTTTTACAGCCCTATTAAAGTGAATTGTTCGCATACAGGCCTAAAAAAAAAAAAACGGACATTGAAAAAAGATACATTTGTGTGCATGAGCCATTAGGCCGCTTTCTTACAGTCAGGCCTCCTGCTCACGACCGTTTTTTTCCACGTTTACTGGCCGTTTTTTGCGTTTCGTATATGGAACCATTCATTTCAATGGTTCCGCAAAAAAAAAAAAAACGGAATGTACTCCGTATGCATTCCGTTTTTCCATTCCATTTAAAGATAGAACATGTCCCATTATTGCCCGCAAATCACGTTCCGTGGCTCCATTCAAGTCAATGGGTCTGCAAAAACAAAACGGAACAAATACAGAAATGCATCCGTATGTCTTCCGTTTCCATTCCGTTTTTTGCGGAATCATCTATTGAAAATGTTATGCCCAGCCCAGTTTTATCTATGTAAGTACTGTATATGCCATACAGAAAAACGGAAGAAAAAAAAACGGACTGCAAAACACTGAAAAAGCCATACGGTCGTGTGCAGGAGGCCTCAATGTTCAATCAGTGATTGCTAGCTAAAGCCAGGAGTGACGCCTACGCAGAGATAAGGTCTAAGGACGCATTCACATGACCACAGCGCGGCTGTGTCCGTTTTGCAGACTGCAAACTGTGCTTCTGTAAAACATGGGCACCTGCCGTGTGCTCTATGCATTGCGGTGCAAATCCATTGACTTCAATGGGTCCATGATTCGCAAGATATGGCCAAAGATAGGACATGTCCTATAAGGCACTGACCCAGAAACACACGGAAACGCTTACAATATATATATATATATATATACACACAAGACACATATGCTGCTGTGGATTTGCACGTGCGCTAGCAGACCTCATGCATGTATGTACTTCCATATCACAACGCAACGTAGGAGCCGTACCTGAGACCCTGCAGAAACTGGACACACGCAGAGCTGAACGCGTTCATCTGAATCCGGACAGATTTCGGAACGGGGCTACCAAATGGGAGCAGTTGGCAGCAGGACACATGATGTGCGTTGGGACGTTTTAGTCACCACCATCTTGGTGTTCCTTTTTGCAGGTGGGAGGGTGCAGCTATGTATTTCAGTGGGTGTGGAAAGATGGTGGATTTTTTTTATGTCATAATGATGAGTATATAATGTAAAATACAGAAAATCAAATATAACATTTTTGAAGGAAGGGATAAATTATAACAGAATAGGAGCCCTTTCACACGACCATATGTCCCGGAGCGGCATTGCTCGTGCGCACAGGAGTACACAGCATTATAGATTACAATGATGCTGTGGACGTTGGGCCGCCCGTTGGGCTATTCTCCTGTACTCATAAGATCATATGTGTGCAGCACAATAGCCCCGCAGGCGGCCCGACGTGCACAGCATCATTGTAATCAATGCCACTCTGGGACATATGGCCCGCATATCTTGGAGGGCATACGGTCGTGTGCAAGGGCCCTAAGATGGGGCCCCCACTATCTAGCGCAAGAAGCAGAAATTATAGGTATATATAATAGCACCATATATCATAAATCCCACACTATAGCAAAAAGCTGCCATATTGTTATTCCCCACAAAAAAAGGTACAATGTTCTTGCACCTGATTGGTCCTCCTCAACCTGTGGGCCCCATAGCAAGTGCAATGTGGCTATATGTACACCTATGAAAATGAGCGTTCGTTACACAGATAACCGACAGATGGCGCTGTTTCATTGGGCTCTTTGCTGCTGTAGTAGTGGAGCAGAGTTTGATACTTGGCACAACAGGTGGGTCGGGTCGTGAGTATTCTTGAGGTATATTCACACTTCGCTGGTCATACATGGGATAATTTGTCCTCAATACAATCATGGCCAAAATATTTCACAATTACAGCATGGGTCATGGTAGGAATATAGTCCAGGGTATGGGCACGCGCCTGTCACATGGACGTCAGCCATGTTTTGCAGACTGAAAAATACATATGGTCGTGTGCATGAGGAGGGGGATAACTACAGGAGAAAATAAACACTGGGGCCGGGCGCTGCATTACCCTGGGGGCGCTACTATATTCATGCTAGGGCCCTTAAATGTGTGAACACGTGCATCCCAGTTCCAGTGCAGTGGTGCTAGAACAGGGATCAGAGACTTCCGGCACTCCAGCCATTTTGAAACTACAACTCCCAGAATCCTCCTTTCACTTCTATGGGAGTAAGTGTGAATTCTAGGAGTTGCAGTTTCACGGCAGCTGGAGTGCTGAAGGTTGCACTCCAGCTGCAGCCTGTGCATGGCATAGTGCTTGGCAGTTCAGACGGCTAGCAATGTGCTCTCTAAGCCTATGGGACTATTGAGCGGGGCAGTTAAGGAACAGGGGTGCTGGGCAACACAAAACTGCACTAAATAAACAATGCATGGCACCCTAATTCGCTACAAAACAGTGTGATATACAGGCCACATAGCATCCCAGCAAATAGTAGTGAACTGGATCCAGGTCTAGTACAGAGAAGGTTCTGCGTTTCTGGTAGTCTAGGGCACTGATGGGGCTAAATGGGTTGGGGGCACAGGCTGGGGATGGCAATGTGATTACTGCAACCAATAGTAATTGGCTGTAGCGGTTGGATGAGATGTGAAAGCTGAAGCCACGTAAATCAGACTGGCAACAGTGGGGCGGTGAGCAAGTCAACAGGAAAGTAATGCTTATTTTAATTCATCTGCCTGTGCCATACTTCTCCCCAATCATAGAAAACCCCTTTAATATCTGTATCCCTGGTGATCTAGAGCAGTGAGGGGGCGATAGCTGTATCCTTAGTGCTCTAGAACAGTAAAAAGGTATTAATTTCCATATACTATAGTTTCAGCTGCCCTGGTGGTAGAGCGGAGTATTCCTGGGGATCTCTAGCAGTAAAGGGGTTAATGTTCATAGACCTAGGACCTCAGTGATAGGCAAACTGCGGCTCTCCAGCTGTTGCAAAACTACAACTCCCACCATGCTCTGCTATAGGCTGAAAGCTGTAGGCAGTCTTTGCATGCTGGGAGTTGTAGTTTTGCAACAGCTGGAGAGCCGCAGTTTGCCCATCACTGAGCTAGGTCAATGTGTTAATTCCAATTTCTCTAGGTTCTTGGGTACTGTAGAGTTAAGGCATTAAAGTAATTGATATCAGTATTAGAGATGAGCGAATCTCAGGTTAAGAAATTCGTTCACGCTTAGTTTACTGGTAAAAGGTGAATTGCGTTATGGATTTCGTTACCACGGACCATAACGCACTTCTCTGACGTAATGCCTTTGGAGGCATTCCGTCATAATAGAAGTCTATGGGCTGCATAATAGATCCGTCCCGTTTCAGTCATGCAGGAGAGGACTCAGGATCAGGAGAGGACTCCCCTGCATAACGGAAACGGGACGGATGCGTTTTGCAGCCCATAGACTTCTATTATGGCAGAATGAATAACAGAAAGCCTCCAAAGGCATTACATCATAGAAGTGCGTTATGGTCCGTGGTAACAAAATCCATAACGCAATTCATCCTTTACCACCAAACGAAACGTGAACGAATTTCATAACATGAAATTCGCTCATCTCTAATCAGTATAGCTTGAGGTCTAGGCCAGTGAAGGGTTAATGTAGGTGGTGGTCTACAGCAGTCCCAGTCAAAATTTAAGTCCTGGTTGAAGGCCATGGATGGGTTAAAGCTTACCTGTGGTCCAGTGGTTACTCATCCCTCCAGGCTCCAACAGGAAGCTGAATGCAGACAGCTGCCAACTGTAACTGGATGGCTGCACAGTTCTCTCCATTATCAGGGCGGAGCACTCTTTAATTGCTCTGGCCGATCCTAAAGAGATTTTACCACAATACAAACTTAACCCCTATCCACAGAAGGGGGTCGACGTGCACACTGGTGCTCTATTGAAAGTCTATGGGACTGACTGGTACTTGTATACAGCACTCTGCTATCTTCATCAGTCCCATGGACTTTGAATGGAACATTACACGTCTGCTCAACCATAGCCTCGGACATAGAACCCCCTTAGCCTCCAGTTCTGGCAATCAATGGTGTCTCAGCACTCGGGCCCACACCGATTTTGCAATTACCACCTATCCATCCTATAGGCAGAAATGGCTCTACCCCTTTAAGCAGTGAAGCTACACAAAGTGTCCCTTTAAATAACAATTAGGACAGAAGCTCCATAAGCAATAAAAAGGACTGCAGACAAGCATGTTATTAACGACCGTACTACGTATTTGGATCAAGAATGGGCTTGTAATCTTTGCTTGCCCTACTTGTAGCATGCTTGAAGAGATTACCAACAGCTTACAGCACAGGCACAAGGCAACCCCCCTCCCCCCAAAAAAAAAAAAATACATTTTCTGAATTTTATCATCTGCTTTCCAAGATTTTAGAAAGTACCTGCTAGTTATTCCCCCCCAATCCTTCACCTATCAGGGGTGCGTTGGTTCAGTAGTAAGGAGCGACAATCCTCTGGCTGCCTACAACCTCGTTATCCTGCTGTTCCACTAGGAGGCACTGTTCCCACTGAGCAGCTCCTTCTAGGAATTTTGCAAACTAAGCGATAACTTTAACCCTTCCGACCCCACGATGTTCACGCATATTGGCAATCACTTTTTAATCCACTTCTTATAAACGCTCATTGTCTACACGGTAAAGCCATATCAAAATAATGCTGACCACCACTAGTATGAAGGGAAAGGATCGGTCATGTTGAAGTTCGACATGCTGATCCTTCCCCCACCCAATCAGCAGCTGTAGCGAGGGAAGAGTCGCAGCCTCAATACACAAGATACGCGGCTCGTTCACCGACTGTTCTTATGTGTATGGACACCCTATAATAAATAAATATATATAATTTTTCTTTTAATAGACCAACTGGCCGTTGCCATTTCCCTTGTCCAAGGGGAGCATCTCTTACACAGTTTCAGCACAACTGTAGGGACACGACCCCAAATTAATGCCCAGTTGTCAATTTTACCATTTCTAAAGGGAAATGACAGAGGAACCACACAATGCAGAATCCTAAGTAATGATGGTACAGAATGGTTACATTGGATATACTCATTTAGGCTTCTTGCACACAACAGTGTACTGGCCGTGCCCGTACTGCGGACCGTAAATTGCGGCCCACAATGCACGGGCACTGACCGTGGGGCAGCTGCATGCGGATCGCAGACCCATTCACTTGAATGGGGTCCACGATCCGTCCATTCCGCAAAATGATAGAACAAGGTCTATTCTTTTGCGGAACGGAACCTAGCGGAAACACTCCATAGAGCTTCCGCTCCGCATCTCCGGATTTGCAGACCCTTTCAAGTGAATGGGTCCACATCCGTGATGCTGAATGCACACAGCCGGTGCCCAGTGAATTGCGGACCCACAATA
Source organism: Bufo gargarizans (assembly GCF_014858855.1). Lineage (NCBI taxonomy): Eukaryota > Metazoa > Chordata > Amphibia > Anura > Bufonidae > Bufo > Bufo gargarizans. The sequence goes on from NC_058089.1 coordinate 47,494,869, forward strand.
CGGCCACGGCCGTGTGCAAGAGGCCTTACTAAGACGCACGTCAGGAGAGCCGATAGGTCTCCTATATAATGCTTCCTAAAGCATGTTCAAGCTAAAGAAATTAAACTGTGAGCAACTCAAGGGCCAGATACAGCAATATTAGAGAGTCAGGTTACTTTCACATCTGCGTTGTTAATTCAGGTTTTGAGATCCGGCAGAGGGTCTCAAAACCGGAATTGCATGGATGCATGACATTTAATACATCCGGATCAGGTTGTACTAAATCAAAACGTAACAAACCTGATCCGGTGTGAAAATCATTGTAAGTCAATGGGCACCGAATCCAGTTCTTTCGCTAGCAAAAAAAACGGATCCAGCACAATTGACTTACATTCATGCCGAAACTGGACACAAAAACGGAAGCATACTTGTGCATCCTGATCAGTTTTGTCCTCATTGACAATGAATGGGGACAAAAGTGAACCGTTTAATTAAACCGCAGATGTGAAAGTAGCCTTAAAAAGGGGAAGGAGTTGTCCTAGATTTTGATACTGATCCTCAGGATAGTTAATAAATATGTGATCAGTGGGGGGTCCGACTCCAGGCAGCCCCGCCAATCAGCTGTTTAAAAAGGCCACAGCTCTCCGCTGAGCACCCTCTTCCCTAGGGTAGTGACGTTCACATGGCATGGGCACAGCTCAGTCCCATTCAAGTGAATGGGCTGCAATACCAAGCACAGCCACTATACAATTTACAGCGCTGTGCTTGGTAAGCTGTGACGGGCCACAATGCTCACCGGCCTCTTCAAAGAGCTGATTGGCAGGGGTGTCGGGATCCTCACCAATCTGATATTAATGACCTATCCTGAGGATCCTAGGCCATTAATATCAAAATCTCGGACAACCCCTTTAATAAATAAAATTCACTAAAACGCCAATTAGGCCCCATAACTTGTCCTTTTACACATAAAATGTTCCTTCTGAGCCAAAATAAAGGGAATCTACAGAGACCATCACACACCTCGGGTAAAAACGATGTGGATTTTATTATCATTTAAATAGAAAATACATTGTTCACAATAAGGTCACTTGCATGATGAGATGGCACAACATTTTTGAACTCTTCTCTGTCCATAGTGCTTCACAAGTCTCATGCTGAACCCGTCGGCCTCACGAAATTCGAGAGAGACTTTAAAAGATGAAATATTGTAGCGGGGGGAGGGGGGGGGTTCTAAAATATAGGGAGTGATCTCCACCTCTGGCAACAACTCAACTAAACCCTCAAACCTGAAAATTACAAAAGTATCAAACATCCCAACATTGGTGTCCAGCAGGAAAAATCCTAAAAACATACCCTGCTAATAGGGAAGCATACATGTCACCTGGGTACCTACAAGGGGCCCGGAGACCAGCTGCTACACAATTCCGACCCTTGGACATCAAAGTGTTAACATCATTTTTGGAAAAAAAACACCTTCATCCACCCTAAGAGGGTGACTAGTATTTGTTCTGTGCAAATGTGGGCAGGAAAAAAATAAATAAATAGACCAATTAAGGCTGTCCCGTCTTTTAACTGAGGAAGCAAGGCCTGGCCTGGCCTGCTGATCCCGAGGGCGACAGAGACAACATACCGACCCCATACCGTAGTGGGTTTGGTTTAGAGGAAGCACTTTGTGTGTTTTTGACTCTTGATATATACATTTGGGTGACTCAAGCTAGCTCACCTGCACTCTTCACAATGAAACTTTACAACGCACATCCTCGGTTCACAACGCTGCAGGAGCGCAGCCAGGCATAATATTTTCTGGGTAATTTTTATTAAGAAAAAATATATATATATGTAACTGCATGTCTAAAATAATATGGTAAAAGCAGCAATGGATTCACTAGAAGTATCCAATGTTCATGGGTTGGCCCCCCCTTGTCCTTAGGAGGATCTGGGGCGCACACGCACACGGCTCGGAGGACGCTCAAGGTTTGGTTCACACTCAGGACTCCGCGTCTTCCACGTAGTTTGCGGGATAAAGTCCAATTTTCCCAGAGCGGAGACGTCCCCGACACCAGCCCTGTTCGTCTTCAGGACCCAGTTTTATGAGCTCTTCTCCTGTAGAATACATAAGGCTGAGTTGCAATGTGGCATTATATGGTGGGATTATATTACCACAATGAAAAATATCAATATGTGAAAGATGATACAGACTATTGCATCACACGATAGGTCCTCTTAAAGCTAAAACCACCACGTTTATAAAAAAAAAAAAAAAATTATATAATTTTTTTTAAAATATACTTTATATATAGAGATCTGCATAAATCTAATATATATTAAGCAAATATATTGCTGCATTTGTGGGAGGGGAGGCCGATTACAAGGCTATTTATACGTACCTGTGGGCCCAGGCTGGCTGATTACAAGGCTATTTATACGCACCTGTGGGCCCAGGCTGGCTGATTACAAGGCTATTTATACCTACATACCTGTGGGCCCAGGCTGGCTGATTACTAGGCTATTTATAGGCACCTGTGGGCCCAGGCTGACGCCGATTTCACCCACCCACCCAATCTTACAGTCACTTCACATTAGGGTGGCCCCCTTTAGGCTGCCCTACCACAGCAGTTATGGCATAACTCCACTGCTTGTTGTAGATAGGTTAGGGTCACCTTTCTGATAGCCGATCCGACCACAAATATAAGAAAGTCAACGGACCTTTGATTACCTCATAGACATGTGACCAGTAATATTGCGATATTAATGGTAACATGGTGAAGATGTCATCAAAGGTCCTTTATCCTATAGCTCTCACAGTTCGCTGATAAAAAGGCCCTAGCGGCACCCCTGATTCTAGGTATATACTATTATGGCAGGTGGAACACCTAAATTAGCACCACTAGTTAAACTACAACGGACACAAACAGTACTATTATGGAAAAAAAACACGATGTTATGGAAGTAGGTACTAAAAAAAAAAAAAAACAACTTTGATTTTAAAAAATATTAAAGGGCTTCTACCACCAGAAATACCGTTATGTAGCTGACTGATATAGCGATGCGCTGATGTCAGCACTACATAACTGTTTTTTTACCTTTCTCCCTGCAGCCGTTTGGGTAAAAAAAAAAAAAGGACTTATAATATGCTAATGAGCCTCTAGGTGCTATGTGGGCGTAAAATCAGCACCTAGAGGCTCCGTCCACTCACCCTTTATCCCGCCCAGGTCCTCTGTTCTGCCCGCCCCGCTCCTCTTGATTTGATGTGACGATTCGCAGCAGCGTTGACCAAATCCCGCGCCTGCGCCGTTCACTTCAGTCTTCGGCGCAGTGAGTGAATGATGCGCTCCTGGTGCCAGATTCCTCACTGCGCCGACTATGTCACAGTGAGATAGCGGGCACCAGGAGAGCAGCCTTCACTCGCTGCGCCGAAGACAGAAGTGAACGGCGCAGGCGCGGGATTTAGGCAACACTGCTGCGAACAGTCACATCAAATCAAGATGAGCGGGGCGGGCAGAACGGGACCTGGGCGGGATGAAGGGTGAGTGGACGGAGTACCTAGAGGCTCATTAGCATATTATAACAGTGCTTTTTTTTTTTACCAAAACAGCTGCAGGGAGAAAGGTAAAAAACATACTGTTATGTAGTGCTGACATCAGCGCATCGCTATATCAGTCAGCTACATAACGGTATTTCTGGTGGTAGAAACCCTTTAAACGTTTCACTAACACAGTTAAGAGATTTGATGATCAAATCACTTACTTTCTTTAATAATTTGTGTTTCAATGACTATTGTATTACCTACTCTACATTTATTAATGCATGCTTTACTAAATAAATACTTTTAATATCTAAACAATATTCTATTAAAAATATTAAAACTTTTCACTAAAACAGTTAAGGGATTTGATGATCAAATCACTTACTTTCTTTAGGGAACATCATCTTCCGTGAATTGATCATCTCCCTTAGGGATTTGATCAAATCTCCATTTTCATCATTTCCCTGATTATTATATAATATATATATATATATATATATATATATATATATATATATATATATATATATATATATATATATACACAGGTCCTTCTAAAAAAATTAGCATACTGTGATAAAGTTCATTATTTTCTGTAATGTACTGATAAACATTAGACTTTCATATATTTTAGATTTATTACACACAACTGAAGTAGTTCAAGCCTTTTATTGTTTTAATATTGATGATTTTGTCATACAGCTCATAAAATAACCAAAATTCCTATCTAAAAAAATTAGCATATTTCATCCAACCAATAAAAGAAAAGTGTTTTTAATACAAAAAAAGTCAACCTTCAAATAATTATGTTCAGTTATGCACTCAATACTTGGTGGGGAATCCTTTTGCAGAAATGACTGCTTCAATGCGGCGTGGCATGGAGGCCATCAGCCTGTGGCACTGCTGAGGTGTTATGGAGGCCCAGGATGCTTCGATAGCGGCCTTAAGCTCATCCAGAGTGTTGGGTCTTGCGTCTCTCAACTTTCTCTTCCCAATATCCCACAGATTCTCTATGGGGTTCAGGTCAGGAGAGTTGGCAGGCCAATTGAGCCCAGTAATATCATGGTCAGTAAACCATTTACCAGTGGTTTTGGCACTGTGAGCAGGTGCCAGGTCGTGCTGAAAAATGACATCTTCATCTCCATAAAGCTTTTCAGCAGATGGAAGCATGAAGTGCTCCAAAATCTCCTGATAGCGGCTGCATTGACCCTGCCCTTGATAAAACACAGTGGACCAACACCAGCAGCTGACATGGCACCCCAGACCAATCACTGACTGTGGGGACTTGACACTGGACTTCAGGCATTTTGGCATTTCCCTCTCCCCAGTCTTCCTCCAGACTCTGGCACCTTGTCTTCCGAATGACATGCAAAATTTGCTTTCATCCGAAAAAAGTACTTTGGACCACTGAGCAACAGTCCAGTGCTGCTTCTCTGTAGCCCAGGTCAGGCGCTTCTGCCGCTGTTTCTGGTTCAAAAGTGGCTTGACCTGGGGAATGCGGCACCTGTAGCCCATTTCCTGCACACGCCTGTACACGGGGGCTCTGGATGTTTCTACTCCAGACTCAGTCCACTGCTTCCGCAGGTCCCCCAAGGTCTGGAATCGGTCCTTCTCCACAATCTTCCTCAGGGTCCGGTCACCTCTTCTCGTTGTGCAGCGTTTTCTGCCACACTTTTTCCTTCCCACTGAGGTGCCTTGATACAGCACTCTGGGAACAGCCTATTCGTTCAGAAATTTCTTTCTGTGTCTTACCCTCTTGCTTGAGGATGTCAACGATGGCCTTCTGGACAGCAGTCAGGTCGGCAGTCTTACCCATGATTGCGGTTTTGAGTAATGAACCAGGCTGGGAGTTTTTAAAAGCCTCAGGAATCTTTAGCAGGTGTTTAGAGTTAATTAGTTGATTCAGATGATTAGGTTAATAGCTCGTTTAGAGAACCTTTTCATGATATGCTAATTTTTTTTGATAGGAATTTGGGGTTTTCATGAGCTGTATGCCAAAATCATCAATATTAAAACAAAAAAGGCTTGAACTACTTCAGTTGTGTGTAATGAATCTAAAATATATGAAAGTCTCATGTTTATCAGTACATTACAGAAAATAATGAACTTTATCACAATATGCTAATTTTTTTAGAAGGAGAATATATATATATATATATATATATATATATATATATATATATATATATATATATATATATATATATATATATATATATATATATATATATATATATATATATATAGATCCGGAAAAAGGACGGCACACCGGTCTTGAAAAAGTAAAAGTGGTTTTAATCAACCTTGCGGTACAACGTTTCGGCTCCAATACTGAGCCTTTCTCGCTTGAGAAAGGCTCAGTATTGGAGCCGAAACGTTGTACCGCAAGGTTGATTAAAACCACTTTTACTTTTTCAAGACCGGTGTGCCGTCCTTTTTCCGGATCCATTGATTGGGGTAAGGAGTCGATTCCCCTGGAACGTGCACCCTATTTTTCCCGTGGAGTAGTCAGTGCCGCCATTTTTCATATCCTCTCTCTATATATATATATATATATATATATATATATATATATATATATATATCATTTTTTTTTTAAATACCTTATATATTTTGAGATCTATATTAGACACGCATAACGTATTTTTCAACACATAAGACGCACTTTCTTCCCCCAAAGTGAGGGAAAAATGTCAGTGCATCTTATGGAGCGACTACTAATGAGCGCTTTCCATTATGGAAGCGCTTATTAGTACCGGAGGACCGGGAAGCGCTGAACGCAGTGCTCCCCGGGCTCTGTACTCTGCACGCTGTGCGCGTCGGGTAACAGCAGAGCCAATGGCAGGAAGAAGAGAGCGCTGGAGGTAAGGAGCGTCGGCGTCCGGAGCAGGAGAGATAAATGGATTTTTTATTTTATGTGATCTGCGGCTGGGGGCTGACCAAATGAGACATGGAGGTCACATTGGGGCTGTGAGCCAAGGTCCGATTAACATTGGGCATTGGGGGTCTGATCTGAGGTCTAATTAAAAATATTTCTTATTGTCCTCCTCTAAAACCTAGGTGCATCTCCGAAAAATACGGGTGTATACTGTATATATTTATTACATACACAATTATGGCACTATATAAATAATTAAGGTTGTCTCGAGTGTGTGCAGGAAATACGGTAGGTTCATTTTGACGTCTCATACACATGTGAGCAATGCGTCACTTACCTTGTGTTTCTATCAGAGCAGATGAAACTACTGTACAATATATACACAGGAGGGACCTTGGGAGGTGTCCCTCTGCATCAATACCATATTTAGATAACAGAAACAGCTCCACTCTTGATCACTGGTGGTGTCTGGTATTGCAGCTAAACATTATCCCCAGGAATCCAGAACAGCAGCAAGATCAGACACAGCCTGTTGACTAGAGTGGTGCTTTCTACCCAAACTGGCAGGTTACATCTAATGGGTGAGACACCTATTAGACAGAGATTCTCCATTTCTTTAGCAATTGCAATAAAGGAGTTCACCGCATAAAAAACATTTATCACCTATCCAAAGGGGTCCGACAACTAGGACCCCACAAATCACTACAATAGTGGTTCTGAGGCCCCTTCCCGAAGAGTCTTAATGAAGCGGGGGTCACATGTCCCGTGGCTCCTCTTAATCTCTATGGAATTGACGGAGATGGCGGTTTGCATAGACGTTAAACGGAGCAGCAGCATGTATGTGTGACCACCGCTCTAAATTCCTCTGGAATGGGGCTTCTAGCGATTGCAGGGGTCTCACAGGTTGGTATCCTGTAGAAAGGTGATACATGCTTTTTATTAAGAAAAAGGTCTTAAGAAAAGGCATTCCGGAGCTGAATTTGCAATACTCTCCCTGTACCAACATTTCAGATAAAAGCCATATACAAATAGAAAATTATAGACTCTCCAATATAGTACATTGCCACACAAACCCTTATCTGCTGACAAGCTGCTATTCTTTGTGAGTGAAGCGACAGAAAATTTTATTTTTGCCAGAAATTGCAGATTCTGAACAAGATACTGTGGTGGACATTACCGCACTGGTACAATACTGGGAAAGTAAAGGGGTATTCCCAATATTTACTGCAAATGCACAGAATAATCCGTAAATGACTGACAGATGCAGGTCCCATCTGTGCACCCATCTCAAGAATGGAGATCCCTCAGTTCTGTCTCAAGTAGGCGCCGCTTCCAAACTGGGAATGCAGAGGTGGCGCAGATTTGGCCAACAGCCTAGCACAGAGAGTATGGCCGTTTCCTTAATGCCAGCCACCTCAACCAATCCCCTGAATTGGGGATGAGGGACCCCCATTCTCCAGATAAGTCCTGTGGATATGTCATAAATGTTTAAGATGGGAATACCAGTTTTAAAAATAGTCTGTCAGCAGTTTTGTACCCATGACACTGGCTGACCTGTTACATGTGCGCTTAGCAGCTGAAGGCATCTGTGTTGGTCCCATGTTCATATGTGTCCGTATTGCTGTTTTATTATATGCAAATGAGCCTCTAGGAGCAACAGGGGCGTTGCCATTACACCTAGAGGCTCTGCTCTCTCTGCAACTGCCATGCCCTCTGCACTTTGACAGGGCCAGGCATTATGATGATTTCACTGCCTGGACCTGTCAATACAAAGTGCAGAGGGCGCGGTAGTTGCAGAGAGCTAGAGCCTCTAGGTGTAATGGTAACGCCCCCATTGCTCCTAGAGGCTAATTTGCATATAATAAATCATCATCATTTTTCTCAGCAATGCAGGCACATATGAACACGGGACCAACACAGATGCCTTCGGCTGCCAAGGGCACATGTAACTGGTCAGCCTGTTTCACAAATCTGCAGACAGACGCCCTTTAAGGGAAACTATACTTTTGGGATCCACTTGTGATGTTATGAAAGTAAATGCACTTGAAGTAGAGGAACCCAAGGGACACTCCCATGGCTTCAGGGAAAGATTAAAATAACTTCATCTTGTGGTTCCAAAAAGGTGGAGTTTCCCTTTAAGAGGATATAGCCTTCTGAACCTATACCAGTATTCACTGCATTCCCAGTACCACAAATGCTGGATCGCTGGTGCCGAGTCTTTCATCCAGTTCCAGCATTGTGTGGGGTTTTAACCTTGGTCCCATGAAGTTAGTGCTATAATTAGTGCGGTGTTAACGGTGGAGGATTGGGTGGGTGGAAAATGTGGTAGCAAGACGCGTGCATCATGCACAGGTGCAAGCCTGCGTGCGTTGCCAGATCCATGCACTAGGCCTGATGCGGGATGGAGGATGGAAGGTATGGGAATAGGGGGTGACGTGCCTGTGGATAGGAAACATGAAGGGGGGTTAAGGGAAGGTTAGTGGTGTATACCTGCTGAAAAGCTCAGCTCGTCAGCCTCCTGTCCAGTGTAATCATAAAGAGCTCGCACACGCACGCCCTCTACCTGTGATACCTCCCGGCCATTACTGTCCAGTGACTTTTTAGGACTGTCGTCTTCTGACCACTCCGAGCCATCATCCTTCACAGTGCTGCAAGAACCACATAGGTTAAATACCACTGAACAAGACAAGAACCCAAACTGTGATATAAAGAGCAACTCCACCCTAAAGGCTTCTGCAGAACCTGGCAATATGCATCATCCCCATAACAGTGAATGGCGCGGGGGCGGCACTTGCACGGCGTGCCCTTCATTCACCACTACAGGACTTCTATAAAACAGCCAAGCATGTGCCGTGTGCTCTCCTTCACTTCAGGGGCCCGTACTGGAGATAGGAGCAGGTCCCAGACGGGGGATCCACACCTATTTGATATTGATAACATATCCTAGCGATATTCCATCAATGTGTGAGACTCGTGGAGGCCCAACACCCAGGATCTGGATCAGGGATGCTCAACCTGCGGTCCTCCAGCTGTTGTAAAACTACAACTCCCACCATGCCCTACTGTAGGCTGATAGCTGTAAAGTGTCTGGGAATGCTGGGAGTTATAGTTTTGCAACAACTGGAGGGCGGCAGGTTGAGGATGCCTGATCTAGATCATATAGTCCAGGGATGCTCAACTTGCGGCGGCCCTCCAGCTGTTACAAAACTACAACTCCCTGCATGCCCGGACAGCCTACAGCTATTAACCTACAGCAGCTGGAGGGCCGCAGGTTGGGCATTCCATAATGGACAACTCCATTAAGATTGCCAGTCTGTTATCTTTACCAGTGAAATATTAATTCTGGTGGAAGTTCTCTTCACAGGACAAATGGAAACCCAAACACATACAAAAAGTAGGCTGTAATAACTATCTTTCCAATCCAGTATTTCAATAAACTCTTTAACTCTACAACAGATTATATATAATGTATAGATGTAAGGTTTTGCTGACCACCATAGATTCCCCAGTGAACGTATAACCACCAACACCCGGAAGACAGATGTGTGAGGAGAAAGTAGAGCGGAGTCTCTAATTAGAAGAGGTCCATGATGGACAGGCTAGCCAAAGAAAACCCATCACCATAATAAGCTAGAGTCAAGTTAATTGGGGAGAATGTAAGCGGAGTATAGACAAGGGCACCACGCCTTTGGAAAAACTCGACGTGGGGCCTGTACTGACTCTGAACGTGGGATATCCGTTAAGGTGGCATAGAAATCCTGGTCTTCGTCTGCGTAGGAAAACCTGGGAGGAGGACTGTCAAACAGATTGTGAACTGACACTAAGCCCGCCGTGTCCCAAGTCCCAGCAGCGTCATCATATTGTGGGCAAATTGGCAGAGTCTCAAGTAGTGTTGCTCAACCAGTGAATCTCCGGCTATTGCAAAACTACAACTCCAGCATCCCATGGCAGCCTGCGGCAGTCCAGGCATGATGGTAATAGTAGTTTTACGGGTTGGGGAGCAGTGATCTAATGCAGGCGAGTGGCAGCAGAGTGCGAATATGAAAATATGCCTTGTATACCCCCATACTGCTATATAAAAAAAAGGTAGTATAAATTTCTCTATTCCATTCAACGGGTAATGAATGTGTAAGGCCGCATTCACATGACCGTGGGACAGCGAAACCCAATCTGCAGATCACAAACCACAGATCCACAACACATAGGCACTGGTTGTGTGCACCCAGCATCGCAGTGTGGATCCATTGACTTCAATGGGTCCACGATCCGCAGGATGCAGCTGAAGAATGTATTTTCTTTTGCAGCGTGGAAGCACAAAGGAGCCCTTCCATGTCCGTGCCCCCGCGCAGCAAAAGTTAAGACATGTCCTATCTTCAGCCGCATCTTAGGGATCACGGACCCATTGAAGTCAAAGGGTCTGCACTGTGATGCAGAGTGCACACGGCCGATGCCTGCTGATATGCGGTCCGTAAAATGGGCATGGCCGTCCCCAACGGTCCTTAATATAGACTCGAGCTTGAGGCAGTTGGTCACAAAAAAATTCTGACTCACCCTCGGTTCAGCTGTTGGGTGGGGGTCCCTCCTGAAACCCCATCCTTGGCTGGCACGATGCCAGTGAGGGTCACCTCCTCTACATTTTTACCACTGCGTTCCTTCTTGTTGATCGGCCTCTGTGTCTCTGGAGACCACTCCTGCATTTAGAGGGACATTCCGTAAACATCTGCTGAACATCTCGCTGGTATCTACATCGAATGATTCAATATGGAACCTGTCGCACACAGCTTTGGGCCACCATTACAGCATTCATCATGTTTACCCACATATAGGTGGATATATTAAGTGGTGACGGAAAACCTCCACCCTACACAAACAACATGTCTTCGTAGAGCAAACATCTCAAACATAGTGCCCCAGAAGACGGCAAGAACTTCTGGACAGACAAGTTCTACTGCGGCGAATGGAAAAACCTTTAGCCCAAGCAATATATTTTCCTACTTCCAAATTTAACAGATTTTTCTTTCCGCAGGAAATGGACCCATTCTTTAATGTGCTAATTCCAACACATATTTGCAGACATACAGCTTCCTTTCAAGAAAGGGTTCAGCACCGGTTTAAAGCGCGGGAGGAAACAGAGGATGTTTATCCTAGGGGGGACTGAAACCCGCTATTCGTGAGATCAGGAAGGAACACTTCACATTTGGAAAACAGAACCCAGACCAAGTAATATCCGTCTAACTAACCGTGATAACTCAGCTTGCAACACGACTGTACACTACAAGAACCTTCTAGTAGCCAGAAAACCTCAATAGGCAAAAAATTCCAAAAAGTACAGGTCCTGCATGGCTGCTTTCTTTCAAAATTTGTGCCACACCTGTCCACAGGTTGTGTGTGGTATTGCAGATCAGTCCCATTCACCTTAGGCGGAGTTGACATCAGCATTCAGCCTTTCTGTTCTCCTGCTCAGTTATAGGAGCAGGAGAACGGAAAGGACAGAATCAGAACATAACTGAGCCGAACTGAGCCTATGGACCCCATAAACTAGAATAGGGGTCCGTTAGGTTTACTGCTCAGAAGAGGATTTGGGAGGGAGACAAAAGTTGTGTGCGCAGGACTTTTGTCTCCGCTCCAAAATCATCTTCTGAGCGTAAACCTAACGGACCCCATTCTAGTCTGAGGGGTCCATAGGTTCCGTTTGGCTCAGTTATGTGCGGATTCTGTCCTTTCCGTTCTCCTGCTCCTATCACGGAACAGGAGAACGGAAAGTCTGAATGCTGTTGTGACTTCAGCCTTAACGGCAGCAATACCAAACACAAGGAGTGCATATATGCAATTGAATCCTGGAACAGGATATATTGAAGCCTAGTATACGCCCATCTAACAGTACAGACCAAGCCTTACCTCGAACTGAGGCCAGTTCATGGCCATGCCCGGTCCATGGGTGTTTCTCCACCATTTCAGATCTTGTTGATCGTCAGCTGTCTGGATTCCCTGATGCAGGTCTCTGTACAAAGCATGGAAGCTGAAAGAGGGCAAAAAAGTTAAACATTTACACATGTAAAGTGGTAACGGCCACCATTGCAACGCATGTAACCCTATGGTCAGCAGTAATTGACTGGAGGCAAGAGTAAAACTGCAGAAACAGGGCAAAAGTACCCATGAAAATGCTGCAGCTTTGCCCGAGACTGTACTCTGCATTGCACAAAAGTGAAACCCACAGTAGAAATCTGTGACAGACATGCTGTGGATTTAGTGTATGGCTGTCGTGGCCAGGATAGCAGAGTAGCGGTGATCCTACAGAAATGAATGGAATCACAGCACAAGTCACAAAAAATCCAGCAGTGTTGGATTGTTTCGTGACTCACGCTGCAATCCCATTCATTTCTATGGGATCACCGCTCCTCTGTAATCCTGGCCACGATCGCCATCATGTGACCAGTGTCGCCGGACCCTTAAAAAGCCGCAACCAATGTTATCTGATTTGTGAAAAACTCATCCTCTGTTACTACTGTAAACGCTGCAGATATCATCCTAAAGTCCTGTGGAAACTCCATAATATTTATGTCAATTGCGACCGTACCCAAAGGGTTTTTCCGTAAAATGCCACGTTTTCATGTTTTGTTTTTGCCCAAAGAAGATATGGAGAGATATTATTTGAAAGTCTACAACAAAACGGCATCGATTGTAGTGAATGTCAAGGGGTTGTGCCAAGTTTTTAAGTTATCCTGCGCCCACAGGATAGGGGATAACTAGCTGATCGCTGGGGGTCAGACTGCTGCGCTTGGCTATCTGGCAATCCCTTAGAGCAGGCATCCTCAAACTGCAGCCCTCCAGCTGTTGCAAAACTACAACTCCCAGCATGCCCGAACAGCCTACAGGTATCAGCCTACAGCAGGGCATTGAGGGAGTTGTAGTTTCACAACAGCTGGAGGGCCGCAGTTTGAGGATGCCTGCCTTAGAGAATCAATGGACATGCACGGCCATGCTGCTTCATCAGAATGGGGCCCCTGTTATGATAGTTACGGTTCCCTCCCAGCGGTAGGACCCCCAGCAATCAGCTAGTTATCCCATAGCCTGTAGATAGATGCATTAAAAAGTTAGCACAATGTTTGTGGCATTTTAGTGGCTGTAAAAATGTACAGGGATGCCTAAAAGTGTACAAGGAGGTCCACATCCAGTGTTACAGATGCATCATTTTATTTATTTTATATAGCGCTACTATATTCCGCAGCGCTTTACAGAGATTATAATCCAACTGTCCCCAGTGGGGCTCACAATCTAAGGCCCCTATCAGTATGTCTTTGGAGTGTAGGAGGACACCGGTGTACCCGGAGGAAACCCCCGCAAACACGGGGAGAACATACAAACTCCATGCAGATGTTGCCCTTGGTCGGATTCGAACCTAGGACCATCATGTAGTGTATGTGCTGGTTGAGGACAGCCTGCGCAGTCTGTCGTTACCTGTCCTTGCTGGAAAGATCAAGGTGCTTATGAAAATCCAGCAGCATTTCCTTGAAGAAGCGCAGGCGCTTCTGCTCAGCCTCCTGGCAGCTCTCGAACTGCTGTTCCATGTCCTCCATGTAGCGGGGGTTGTATCGATTCAGCTCATCAAGAGCCTTCTCATATGCAGATTTCTCCTGTAATTAAGTCAGAGCAAATGAAAGTGAAGAACTAAATTAGCAAGGCATGGATACACCAAACCATAGTATACGTCACACTTAAAGGGGTATTCCAGTTCAGTTGTGTTAAGTTATCTATTAGATCAGCGAGGGTCCTCCTGCTGAAATCCCCAACGATCAAGAAATTGGGGGCCTTGCACCCTGTGAAGCCCCCTGAAATGATTGATCGGTCGGGCATGTGCACAGCCGCTCCATTAATTAATTTCTATGGGAGTTCTAGAGATGGGGGAGGTGCTGTACCCGGCTATCTCCAGAGTGGCAGTGCACATGCCGAACTGGCTGATCGATTTATTTCAAGGGACTCCACAGGGTATGGGGTCCCTGTTCTCGTGATTTGTGGGGGTCCCCTGCGATAGGACCCCACCAATCTAATAGTTATGCTGTGGATAGGGGAACAACATTACACAATCGGAATGCTCCTTTAAAAAGGGGTTGTCCCACCATAAGAACTTAGCACCTAACCAGAGGATAGGTGATAAGAGTCTGATCATTGGGGGGGGGTGACGACCGCTGGGACCTTGAATGATCATAACAGGATACCCAAGTCCCCGGGGTGAATGGAGCGACGGTTATGCATGCCAACTGCTGATCCCTTTATTCTTTATGGGACTGTACTCCGTTAACTCTGGCAGTCCTATAGATGATCAATGGAGCACGCATGCGTGACCGTCATTTTGTTCTCTTCATAGGTGGTGGTCCCAGCAATCAGACCACTACCATTTAGATACTTGTCAACTATCCTGCGGAAGAGTCATGAGTTCTTATGGTGGGGCAACCCCTTCAAAAATGGAAATATTTAAGGTCAGAAAATAATAATAATAATAATAATAATAATATCTGCACCAGTCAGTGTAGCTAAATGGGTCTTCTTTTGGATAATCCCTCACCCAATGTCCAATTACAACATCTCCAATTTGCAGGGTTTGTCCTGCACAGCAAATTCCCAGGACAGCTGATGGGAAGGTGGTCAGCTGCATCCCATCCACATTAAAAATAAAACAGTAGTCAACCCCAGATCTTCTAAATCTGACCTTCTCTGCTTCCTGGCTGCATCTCTCCACACGTTCCTGCAGCTTACGGATTTGCTCTTGCGACACAGAGGCATCGGCCTTTGAATGATCCTCTCGTACTTGGGCCGACTTTTCATCCTTTCGAGCTACGTGGTATCGCTTTTTTGAGGTTTCCACCTAAAAAGAAGAGAATGCGTGTGTATGCAAGGATCACGTTCATCTGACAGCTATCCCATTTGTATGGACCGTTTTATGAAGCACTAGAGGCCCTACTCAAGAACTACCAAAAACTAGAACATTTACCCAAATGGCTCTCATTATGTGCCGCATGTATGAACGATCCCACAGAAAACTATGGGATCAGTTCTGGCTTCAGTTCCTCTCCGCCGTTTTCTGCACCACAATGGAGAAAACTGATCTCGATTGTTGGATATATGTCAAGTGGGCCTTAAAGGGGTGTTCTGGTTGAGTACTTTAAACGTAAAACTGGGTCAGAGTGGGGTCCAATAACCATCAATCTTTACTCACTTCACCGATCCCCGCCACTGCTTCCGTCCACGCCTCTTTCCACTTCTTGGTCCTGGGTAGGACACCCTGGAAATGGCTTGGACTGTCTGTTCATCCAATCACTGGCTGAAGCGGGTCAGCCCTGTGGCCAACGATTGGAAATGGTTCAGCCAGAGTGTCGTGCCCAACACCAAGAGGTGGAGACCACAGAAGAAGCCGAATAGCAGCGCCGACTGCTTGTCATATTACCCCACTAGCCCTTTAATTCAGTGAACATGTGCCCCCCAAAAAATAAAGAATGGTTGTCGGCTTATAGTCAAGCCATTCTAGGGCTCCATCTCCTGCCCATTTCAGGTCAATGCGGGACGGGAAGTGCCGCCAGCCTGTGACCGCTGCTGCCAGTCACGGGTCTCAGTGGTCACATGCATGAGCTTGAATGGCACCTTTTTAATTGGTTTCCTTAATGGGAATACTTTTAGCGCAGATTTCTAGGAAATTTACTTTATAATTTGCACCAGTCTTAAGCTTTTCGGGTTGACAAGCATTTTTTTTTCCTGCCAGTTAAAAAACAAACAAAAAAAAACAAACACTTTCCCTATGGGGGAGGCTACACTGCAAGTTTTTGATTTTAACTATTGAACTACAGCTGCAGTCCAAATTAATGCAACCTTGTGGACGGCCACTGTCTTTAAATAGTTAAAAATTAATCACTGCGACTGTAGTCCAGGCCAAATACTCATAACATCACTCAACCCTTCTACACAAATATGTACTAATGAGGAAGCGCACCCGCCACAAAGCATTGTATTCAGCGGTAGCGTAAAAAAAAAAATCCATGACAGGAACTACAACTCTGATACGTCACACAATGGATTTACTGATTAAAACCATCTTGCTACAAAATATTTTTATAAAAATAAATAAATAAAATTTGGGGGGCATTATCTCAAAAACTACCTCTACTTAGGTGTACTAAGCACTGAACGAAGACCTCTTCAATGTCTTTGTACAGGATGAGCTGCAATATCACATGTAACCTGCCAATAGATGAGGCGCTGTTGTAATTTAACCAATAGAAAAAAAAAAAGTGTACTTCACATTTACACTGCATCCATAATGTACCTTTGAGGTAGCGCAGCAAATCTGAAGTCCCCATTCAGAACTTAGGGTTTACCATACAAAATTCAGTTTTAACCCCTTCATTACCGAGCCTATTTTGACCGAATTTCTCGTTTTTGCTTTGCTAGATTCAAACATTTTTCCCCATCAATCTCAACTTTCATTTTCTTCGCATCTGATACTGCATACATATGAACACAAGGCATGAGTGAAGAACACCCACAGGTCAAGCTTGTGAGGACGGGGAGTCACAGTATCTCTATAGCCACAAGTCACGGCTGGATGGCACTTACGTCCTTGAGCTTCTTCAACCAGGGCTTCTGAGCCTTACTGAATCCCTCCTCTGCCTCCTTCGTCTCTCGAAAGCCTCCAATCATCTGCTTGTGATAGCCTTCTTTCTGCCAGTCCCGCACCTTCCCACTGTCCTCGTCCCACAGCTGATTCCGCAGCTCGGTGTGAATCTCGCTGAGGGCATCTGCTGCTGTGAGAAAAGCTTGCCAGGCCTTCTCCAGGGTACCGTACTGCGGACCTGTGACCAACAAAATAAAAGCGGTCAGTATCGCCACAATGTCACTTGCTGATGCAGATTCCACATCTCAGAATACAGCTGTATGAATGGCAACCTGGATTCCTACTGTAAATTATGAGACACTGATATGTATGATGACACGATCATGTGAACATCCCCTTAGAGGAGGGTGGCCTGCTGAGCCCACTGAAATGTGTAACATGGCTTGGGTCAGGCTCGCACGGCATCTAGACGTGGCTCACTTTTGTCCAGGCCTGACATGACACAAGTTTGCAAATGATGCACATTTTATTCCTTTAATGAAACTGTTTCGTCTGACAAACCTCCTGGGCTTTCCAACGGCTTACAGCAATTTTATAGAGTTGCAATTACAAACCACATAACCTGAGAAACCGGATTGTCCGCTTGCTGGAGTCAATTATGGAAAGATCACACGTGGCATAAAGGAATGTTCTGATACATTTTCCCCTGGTGTAGTCCAGATCAACTTTTCTTATGCAGGACTCTCATTGAGCAATCCCCTAATACATGGGATCTGCCCCTGAAACTTAGGGCCAACTTCCGGCTGTCCACAATTACCCATAACGAGAGCTGACTGTCAGAAGTGAGCGCAGAGCGGCTGCTATATCTTCAGTTATACAGTAATTATCGGACATCTTTCCCCCCCCATCATACACTTTCCACTATTAAAATCGGCAACACATTCCCCGTTCAGGAAAGCGAGTGGTCCCATGACTGCAACACTCCGCAGACTACATGTCCCATGCTTCTTCAGTCCCTGACTCTCCAGTTTGTTGCATTGTACCAAATCACAAAATCTAATTTTTTTTAGACCTCCTTCACACAAGCACGTTTTCAGTCCGGATGCACGTTGTGAACAGACAGCATTCGGACTGAATTTTTCGATTTTCCTTTCAATGGGTCTGTGCACATGAGCGGCATTTATCACTAATCATCTCTGTTCAAGACCCCAAAAAATTAAAATTGCAGAATATTCTAATCTATGGTGCGTTTTTCATGCAGCTCTGGCCCCATAGTGAGAAATGGAAGGCATCCGGATGCAATGCGCTTTTCACTGATCGTTACTAGGAGATGTTGAGAGTTATTCTTCACGAGTTAAAAACGGATTGCATCCACGTGGAGTAAACTGAAGCAATGAACGCAATTGCAGAAAAAAACTGATTTAACTTGCGTGCAAAAATCACAGATTTTTCCCTGAACAGATCCAGACTCCTTCTGTATCGCTTGTGGGAAACAAGCCTTAGGCCTCTTTCGCACGAGCAATATGGATTGTATTAGGATCTTTTCATTAAAAAAAATGATTTTACAGGCAAATTCAGCTTTCTCCGCTAATGCGTTCAGTGTGTGCATTTTCTGGATTGCATGCGTTGGATTGCACACGTGAAGAAAAACTGAATAATAAATGCAAGTCTCCAAGCAGCCATCAATGAAAAGCGCATTGCATCCGGACGCCTTCCATTTTTCACACAAGCCCCATGGCCGCGAGGAAGATGTACAATACAAAACATGCTGCAATTTTTCTTGAATGCAGAGATGTGTAAACAAAAAAAAAAAAAAAAAAAAAAAAAAAACACACACACGACGCTCATGTGCACGGACCCATTCCAATGAATGGGTCAGGATTCAGTCCGAATTCTAAGTGTTCACTACACGCATCACATCCGGACAGAAAACTCGCTCATGTGAAAGAGCCCTTATACTGTGCATGCGCAGTGAACCTGGCAGCTGGGAAACTGCAAGTGCAACGCGCGTTCACAACAGGTAGGACCATTATCTATGGTGCCCAGCTATACATAAGCCCACATAGAAAGAGGGGGCGGCATCATGGATTGATCCCTGTCAGGGATAATGTAAGTGGATTACTCAGAAATGGTTTTTTTATTTTATTTACTTCCTATTGGACAAATATCTAACTATGCATTAGCTAGCATTGTATTCATG
The DNA here is from genome assembly GCF_014858855.1 of Bufo gargarizans. Taxonomy (NCBI): domain Eukaryota; kingdom Metazoa; phylum Chordata; class Amphibia; order Anura; family Bufonidae; genus Bufo; species Bufo gargarizans. The sequence continues at coordinate 47,514,055 of NC_058089.1, forward strand.
GGCAAATCATCCCCTTTGCAATGTAGGGTTTCCATCGCTGCCCTAACCAGTGACATATGTAGTATACAGGCACCTGTGTACGGGCAATGGAGAGGGGAGGTGGGCTGTACGACAGCGGCCACATTGGCGTCTCCTAACTCACAGACAACATAGGTGCCGTCAACTCTCCCTTCCCAGGCCTCCCCAATTACTCAAATTATCCTCACTTTTATAGGGAGCAATTCTAGTTCTAGTAGTAGAATAAGGCAATTACCGTAAATGCCATTGCTCCATAGGCAAGTGCTGAATCAAAAGGAGACCCTCAGCCCTACGCAAGCTTTGATTGTGTATGTGGTCACATTGGTTGTGACTAGAGAAGGAAACTTCCTTTATCGTCCCAGCTGTATACACATTAGCAATGTTTAACCAAGAACATTGTGTTTTCCTTGTCAACCGTGTCACGGTAATTAGTGGCAATTAATATGCATTAAAGTGATATTTTTAGCCCTGTGGGTATAGGGGGTTGGTTGCAGAACTTGCATACTAGTGTGACAGGCAGTGTTGCGCTTGCGCTGTAGCCTTATAGACCTTCATTACCGTGAGCCCCCACCTTTAGATCATTAAATAGCCATTCCCGGAGCAATTGACATTGATGTCATAGTAAACGTATGCATGGTACCATGGCGGTGATGCTGCTTGGCAGAATACTTAGACCGCCTGCACACAACACAGAATATGCACGGTTTTTGTACATGGGTTCCAAAGCGGAAAAACTGTGGCATAGTACAGTACCAAAGAGAATGAGTTTAAACACATTTATATGTACACTTTACTGATGTTCCACCATGTCAAATATAGGCTTGTGGTTTTAGCTGTGGATTTCATCTACTGCGCACCAAAAAACGCTATTAGAAATTGGTGTTTTTGATGCTGTTTGAGTGCAGAACTGCACGGGATCTCCTGCGCGTTCACCTTCAGCCACATTAAGGGTAAGTCCACACTGCGCGGATGTGCTGCAGAGTATTGCACTGCTGTACAAGCCGCAGAAAGATCAAATTAACCAAGTAAAACCAAATGGTTTATTGTTAGTGGCCGTGCACTTTGCGAGTTACCGCACAACCGTTAACCATGAAAATCCAATAAATGATTTGGTTCTAAGCAGTTAATCCGATTCTGCGCCTGCGGTGGCTTGTACAGCTGCACGGTACTCAGCTGCAAGGCAGCCATGTCCCAAACACAGCATGTCCGCGCCATGTGGCTGTACCCCAATGGTGGCCAGGCACTAAACGCACTAGATATGGCTTGACCAACCTGAGGAAGGGCCAACTCGAGCCCGTTTTAAACCCTGCGCGTTCGGCATTGCCTTCTAGTTCTGGCGCATGCGCAGTGAAGCTGGGTGTATTTGCACCTGGAATACTCCTGATAGGCTGGTGACATCTGGGATATGCACAGTGCACCAGTGAAGCCAATTGATAAGGGAATTGGGAATACCCAATTGTCAATATATCCATACATTTTCATAGAAGAATGCAAAGATACTCCAGAAACGTATTTTGGTAAGGAATTTGAGGCCCAAATTTCCCCACCATCATGTCTCCTCTTAATTTTCACACGTAGATTACATAATATCACGAGTCCTTACATACAAACGCATTCATTACAAATACCATTAAAGGAGGCCATCAGAATCTCTGCCGTAACCAGGTACAGCACGAGTGGGGGCGTGAAACACATTTGCAAACATAGCTTTACTGATGTGATGCGAGGTCTAATTAGGAGAAAAAATAAGTTTTACCCAATATGCAAATTCGGTTACAAGTGTCCAGTGGGTGATCCCAATTGCGGCAAGTGCCTTCTCTAAAATCCCTGACCTGCTCCTCCTCCATCTATGTCTTGATTGGCGACCCCTTTGCAACCTGATGTCACCCTCTCCAGTGCTAAAATCTCACGCATGCGCTGTCCGATCACGGGATGGCACGTGCGCAGTACTCTCCAGCCTGTGGGCATTGGCTTCAGCGACGTACTGCACAAGCATGCAGCGCAACTGACAAGTAACATTAAAATCGTCCCAGCGACCATATTCCCACCGATCAAGTTTTACAGTCCACCCTATGGACTGTAAGTGGTAAGGAAAGTGCTCTTTAGGTTTTGGATCTCTTACCCTTCTCCAGATTGCTCCTCCACTTGCGACTCCAGTCTGTGAGCTGCTGGGCATAGCTCTTCTCAATCTTGGCCCGCTCTCTGAAACAGGTGACCAAGTCGTTACACAGCCGGTTTCCGTCCTCGATCCGTTTTACGGTGCGACGGTAGTTGCCGGCCTAGGATGAGGAGTAAAAGGTAAAATCATCTATGTATTATAGAGCAGGCATGCATAGCCTATAGGTTCATCTATATATTTAATATGCAGGGAAACTCTGGACTGCCTGTAGGTTCACACCGGCCATGCGTTACACTATATGGTCAAACCTTGCAGAACTTTTGGCAGTGTGTATCAGGCCTCTTTCACATGTCAGTGAATTGCAGATGTGTGCTGGTCCATGGCCTCCATCATACATTAACTTTAATGTGTGTATTCACAAATCCGTGGACCATGGTGACCCCACAGAAGCACACCCTATTTTGGTCTGCAATTATGGATCCCTCACGCACATTATAGTCTACGGGTTCGTTAAAAACCATGGACACAACATGGATGCCACCCGTGTTTGATCTGTGGATTTCACTCACCACTGGAACAAGATGTTCTGGAAACTAATGTTCAGCCACACAAAAAAATGGACACACTGGAGAAGCACGGATCCTTCATGGCTGAACCACTGACTAGCTTGTCATGGACGTCATTAGTGTTGAGCAAAGTGAGCTTCGAATGCTTCATCTAAAGTCGCTTCGTTTACAACTTCGGAATAATACTGTACGGAGATCCGTCTCCGTACAGTATTAGAATGTATGGGCTCTGATGAGCCGAAGTTAGTTATTTGTGAAGTCGGGGTAATAGCTGGAACCGAAGCAAAGTTCGGTCTTCCACTTTAAAAATGAACTTCCGAATTTATTCAAACGAAGTCATGCGCTACTTCGCAAATAACTTACTTCGGCTCATCAGAGCCTGTACATTCTAATACTGTACTGAGATGAATCTCCGTACAGTATTATTCTGAAGTTTTGAATAAAACTACAATTTATAATATCTCTGCGAGTCAGAACATTCTTGTATACATCCAGATGCTGAAAATCTGTACAGATCGAAGACGCTGTCCATCTTTTTTCCCCCATTACTGCCGTTCGCATGATATAAAAAAGGTAAAGAGTTCTTCGGTCGTCCACGTGGCACTCACCTCATAGAAGCTGCCCCCGGCAGGGCCCCCTCCCTCGGTCATGACCGCGGATTTCTTACAGCACAGAATTTTTGCAGATTAGAGGGACACTGCAAAAGAAATGAGAATCAATTTAAAATGCTGATCCATCTGACTATGCTTTAAAGGGGATGCGTCTACTTAAAAAATAAATCATAATCCTTTAATATATTAGGGAACTCTTGGTTATTGGAGGGGTCCTCCGTTTTGGATCCTTGACAGAGTGAAGAGCAGTTAGAGAGCGTCCCCAGTCCTGCATTACACACAACACATTGATATGGATGGACATTGTGTAATGCTTCATTTCGCCTGTGGTGGTGCTGCAGGAAAACCGAACACTTACTACCAGGTTTAAAGGGGTTGTCCGACTTTTTGATATTGATGGCCTATCCTCAGGGTTTGAAAAAGCCCAATAAGGCGGATCCTCTGCTCCTGGTTATATTAGTGGGCATAGGGCTTTGGGTGAAGTCTGAAGACCCTTGTTCAGGTGGACAACAAAACGGAGAGGTGACCATGCATGTCTATTCACTTCTATGGAAGTTACACGGCTGTGTGCACGACTCCCATTACAGCGAATGGAGAGAGCCATGGACGTGCACAACCACGTCTCTGATCCAGTGGCGGGATGGTCGGGGGACCCCTGTTCTGGATATAGATGCGGGTCCCGCCTCTGACCCCTGCACCTGTCACACATCTCGTAAATATCTATAAAACGTTTTCACCCTAACTATTCGGAGATGTATAGGGACCCCATCTCTTCTCGCTGGTGTTTAAGACTGGAAATGACTCTTCGACCCCCTATGGCAGCTCACGCGTTACGTAGGGTATCACATTAGTCACACTTCACTCTATAATCTTTGGCCCAAGTGTGAGATTTGTTTAAGGATGGCTCCCGCTGGTATGATAGCACCCTGCCGATAAGAGAATCCCGGCGGTCGGGATCACAGAGACCGTTCCCATCTCTTCTGTTTACCAATTCGTCAGCCCCCCCCCCCTCTATCCCAACAAGCATCTTTATTAAAAGAGCAGACAATCCAAGAACGGAAACTGTTCTCACTCCCAAAATAAACATTGAACGCAGGCCTAAAATATCAGCACCTGCTGCCAGCAGCCAGAGGCGCCCCCTCCTTCCCTCCCCATACAGGGGTCTACTTGCCTCATCGGGACATGGAGGAAGGCTAGCACGCAGGACAAAATCCAAAAAGGTCAGATTTGCCCCGTCAACCAAGCATTAGGAAACCGACGACATCACGACGGGTGGTGGCCGACATAATAATGCCCCTATTACCAATACAGAACTTAAAGAAGTTTCTCATCCACCCAATATGAGGAAATATGCCAAAAATAACCATTACAGTAAGTTTATAAAATGTATGTCCATTATAAATATTGAAATGTAAAATTCTCAATATTTTAATACAAGCAAGAATAGAGTGAAACCCCCCCCCCCCAATCAGGGGCAATTGGCAATACGAGTCGTTTACTTCTCTTCAGCCATTGCTTGCTAGGTCGGTGACCATCAATATGGCTGCCATCGCGGTTGTCACCCAACTTTGCAAAAGCCTCAATCGGCAATTCTGCAATGACAACCAGTACGGCTTCCATTACAGCGTCCATAAGGGACGTCCCCCCGAAATTCACAGCTTTCAGTACATCTAAGGAAGAAGTAAAAGTGGAGGACGACTCAAGGACTTCCATTGGCAGGTGATTTTAAAAAGGGGAATTGCTCCTCACCCCTCCATGCGACACGACAACGCATTGAAGCGTATTATATATTATAATAGGTAAAATAAAATATGAAACGGGATCCCCAACCATATCGGACCTTGCAGTTATAGATCAGACATTTCTCGGGTCTGTTCCTTTAAGCCGGCATAATAATTAAAATCTAGGCAAGAAACCTAATGATCCCAAGATTCCCACCGCAGAGTCTGTAATTCCTGTGCATCCAAAAAGTCTCTCCTTATGGGACGTCAGAAGACAGATGCACGTACACAAAAAGGTATAGGAGCCCCCGTGTATAGAGGCAAGGAGCAGTCTTACCAGAGAAGCAGCATCTGATATCAAAAAGGCACAGACCGGGACCCCAATGCAAAGCGTCCAGGACACCCCAGCTTCCCGCATGCAGTATTCATGTCACATACCTTCCAGCCAGAAGAAGCTCCAGGAAAGGGAGGGGAGAGAGGACCTGCTCAGACCTGTGCTCTTCCGAAATCTGCAGAGAGAAGACGAGCAGTCAGAGGCAGCTGCACACCCAGCACGCAGACTCCTATTCACATGACATTCTACTAAATATGGAGACCCCAATATAGCACTCTCCAATTTGACGCCCATGCCACCCAGTGATGTTACATATCCGCCATCTCCTCCTCCTCCTGACACCAGCTTAATGACTCATGAAAAAAGGGAGTGGGCCGGGGCACAGGACCTAGAGGGCGACCGGCAATTGGGATATTAAATTGCATCGACCCTTCCCAGAACGTCACACCTTGTGAAGAGACATCTGAGGAGTCGCCTATAATGGGGAGACTTATTCATGAAAAGCTTTGGGCTTTAAAGGCTGGAAAAAGCAGCAAATTAACCGAGTACAGGACTGAAGGGTGCTGACATCCGAGTTACTAAGGGTGTAATGTCCAAAATATCCTCCTGTGTAATCCAGACCATCTTCTTATACATCAGGGATCTCAAGGGGCTCTCAAAGGGCAACTGCACGCAAAAAAATAAATAATAATAATAATAGTACTGGTGACAACTGCTTTCCTCACCCACAAATATGCAAAATGTTGTCGAGTCCTGTCCCCCATTCTGCATCGAGGGGCAGCAATGAGCACAATTGTGAGATAAGGTCTCCCTTCATTGTGAGATAAGGGACTCCTATAATCGATGGTCTATCCTCAGGATAGGTAATCAATAACTGATCAGTGGGGGGTCCGTCACTCAATACCACTGCCGATCAGCTGTTTGAAGAGGCCTCGGAGCTCTGGCCTCCACACAGCTCATAGAGCACAGCGCCGTCCACTGTATAGTGGCTGTGCTTGGTATTGCAGCACTTGAATGGGACTGGGCTGCGCCTAGGGCCATGTGACCGATGAACGAGACATCATTGGCCTAGGAAGAGGGTGCGCCGCTCACCCAAGTGCTATGGCCTCTTCCTGATCAGCAGGAGTGCCGGACCCCCATTGATCAGATATTGATGACCTAGCCCAGTGATAGGCAAACTGTGGCTCTCCAGCTGTTTCAAAACTACAACTCCCACCATACCCTGCTGTTAGCTGAAAGCTGTAGGCAGTCTTTGCATGCTGGAAGTTGTAGTTCTGCAACAGCTGGAGAGCCGCAGTTTGCCTAACACTGACCTAGCCTCAGCACAGGCCATCAATCTATAAATCCCTTAAAAACCCCTTTAAAATGGTTCTCTTGACTGGTAGGCCCATTTTGGAACGTGGGCTCGATGATATCTAGCTAGTGGGACTACCCCAAAAGAGGACACGCCTCAGCTTAAAGAGGACACGCCTCTCCTGACAAGTCTGTTTCAGTAATTACTTGTATCCTCCTTGTAGGCCCCTTGCAGACAAGCGAGTATTCTGAGCGGGTGCAATGCGTGATGCGAACACATTGCGCCCGCACGGAATCCAGACCCATTCATTTCAATGGGGCTGTGTACATGTGCGTTGGTTTTCACGCATCACTTGTGCGTTGTGTGAAAGGAAAAAAAATTAAAAAATAAATAAAAATTTTAAAAAAAATAAAAATAAAAATACGCAGCAGGTTCTATATTCTGCGAGTTTCACGCAACGCTGGCCCCATAGAAGTGAATGGGGCTGCGTGAAAATCGCATCGCATCCGCAAGCAAGTGCGGATGCGATGTGATTTTCACGCATGGTTGCTAAGAGATGTTGTTTCTATACATTGTTTTTTATCACGAGCGTGCCAATCGCTTTAAATCGCATTGCACCCGCGCGATAAAAACTGAATGTGATCGCAGGCAAAACTGAATGACTTTGCCTGCGAAATCGCGCCGTTATCACTGAACGCATCCGGACACGCTCGTCTGCAAGGGGCCTCATGGAGGGCTTTTTCTTATTACTCTTGTGTTGTGCCGTTCCTCTGTTAATCCTCCTAGAAATGTATGAATACCTTGACAAGTGTTACCATTTTCTTGCCGAAGCAGCATATGCTACACCAGCCACCCGCAAACTGCGACCCTCCAGCTGTTGTAAAACTACAACTCCCACAATGCCCTGCTGTAGGCTGATACCTGTAGGCTGTTTGGGCATGCTGGGAGTTGTAGTTTTGCAACGGGTTGAGGATGCCTGTGCTACCCAGTCCGACTGTGGCAGCTCTGACTAGACCGCGTCCGCGCGTAGGGACACGCACCTAATCTCATCTGTCCATTTATTCATACATTTCTAGGAGGAATATCATGGGAACGACACAATGAAGAGTGATAAGAAAAGGTGCTACACAATGGTTATATCATGGGGGGGATGGGTAGTTTACAAAAACAGACGTCAGGAGAAATTACAGGTGCGAAATGTAAGGGCGTCCCACTGAAGCCAACACCCCAAATATTGCCTCAATAGGGACTATGAGGGACTGTCCATAGTGGTGTCCCTGTAATGACGAAGACGACAGGAGAAAAGTGAAGGTGGCTTTTCGAGCAGTTGTCGGATCGCTAGTGACCTTTTCGAGTGCCCCGATGGATTGTCCTGTCGACACCTGTACCCACGCACTTCAGCTGCCAGCATAGTCCTTACTGCTCTAAACCAATGCTGACCCCGATCCACTCCCGGCTCACAGCATTAGAACAATCCTTGGCAAATCCAGAAGCATCTTTTTTCAAATTTGAGGTCACAACAGATATTTAACATTAGTATTTTTATTATGTCCGTTGATAATACAGGCCATACGTCTAGGAACCCAAGCCTCCTCCCCCCATTGAGAAGTCCTGCATGCTTGGCCGAGCAGAGTGTGCGAGTCTGGAGGCACAGTTATTTACTACAGATATTATGTATGGGCACCTTCAGCATCATTTAAAGGGGTATTCCGGTTTTGCAATTTTCACCAATCAAGTGATTATCTGTAAGGTCTCGTTTTTCTGCGATCCATCGTGGTCATTTCCCCCCCCCCCCGGTGTTGGTTCCCTATCCAGAGGACATTAAGTCCAGATTTGAGGTTTGCCAAGGGTCCAATGACACGGACCAATTATCTGACGATTGAGACCAGAGTAGATGCCCCGATCACGGTCAGATCATCTGCACGCTTTAGACGGAGGGGAGCAATCGCGTCAGTTCTCGGTGCGGCTTCAAAGCGCCGCTACGCGATCTTCAGCGCTACCTCCATTTGCAAAGTGGGAGGTAGAAGAGACACGGCTATCGCAGCTCTCCGCGCCAAAATTTCACGGTAAAACCAGCTATGTACACACTCCCTTACGCATTAGTCACACGGCCATGAAGATATCCGTGATGGATCCATGTTATGTCCGTTTTTTGCTGTCTGTGTGTCATCCATGTTTCACTGACACTGCACAGCTGAAAAATAATTTTCAAAAACATCTCTTCTGTGAAACAGGGATGGTATCTGTGGTTTTCACAAACCCATAGACTATAATGGCCGCGACGGATCCATGCAAATTTTTTTTTTTTTAAACGGACCCATGGACTGTGCTAAAAAACTGATGTGTGAATACGCACACTAAAATGAATGGGTACGTGTGCAGTCCGAGGAGAACCGCTGTCAATCCCATTACTCCTAATAAGAGCTCTGCAAAACGCATCATTGTCCTGCTCTCCCAGCCTCTACCTAGAGCCATCAGCAGTTCTGCGTGGTCAACACTGCTGACAGACTCTTTAACATACCCCTTTGCAATGGCATAAGGGCTCATGCACGGGCACCGAGCGTGGGGCCGCCGCATGCAGACCCATTCACTTGAATGGGGTCCATGATCCGCACCACAAAAAAGTAGTGCATGCACTACTTTTTTGCGGGGCAGGGGCACGGACGGAACCCTCACAGAAGTACTCCTAGGTGCTTCCCCCCCCCCCCCCTCCCCCCTCCCCGTGGAAAAAAGCAGCACGCTCCATCTTGGGGCAATCTCCCATTAAAATGAATTGTGCGCGTTTTCCGCGCATTTTTTGGGCACAGATCTGCTTTAAAATCCTCAAAACTGTTTTTCGCATCTGAAAAAAATAAATAAAAAAAAAAATATAAAAAAATTCCACAAAGATTATTTTAAGCGCATTTTTCAAAATCCGTTGTGTGAACGGACCTCAAGGTGGCGGTCTCAGCAAAAAAACAAAAAGAAAACCAAAACACGCAGCCCTGTCAAATGGCACCAATATAATAAAAACGAAATGTCAAATTGTAAACTTACTTAACCCTGCTGTCACTTTCCTGAACTAGTCACTGTACTTCGTCACATGTGGACCCCCCCCCCCCCAGAAATCCACAGGACAATCAGAAGTTGGAGCGAATCCACTGGGTGCCGATCCCGCAAATGACATCGGGAATGGCCAACAGCTGGGAATGAGGAAGCCACTGACTCGCCTGATCCCGGCTCAGTCATCCTCAGCTGTGAGTCATTCACAAATGCAGATAATGCCGGCTCCTGGGTGTCGTATCCACAAGATCACCGGACACGCCAACTGCCACAAAGAGCAAAAATAAAATACGAGACATACAGCAAAATTAAAAATAGGGGCATCCGCTCATTAAGCCTGAAACCCCAGGGAGACCACAAGAACAATGGGTAGGTCTTATCAGGCCTCATGCACACCACCGTTTTGGTCCGCATGATAGGAGAGGCCCCCCACATGCCACCAGCCAGGGAAGGGCCCTCCACACGCTGCCACAGCTCCATGCCATGAGGACAGCCCTTCTCCAGATTACGGACATCACACAGGAGGGAACGCCCAAAGATCTCACATGGTCAGACGATACTCCATTTCTTTCAGAATAATTAGATTTTCAACGTTAGACCACCCATGTAAGGCTACTTTCACACTCGCCTTTGGTGCGGATCCGTCATGGATCGGCACAGACGGATCTGTTCAGATAATACAACCGCCTGCATCTGTTCAGCACTGATCCGTTTGTATTATCTTTAAGGGCTCTTTCACACTTGCGCTTTTCTTTTCCGGCATAGAGTTCCGTCGTCGGGGCTCTATGCTGGAAGAATCCTGATCAGTTTTATCCTAATGCATTCTGAATGGAGAGAAATCCGTTCAGGATGCATCAGGACGTCTTCAGTTCAGGACCGGAACGTTTCGCTTTTTGCTCCGGTCAAAAATCCTGAACACTTGCCGCATCGACGAATCCGGAATAATAGCCCATTGAAATGTATTATTCCGGATCCGTTCTAACATCTTCAGTTGTTACAACGCAACGACTGATCCGGAAGTTGCGTCTGCGCCAGGAAGTAGGAAGGGCTTGGCTGGCGCGAAAAGAGACTGATCCGGAAATCCTGAAGCCAACATCAATCCGTGCGACCGATCCGGAAAAAAAAAAACACGTTGATATTGGCTTCAGGATTTCCGGATCAGTATCTTACCAAAAAAGCCGGAAAGACGCATCCGTAAAGAAAAAATTATGCGTTCTTACGCGTTTTTCCGGATCCGGCGTGTAATTCCGGCAAATGGAGTACACGATGGACCCGGACAACGCAAGTGTGAAAGAGCCCTTACATAGCCAAGACAGATCCGTCTTGAACACCATTGATGAAGGACGGATCAGTTTTCTATTGTGTCAGTGAAAACTGATCCGTCCCCATTGACTTACATAGTGTGCCAGGACGGATCCGTTTGGCTCCGCTTTATCAGACGGGCAGCGTTTTGGCGACTGATCGGAGGCAAACTGATGCATTCTGAGCGGATCCTTTTTCATTCAGAATGCATTAGGGCAAAACTGATCCGTTTTGGATCGCTTGTGAGAGCCCATGACAGATCTCAGAAACGGAAACCAAAACGCCAGTGTGAAAGTAGCCTGAGCTTGTTCGTGCCCAGAGTTTGATAATTGGGCTGGCACCGATAAGTAGATTAGCAACACTTTAAGCAACGCCAATTAAAGGTTTCTTTGCCCATCAGCGGCTACGTCTCTGGCACGAAAATGAATGAGTG